>NC_050485.2:33395534-34082201 GCF_012460135.2 Molothrus ater | reverse complement strand
GGATTGACAAAGCCAGGCCTCGACAGACAAGTCAGTGCCCATCATGTCTGGGGAGCAGAGTGGGATGTGAGCCCGGGGAGGAGAAGGGACTGCACCACTGCAAATTTGGCTGCAGCTTCAATGGTATCACTGACAGTATTGACAAAACCCCGGGTGGACATTGCACAGAAACAGCTCCTGCTGCAGATCTGGAGTCTAAACCTTGACTTGTCCCAGTCAAGTTTGAGTGCTGAGCTCCAGGTACCTGCTCAATGCTGGGATTTCATCAATACCTCTGTCCCAGGTGATGGGAAGGGCTGGGTGTAGGCAGCTGGACTGGATGAGCACTGTAGGTCCCTTCCAACCAAAACTCCAACTTCTACCTCACAGAGGGCAGGGTTAGATTTAGATATTGGGAATAAATCGCTCCCTGTGAGGGTGGGCAGCCCTGGCACAGGCTGCCCAGAGCACCTGGGGCTGCCCCTGGATCCCTGGCAGTGCCCAAGGCCAGGCTGGACAGAAGCAGCCTGGAATAGTGGAAGGGGTCCCTGTCCATGGAAGGACGTGGAACAAGATGGCTTTGAGAATCCCTCCCAACCCAAACCACCCCGGGATTCTATTCCACTCTAATAACATCTCTGCCCCTTGCACTGTGCAGGGACAGAGCTGTCCCCAGCCCCAGCGAGGGGACACCCAGCTTCTCCCCACAGCCATCTCAGGGTAGTCAGAGCACGGGGTCCATCACAGCTCCTGCAACATCCAGAACACCCTGAGTGTTGAGTTTTATGTTCTTTTTGCCAAGGTTGGGATTAAATTGTGAGAGGATATTTCTTGTTGGGACTCAGATGTTTGTTAGCTCTTATCTCTGTCACAGTCTCACAAACCCTGACTTCTACAGCACTTCACTTTAACAAACTAAAAATGGAGCCCCATCTCTCTCTCTCTCTACAAGGCCTTTTAAGGATAAACTGTCCAATTAAGAAATGACACATAAATTATTTTTACTTTTAACCCAACAACCAACCACCCAATGGTTGGTTGTTGGGTTAAATGGGGACTTTTTTATCCAATTACACAAAACCACCGAAACCCATGGAGAAGAAGGTGGAGAAGAAGGCAAAGAAGAAGGTGAAGAAGAGGACCAGCCTTGGCCCTAAAACCTCCATCTTGCTTTATATCTATCACTATATTCTAAACCCTTAAATTCTAAGTTTTCCACCCTGTGACATTACACACTTCTGTTCAAACTCCACACCCACAATCCCAGTGCTATCATTCCATTTTGGAAGCTTCTCCACAGCCTCAGGCCAGTGCAGTGTTCTCTTGGGGGTCAGTGCCTGGCAGCACAGAAAGTTTAAAATTCTCAGCAGCTGAGAGGTCACCACGTGTGGCACGGGGCACGGCCACAGTGCTGCCACCACTGGGTGACAACTGGGGACACCCAGGAGCCCGGGATGGGACCCAGCTGTGGCTGTGCCCGGCTGGCTGCCAGGGTGGAGGACAGGGAACCCCTGGAGCTGTGGCTCAGAGTGCCAGGACTAATGAGAAGCTGCTCCTGCAGCAGCGGGCAGAGATTAGGAGCCTGTCAGAAGCCATCACTGGTGGTTTGGGGAGCGCTTTCTGAAGTCAGTCTGAATTAATAAATAAAGACAGGCTTCCTCTTACAGCTCTTTTATGATGGGGATGGGGCTGCATGAAAATCAGCCAAAAAGGGAACAACTTTGGATTATTAATGGTCACTTTTGTTTAACAAATGTTTTTTGTACAACCACCTTGTGCATCCTGGGAAGGGAGGATGTTCAATTATTCAACTGAGCATTGAATTATTTCTCTCTTTCATTTGTTTTCCCAAACTAAACAGATTGTGTGTAGAAAATCACTACTCCTAGGGTTTTTATTTTGCTTTTGCACACCCATGCTGATTAAAATACTGCAACTGTCTGAGCTCTGTCACAGTGGATTGCTCTTTTTCCTTCCCGGAAAGGTGCCTTTTCCAACAAATCATGTGGAATTTACACACGCCTTCGCATAATCCCAGTGTAATTAATATAAAATTATATTCCTGAGGAAAAAAGAACAAAACAACAACCCACACTGAAGTTTGGCTTAAACCAACAGAGGACTGGCAGTCTCTGCAAATTATCTGGGTAAATTAGAAAGTATTCCATTGTACCTCCACAGCTCCCCGTTGGTGCAGCTCCTGTCGGATTGTATATGGCTGAGAGCAAGATATCTATTTAGTCATGTTCACAAAAGTGCTGAAACCAAAAAGTGGCAAACTAAAAGGAAGAAATAAGAGATGCTTCAAGAGATTTGCCCTGGAGTGCTCCAGAGCAGAAGTGGTAGAAGATTTTCCAAGGGAAGAAACAGAGAATAGGGCCAAGAGAAGAGGAGAGAGCCGAGGTTGCCCTCAGGAGAGGATGCCCCAACTTTCGGTCTGCCAGCACTCACAAACTCACAAATAATATTATTAAATATTAATAATAATAATAATAATAATAATAATAATAATAATAATAATAATAATAATAATAATAATAATAATAATAATAATAATAATAATAACAACAAGTGCTACCTGAAGTTGTGGTAGACTGGTGAAGAAAACCCTGAAAATGGTGAAGAAAATCCCTGAAAACATGGCCCATTACAGTGATTTTTCACAAGAGCATCTTGTGCCAGGACAAGGCTTCAGCCTTGGAGTGTTTAGATGGGATAGTAGGAAAAAAATCCCTTCCTGGCAGGATGGGCAGGCCCTGGCACAGGTGCCCAGAGCAGCTGGGGCTGCCCCTGGATCCCTGGCAGTGCCCAAGGCCAGGCTGGACACTGGGGCTGGGAGCACCTGGGACAGTGGGAGGTGTCCCTGCCATGGCTGGGGTGGCACTGGGTGGATTTGAGGTCTTTTCCACCCCAAACCATTCCATGATTTCTGTCTGCCTGGGTTTGCCTAAAGTGACACAGGGTGACAGGCTGGGTGCTGACCCAAGGAATCACACTCTAAATTTCTGAGTGGGACCTTTCTTCTCTGCTCATAAAAGCACAGGAGAGAAGGAGGAAATCCCGTCTTGTGGAAAATGGAGCAAAACTTCCCAAAGCATGGAAATGGAGCAAACTACCGAGGAAAGAGGTGGAAGGTGCAACTTTGGGAGCTCAGGTCTTGGTGCTCAGGATGCTCCAGAGTCACAGAGAGCAGTGTTGAGATGAATATCAGCACTATCTCCTCCTCTACAGGTGTTCAAACGCTGCCTGGACACCTATCCTGAGTGATGTGCTCTGGGATGTCCCTGCTGGAGCAGGGAGTTTGGACTCCATAACCTCCAATGGTCCCTTTCCAACCTGATCCATTCTCTGATTAACACAGTGAAAATACTTCCCAAATTATGAATACATGAACGCCAGGCATTCATCTCAGGGATTCCACACTTCCACACAGGAAGGTGACTGCACCCACAGCTTCTGATGCATCATTTTATTTCCATCATTCCCACAAAGCTGAGGACAGCTGCACATTCCAGGTTTACCTCCAGCTGCTGCAGGACACTTGCTGTTCTATGAGTCTCTCCAGCCCAGCTGAGCCCTCTTTTACTTGGATAATTAATTTGAAATTAAATATTAAATATTAATAAATATAGCTCAGGTAATAAATTGCATATACTAATTTAATTAAAAATAGATTATAGCATATTTTACAAATGGGACATTTTTGTAAGGAAATATAATGGACTTGTTATGTTTCTACTCTATCCTAAGAAGGAGCAAGCATTTAGTCCTTATTGTGTCTCATTAATTTTTTAAAAACAGCTATTTTAATTGTCAAGTATTTGACAGACTGCTCAAAAAACCTGACACTTAAGTTTCAATTTTATAAAATGCATTTTTAATGAAGACTTTTGCATCCTACTTTCTTATCTATAATCATTTTGAAGGGGGGGAAAAAGGGGGGAGAAAGGGGGGAAAACTCAATTATAACAAAACTTCCATACTTGGCCTAAAAATCTTTTTAAATTGAGGTGTTCATTTGGGGTATCTCAGGCAGGATCTGGGCTTTGTTGTGCCAGGCACTGAGTCTGATCAGCAAAACCCACAACTTGGGCCCAGAGTTGTAGAAATTCGCTGAGACAACCTCACACATTGGGGTTGGTGGGTTCTGATCCTGAAAAAAGTTTGAGTCAAGGATGCAAATGTCACAGCAGGACTGAGAGTTGTGGGATCTCCCTCTCTGGAGGCATTCCCAACCCACCTGGACACAGGTGTGTCCCCTGCTCTGGGTGGCCTTCTCTTGGCAGGGCTTTGCACCCCATCTCCAGAGGTCCCTTCCAGCTCTAACAATCCCATGAGGGTCACAGTGAGCCTGAACCACCCTGTCCTCACCAGAGGCCGTGTTTGGGGACAGAATGGGTGCAAAAATTGATTTCTACAACATCCCCTCCACACCAAGCCCCATGGCAGAGCAATGCCGCCTCCTCCCTACCCACGCCAGTCCTTCCTGAGATGGGATGGGCACGTTAAAAAAAAAGAGAAAAAAAGAAAGAAAAAAAAAAAAAGTCCACAGGAGCAGAGAGAGAAGTTTGGAGACAGGTTTAGCCCAAGAAGCCAATTTTCCCAGGAGGAAAAGTGGCCATTCCTGCTGGCAGCAGCAATCCCAGGCTCCCAGGAGCGGCGCATCCCAGGGCGCAGGGAGTGCCCGGAGCCGATCACGAGCAGAGAGCAGCAATAAAAAACAAAATGATGCAATGAATGACCTGACAATGCACAAACCAGCGGTAATCCACCCAGTCAGGGCTGGAACTGGCCTTGTAGAGGGAAAAGCAATGAGAGGAGGGAGGCAGGGGCCCGCTCTGTGTTCCATCCTCCCTGCCGCTCTCCTGCCTTGCTCTTACACAGCTGCTGGCAAGGCCAGCCAAGTGGGATGGGATGGGATGGGATGGGATGGGATGGGATGGGATGGGATGGGATGGGATGGGATGGGATGGGATGGGATGGCTCAAAGTTGAGCCACTCCGTTCCCCTTCCTCACCTTCTTGGGCTTGTGCTGCTATTTAACTCTTTCTGGGAAGTGCATCTGCAATCAGAAGCTTCTGGGCTGTTAAAAGTGGCAGTGGACTGGCAGATGGGGGCTTTCCCCTCAATACAAGAACACTTTCTGGCTCAATTCCCTCTGGGAAAAAAACAGCCTCACTGCCTTCCTTAAGATCACAACCACAAGCTTCTCTTTGATAAGAGAAGCTTTCTCATAAGGAAATGTCTCCATGTGGACAAAAGTCTCTTTTTTCCCCCCAGTTTACCCAGCTGAATGGAGTTGAACCAGGCTACGAGCCAGCAGAACTGCAGACAACAATTTGGAGGGAAAGGCTTTGCACATCACACCACCACCAAGGGAGATGCAATTGATTCACTAACAAGTTAAATGGATTTTATGTACCAATTTTCCACGTGTTAAATACCTGGCAACCCACGAGGACGCTTCTCCTCCTTAAGGGAGGGAGAGTCACACCCTCAAGGAAGGCACAAACACACCTACAAATATTTTATACTGTTTTAATGTGAAATACATGTTGTTCCAAGTTAACCACTGGCCACTAATGTCAGCAGACGACCTGTTGCCCTCCTTGGCAGTCTCTCTGATGGCCTGGCCTCATCCCCTTGCTCCTGCTTTCCCTCCTCTCATCCCTCTTCCCTCCATTACCTGTGCCCTGCAGCACTGAGGTCTGTGCTCCTGACACATGGCCCGTGTTTGAACTTTGGAGATCAAAACCAGGTCAGAGATTTCTGCTTAAATTGAAAGTTCACTAAAGATGTCACCTCGCACCAGTGACAAAAACCTCACCTCAGTACTACACGGCTACCCAAACAATCCTGGTAAAATTCCAAGCTTTGTGAAGACTTTGTCACAGAACCTCCTGTCCAGTTTGGAACCTGGAAAGTTTTCCCATCACCTGCACTGTTGAGGATTCCCTCTCTGCAAACTCCTCAGCAGGAACAGAGTCAGCTGAACCTGGCTGAAGTGTTTTACAGCCCATCTGCACCTGGAGATGGTGTTCAAAAGGCAAACCCCAGAAATGAAGGGAGGGAGGGATTTATGGCAGTGTCCCACAGCCATGGAAAGGTTAGGGATTGCATCTCATCCCCAGGTTTCCATTCTGAAGGGATTCTAAGGGAAGCAGTGGTGCCCAGAGTGCACAAACACACCACTGTAAGGCACAAAAAAAAAAAAAAAATAAGTTTACTGGTAAATTCCCACTGATTTAATCATGGTCTAATCCAGGCTGTGGAAACATTGTCCCATGTACAATCCACAGGAAGAAGTGAATGAATGAGAAAGGAAAGCTCCTCTGTCCTGAGCTCTGTCTCTCCCTCATCAGAAGGTGCTTCTGTGAAGGAGAACCTCCAGGTCTCTTCTCCACCACCCCAGGCACTCCAGTTACACCTTTACAGTCACCTTCCATTATGATCATTTGTTATTATTACTACTTTTTTTTCATCTTATTGGTAGACCTTCCTGACTGTACTGACATCATCTTTGTCCTTGCCAGGAATCTCCAAATAAAACCAGAGGCAGAGATGCCCCTGTCAAACAGAGTGCAGACACCTCAGGAAGCCAAGGAGAGCAAAGCCCCCAGACCTGTTCACACCACCTTCCTTTTCCTAAGAATCACCATCTCCCAGAGAGCCCTTCATACCTGCAAACATTTCCACCTTGTGACCAAACCTCTCAAAAACCAATTCACCCCTCTCTGTATTTGATTTCCACCTCTAACCATGCGTTTTGCTCGAGCCCTGGTCACATGCCAGCACCCATCTGTGTAAATACACAATTTTTCTAGCTGAATTGCACATCCACAGCCACGACTCAACCATAGAAAGATCATGTAAATAATGGAAGCTGACAGCATAAGTAATTTTTTTCATGTATCAGACGCCATGGTTGACTGCTGAACTGTGAGATCTGCTGTTTTTAGACTGTGCTAAGTTCTCCCCTTTCACCCCTGAAGATTCAAGACTAAAGGCTGGATCTTGAATCACAGGCTTCAGATGTTTTTCTTATCACACAGCTCAGTCAACACTTGTTCACATCCTGTGACCTTTTCCTGCATCTCTCTCCTGCCTTTCAGGGCTGCTTATCCAAACGGTCACTGGTGGAACTGGGGACACAGGCAGTGACCATCACAAGCCACGTGGATCCTCACTGTCCTAATGGCTAAGGAGTCACTAAGCCCTGAAAGAAGGAGTGAAAGCTTTGGAGCTTTTAGTATTAGCAATCGCTCCCATTAAGTGGAGAAATCCATCTTGCAAACATGAGAAATTAAAGACAGCGAGTCCAAACGCAGGGAGGAGCAAGAGGCTTTGGGAAAAAAAAAAAAGTCCAGGTCTCTAGCACAATGGCCTGTGTAATTGGTTCTTTTGAAGTTTCTAATCACTTTTGGAAAGATCAAGTGGAAGTGACAAGAGAGGCTATCGGAACAGTGACTCCGTACAATGGTGGCACATGGGACTGGAACTGGTTTGTGTGGTAATTGTTAATTGTTTGGGGGCTTCCTCCAAGCACAAAACATATCTGAAGAGTTGCTATTAGGAAAAATAAAAAAATTTTTTAAAAAAGTCCTCCCAGTATAAATTATGTGGTCAGTGTTTCAGATCTCATACAAATCATTTGCCTGTGAAAATGGTATCAAAATATGAGCTATCCCTTTCAAATATATTTTAAACAATGTTAATGTATTTTCACATGTCATCAGTTGACAGCTCCACCATCGTCGCTCGTCAGCCACCAGGGAAATTTGCATGCATTTGAATTCACCCTGCCAAGCACAGGCAGCCCAGACTGACAGCCGATTTAACTGGGTGATAAGTTAATCTGTACAACATTTGATAGATTTCTGTCTTTTACCTAAGCCAGAGTTGGTGGAAATTATTCAGCGAGGGGATTTGCAGACGGGTCGTGTCCCTGTTGAGTCTCGGTGGGAGGTGTTGTATTTCTTCATGGGTAGTGCTGATCTCCACCTGAGCTGGCCACATCAAACTGAACTAAATACCACCCCAAACCCACCAGGAATCACTGTTTCCAGGCTTTTCCTTCCACAAATCTGAATCTTCAGCTAAAACTCAAGTAAATGATGAGCTCTGAGATGGTTTTACAAGGATGGCCAATGATCTCCATCTACCACCTTCCCTGTTCCCTCAAGCAGCACGGCACATCCAAGGGTTGGGTTAGACCCTGGGGTAGGTTCACCCTGTCCCAAGGCTCAACACAACATGAGGTGGTCCCTGCACACCACAGCATCCAAATTCCAGCAGAAAACAACATCTGCCAAAGCTCTGCCGCAGAACCACGCATCCCTCAGATGCTGGCAGTCATCATTAAACCAGACACCACCAGGTCTTAGACACATCCCTTGCATTGCCAGAGTTTTTCATTAAAAAAAATCCCCTACATCCAACAACACCTTCTGCTCCCTCACAGGAACCCTGATTACAGCAAAATCAGAGCTATTCATTTGCAAGGCCACCCAAACAGGGGGCTCCAGGCTTCTGCTGGGGTTGTGTGTTTAACCACAACAAAACACAGAGGGCATTTTGATGTTTGGAAATGCCCAGAAGGAGATTTCTATTTACTTTCTCTTCCACAGTACATTACCAAAGCCAGGAGCCTCAGTAGTCAGCAAGCCATTATTTATTTATTCAAAACATCTTTCATTTCCTGAGATGCAGTGTGTTATTTACAGGGCACACACTGTGTGTGTTACATGAAGTAAATTTCAACGGGCAGATTAAGCCCGGGATACTTCACCCATAATGATATATCCTGATAATGGCCATTTTCAAAGAGTTGCTAAAATGTAAGTAAATATCTCACTGGTTTCAGGAGGAAATGCTCTGAAAGGGCAGGCAGGGCAACGGAGCTGCTGCTGCCATAGGCAGGCGAGTTTGATGAATGAAATTTAATGGATAGACCCTTTATTCCAAAGTTGATGGAGAGCTAGAGAAAGCTTTGGAAACACAAGAGATAAATCTGTGCTGAGCCCTTTGTTCAGATGCAATTTCAAATAAAAGTAGCCCATTTGCAGCTTTTGGAAAGGAGCCTTTCCTCATCGAGGCACGGGCACAGGTTTAAAATATTAATTAAGTAAAACTCAAATCTACATAAGCCTTAAAAGCAGGCACCAAGGAAAGGAATATACTGAAGCTAAAGGTAGGGTAAAAAGTGGGAATACCCGTGGGCAAGTTCCAGTGGGGAAATGTAGGTCAGGATCCTGCTCCTCAAAACACATCACCATAATGTTCCCTATCTAATGTACAGAGTGTCAGTTTTAGAGACAATGAGATTTTATGCATTTTTTATGTGTAGAAACCCTTGGTGTCAGCAACCAGACCCAGTTATCCCTCCCCAGTATTGTCATGAGTCTTTCCTGATCTCCATAAGCGATATGAAGGCTGATAAAACATCCCTTAAAACTCTAATAATTGCCTGAAAAATCAGCAAATTAACCACTTCATCCAAGACAAATACACTGTGGACATTGAACTGTCACAACTCTCCACAAAAATCCCATTTCCATCTGTTTTTGTGGTGCACACCTGTAGCTGCTCACTGGGCAGAAAGCAGGCATGGGAATAACCTGTGAATTCACAGACCACGACAGCAAAAGAGGTGTTTAGCACCAGAGTGGAGGTAATTATGATAAATTTAGGAAATCCTCTGTTCAGAGGCCCCTCAAAATCACCCTGAGCAGGGGAGGGCAGGGACAGGGCTGGAGAGGAGGGAAATCCTCAACTGTGACCCAGGAGAGACAAAAGCCTTAAAGAAAATTGCTCCTCTGTGCTGGACTTTTAGAAGCACAAGGCAGGAAAAAGAAACCTACATTCATAAATAATGATAATAATAATGATAATGAGAATAACAACAAGAATAATAATCCTCTAGGAGCAGTGAAGAAGTCCAGGGCTGCTCTGAACTTCACACACTGAAGCCTCTGCAGCAAACTCAGAGCAGTGCGTGGGTCCATCAGGAAGCCACTGCTCTAAAACACTGAGACACTGCAAATCTGAGCCCTCTGCACCGCAAAAGTGGTGCTGGACAACTCAGTTCACACGTCTGAGCCTTAATTTCTCCCCAAAACAGAGATAGGAATCCTACTTTTAGCTCTGATGGCTCACACAGACACGCAAGACCTTGTACAGAGGGACTCAGCTGCTGCTTCAACAGAAATAATGTAACAGGGGATAAATAGTGGTATTAGGGGTGTGAAACGCCAAGAGGGGAGTTGGTGTGATGGGTAAGGAGGTGCCTGCAGGGCAGGGCACAGGAGCAGGGCCAGGCACAGAGGGTTTGTGTGCCCAGAGCAGAGCAGGGAGGGAGGCAGAGGGCCCAGCGCAGCTCCGGAGGTGCTGCCCTGATGCTGAGCTGCTCTCCAGGGCTGGGATGTGCTGGGATGTTCCATTTCCATGTCTTCGTGCTGGGAAAGCTCCTGGCACATGGCACAGGCAGCAGCAGTCCCTCCACAGCCCCCCCAGACAATGGACAAAGCAGGGAGCCCCCAGAGCAGCTCCTGCCTTTTATCCCTCACTGCAAACAGCACAGAGGGGAAAATGGGAATGAAACTCCTCAAAAACACCCACAGAATGTTTGGTTCAATGGGAGGTTTCGCTGCTGTCAGCTGCAAATCAAGAATTAGGATTTTTACTAAAACTGATGCATTTCTTGTGCTTATTTTCACCTGCCTCACTCCTCACTTCCTTAGGATAATGATCAATTTATCAGCTTTTAGCTCCCTCAAAAAACCCACAGAATGTTTTATTCAATGGGAGGTTTCACCACTGTCAACTGCAAATCAAGAATTAGGATTTTTACTAAAACTGGTAAATTTCTTGCACTTGTTTTCACTTAATTCACTCCTAAATTCCTTAAGATAATGATCTATTTATCAGCTTTTTGCTCCCTCAAAAACCCGTTTGATTCAATGGGGGGTTTCACCACTGTCAACTGCAAATCAAGAATTAGGATTTTTACTAAAACTGGTAAATTTCTTGCACTTGTTTTCACTTAATTCACTCCTAAATTCCTTAAGATAATGATCCATTTATCAGCTTTTTGCTCCCATGGTGCACTGGAGACTGCATGGGCACGGTCCATGATTTCTGCACCCAGTATTCCATCTTGAGGCACAGATTCGTCTCTTCTGCAGCCAAAATTGCAACATTAAACATTTTAATTGTAATCTCCTGGCCACAAGACCAGACTTTCCCCTTCTGCCTTGACCAGGGGTCAACATTGATGTGCAACTCTTCATCCAAAGTGTTTGGCAGCAGCTACTGCGGGCAAAAAAAATTCCACTCTGCAGGATTTTCAGCCAGGACAGAAAAAAATAAAGGAAAAAAAAAAAAAAGCCAATATGTGGCAAAAATATGAAGGCTGATTTTTAGCTAATTAAGACTTCAGTCCTCTCATCTCTTTGGAAGAAAGCAAAAGAGTTTCCAAATATTTTCTTTTTTCAAGCCTATGAAAAAACATGCACGATGTAAAATATATACACGCAATGGGTATTTTAGGATATTTTTCAAAGAAATTCAGAGGGAAAAAGAGGGACAGAGAATCACCAGGGCTCTCTTTCCCACCCAGCCGAGCTCAGTAAATCAGGCAGGGAATGTGTGCTCCCCATGGATGCCAGGGCTGGCTCCCCCCGTGGTAACCAGGGGCAGGCACTCGCCCCCCTCTCCCATATGGCACAGCAGCCCCAGCCAGCCCAGGTAGCAGAAGGCACTCCAAGAATCCAGCCTGACTTTCCAGCACATGAAGCATGGAAGGCTCGAGCTGTGCCTCATCTGTGTCCCTACAAAACCAGAAGCACAGGCATCTGCAATCCAGAGCATCATTTGGCACAGTGCAAAATTTTCAAGTAATTTTCAGGGTTTTTTGTGTTGTTGGTTTGGTTTTTTGGGGTTTGTTATTTTTTCTTTTTTCTTTTTTTTCTTTTTTTCCCCATCCTCCCCCCTGCCAGTGCCACATGGTGATTTTTGTCCTTCGGAGAGGCAAAGGCAAACACAGGCATGCTCACCCTCCATTGTCAAAGGGAGAGGTTTCCTAGCAACAATGCTGGTATGAATGGAGCCCAAGTTCCCTTCCCAATCCCTTACGTGGCATTAGAGCAATTTGTAACACACAGGGAAGGGGGAAAGAAGGATCTGAGAACCCTGGCTATGCAGTGTCACCCAAATCTGCAAATCGCTTTGTCAAGTTCTGTTGGCACCAAGTGCTTTTAAGCACTTTGTTTTAAGGTACAGGCAGGAGGAAATCCTGGAGTTTGTTCCCATCCTCTGTCCCAGCCCCACGTGCTGCCCTGAGCCCCAGGAGCAGGGAAAGGATGCTGTCCACAGCCAGGAGAGCAGCCACCACCTCTGCTGCTGTGCTCTGCTTCTCAAACCACCATAAAAACTCTGCTTTGAGCAGACTGAGCTCCAGGCAAGCACCACTCATCCAAGGCTGGCAGGATATTTGGGCTGTTTTGGCAAGAGGCTGTGAAATGTGCACTCAGCATCTCCCAGCTGCAGCCACGTTATTCCCTACAGAGCCCTCACGTGCCAAATGGGAAGGTGTTGGAAACAAGGGAAAACAACATTGGAGCTGGGGAGCACAGAGGAAAAGACAGAGGAAAAGCAGCAGGAGCTCCTGGGGGCTCCCAGCAGCTGCTGTGCCTCGTTCCCTTCCTGCACAAACCCATCCACACTGCCCAACACCACTGCAAATCCCTGCTTTGATGGCATCAAACATCCCTTCTCCTCACATTCCTTTTTTTTCATCCCTCACCCAGTCAGGCTCCCCAGAGAGACAAAAAAAGTCCTGTCCAGGAAAGGAGTTGTAACAGAAATCAGAGATTTAAGGAGCCATGGAATGGTTTGGGTTGGAAAGGATCTTAAGTCCCACCCAGTGCCACCCCTGCCATGGCAGGGACACCTTCCACCATCCCAGGCTGCCCCAAGCCCCAGTGTCCAACCTGGCCTTGGGCACTGCCAGGGATGAGCCACAGGTGTCCCAGCTGCCCCCAGCCTCTGTTTTTAATTAGTGGTGTATGATAGGTTCCTAAATTAATCCTCTCTTCTGACTAAGCAGGAGCCAAAGTGCTTCACTGAGCCACTGGTTGGAAATGCCCAGAGTTGCAGGGTTTGAATGCTGCACATCATGTCTAACAAGGGAACAATGACCCCTCTTACCCAGAGTGGGCCCGAGTTTCCCATATCCCAAATCCAATTGTGTGGTGCCAGCTACAGCTCAGGGAAGGGAGCACCCTGCACTTGTCACATCCAGAAACAGCTTTTGGAGCCTGCAGCTCGTCGTGAGCTCCAGAGCCCCGGGATGTTTATTTACAGGGCACCAGGCAAGACATCTGTTCTGCCTGGCTTTTCAACTGGAAGGGAATTTATCCTTGGCAAACCAGTTTTGGGAGTCAGGAGCTGGTTTCATGGCAGGCCAAGGGCTTGGCCAACACTATCATTTAGTTTGATTTTTGTGCCTTCTCCCAAGCACTCTGCCACAAAGAGGCCACACTCAATCATCCGAGACGTGCAGCTAGAAGTGATTCAATAAAATTAAAACACTTATCTGAGCAGCGGTGATGCTCCTGACAGATGAGGTTTGAAATGCTTTCCATGAGTTGAACAGGGAGTAAGAAATCATGAGGAATATTGCAGGGCTGAGAGCTGGCCTGGTGCCTCCTGAGCTTGGCAGGGTGGGTTATGGGGACACCACCCTCCCCTGCACATCACTGGGACCAGCCAGGCCAGGCCAGCTGGGCCCAGCACAGCACACACTAAAATTGCTGCTAAACCACATGGAAATCTTCAAAAAGCCCCTGAAATAAATCCAGAGGATCTGCATTTTCTTTTTGCCATGTAAGATATGGCCATGTTCTTTTTTTTTATTTTGCACATATCTGTGGGGAAAGATGAGCCCTGATGAGGGAGACACCACTGGGCACCAAGTTTTCTTCACCATGGCAAGTACCAAACCCAGCCATTTGTGAGCCAATAACCCATGGCAGAAGACTGCACAAGAACCCAAATAAAGGTCATCATTCATCAAGGCATGGCTATCCTTTTCCACTTGAAAAAAAAACCAATTATCTAAAAGCATTCAAGAGATATAAATATTTACTTTCATAAAACATTTACATTCATTACCAGGCAAGACTTAACAAACAATCTAAGTGAATTTTAGCTGAACTTGGGAGCTGTGCAGGGTAATGACTGTGCTGACCAGCTTCAAAACCATATTAAGACTACAGATTATTTATTATAAAATGCCTGCACAGAGGGAGAGACCTAATTGTGTGATGAAGATCCCAACCCCTGTGGGTATCACAGCACACTGTACCTGTAAGAGTCAGGGCTCATTAGCCTAATCACAAAGAATAATACTGGGAGCAGAGCTCTGCAAAGCCACTGATTTTTTACTTCCTACGAGTTTCACAGAAACACCCTTTTTTTTTCCCAGTTTGGTGGAGTCCTTTATCTTCTATCCCTATCTGACAACTGAGAGCCTTCCCCCCAAATCCTCACTGCAGACAGCAGCAACCCCAGGCTCTGCAGGGCCACAGACATTCAGCATCTCCTGCAGCCCCTGATTAATCATCTCCATCCTCTCCCCACGTGTGGAGCCACGGAGCCCAAGCAGGGGAGGGTGGTCAGCAGATGTGTGGGTGGTGGGCTTGGACAGGGAGCTTTTCCTCTGCATTAATCTTGTGCATACAGGATTTTTTTCCAGTCTCTAATCTGTGTCACTGATGAGAGGCTTCCCTGTTATGCTGCTTTGGAATAGAGATACAAACTCGTTCAGTTGGAATCCCTGCGCCTCGCTGCAATGAGTTTTGAGTGTGAATGCATCCAGGATAGGATTCACACCTGCATGTTTCATTTTCCTGCCCTTCTCCTCAGCCCTGTTCCCTCTTCCTCCACTGAACCAAGTTAATGCTGATTTCTCATAAGGAAAAATATTGCCAGGCTTGTCTAATCAGGCTGGTTATCTATATCCATGTGGGAAACACCACAGGGCTGCATTTTGCACCTTTTCCCTCCACCTTTCAAGTAAAAAAAACCTCCTATTTGCTCATCAAAACCATTTGGCCATCAGGGAAAGGTCTCATCCTTACAGCAGGTTTTGCTCTTGCTTTGTTCACTCTCGTGGCTGCCCCACAGGTGGCACAGGGACAGAGCAGATCCCTGGACACAGCCCAGCACTGCCCCATCCTCCCAGCACAGAGATGGGCACTGGTTTTTGGGAGAGCCACCATAAATATCCTGGATTATGGGTCCTCATGGAGTGCAGTGGGATTTCCAAGCAAAGGGAAGAGCTGGTGTAGAATTCTTGGGACTCTGGCGCTGTTGTCACCCTCAGGGCACGAGTGCCAGGCCTGCAGGGACAGGCTGTTAACCCAGCCCCTGGAGACACGAGGAGCATTTCACTCCATATCCTCCCACCTCGTAAATGCCTTTTTAACTCCGGGTTAATCCCCAACAGCCCTGCTGGTGCACTTAAATCCCAGGAATGAAGACGTGTGAAGCCATAAACCCGCGGCTCCTTGGCCGGCAGCACTGGAAAGGCTTCAGAGGGACCATGTGCTTTTGCAGTCAGGAGCTCTTGGCCCCTGCTCCTGGTGTTCCCTGAGCTGCTGCTGGGGTTCCCTGGAGCTCAGGGGCAGCCTGACCTCCCTGGCAGCTCTGTGCTCACCCCCTGAGCTTCTGCCCCTCCGCTGAGAGCAGCTTGGCACCACCAGCCCGACGCCCCGCCAGCCAAATGCATCCCTGGGTATGTTCACAGCCACTGCTGCTTCCTTTGACTCGCTCCAGAGGTGTCCCCAGGGCTCTGTGCTGCTGCCAAGAAGCCATGACATCACTTACAGGATTAATAATTGCAATGTATTCACTGATATGTTCACAACACGTTCACAGACTCACATGACAGAGTTCTGCTTAAAGCCAATGCCTTCCTTATCCTCCTTCCCACACCCCCACTTTTCCCATTTGCTCATCCATTCCCTCCCAGGGAGGGAAGGTCAAAGTTTGGAGTGAGATTTAGGAGCATTTTTCCTCTTAAACCATCAAAACCCACATTACTGAAATGATTCCTCATTTTGAACTCCAAGCTCTCTGCACAGCCCTTACTGAGAGTGCAATTCATGAATTCCTGAAGAAAAAAAAAAAATCACAAAAAAACTTTGTTCCTTGTCCTGTTACAGGATTTAGAGAAGAAAGATTCCCCCATTGAAGTTTTGGGACAGGAAATGCAGAACAAGAGCTGCACAGAGCCAGCCGCAGTCACCCTCAGGTTGGTCTGAGTAATTTCACAGTGGCCAAAAGTCTGTGCAGAGCAAACAAGCAGAAAGACACAGCTCCTGCTGGGCTGTAAAGAGCCTGGCTCCTGGTTTTATGGCATGGAAAAACCCAGGGAGAGGAGGGGAGGGCTGGAAGGAGCAGAGGCTGGTGAAGACAAAGAGGGTGTGATGGTGACAAAGATGGTGCTCCCATGAGAGGGTGTGAGTTCACCCAGTCACACTCTCTGTTTCCCACTTCCCAGGGCCTCCAGGAAAACACAGATTTCCAGGGGTGCTGTGGGTGCTTTCACACCTAGCTCTGAGCTTTTTGCTGGATGGAATGGGGGGAAAGCACAGAAAAATTTGGAGACCATCATCCTCAGGTACATAAAGGCAGCTACAGACCAAAGCATCACCTGCTCCAGGAGGAGCAAATCCATCTCCCACTGCCCCAAGCACAGACTTGCTGCATCCTGGCTCCAGCTCAGAGGACATTTGGACTGAGCTCAGCTCCCCTGAGCAAACCCAGCCTCACTGGTGGCAGGAATGAAGCTGTACAAATCCCCATTATTGCCCCAGAGTCACAAAGGGGGAGCCAAACAAGGCCCTGCTCTAAGCAGAGACTCACTAAACGTGTCTTGGCAAGTCCCAGCTTTAGTACCCAACTTCACTCTGAGGAATTTAAACAGGGTTTTTGTTAGAAATTACTTGAAAGTGATTCCCCCCTCTAGTCCACTCTCATGAAACCCCTCCTGATCCAGCTCTGGGGTCCACAACATCAGAAGGATGTGGGGCTGCTGGAGCAATCCCGGAGGAGGCCACAAAGATTTTCCAAAGGCTGGAACACTTTGGTTTTGGAGCCAGGCTGAGAGAGCTGGGGGTGCTCACCTGGAGAGGAGCAGCTCCAGGGAGAGCTCAGAGCCCCTGGCAGGGCCTGAAGGGGCTCCAGGAGAGCTGCAGAGGGACTGGGGACAAGGCTGGAGGGACAGGAATGGGGAATGGATTTAAGCTTAAAGTGGGTAGATTTAGATGGGATTTTGGGAATTAGGAATTGTTCCCTGGCAGGGTGGGCAGCCCTGGCACAGGTGCCCAGAGCAGCTGGGGCTGCCCCTGGATCCCTGGCAGTGCCCAAGGCCAGGCTGGAGCACCTGGGGCTGGGAGCACCTGGGACAGTGGGAGGTGTCCCTGCCATGGCTGGGGTGGAAGGGGATGAGCCTTAAGGTCCCTTCCCACCCAAACTATTCTGGAATTCTGTGAAATATCTGCAGCCCTCTCATTTCTGCCCTGGCTGTGCTCTAACCCCATCCCAGGACACTCTGGAGGAAACCCCTGTGCACAGACCCACAGCAATGGCAGGTGCCCTTGGGTGGGCCCCTGTGGGTTGGGACCAGGGTTCCCAGCTCCCAAAGTCCTTCCAACACTAAATCTTGGAGTACTCCTTTGAAAGCACAAGAGTGAGAACATCTCAGGGAGATGATTAGAGAAAGCAGGCAAAGATGTAGATTACCTCCTTGCTCATTAAAGAAAGAAAATTCCTGTAAACCTGCATGAGCTTATCATAAAAGTATTTTCTTTCCCTTGACAGTTTTTTTTTCTGAAAAAAAAAATAAAAACCAAAACAAAGAAAACATCTTGCATGCCTCAAAAGCAGACAAATAAACAAACATCCGAGTCACCTTGGGTTTTGGGGTGGTGGTTGTTTTTTCCTTTGCCTACTGCTCGCAGCATCACAATTTTCTGCGAGCGTGAAAATAAAAATAATATTTTACATTAAGAAAGGAGACAACTTCAGATTTGACAAAGCTCTTTTTCTTAGTATCGACAAGCAATCATCATCCATCTTACAAATGGGAACTTGCCTCAGAGCACATCCACACCATCACTGGATTTCTGGTCCTCGGAGGACTGCGATAACAAACGAATCTTCACCGGCTTCAATGATTTCAAAGCTAATCAGAAGATAAAAAGGCTGGCAGGACAGCTGACAATACATTACCATCCAACAACAGATCTGTGCAGGACATTTATGTATTTAAATTCCAGGGGTGGGGGAGCTTGGGCACATTCCTTGAATGCAGGGAGGCTGGAGTGAGGTGAGACAGAGCAGGGACACCACCCTGGGACTGGTGTGCTCTCCCTGCATCCCACAGGGCTGTGCCACCAGCATGGCACCCACACTCTCCACCATGACAGCACTCCAAGGTGCCCAAAGGCAGCCCTCTCCTCACTGCTTTGTGCAGGGAGGCAAAAGAAATAGGAGATGGCAAATCCCAGTGACTCCATCCAAAAACTTCCAGGATTCCCTGGGAGACAGGAAGAGTTTCAGGGTCAACACCTTGCATGGCAAACTAGAAGAATAAACCACAGCCCTTCCTGTGGTCTGAGCAACCAGAGGAGGAGGAAAACTTCTTAAATACAATTAAAATTTGGGTGGTGTATCAAAAACTTCCCTGATTTTCCATGGTGTTTTCCTGATCTAGACCTTGCTTCCAGGCATTCTTTTCCCGTGCCATCACCTGAAGCCCCTGCTTGTTCTTTCCATGGGGTGTGGATATTTTGAACAAGGACAAAGGTTGTAATCCTGATTCTTAAATCAAGCACAGCTTCCTGCCTCTCACAGGGGCCCCAGATTTCTCTGCATTAAGTTCAGCAGCCTAATTCCCATAAAACAGGCTCTGCAGTGGGAAAACGTGCTGGATCCCAATCATGCTGACACTGTTTGTATTTGGGATTCAGTATTTGGTGGCCAAAAAGACCAATATAGGTGTTTTAACAGAGTTTGTGCAGTAATACCTGTTCAGAATCTGATGTTCTTTCTTGTGCCTTCATAACAATGAGTGGAAATCCAGGAATGGCTAAGGTTGGAAAACCACTGGAGGTCATCTCATCCAACCCTTCACTCAAACAGGTCAACTCTAGAGGACATTACTCAAAACCGTGTCCAGAGAGACCAGATCAGCCACAAATGCTGATGGAAAATGTAAATGCTCCCTCAATATTCACTGGGAAAACTCTTCAATCTGTGGATAGCTCCCTCTTCCAAGGAATCTGTTCTCCAAAGCAAATGTCTGCACCTGTCTGACCTGAAATATGAGCAGCTATAGAGATCCCAGTGATCCAAAGGAGTTCCTCAAGTGGAGGAACTGCAGGAGGAGCAGCCTGCATTCCCCAGTGCCAGGAGCTGATGAGAATCCTTGGAAGGGGAGCCCAGGGAGAGGTGGTTGGGGCAGCTGAGTCAGCCTTCGATGGGAGAACAGCTCCCAAAGAAGAGCTACAATAACCTCCTCCCTCTGGAAAAATGTTAAAACGTGGCTCAGCAAGAACTTCCTATTGTCCCCCTTCTCCTCCTGACTCTGGAGTTCAAAGCACTGAAGCTGTTTCAAAGACAGAGGAATAAATTTAGATTTTGGTGGCTGATCCCTAGTTTCCCAAAAGCTTCTGATAGGAGAGGAATCACTGAGGGCAGCTGTAATTGCTGCAGGGGCATTTGGATTATCTGTACATTCCCTGTTTATTGATGCAAAGAAACCTCTGTCAGTTTGCTCGGTGGGCCTCAGGAGGAATTTTGGTGGGAGTCCAGAATTCCTGATGACCCTTTCTGGCACCAGAGCTCCCCCATCACATCCACTCCACGGGGCTGCCATGGAGCTCCTCTGCCCTGAGTAAACCCCTGCTCCTGAGGAGAAAACAAACACCAGCCCTTGATCACCCACAGGTCCCCTCACATGGTACCAAGGACCTGCCAAAAAACATCTGGAAAAGCACCAGGATTGCAAGGGAAAGAGGCTGATGGGCTGAGTGAAGCAGCTCTATCCCCCCACACAACAGCTGCACTAATTTATTACATTTTAGTCTTCGGTCAACTTTGAGACAACAACTGAAGAGTGAGTTTCCATTACAACATCCATCATTGTATCAACCTTATTTTTTGTGATATTTTGTAAATTACAATAAATTTGCTTTCTTCTGAATATTCAGATGCTTCAAAAGGTACCCAAAGGATGCAATTAGACCCTAGGGAAATATGCTATTATGTGCACATATCATGTTTTGCATAGGCTTTCCAGCATCTACATAATTTATGTTTTTCTGCATAATTTCCCCTTTTTATGTTTCCTATGTGTTTGTGAGATAATGCAGGAGTCAGTTCTCTCCCACCAAAAAAAAAAACACAGAGAGAGAACTTAAGTCTGTATTCTTACTTCACCCAATCTGCTTCCCTTCCCACAAAACCCTTGGAGAAACCCCTGGAGAAATCCTTTCATGTGCACCAAACATCAATGCCCGAGGAAAAACCCAGAAGGTCGAGGCAGCTCTCTGAAAGGAACCAGAACCTTGTCCACTCCCATATTCAGCTGGGCATTCCGAGGGGGCCTCTGACGGAGAACGTTGGGATGGGGAAAAGCTTTTAAACTCTTTCTAATCCTCGCCTGGCGTTTGAGCCACGCCGAAATAATTCCCCCAAACTTTCAAGTTGCTTCTTTAGCTTTCCGCGCCAGCCGCTCGCGTGCGGGCTGGCTTTTAATTAAAAATAAAATAGGGAGAACAATAAAAAGAAAAATAATAAGAAGAAAAAAAAAAAGGAGGAAAGTTTTCAGGCAGGATGCACGAAAAGGTGATGCCTTACTCTTTCCTTTTTAGCTCTGTCAGATGGAATTTCTAGTTTGACAATTTAAAATTGATTTGAAAAGATTTGAAAAGGGAAATAAAAGTGTGGGTGTGGGGGATGACTTCATGCAGGTGATGGCCACAAGCTGAGACCTCACTAAAGTAATTAAATGTGGATATTCTCATTTTTAGGATGTGGTAAACAATTCATGGGCTGAAAATTGATGTTTAATGTCTTCTGTTTTTGTGCTCTCTCTCAGGTACTGCCCAGGGATTTCTCTTCCCCAGGAGGTCAAGGACAAGAAATAGGGAATTTTCTTGTACCCCACAGCAGTTGCTCCACATGCCCCAGGTTCTGGAGTCATGGAGAGACTGAGAAAACTTCCTGAAAATCATTAAATACACTGAATAATAATAATAATAATAATAATAATAATAATAATAATAATAATAATAATAATAATAATAATAATAATAACAACCTCATCTTTGCATTCATATATTCCATCTAGCGCTCAGAAGATTGAGCCCTTCAGCCTTAAAAATAAAAAATCGTGACAGACAGATACATAATTTGCCCATTCTTCTCCTCAAAAAAAAAAAAAATCCCAATACAAGTAACCACTCCCAAACATGGTCCCTGGAAATGAAATTGGGAGAAAAAAACACATTTCCCTTTGTAACTTCCCCAGGATATTGTGGGCTAATCCACTTGTTTAAAACTCACTCCCGAGTCCGTGTAAAATCAGTCATGGAGCAGCAAAGAGACATTGTAAGAATGTTTTCTTCTCCACAAACCATGACAGCCCTCAAATTGCCAACAAAAAAAAAAAGCCCAAAAAAAAGTCTCATGTGAATAAAAGAAAATATTTCTGTTGTGAAACCTGCAGCGTGAAGCAGCAGGAATAAAATAATCTGGTAAAATTTAAAGAATAAGATTCTTTGTAGAAGACATAAGAGAACACCTGCTGCTTTCCTTATTTTTTATTTATTCTAATTAATAAGTTCAAACTAAGCAGTATGCAGATGTGTAAAAAACAAACAGCCCCAAAAAAATTTAAAAATGAATACTTGTCATTTAGAAAGTTCATTTGAAGCTGAGAAACTGTATAATTAATTAATCAGAACAGAATCTGCTTGCTTAAAAGCCTACTGACATATGTTTTAAAATCATTTGTGTAATTCAAGATAACGAAGAGCAAGGACCACGTGCTGGATTCTCTCCCAGAGCCACCACCCCCATGAGCATGAGCGAGATGATCACAGCCACTTGGTGCTAAAAAGCTTATTTCTAAAATTAAAAACACAAAAGAGCAGGAAAATTCCTTTTAGAGAAGATTTCTGAGTGCTCCTGTATGCTTTCTTCAGGAATCAAACCCAGTGGAGCTCACTCATCCTCTCCCTCTTTTCTATTTATTTATGAACAAGCTCAGAGTCTCACACCTCCCACAAAACACTCATTGATTCCATATATCCAGCCTGTATTGATAACAAAATTCCTAAGGAGCTGAAGGACTTGGAAAAAGCTGAAGGTTTGGCCAGGGCAAAAGGAATTATTTTATTCTATAAAATAATTAGGCACTAAAAGGAATTATTTTATGCTAATGAAAGCAAACGCAGTAGGTCAAGCATGGGTTTGGGGCGGTGAGGGAAGTGAAATAGTAAAAGAAATTAATTCAGGAAGAAAATTAGAGGCAGAGAGGACAGTGATGGGGGGAAACAGGGTTTGGGAATGGGTTCATGGTGTGCCCTCAGTCCCTGCCTTTAGACTTTTCTCCAAGCACTTCCCAAGAAAACCATGGAGCAGTTTAAGATTCCTTTCCTCCCACAATGTGTAGGGATCACCCTTCCTGCCAGCCTGGGGGTGCAGAGAGCTGCGCACACTGAAATTGTCTGGGCCCACCTTTGTACCTCTAAGATGGGGAGCCAGTTCCTGAAAGCATCAATCCCCTCTTCTCCCCATAAATATTGCTCTAATTTTACATTATTTTCAACATTAAGTGGCTCAGAAATCACCAGAGGCTGGAAAGCACCTCCAAGATCGAGTCCAAGCATCAGCCCAGCATGGCCAAGGCCAGCACTGGACCTTGCAGCCCATCCTCCAAAGGATAGGGTTTATCCTCCAAGGATAGGGTTATCCTCCAAAGGTCCAACTCTTATGTTTCCCTGTGGAATTGGAATATTAAACAATCCATGAGGGTTCTGAGGATAAACCCCACCTTCCTCTCCAGGGGCAGGGCAGAGGAGGCTGCTCAGCCCCTCAGGGAGCACCCAGGACATTCCCAGCACCCTGAGCCATGTGGGTGCTCCAGGACTGGGATAATCCCCAGCAGCCCCAGAGCAAACCTGGGACAATCCCCTGAAGGGACATAAATTAGAATTAATCTCTTAAAATGGATTTATAGCTGTAAACTACACAGAGAAGCTGGAAAGGATGAACTTCCTTCCACCTCTGCCCTTCCCAAAGCACTTCATTTCTGCTGCTCCTACTGCAGCATCAGCATCTGGACCAGAGCTCACCTAAATCATGGTCATGCAAGAAATAAAAATCCCTTGCAAATCTCTTTACACAAAGGAAAACAAATTTCAAACCAAATTCTTTTGAGCAGCAACCACCATCGAGATTATTGGGTGTAAAATCCCCCTGGGGAAAAAAATAAATAAAAATCAACACAGAGAAAATAAAATACAACTGAGTCCTTCAAGCTTCCTGGTACTGCTTGATCATCTCAGCTACCTCAAAACTGGCGTTTTCTCATGTAAAAAACACTCAATAAACTGTAAGTTTTCAGTCCAAAAGTGTTCGTCACAAAATTCCCCTGCCAAAATAGTTAAAGCACCAAGTCAGCACTAGGAAACAGTAGCCAAGGATAGATTTTCTTTCTCTCTCTATCTTTTTGTGGCACCTGTGTGGCATCTCCAGGTCACCAGGATTTACAGCCCAAGGAGGACTAGCTATCCATGTTTTATGGAATGTACACAAAGATGTGTTCCTTGCTTTCAGAGGGCTGGGGGAGAGATCCCAGGCAGCTCTGACCTCTGATATTTACAGAGACCTTTCCTGGCAGGGGCTGCGCTCCCAAGAACAGTCAAGAGATTATTTTCTCACTCAACTTTTTTATTTACAGTATTGTAAAAATAAACGTGACATATTTAGGGGATGTGTCATATTTCATAAAAGCTCGACCAAGGCACATTTTGGACTTTTTATTTTTAAAGTTTGTCCTTTTTAAAGCATAATTTCCTAAATGGTTTTCTATTTTCTGTTATTAAAAATTTATCTCAATGCCCAGCTTTTGTACCCCTTCTGTTACCATCTCAAAACAGCAAATAAGCAGAGACCTTGTCTTACTGGACCAAGAAAAATAATGAAATTACATTTTATAGTAAAAAGGATCATCTTCCATTTTATAGTAAAAAGGATCATCCTGAAATTAAACCTGGCTCTAAAAGGAGCTGAGCAAGTGGACATTTTTTCAGGTTCCGACCCACAGTCCCCATCCTAAGCATAAAATTAAAAAGGAAAATATAAAACCTGGTTTTAAATCCAACTGAGGTGCAATGAGTTCATTTGCTTGATGAAGATAAGTATCTGGTCCAGGCTGAAGGGATCCAGCAGCTCATTGAGTGCAAATATCACCTTTTAATTTTGGCGGGTGCAGAGGAACCTCAGGGCAGCTCTGAGAGGGAGCAGATGGGATGCAGACTTTGGAAATGGGATTTCTGGACATCACCAGGGAAAATTCCCCATGAAAAGACAGCAATAGACTGGGTTAGGACCATCCCTTTGTCCCCAGCAGAACCTTTTTACTAATGACACATAAAAAGATGGATATTTTTAAAATATTCATGTAAGAGGGGTCTGTGGCTGCAGTGCCATGAACCCCAGGAGTGTAAATGTCTGCTCCACTCCCATCCCTGCCCTGTTTGCTCTGCTCTGCCTTTAAAAGTCCCCAGTGCTGATATTTTCCCTTTTCCCTGGAAATAAGGGTGGGTTAACAGCTCCTTGTGCTGGTGCTGGCACAGCCCCATGGGACAAACCAGGGCACAGGGGTAAAACCTGCTCAGGCCTCCCTAAGCCAGGTCTAAAATCATCAATGTGGACCCACTGCAGAGATACACAGCGTGTGAGAGCACCCCAAATCACCCAGGCAGCACTGGCACATCCCACAGACACACCTGAAACACCCAGAATGTTCTTTTAACAATAAATCCACCCAGTAAATTGCATTCCCTGCTTTTCAAAGTGCAGATATTTTTCAAAGTTCTCCTGGAAAATGTGGCATCACAGCTCTCTCCGATCACTGTCTTTGACCAAATTTGCTCAGTTTTCTCCACGTTTTCCTCTTGACTTTTCCCACTAAACTCAAGCTGGAACGGGCCCTGTTTGGATCTTTCAAAGATGCTCCTTGCATGTTACCAACACCTAGGGCTTCATTTTGGGACAGAAAATTGCCAAGTCTGACATCTCCTGACTCAGTAAATTCTCATTTACACACGTGGGGTCATCTGGTTTTAATGTTAACAGAGAGCAGGTCCTGGAACTGGGAGCACAGACTCACACTGCCCATTCCAGTGCTCCAAAAGCCTGCACAAAGTTACCCACACCTCCTCACTGACACGAAAAAAAAAGTTCCTAATCAGAGCCAGTTGTAATAAAGCAGCGTGTAGAGGGGAGGGAAAAAAAGTAGAATATTATAATTGATTATTTAGTGCAAAAAAAAAAAGGGAGGAAAATTATCACAGGTGGCGATGGCAGATGCGACAGCCCAGGAAACTTGGCAAAATATGGATTGTATTTGATTACTGATATGGATACTTCTATGGTGAGGGTCCAACTTCTTCTAAACCCATCCAACAGCAAGGAGAGACATATTACAACATAAAATTGGAGTTACAGAATTCTCTCCCTTTCTTTTTTAAATACCCAAATCAGTGCAATCAATACCAGCTGCTGTGAGATATTTACTGCCCCCGAGCAAGGCAATAAAATCCCTTCTCTAAAACAATGGCAGCACTTGAATGTTTAAAAACTGCTCATCATTGTCAGGTCTCAGAAAGGGTGTGTGACCATAGGAAAGACTCCACCATGCAGAATTTACCATGGCATGGGGCCAAAGCTACTGGATTTCCAGGCAGAGAATTAAATGATATTATTATAGTTAATTAGTGATGCTAATTGATTTTAGTTTTTTTTATTTTAATTTTCTGTTCTGCAATATTTTAAGATTTTTGGCTGGTGGAGTTTATGGGAGATGCTGGTGAGAAACCCCACCTGGGGACAGAGATTTCATGATGATGGTTCAGGAATCTTCCACCGTGTCCCATCCCTGGCAATGCCCAAGGCCAGGTTGGACACTGGGGCTTGGAACATCCCTGGGACAGTGGGAGGTGTCCCTGCCATGGCAGGAGTGGCACTGGATGAGTTTAAGATCCCTTCCCACCCAAAACATTCCAGGATTCTTTGGTCCTCGGCACCTTTGATGAAATCCTTATCCATTGTGTTGCACATCACATTTGAGGGGAAAACCCCTATGAACAGAAACTAAGGCTGTTTTTTAATCTTTCACGTGGTGTTTTATAAGACAAAACAATGACAAAAATTTATTTCAGTAACAAACCTTTTCAAGGCCAGTTTGTCCAATAAAATTAATTTATCCTACACTTTTTATGCATCTGAAAGTAAAGAGCAAACAAAGGGTTTATTTTTGGAAAACACACATCACCATTGCATTCATTATTTTTTTAGGAAGCTTTTCTGATCTGCAGACAGAGGAAAGTCTGGGAAGCATGAGAGCATCCTGCAAGCAGTGAAGGGGACCTGAGCAAGGGCTGCAGGACAGGCACGTGCTGAGCTCTGAAAAGAAATGGCTCCAAGACCCCCAGGTTGTGCTCGCCCACTTCATCTGTCTTTGCCTCTGTTGAGAGCAAACAAATTGTTCTTCACAGAGCTCCAGCTTCACCCCTAACCTCCTGAAGGATCACAGAAGAAATATGCCACTGGTGCCCAGCAGAACTCCCAGAGGTTTATCTGTAGGAGGTTCAGCATTTTATTTTACCTCTCTGAAATATAGACCAAATATGAGCCCTCGCCTCATACAAATCTTCTACAAATCTCCCTTTGTTCTGAGCCTTTAGGAAAAAAAAAAAAAATGAAAATTTAATACAATAAATCTCCAGGGAGAAAGGGGAGGTGGAATGGCCCAAAACCAACAGAGAAAGGTAATTCCAGGCCACAATTCCAGACCTGTGTCCATCCACAAAGAATCACCCACTCTTGGAGAAGGAGTAGACAGGGTGGGCTAATCAGCCTCACCCTATAAAATAAATAAACTAAACCCCACATTGGCCTGGACATGAGACAACCTCCATCTCCCATCACAAAGAATAGAAATAAACTGCAATAATATTTCTATTTAAAAAAAAACTGTGAAAGCCCTTGAGCCATCCCTCCCCTTGTGAGCAATCGGGATGTTTTTCTCTTTCATGCTCTGCTTTTCTTTTCTGTGCCATGAATTTGCATTTTCTGATCTGCCTAATTCCAGTTGCATTTTTTTGTTGTTGTTATTTTAATATAAAAATCTCTGTGGTTGGTGGAGAGGCAGAAAGAGAAGATGCACTTCAACTCCTCACGTGTTTTCAGCATCCTTGTGGTGGAATTGGCCCCTCAGAGAATCAACTTCTGACCTGCTCTAAGTTCCTCTTCACAGAGATACATTTAAAAAAAAAAAGCCAAAATTCCTCGTTTTACAGCATCTCCTTTGACCTAAATTTTATTTAATTTTCTTGTTTACCAACAATCGACCTCACTTCCACCCACACCCAGAAGAGAGATTCCTCCTTCATTTTTGCACCATCTTCCATTCAATTAAGCCATAAAAGATATTTTTAAACCCCAGAATTTTTGGACATCTCCTTTTTCACACAGAGATTAAATCCCTACCGCAGAGGGACACTTGAGGAGCTTGTCCCCCTCCTCACCTACATTCCATGAAAAAAAAAAAAAAAAGAAAAACAAAAAAACAAAACAGTGTTTTTTCCCAATTTGAGAGCAATGCAGGTGGAGGGAAAGGTGTCTCCTGCAAGTCAGTAATGACCCCATAATCCTGAGGCATCCTTCTTTATCCCAGAAAATTGAGGTAATGGATGTGAAGGATTCACATGAGAAAAATTTCCAGAAAAACCATGTCCAAATGAGGGCTACAATTGTGCATTTCCCATTATTTCCCTTTATTCATGTCTGAAAACACTACCTAGAAAACAACTGTGGATGTTTAACAAACCCCCAGTTCTCCTCTTGCTTTGTGGTATCCATCTCATTCCTGCCAATATCCCACTTGCAGCTCCATCTGATCCAGGCACAGCCATTCATTCCCCTGAATAAAACATTTTTGGGATGCGAAAACAGACTGTGATTTTTAAGCAATTTAATATTCAGTGTTTTCCTAGCACTAAATGGAGTTCTTGTACATAGGAACAGCCACTGTTCCACCATTCACTGATAAATGACATTGAATTAACAGCAATCAAATCAGGGCTTCAGCTGGTACAAAATTGTGGATTAAACACCAGTTCTGGACTTCACTGGGCAGTGGCTGAGCAAAGGAAAGGCAGAAAAATAAAGATAAAAATGAGAAAAGAAAGAGAGAGGGAAGAAGGAAGAAGGAAGAAGGAAGAAGGAAGAAGGAAGAAGGAAGAAGGAAGAAGGAAGAAGGAAGAAGGAAGAAGGAAGAAGGAAGAAGGAAGAAGGAAGAAGGAAGAAGGAAGAAGGAAGAAGGAAGAAGGAAAAAGGAAAAAGGAAAAAGGAAAAAGGAAAAAGGAAAAAGGAAAAAGGATTTATATGGATGGGGCTTGGAGCAGCCTGGTTTATGGAAGATGTCCCTGCCCATGGGATGAGATTGGTTTTAAGGTCTCTTCCCTCCCAAAACTTTCCCCGTTCTAAAAAGCATCCAACCTGTCACCACTTCCTGGTTTTGTCAGCTCTGCTTTCCCAAATATGAGATTTTCAGCATTCCCGCACCCCATCCAGAGTTTGTAACAGCTCCTAGAGAAATTCAGGTAGTAAGAAGATGTTTTTTCAAAACTCTTCTGCTCTCTGTTATACTTTTGATGCTGGAGAGGGGGAAAAAAAAGAAAATTGAGCGAAAACCCCTTTTTTGCCTCACAATACGAACCAAGGATTTACTGGCTCTGCAAAAGTTTGGGGAAAGGATTTTCTTGTCACTGCCCTTAACTCCTGCTGGCTGCTCCCCCTGATTTTGGGGTGTCTTTAGCAAGCCTTTGCATGGATTAATTTCCATAACACACCTCAACCTGGATGCTGCCACTCCCCAGGACAAATCCTGCTCTGCTCTGTCACACAACCCCTTCAGCTGATTCTTTCCCTGTGCACTGAGGAACTGAAATCCCCCAGAGTTGAGTGAAGCAAAGCCATCAGCAAATCACTGCTAGGAAGCTTCCAAAAGGATTTTAAATCCTTAAAACAAGGCTCAAAATAACACAAAAATTAATTTTAGCCTTCCCATGCAAGAAATAGGGGATCTCTGTGTGCTTTCCTATATCCACAAAGGAGGAAATCCATGGATTGCTCTGCCCTGGTGCCTTTCCTTCCCAGGGCAGGTTCTGTTCCCTTCCACCAAAGCCACCAGCAGGGAACAAGAAGCAATTTCTATCCTATTCCCAACCTGTCTGTCTCCAAAGCTTCCCAATGTCATATTTGTACCAATTGCAGGAGGTAGAGACAGAAGATCTGAATTTGGGAGGTGTTTTCAAAAATACAAAGCCAGATTTTATTATAAAGTGCCCAAATGAAGTCTTCTACCGGACAAATTTTGATAAATTTCATATTTCTTTTTAATGCATCCAGGAACTTCAAAAATGGCATTTTTCCCACTTAGAAAGGAGAGGAAAAGGTAAATAAAAAGCTTGAAAAGCACAAAACCAAAAAAATCAATGGAGTTTTTGATTGTTCTCATCAAAATTAATTTCTTTAATTTCTAAGCCAGTGCAGTTGTGCTTGCACCCACCAGCTCTGAACTGGGCTCAGGAAGATTCCACGTAGGGAGCAGTTATCCCTTAAAAAGTCCCCTGCTGATGGCTGTGAGCAGAACTGAGGGGAAAAAACCGCCAAGAAAGATATTTGCAAATATTTTAATAGATGCCAATTTTCCTGATATTACAGAGAAGTGTGGCTGGGGCTGGAGATTTTCTTCAAGCCTCAGCTTTCACAGGCAGTGATTAAATGAGAATCAGAGCCTTCCTTCAGATAAGCAAGAAAATCACAAGTCCCCAAAGTTGCAAAAATTCTTGCAAATGTATTCCAGTGACAACAGAGACTCAGAAATAAAAGGGCAACCTTAAAAAAATAAACAAAAAAACCTCACAACCTAATTTTTTGTTATTAAGTAAAATTATTTGTTTAGAAGTTATTGTTGGCAGCTGTTCCACTTCATTTTTTTTAAAGAATTCTTGGGTTTGCTTGCAGCCTGCACATATGAACACTAAAAAATAATAATTATCAGGCCAGAGAGAGTTTCTCAGTGAAGAAGCTTTTCCACCAGAACCAGAAATAAGGGATTTATATCCTTTGGTTTCTTCTTCTGTATACAAGGTTTGTCTTGGGGCTTCCACTGTCAGTGGGGAGAGGGATTTCTCCAGAGGGAGAACCACGGCACCATTTGAGGGAGAAAGCTCTGCCTAAAGCTGCTCCTTTCCTTCTCCCTGCTGAGTGCAGGAGAAGCTGAAATCCCCTCCCCAATTCCCAGCTTCCCAAATCCCAGCTGTAGGGACTGTGCCTCAGCATCACCTGGCGCAAAGAGGATCAAATTGTCCAATCTGGGACTGAGAAGTCACAGTTTCAATAATCAAAGGCACAGACAGTGACCACCGAATTGGGATGGAGATGTACCAAAACCCAAATAATCAACAGGGAGAAAAATACCCTAAATTCATTCTTCAGGTGAATTTCAACTCTTGAGACAAATTTAAATGTCTTCCCCTCGTTTTCCCCCCAAATCCCAGCTGCAGGGACCCTGTCTCAGCATCACCTGGCACAAAGAGGATCAAATTGTCCTGTCTGGGGGTGAGAAGTCACAGTTTGAATAACCAAAGGCACAGACACTGATCACTGAGCTGGGATGGAGATGCACAGTTAAACTGAAATAATCAACAGGGAACAAAATTCATTCTTCAGGTGATTTCCATGTACACAGCACTGTGCATAGCTGGGACAACTTCAGTGACAAATTTAAATGCCTTCCCCTCGTTTTCACCCAAATCCCATCTGCAAGGACCCTGTCTCAGCATCACCTGGTGCAAAGAGGATCAAATTGTCCAATCTGGGACTGAGAAGTCACAGTTTCAATAATCAAAGGCACAGACAGTGACCTCCAAATTTGGATGGAGATGCACCAAAACCAAAATAATCAATAGGGAGAAATTTCCCTTAAGTCATTCTACACAAAATTTCCACGTACACAGCACTGTGCATAGCTGGGACAACTCCAATGACAGAACTTAAATGTCTTCCCCTTTTTTTCCCCCCAAATCCCAGCTGCGGGGCCCCTGCCTCAGCATCACCTGGCACAAAGAGGATCAAATTGTCCAATCTAGAACTGAGAAATTGCAGTTTGAATAACCAACAGCACAAACAGTGACCACCAAGTTGGGATGGAGAGGCACCAAAACTGAAATAATCGACAGGGAGAAAAATCCCCTAAGCTCATTCTTCAAGTGATTTCCACATACTCAGCACTGTGCAGAGCTGCGACAACTCCAGTGACAAATTTAAATGTCTTCCCCTTTTTTTTCCCCCCTATAATCTCATCTTTACCAGCTCAAAAAGCCCAAAGATGACAGGAATTTTCAAGGCCCTGGTGACAGGAGTGCTTGGAGTGAGCCCATCCCTGGCACAGGGGGTGGGATGTGCTGTGGGAATGTTGGGGAATGCCTTGAAGTCATCGCTCCTGGCTCACCTCCAGTCAGCCACTAAAGAACCACTCCCATAAAGTTCATGCCATGAGCACCGAGATGTGAAGTGCAGGGGAAATGTTACATCTGCAGGGAAGGAGTTTAATGAATGTTTAAGGAAATGGCTGCTCCCAAGACCCTGCTCTTCCCCAGAAAATGAAGATATCGCTCGGATTGTCCTATGGAGTTTGCAGTCTCCCAAACTCAGTTGTCTCAATGAATTTGTGGGGTCCTGGGTGATCCTCCCCTGTTTACCCACCCTTGAATCCTTTCCAACCCTTTCCCTGCTCACACAGAAAACATCTTTAGAAGTGTCTTTATTTCAAACTCAATTTACACTGATGACCCCATGCAAAATGCAAATGGGAGAGTCTTTCTGGAGAGCCTTTTGCGGATTTTACCCCTTCCAGATGCATTTGTGTTGGGATGCACATTGTCAGGCAGAGTGGGGTATTTATGGGGAAAAAGCACATTTATGCTAAAAGCATGATCTGAACTTGTGAGAGCACATTGGGACAAGCTGTGTGTCCCCAAGAAACCACATTGCTGTCACACAGAGCCACAGCCAGGGCTGTGCCATCCAACCACTCATATGTTAATTGTTCAGCTGGAGAGGGGCTTAAGAACAGCAGAATTCACCTAAAATTGCTAAAATCCTCATCCAAACAAGGCTGGATGGGGCTTGGTGCAATCTGGGTGGTGGAAGGTGTCCCTGCCCATGGAAGGGGTTGGAATGGGATGAATTTTAAAGTCTCTTCCAACCCAAACTAGTCTGGGATTCATTAATTCGTGACAAGGACATGGAGGGGCTGGAGGGTGTCCAGAGAAGGGAGCAGAGCTGGGAAGTGGCTGGAGAATCCCTGAGGGAGCTGGGAAAGGCCTGGAGAATCCCTGAGGGAGCCGGGAAGGGGCTGCAGAATCCCTGAGGGAGCCGGGCAGGGCCTGGAGACTCCCTGAGGGAGCCGGGCAGGGCCTGGAGAATCCCTGAGGGAGCCGGGCAGGGCCTGGAGAATCCCTGAGGGAGCCGGGAAGGGGCTGCAGAATCCCTGAGGAGCTGGACAGGGGCTGCAGAATCCCTGAGGGAGCTGGACAGGGGCTGCAGAATCCCTGAGGGGGCTGGGAAGGGGCTGCAGAATCCCTGAGGGAGCCGGGCAGGGGCTGCAGAATCCCTGAGGGAGCCGGGCAGGGGCTGCAGAATCCCTGAGGGAGCCGGGCAGGGGCTGCAGAATCCCTGAGGGAGCCGGGCAGGGGCTGCAGAATCCCTGAGGGAGCCGGGCAGGGGCTGCAGAATCCCTGAGGGAGCCGGGCAGGGGCTGCAGAATCCCTGAGGGAGCTGGGAAGGGGCTGCAGAATCCCTGAGGAGCTGGGCAGGGGCTCAGCCTGGAGCAAAGGAGGCTCAGGGGCCCTTGTGGCTCTGCACAGCTCCTGCCAGGAGGGCACAGCCGGGGGGGTCAGGCTCTGCTCCAGGGCACAGGGACAGGAGCAGAGGGAACGGCCTCAGGCTGGGCCAGGGCAGCTCAGGGTGGATATTTGGGAACAATTTCCTCATGGAAAGGTTTTTCCAGGCCTGGCACAGCTGCCCAGGGCAGTGGTGGAGTCCCCATCCTTGGAGGGATTTAAAATCCACGTGGATGTGGCACCTGGGGACATGGGGTGGCCTTGGCAGTGCTGGGAATGGTTGGACCAAATTAGAGAGGGCTTTTCCAGCCTCAGTGATTCCGGGATTCTGTCCTCTAAATCAAGGAGTACCACTATGCCAAGCTATGAAAGTGAGACAGATTTAATTTCTGAATTCACTAAACCAATACAAATCAGAAACTCTCCATCAATGGATTCTGCCTAAAAGGTACAAGCAGCGCATCCAACAATTTCAGAACTGTGTCTGGATTACACATCCCTGCACCAAGTCCTTGTCCTCCCTGATTTTATGGATACATCTTTGAGGCTTTAGGACTTCATGAGCTCCCCAGTCAGTTAAAGTTGCTTGCAACACCTTTGCCTCATGTGCAAAAATAAAACAATATTTGGAGAAGTTGTATCTGATACACATAACACAAAACTGCCAGCAGCCCAGGAATGTGCAGTCAGCAATTAGGACTATTTAATACTCCCAGATAGAAAAGAAAAAAAAAAAAAAACCACACATGGAAAAGTGAGATTTATCAGGCAGTTAATTGCCAAGCATTTTAATTTAAGAGTTAGGAAAATGTAATTCTAATTATTACCGAATTATGCAGTCATACATTTTCATACTCATGTAATATAGGACCCTCAGAATGACATAACACATTTTAATTAAAACACAATTACTTATTGACTATTAGATCCGTTCAAACAGTGCCTCCCTTCCAGCACCTTTCCCTGTGTTTTTCACCAGTGAATGGCACAACAGAAACAGGAAGAGCTCAAATATGATGTAGCAATTTTTGTGAGAGGTGTTAATTCCTCTTCTTTATAAGTTTATTTTTTAAAGCTGTCCCTCTATATCTCTGGAATGACACAAAGAGCTATAAATAGCACAGATTTCTCCTTCAGTTATGGTAAAATTTGTGATTTTGTTTCTCTCTTTGCCAAATAAAAGTCACCCAGTCTTTCATTTGTTCATCACACTGAGCACATGAACCATCATAAACTTCCATTATTCTTTTCCAAGTTAAATTTTCTGTTCACCAACAGCTCCTAAAACAAGCCAAGCTTTAGCAGGGGGAAGTTTTGAACCAAAACAAAAGAGCCAGGTGAGTTCTGGAAAGACATTTCTCCACAGGAATGTACACAAACCATACTTTGTAATCTTTCTTAGTGAAATTTTCCCTCTCTCCTGCCAAAAACCTATTTTAGATTTTCTTCATGAGCACATAAACCTTCAGATTTACCAGCAAAACTATCTGAAACAAATTTTTAAATATGTCCAAACCAACACAACTTGCTTTTTAGCTATAAGCAGGAAAAAAGGAGACATCAGAATTTTAACCGATTTTTTCCCACTTAGTGTGTCATAGAGCACTTAAAATAGCTTCAAGACAGAAGAATAAATAAAAACCTTACAGCCAGTTGACTCAAAATCCAACACACAAGTGCAGAAGACTGCTGAGATTCCCAAGGAAGTAAAAATTTAATGTTAATTGTCTCATATTTTGTAAAGCCACAACCCAAATGTTTTTTGGTGGAAATCCCACGCTCTTTCCCACTGAAATTCTCTTTTAGTTGTCAGCCAATGAAAGGAGCAAGAGAACCAGCAAATATTTCCTTCCTTACCTCTGACATTGAGGATTCTCTCTCCCTGACAACATCACTTCACATCTCATACTTTGGGGTGTTCTCCTCTATTCAGGGGCTTGTTGCCACTAATTAAGGCAGATTCTACTTCACACTCCTAATCAATTAAGGTAATGAGCAGGTTCTACCCCTCTGCTTAAAGAGCTGGGCATTATTTAGACTTTACAGCAGTTTAAGATCTTGATTTTTTTGCCTTGTTTCATTGGTTTTTAAGATGGTGAGTCCTCGGCCTGGCATGTAAAAATGTTACCAATTTTCCCACCAGGTCACCTGCAAGAATTTCTTGTCTGTGTAATAAAACTCCAAAGAAAATCCACCTGAGGTTAAATGTATTTAATTATTAATTTATGCTTTGGAAGCTCACACTGGAATTAAAAAAAATTTAAAAATCCCACTCTTTACTATTTTTTGCACAATGAGATTTTTATTTCTTATATATATATTTATTTATTTGTTTACACATATTTCTCTTTTACCTGATCATTTACCAGATGTTTTGGTGTCCAATCCCTTGAAAACTGCCCAAAAAAACCCTCCCACCTCCTCTGTTCCTTCAGGAGTGGGAGTGATTTAACCTCCATCATAAATTCGAGGTTCAGTCTGTAGGGAAAACATTTATGGAACCACAGAGCTATTCTGGGCTAAACGACAGAACTGAACTTCCCAGTGACTCAGAGTCTCAGCCAAACCTGTCCTAATTACGGAAGAGATAATTGTAATTTCTTGGGAGATTACAGCTGTGTTATAACACCAGAAATTCACCTTTCTGCCGTGGCTGCAAATAATCCTGCTCCTGCTCTTCCAGAGGAAACTTGGGAAGCCACAAAACAGGAGTGCAAGGGGAACATTCTGGAGCACAACACCCTGGAAATCTCCAAAGGCAGCAAGGAGAAAGGGAGCAGTTTTCCAGGGTGATTTTGGCAAGAGGGAGGATGATATAAACCTGGGAGGAGATGTTGGCTCCCTGGAGGGCAGGGAGGTCCTGCAGAGAGACCTCAGCAAATCAGAGGGACGAAAAATCACCAAACAGGTGAAGTTCAAAGAGGAAAAGTGCTGGATTCTGCACCCAGGGCAGAACATGCCTGGATTTATGGACAGACTGGGAATGAGGGGCTGGAAAGCAGTGCCAGGGAAAGGGACCTGGGGGTCCTGGCTGAAGGAAAGTTGGACCTGAGTTCAGCAGCGCCCTGGAGCCAGAGGGTGTGGAAGAGGTTTTACAGTGACTTCTGTCAGCCAGAGAGAAGTTTGATCCATGTTTACCCCTGAAAGAATTTCCTACTAAAGTCCTTGACATAGAAACCAAGAAAGAAAGAAGATAGAAAAGAGAAACCTGCAACTCTGTTCCAATGAGCTCTTCTTTTGTCTTTCCTGACCAATGCGTAAAGTGTAAACTGATGAGTTTTGTAAGAATGTATAGAAAGCATGCGTGCTAGAATAAAACCAGGTTTGAAGCCTTCTGAAAATGGAGTGTGTTGCTTTGTGTTGTGATCATCTCAACCACGACAAGAGGGGACATCTCTGTCCTGGGGAATCAAGCCCAGAAGTGCTGTGAGGACAGGGAGGGATTGTCCTGCTCTGCTCTGGGCTGGGGCAGCCTCACCTCGAGTTCTGGGGTAGCTTTGGGTGCCACACTATAAAAAAGACATTAAACTGTTGGGGAGTGTCCAAAGGAGCCACAAGGATGGGGAAGGGCCTTGAGGAGAAGCCGTGTGAGGAGCAGCTGAGGGCACTTGGAATGTTCAGCTGGAGGAGAGGAGACTGAGGGCAGAGCTTGGTACAGTCACAATTTCTCCTGAGGCGAAGAGGAGGGGAAGACACCAATTTCTGCTCTCTGGTGACCTGAGGGAACAGCTGGAGCTGTGTCAGGGGAGGTTTAGGTTGGATATCAGGACAGGTTCATCCCCAGAGGGATGCCCAGGCTCCCCAGGGAATGGGCACGGCCCCGAGGCTGCCAGTGCTCCAGGAGCTTTGACCAGCACTGCCAGGGATGGACAGGTGGGATTTTGGGGTGTCTGGGCAGGGACAGCAGCTGGACTCAATCCTTGCGGGTCCCTTCCCACTCAGGATGTTTTGTGATTCCTTGATCTTCAAGCTGGTGCCAAGGACTAGGACACAATGAGATGTCACAATCCAGCAAGTGCCACCAGCTCCCTGCAGCATCTCCTGTCTGGGATCCTTAGGAACATCACCTGGACGTGGGGTGGGACATTCTCTGCCTGTAGGTGTCAATTTTGAACTTCTCTCACTAATCCCATAACCAGAGGGTAGGGACGTGGAATTCAGACCAAGGGGGAAGAAATAAAAAGAACGTGGAGAAGGGGAAGAGAGGGAAGCTGATGGAATATATTCATTTTTGAGATTCACAAAGGGGCACTGAGAGCTGTACCCAGGCTGATTTCACCAGTGCAGCAATGCTTTATGGAGATGGTTTTGCATTCTCCATGTGCAGAGAGCACTGAGGGATGATGTGTTTGCAGGGATTGCATTTCTTAAAGGAAGACAAAACCAATCAGCGATTAATATATAAAAGCCTGACACTCGATATAGGGATAAAAAAGAAATTACAGCTCCCACTATGCAAAACCTGTGGGGAAGCTCTTTAGTCTTCCCAGCGTGAACAGGCTGGTGTTGAATATTCCCTAAAATCTGGTTATACATGTTTATTTCCAGCTCCTCTGAAAATGATGATGCAGGACATGCTCTTCCCCTGGTTTCTTTAATTTGTCTCTTCAGTCACTGATGCAGAATTTTTCCCCTTTATTTAAAGAGAAGAATGGGATGGTTGTGATCTGCAAGATTCCCCTGTATGAATTCCAGCTCTCAGCCATTTTCAGGAAAAAATTCCTTCCTATCAGGATATTTCCTCATTTTCAGGCAATGAATCCAGTGCACCTGGAAAGAAATGGTCACACAAACATCCTTAGAGAGCTATGCCTGGTGGGAGCATGTGCCAACCCACTTCAACCAACTGGAAGTTTGATTTTAATTGATTTAGATTTTGTGTGTGAGAGAAGTGAGATGACTGAAAAAGACTTTTGAATGTCTGAGGAGGAAAACAGTTGGGATAATTGGGATTTGACATCACAGTTGTCTGGAAGGGATGTGATGTCATATGTTGTCTCCATTACACCATATCCTGCAATGAGAGGGTCAACAGCACCATTTGTTGCCAATACCCCACTGGAATTGGCTCCAAACCTCAGGAATTTTCACCTAAACCACACAGATTCAATATTCAATGCAGGAATGGAGATGTGAGAAAGCAGAGATGATTATAATAGTTAATTAAAAAAAAATCAAAAGCAAAATGTAGTGATTACTGGCTAGGTTTGATTGAAAATGCGAAATATGCCCAAATAATTCCCCATCCCACCTCTTCATGGGATGGGGAATGGGAACATTGATGGATAACTCTTGGGAATGTTTCACCTGAGGGCTTGGAGCAACCTGGTCTGGTGGGTGAAGGATGCCCCTGCTCGAGCTGGGGAGTTGGAACCAGATGGTCCTCGAGGTCCCTTCCAAAAATCAGCAATTTTCAGGTTTTCCACTCTGCAGCCATGGATTCCAGTGAAATCCTTCCCGTGGTTAAAAATGGTCTCTAAGCAACAAGCCCTGAAATGTTTCCAAATCTTTTTTGCTTGACCCAGGATTTGTGCTGAGTTAGACGAGTAAACACTGGCATGACGTGACATTCCTGTTATTTATGTTCCATCCAAATAAGTGGAAGATAACCTAGGCAAATTTCCATTATCTAATTATAAAAACCTCCTCATATTCCCATGAAACTAATTTTAATTTGATGAAAAACAGACAACTTGGAAATGGATTTCCTACGATTCGAGCGATAAGATTCTTTCTCAGTGTGTTCTCAATTTACCAAAGACTCCAAAATTGGAGATCTCTATTAATAAACATTGCTGCTTGCTCATGCAGTGACTTTGTGTTATTACACACACACAAAAATAAAAATAAAAGGGAAAAGCTCCTCTGCTGCATTCCAGGGAAGGAGGAAGGAACCACACCGTGCTTTGTTTTCAAGAGGGAGCTGCAGCAGGTGAAGCTCCTGCTTGGTTCAAAGCTGCTCTCACCATGTGATGGTCACAGGTGTCTAAAATGTCTGCAAGAATTCCACAAAAAAATTGCCTTTGGAGAGCAAACCCCTCAGCAGGGAGGTTGGAACTGGATGATCTTGAGGTCTCTTCAACCCAAACCATTCTGTGGTTCTGTGAATTACAGGCAGTTCCTTATAACAACTACATGCAGGGAATCACCTGCAGTAGAAACAAATTGTGTTTTGACAATTATTCTTTCTTAAAAGTCACAATCTCCTTTTCCTTACTCCTAGAAATTCTACATCATAGTTCATTGCATGAGTACAGGTTAGTGTCACCTCTCCTGAAACTTGTGACATTGCCCAATGTCTAAAACGTCCAGAAAAAAGGAGCAGCAGCAAAAATCTCAGTTTTTGCTGCAGTCTGAACCCAGGTTTGACCACTTTTCCTGAAAACTAAGCCACAAAACCCCCCGATTTCCTGCAAAATCTAAGAGGAAGATCAATTTAACTAATGATGTGGGGGTTCTGTGTCCCCATGGACCTCACACATATTATTTATAGAATGCATTAATATTTCATTTTTCCCATCCCTAAACAGTCTTTGAGGGCGAGCAAAAAAAGGAGATAGCTGGAGACAGGTAACATTTTAATTGAAATTAATGGGATTGGTTTGATTTCACCTCTGAGGATATAAAAATCATTCATTTTTTTGTCATGAAAAGGATCTTTATGTCTCACCAGTGCCCTGACAAGCACGACAAGCTGTAGATCACACTGAGAATCCACCTCCCACCTCTCACTAACCTGTGCCATGTAGACCATCACCCTCCAGTGAGAAACCAGAGAGGAGAAAATGCAGAGATGATGAAAACACAGAGCTAAAACTCTGCTTTTCCTTGGTTTTTTAATGCCAGCATGCGGAAAAGCCAGCCCTGGGATGGGTTGGTGCCCAGGCAGCTGCGTTGCCATTTTTCCATCAGTGCCTGTGAGCAGCTGTAACCCCTGCCCAGGAGCAGGCAGTGTGAGGAGCATTTTCTGCTCCCTCTGTGCTGGATCTGGGCAGCTGAATGTGCCAAACCCCTGTGCTGAGCATTTTTGTTCTCCAAAGGCTTCTCTGGAGTGGTGTTGGAGCCTTTACAGGAGCTTTGCTGAACGGCTGCGGGGATGAAGGGACACCAAAACTGGCAGTGCCAGCCAGGGGCAGGAATCAGCTCCCTGCAGCCCTTCCAGCCCTCCTCTAAGTAGTTCTGTGCTGCCAGAGTGGGTGCAGGAGCCTCTTGGCTGTAATTTATAGGATTAGTGTTTATTTTTCCTATAATGGGGTAGAATGAGCTCCACCTGAGCTGCTCAGGAGGACAAAGTGCTGCGATTTGGCTTTTTGAGCTCCTCTCTGTGTTTGAAAAGCTGAATCAATGGAGCTCATGCTCCTAAGTCACCTAAATCACTTTCAAAAATCACATTAAATCCCAATATCCCAAAATCCCCGAATCCCAAATCACAATAAATTACATATAAACCTAAAATAGAACACAGACAGATCACCACCCCAACCCCAAGTTGCCTCTCAACTCAGCCCTCCAAGCACTCTCCTTCTCACTGTCAATTATGGAATTATTTTCTTTTTTTTTTTCTTCATTAAAATCTCTTTCATAAAACTTTTTACTGTACATTTTCCAATGACTATCACAGTCCCAAAGGCCAACAGTACCTTGGCTGACTTGCACCTCCATGAATTCAGTCACAATGAAGAGGAAGGTCTTGAAATTATTTCTCTTCTGCTGTAATTTGCAAATTTTAAATGGGAAAATGAAATACAACTCACAGGCAAAAGTGAGGAGTGAGTAAAATCCCACAGAAGCTACAAGAGAGTAAATGGATGAGTCAAACGTTGCATTTACTCATTAGAAATTATAAGGAGGGCACAAAATTTACCTACAATTTCTCTTTATTGCCAGCAAACTACACTGAAGATAAAAAGGAGCCCTATAGGATTTTGTGTTAGCTTTTTAATTGCTGGGGTGGAAATATACATAAAAAGACCTCAGGAATTCTCTATGAATATCAGGTTTTCCTTCCCTCAGTTATCCTAACCTGGTTTTTCAGAGTTGGGATCCAGAACACACAGCACAGTTACTGAAATACCCCAGAAAACATGGATGGAAAAATCCTACAAAACCCCCTCAGCAGATGGCTTTGGGGTTTTTTGGTTTTTTTTTGTTTTTTTTTTTTTGTTTTGGTTGGGTTTTTTTGTTGTTTCTGTTTTCTTTTTTTTTTTTTTATTTCAAGCCACAGACCAGGTTAGTCTAATTCCTTTCAAGGAATGAATAGATAATAATAACAACCGCTTCTTCCGAGGAAAAGTGACCTAAATTCCAGGTAAGGAAATATTCCTCCCAGTGAGGAATTTCACTGGCATGAAGTGCTCTGCTAATAGCTACACTTGTATTATTTTTCATCTGGGTGCCCCAAGGATCTTCCTCCCCTATCCCTATGCCCAGTGCAGGGCCACCCTTTGTTACAACATTAAAATCTACTTAATATTTTTTTATCATTTCACATCACAGCCCCGGTAATTGCACCCTCAGGAGCAAGGCTTCTTCCTGTGTCTGCTTTTCAATATTATTGGCATCTCCCTCATTTGGGGACCTGGGATGATCTTTTTTGCATTTTCCCCGTGAAATGACAAACACGGCTGGTTGTGGCTCAAGCACTATTTGGAGCATGACCCCCTCGGCTCCTGGTGTTATCCAAATTAGATTTTGATCTTTGTCAATTAGGCTTTGCCACTGTGGACCTGCTGTGCCATTATCAGGAGAATCCCTGTCAGGGTTGGGAAGTCAGTGAACTTTGGAAGCCTTTCTCCACCTTCCAGGGATGCACTTTTACAATTGGAGCTGTTTCAAAACATAATGATAGAATAAAAATTTCTGTCCACAGCCCTTAGTTCTGGCAATCTTTGCACTGTTTGTCCTTAAACCAAGAATCACTCGCAGCACAGAGAGCTCTGCCTTCCCATGGCAAAAGAAAATGCAAGCAATCTTGATTTCCACAAGCAATTTGGCTTTCCTTTTGCTCCTTTTAATGTTCCTGGCTTTGGTACCCTGCCACAGATTTGTCTGGGGGCCAGTTTTGCTTCTGGAGACAAAAAAGTAGTGGCCAACTGAATAGAAAAGGTGAATGCCAGGAAATCTTCTCTGGTTGTCACACGGCGGGGCTGGGATGCTGCTGCAGCCCAAATGCTGTGTTATCTGGTTGGGTTTAAACTGGGCAGAAACTGGGGGAATGCTGGGCCTGGCACAGCCCCTGGCCTTGCAGCCACTCACCTCCCAACAGAGCCATCCCAAATCCTTTCATGTGGGGAGGCTGCCTGCCAGAAAACTTCCTTTTCATTCCCACATTTCAGCTGTGGTGCACTTGCAGGGTTTGGTACAGAGCTGCTGAGTGGGATGAGGGGGAAGAAGAACCTTCCTGGCACAAAGAAATAGTGCTGCACACCAGGATTTTCCAGCAGGAGAGGATATTCCATAGGTTTTAAGACCAAGAATGATCATCAGGTCTGACCCTATGAGCATCAAAAATTATAAAGTCTTGCTGATTCAGTACCTGTTTGAATTACAGCAGCTATCAAAAATTAGTTATGAGTGAAATCTCCCCAGGATAAAAAGTCTGTTATTAACCAAGGGATGGAGGAACAGGACACAGGGGATGGCTCCCACTGCCAGGGGGCACGGGTGGATGGGAGATTGGGAATTGGGAATTGTTCCCTGGCAGGGTGGGCAGGCCCTGGCACGGGTGCCCAGAGCAGCTGGGGCTGCCCCTGCATCCCTGGCAGTGCCCAAGGCCAGGCTGGACACTGGGGCTGGGAGCACCTGGGACAGTGGGAGGTGTCTCTGCCATGGCAGGGGTGGCACTGGATGAGCTTTGAAATCCCAAATCAACCCAAAGGCATTCCATGATTCCATCACCTGCTCGTGTTTTGCAGTGCAGAGAACTGCAGGACATTTAAAGGCTGCTCCTGTTTCCCTGGGGGCAGCAACTCCCTCCCCTTCACCCCAGTCTCTGAGCTTGTTCTGCCTCAGGGGTTTCCAACCCAACCCATTCCAGGATTCTGGGATAGCTCTAAGGGCCCTCCAGCACTTCCATCTCCAAGATCCAGGGGATGCAGCTTTTGGCACTTTTCCTTCTGCAGTAATTTGGGGGTTAACCCAACATCAGCATTTTTCTTTTCCCATTACCAATTACTTTTTCCAAGCTGGATCCAAACCTTCCCCCGTGTTTTGTTGTTGAGTACATGAAGGAAGAGCAGAGCAGATGAACCACACGGTGACTTCCTTGGGAATGCTGCTGGAATCCAGCGATGGCCAAACGAGCCCTCCAGACGTGGTTGGGTTGGGTCCCTCGCTGCCCCCTTAGCAGACAGCTCCTCTGACCAGAATACACAAAATTTGAGGACAGGACAGTTTCTAATACCTGCCAGCAGGGAGCTAAATGTGGGAAGAGCTCTGGGAGCCAGCCTTGCACAGAACACTCACACCCAGGGAGGCTGGGGATAAACGAGCAGATGAAACGGCTGCTTGGGAAAAGGGTTTCCACAAACTGCCTTGGATGGACAGGATCGATTGTAACACGACTGGGAGGATGCAGGGATGGTTTGCAATGGTTTGGGGCATTATCTCCCCTTGTCACTCACTGAATCTTTTCAACAAAGCCAATTTAGCTTCAATTTTTTTCTATTTCTATTTATTTTTCTATTTCTATTCTGTTCTATTTCTATTTTCATCAAACAAAACTTGTTAATTTTTCTGCAGGTACAGAGAATAAAATATTTTTTACAGATTATTTTTGATAATAAAACCAAATCATGCATTCCAAAAGATCTTCTGAAAGGTACAAATTCGATTTTACTCAAACCCCATGTAAAAAGCAAAATAAGGCCAAATTTTGAAGAAACCTGGGTTTTAATTGAGAAGCATGTTTGGGTTTGATCCAGTGCAGTTTGACATTGAAAGGGTTTGGTCCAAGTCCTTAAAATTCAGACTGCTGATAATTTTTTACCTCTCAGCTTATTCAGCATGTTCAAGAACGTGAACTAAGCTGTCTTGACTACAAATTAGCTCAATAGAAAAAGCCAGGACTAGATTTTAGGATATTTTATTGTATAGCCTGCCTAAGACGTGAGGAACAGATTGTAAAGTTCATATATCATTTTGCAGGATTTATTTATTCTTTCTTGCCAACTCAGCTCCAAGCCCAGAGGTCAAATCCTACAACTCTTGACATCCATAGTTTTGCCACTGACTTCACTGATGGCATCATTTCAGGCATGAAGACAAAGTTCTTGGTTGAGGGCTTTTTCCTTGTAATTTTAAAACCCTTCCAAAAAATCTCTATTAAAATTATAATGAGGATTTATAAAAATGGCTCTCTCAACTCAAACCCCAGCTATCAAAAATATGCATCAAAGAAAATGAATGGAAAAATATCCAGGCCTGGCTTTGTCATGTCATGCTCAGGGCTTACCGCATGGTTTGGAACTACCACGAGTGAACTTTTGCAACAACTGCTGCACTTTATATTCTTGAGTGTTTTTAGCTGTTCTTGACAGGGTGAGATATCCAGAATCATGGATATGAGCAGACCTGCTGGAAGATTATCTACTGCAAATTTATATCTTGCCTTTCCAGCTCGCTCCAGCCCACACCAGCAATGGAACAGGATGTCCACACAAACCTTTTGTCCTGTTTAAATCCTCTTTATCCCTAGTATGACTCTTGGAAGTGACCACTGGACTGGCCACTGTTACCCAGGGTAATTTCCACCCAACATCCCAGCATTTAGGGGGTGAATTTCCAGATATAACCATGGAGTGATGAGAATAATAAATGTAAAGCTGATTTTCTCACACACCTGCAAGTACTTGAGTGGTTAAGTCCAAAAAAACAAAGCCAGGTCAACTTAGAAATATCCAAATGGAACTCATTAATGTTCCAAGACTTCTACCTTTCTGAAGATACATTTGATTAGTTTATATTAATAAATTTAATTAATGACTTTGAAATGATCAGTTTAGGAAAGGCAAAGTATTATAAATTTACTGAAATCCTTTATTATTAATAGATTCCCTCATTACAGGGAGCTTATGCACACACATACAATCACATCCGTATTTATGTTTTTATACACATTATAAAAATATATTGTGTGCCTATAAAAGCATATTCAGACCTTTATTAATCTAGAACCACACTAAAACACAGAATGAAGCTCCAATTCCAATGGTTTTTCCTGCATTTTGCTGAAAACCAGGACTGGATCCATTTGTATCTGCTTGAACTCAACAGCAGTAAAAACAAATGAAAAAGTGCAACATCAGAGAATAAAATAAAAATAAAATAACCTAATCTTATTGCCAATAACTTCAAAATATTGGATAATTATGGCAACATCCTGATCCATGCTGGGCAATCCTGATCCATTTGCCACTGACCGATGAAACCAAGATTTTGGAGTGAGGAGCTGATCCTGCAAGTGATTTGTGTGATCCACAGGAAAATCCTCCTCAGCAGATAAAAAAATGAGTGGACCTGGCTACAACTCAAATTCTGCTTAGTCTGCTCTGACAGCATAATCAAATCTATGCTAGAAAGCATGGAAAAATATACAAATATATATATCTATATTTTTTCTCAAATGACTCTAAAAACCCACAGGAAATTTTTTTTTACTTAAATGGGAAGGAGAAAATCTATATCTCGGAGAGTGAAAAACAAATTAAAGGTTCTTGAAGGGTGTTTCTTAACATTTACCAGTGTTTTTCCCCATGGAAAAGATGAAAAATTAGCTTGAACCCTAGAGCTTTTGGTCTTTCGTAATATTTTCCTTTTTTTTTTTCCCCCCTCCACAATGAATATAGATTTTTTTAATCCTGTATGCAGCGATGTCATATATTTAGATTAGAAAGCTTTCTTATTGTTATATGAGACAATTTTAAATTAAAAATGCATTTGAGACTTACCTGTGCAAGGAGGATGGGGGAGCACACAGGCATCAGCAAACACATGAGTCTGAGTTATTTTTGGAGTGTGGTTTTGGAGTCCATAACAAAATAATCCTCAAATCAAGAGAAATATTCTGCTGTCAGGCTTCCCATGCTAAGATAAGGATCTTTGCTGTCTGCTCCGATTTGGCTCCATCCAGAAAAACATCAGCTGCCATTAAGGAGAGTTTTGCCTTCTCCCATCTGGGTCTCATCACGTACCCTAGAAGAGGAAATAAAGCTCCAGCAGTTCTCTGGGCAGGGGACAACCATATTTTTATTTATCTGTATCAGCAAAATCACTTCTGAAGTGTTATCTTAAGCTTAAAACAGTGAACAGGGGTTCAAAAATCAGGGCTCATTTATATTTTTACCTAAATTCATCTTTAAAACACTCAATCCTCTGCTGGTAAAGCAGGCATGGTGCTGTTTCCTTGTTCTCTCACTCTTTCTCTTCACTCCTTGTTCAAATGTAAAACTCCTGAGGAAGAATCTCCTCAGTCTTTATGTTGGTGAAACCTCACACACAGTTAAATACTAATTTGAAGCCTAGAAATAAAAGGCAATTAATATTAATAAGATAGATTTATGAATCCCTTGATTAAAAAAAAAGACTGGTCAAAACAATTTAAATTTTCAAGCTGTAATTGCTGAATTAGCTAAAAATAAAATTATTAGTGAGATAATCACTATTTGCTTTTTCACACACCTGTTTCAAATCCATATTTTGTTGAGAATTCCTCTTAGAGGTTCCCTTCACAGGAATATCTGTGAAAAATAAGGACCAAAAAAGAACTGCCCCATCCCTGGAAGTGCCCAAGGCCAGCTTGGATGGGGCTTGGAGCACTCTAGGACAGTGGAAGGTTCCCTGCCCATTGCAGGGGTGAATTCAATGGTTTTTATGGTCTCTTCCAAACCAAACCAGGATTCTGAGATGGATGGCAGGATTTGGCACTGCTCACCTTGGTCTCCAGGAGCTCATCAGTGCAGTTGGAATGACAGAGGGGATAGAAACTACTTTGGGAATATTTGGCAGTGGTGAAAGAGATGCAAGATGAGACCTGGATGGAAATAAAGCAGAGCCGCTCCACTTTTTCATGCATTATTAAAATTGAGATTTTAAAAATTCAGACTTTATTTTTACCTTTAAAAAATGCAACAGATGTGCGTGAAGACAAAGCTGGTGCCTGCTCTGCCTTGTGGAAGGCGTTTTATGGTTGTGGGGAGCAGATTCCAGAGGAGAGCACAGCGGAATGGCCGCGAGTATCCGTCATGTTTTAATTGGTACAGCGCCACCTTTTACATCCCTGCTCCATTTTAACAGGTTTCTACACTTACTGAATGCATTAAAACCCAGGAAATGCTGTGGGGATTGTCCCTTGAATCTGCACACTGAAATCTCACTCGTGGGGCCTACAGGGAGAGCTGATTTCATTTGGCTATTTAGCCATAGAAGGACAAGGGGCAAAACAAGGGAAAAAACTGCAAAACAGAGCTGGTGCAAGCCATGAGACACTCAGCAACAAACCTTAATTTGACAGCAAAAAGCAATTTACAAGAGAGTTCTCTTGAACATGTCTGGTTCCCCTAATCAAAACTAATTGTGGATTGGTAAGTTCTCCATGTGGAGCATCAGAAATGTGGTGTGTCCAGGACCAAGTTGGATGTGGCTTGGAGAGACCTGGTCTAGTGGAAAGTTCTCTGCCTGTGACAGGTAAGTTTCAAGGTCCCTCCCAACCCAAACCAATCTAAGATTCCATTATTCTATGATTATGTGAATTCTTGAGCTGCCATGGTGAAACCTGGAGCCCTCCCTCTGGTAAAATCCCACTTTAAATCCAGCTTGTGTTTTGCCTCAGGACCAGAGATCAGGTCCCAAGAAAAAAAGCGATCTTGGTGAAATGCCTTGGATAACAGAGGGGTTGCCCTGGGAGCACCAACAGCAGAGAATGAAATGCTGCAATTTTCAGGTGGTGGTTACAGAAGGAATGGTTACAGAAGGTGGTTACAGAACAAACATCCACTTTGTTTTCTCCTAGGAAGCATCCAATCAGCTCCAGTGGGTTCCTGCATGTCTGCAGGGAGTGTAGAAAGCCTCCCTCTTCTGCCCAAGAGCTTTCCTGTGTGGATTGGCACTGCAAGGGACAGAGAAGAGCTGCCACCACCACCCCACTGTCCCACAGCACCCCTGGGCACCTCCCAAAATCACAGCCAAGCTGTCCCACAGCACCTGGAGAGGTTTCTCCTCTGCTTTTTCTCCACCAGGTATCCAAAATGATTGTGTGATTCCCAGCTGAAGACTGGTTGGGATTTTGCAAGGGAGCTGGAGATGAGGGTGGAGGCAGGACCTTCTCCCCAGATGCTGCAGGATGCACTGAAGGCTGCAGAGAGAAACTTCTTCAGTCTTCAGGGAGAAGGCAAGAATCAGCAGAGAGGAGAAGGTCAAACCTTGGCATTCTCCACCCACCCCCAAGGGTCACCCAGAAGGGGGGCACAAACCACCAGGAAGGAAAGAAGTGACCACAGTGAGTTATCACTGCATAATTCCAGGATAAATTCAGTTAATAAAGCTGTGGCCTAATTAAACCCCATCCTTTGCTCCTTGCCCTCTTCTCCAGGACAATGTGAATCATGCAACATTTTCGCCTCTGAGAAGGGAATCCTGGAGCTTTTTCCCAGAAAATAAAGTTCCCACTACAGCCTTTCTGTATATCTTCAAGCTGGGCCCTGCAAGACCTGCAGCTGAAATAGTTTGAGTAAGCAGAGAAGAAAAAAATAAACAAAATCAACACACAGTAAAAAAGTTTTTGTCACATGGTTACTTAATAATTATAGAATAATTCAAACAATTAATATTATACTTAATAATTTAAATTGGATCAGGTTGTCCAGTTAACTCCACCAAAAGTGTCCAGACCTGTGACAAGATTTGAATGAGCACAATTTTTTTAAAAAGTAGGGTTGAATATACAAATCAGGAGAGTGCTATGCTATGGAAATTCCATATTGAAATTTATCTGATATAAATATTTCAGATATATTGAATATATCTGAAATCTCATATATCTGTGAATAAGTCAGAAATGTATTCACACATACACAAAAAAAATACAATTAAGATTTAGCACACCACCCTTATTTCAGTAGATTTAAATTGTAACAGCAACAAAGAACATGTTTTCCACAAGAAAAATGTGAATCAGCAGCTCGATCTGTCCCCTGTTTTCACAAGCAAAGTCCTGTCTATTATAATCTTGTTTTTCTCAGCCGTAAACACAGCGTGAAAAAAAAAAAAAGAGAAATTTATGTTGAATATGGTTATAGTTATTATTTCCCTTCTGGGGAATTATTAAGCATGTGTTAGGAGTTTAGGTATAAAATGAAATTGTTTTTTCACTACATGGATGTCTTCTGTGACTATCTGTAAAATTTCATTAAGGTGTTAGACTTGATATTGCAGATCAAAGTAATCCCAGGAGATTAAGGAGACCCTGCTAATTGACTAAGGTCATGTACTGCACTTCCCACTGGCACTTTGGCCTACATTGACAACAGAGGAGCAGCCCCATCTCCAAGGACCAGTCTATAAAAATACCATTTTCTTTATCTCTAGTCCAGTTTTCACACCGCTACAATAACAAGGGATTTCATAAATCCAGGTGGACTGATTAGAGTTTTGAGTATGTAACTTTCTGAGTAAAAAATATACATGATACTTTTGAACAATTTTGACATTTTATCTTACCCTTTAAAACTCCCGGGAACAGATTGCACGTTAGGTGTTTAAGAATAAAAAGTGTCAGCACATATAGTGAGTTCCATCATTCAAACTTGGCACTAAAGAGGATATTGAAAGCCTTGCTGCAGACCATTAAAACCAGCTAATTTACAGCCAAAGACATTGTTGCTTGAAGTGCCAATTTGGTCAATAATTAAGGTTTGGAATATATATCCAGCTCTGACAAGAGAAAATTCCTAAAAACCTTTCCCTGTTGATCCAAACATACAATATATTACTCTCAATTGGACAGTGGCTCTTGGTTCTGTATTGTGATATTATTGAAAATAATGGATTATCCAGAGGTGTGGTGAGGAATTATTGCTGCTGTCAGCAAGATTTGTGAACCCAGGGCTGAAATATCTGCTCCCCCCTGGATCCCGTGCCTGAAAAAGTGAATGCTGGAAAAGTTGGAGGGAACTTGCAAAAAAGCTTCAGAAAATATGGCTCTTTTCTGTCCTCATCATGGGAGAAGTAAGAAACTCAAAGCCCATTGACCAGAAGTTTAAGGACAAGATTTACAGGGAAATAAACAGGAGAACTGGGATCGTACAGCCATTAATTTAGCAGAGTATGAATTAAGAGCACTGACAACAGCAAGCTGAGTGAGAAAGATGCAAATTAGAATTTACCTGCCGTGATTTAACTGATCAAGTTATACACCAAGAGATTTTGCCACTTTTCTTTCACTAAAAGTTTTAAAATCAAGTTATTTGAGTGGCTTTTTTCTAAATATTGTGCTGTTACAAAAAGCTTGTGGATTCTTTTTTAGGTTTAATTCACTGATCATTTTCCCTCAAGTTTATCCAAGTTCTTCCTGAAGGGAAGACTCCAACTTGAGGCAATGTCATAAGCCATGAGTTTACTGGGTACATTTTAGCAACGTTAATGGATGTAACAACCACCCTCCCATTCACCAGATGAAATCCCCATCAAAGCAGAAGGATAGTAGGAGGCTTATGACATCCATAAAATGGGTGTCGTTTGCATGGAGATGAATTTCAGCCCCTAGAAGCCAACAGAATCACATTTTCCATTATGTTCAGCCAGCAGAACGGATTTCATTAATCAGCCTCTCATCAAGGGCTCAGTCCTACCACATTACTCAAACTAAGTAATACCTAAGATGCAAATAGGCCCACTAAAGCAAAGGAGGCATCTGGAGAAGTTGTGTCATTCTCCGACCAAAGGTGCTTTAATGGACTTTGAGAAATCCCACATTCCACAAGTGAAATCCTCATACCCTCCAGCTCTTCAGAAAGGTCCCAACTAAATAAGTCATTCAACAGAAGTATTTAATCCTTCAAATACTGGAGAACTATGGCAAAAGTTAAGCTGTTGAAGGCTGTTGAAGAAAACAGGTAAAATTTAGCATTTACTGCTTTTTCAGCTCAAATAGAGAGCTCAGAATTCCTTTTCACTCACCAATTGATGCTGATCTGTTTAAGGCACCATTTTGAGTAAGATACAGAAGGCCTTTAGTCCTAGGAATATGGAAAGACTTGGTATAGATGAGGCTTTATTATCCTTGATTCACTGGAATTCAAATTCCTGTCAGGAATTCTAATGTTCTCTATACCCATTTAACCATCCTATTTGATGGTGTGTCTGAGTTTACCCATGATAAGAGATTCTTGTCTTTGTACTGAATAAAATCTTTGTTTTCTATCTTACTAATATTTTCTTGAAGTTAGCCGGAGGCTGTATTTTCCTTGCTTTATATCCCAAGCAGAATCATAAAATTTGAATGACAAAAAGGACTAAACAAAGCAGGAGAAATCCAAACTTTTATATTTGCATGGCACTGCGATTTGGCAAGTCAATGAAGATTTTTGATCTTCCTTTTGCCAAATGCAAACTAAAAATATTTATAATTCCAATTCTCAATGAATTGAACACTTGTGTATTATTCCTTGTGAAATGTCTAATAGATGTTAGTTGATCTTTATGCCCTTTTTTCGACTAGATTTAGTTTGTTTGTTGTTTCCTATAATGATCAGTGAGAGACTCTTTGGGTTAAAACATGGGAAAAGAATGATATATTTGTTAATTGTTGCTGTTCTTGCTATGATCTTTGGCAACACCTGCTGGTGGTACTCTGCAGTGCTGGAACCACTCTACATATATGCCTTCAACATATAGACCTTCAACTGGCCACACAATCCCTGTCCACCTGCAAAGAGCATGGACGTGGCCAGTGGGTTTAAAAATACCAGCCCAAGTTCATGAAAACACTTGCACAAGCTTTGCTGTCTAAAACACTTTCTCATATTAAAATGTGCTTGGTTTTGTTTGCCAGTCCAGCTGCTGTGATTTTTACAAAAGTTGTGATTTTATGGCAACTTAATCCAAAGACAATTTGTGCAGAACATCTCCCATCCGCTCTCTAGTAAGGAGGTATTTTGAGCATCAGGATAAATAACATTTAGGCATCTAATAAAAACTCCTGTTTGTTTTTTTTTTTAGGTCTCAAATCCTCTTTTTTACATAGCACAGCAGCAAAGCCTCGCATTGTAGGTGAAAAGTCTGTAAATTTGCAGTAACTGAAAAATAACAGAAGGCGCAGCAGCATTCTTTATGTTAGTCTATATTGATCGGCTCTAATGAGCACCAGTGGAGCTGTAGCTAATGGTGGTATGTCTGGTGTTAAGGGCAAATGTGGGAGAAGATTATCAACCCAAGGGGTTTAACAGTTGCTGGACTGCCCTCAGCCCTCAGGGCAATGATGCACTTGAGAGGTCACTGTATCAAATGAGGGAAAAGATTCAGCTCGCGCTGCTGGAAGAAATGCAGCAGGAGCTGTGCTTTAGCCCAGACTACCGGCATCAATAAAACAGTTCTTCTCTGCTGGCTGTTTCTTCCCCTCTCCTTTCCCATCACCTACCTAGCACTGCATTGCTAATTAAGAACCCCAACACAGGGATCTGGGAAGGGATGGCACTGAACTGCTCTGAATTAGGTTGGAAAACACGCCTTGGCGCCATCCGCGCAGAGAAGGACGAGTCATGGGACAGAACGGTTTTACACCTGACGTCTGCTTGTTACCTGGGGGGGTTCATGGTGCCATTTGATGGGAATTTGCTTGATATTTCATTCAGTGTGTTGCTGCCACCCCCTTCTGAGATCTGAGAGAGCCGAGATGAGTGACCACCAGAGCAGAGAAGGCCACCGGGCTTCAAGGGGAAGTTAACTGGCAGATCCGAGAGAATGCTCGCAGTAAAATGTTTGTGCAGAAAGGAAGCTACAGGTATCCAAAAAGATAAAAATGAGCTGACAAATGCCTTGAGGTGGATGGCATGTTGCACATTCCATGCTTTAATAGCCTAATGGAATAATTTTAACTGTGTGAGGCTCTGAAACACACCAAGAAGCTCTGTTGAGAACTGAGCACGGAGATTTCGAATATTTGTCACAATAAACAGCAACATATATATTTTTAAAATATCAGAAATAGAATATTTTACTTGAAGCTGTAAATAAGCAAATTAAATATTACCTTAACTCCATTTTGACAAAGTAAAATGCTGTGGTTATGGAAAATTATTTATTCGGTCTTTAAAAATTCTATGACATGGATTCCTCTTGTGTCTTAGAGGCTGATGATGGGTCAGATTATTAAAAAAATCTTCACATCTCTAATTTTTTTGCAGTGTTCATGTGAAGCAAGCTGGATGTGCAATTCTTTGTTCCAGCCAGAGATTTTCCAACTGGTTTTACCTGAACAAGAAGGAAGAGTCAGGATTTGGTCAAAGAGGAATATTTCCTACCACTGTCAGCAAAAAAAAAAAGAGACAGTTTTAGACTGTTACCGGGCTGTTGACACAAAAATACCTGAAATAAGTGGAGCAGGCACTAAAGCTGGCATGCACACTCAGTGGGAGCAACGGGGCTGGAGACGAGGAGAAACATTTTCCGCAAAGAAGCCGGAGTTGACACATGCGCCGCTCGCTGCCTGATGGGCTCCAGCTCAGGGGTTTGATGTCTGCAGCTCCCACCACTGTCCATTAGACAGGCGCCCACACCAGGGACGCTGCAGCCACAAGTGACACTAATGTGCTCCACTGCTGACACTGGGGAGCCCACAGGAAAATGTGCTCATCCCCCGGCTGCTCCACGGTTAAAAAGGGAACCAGTCTGGCAAAACGGACTGAGGGAGTTTGCATCCCCAACGCTTCATCTGTCCCTGTTCTTGTGCCTTGTGAATGCTGAAATTTCTGAATATCCTAAGGAAAAAAATAACCTGCATTATTTTTAAAGTGTGTCCTGGAAAGTATTTGTGCATTTCCCGCTGTAGCTTGAATTCCAGTTGGTTTAGGCAAGGCCAAGCTGCTTCTTCACAAAATGAGCCTGTGAGCAGACTGTGGCAAATTCATGGCATTTATTTTCTACAACTTGAGTTCATAAGTAGGTCTTGATAATTTACACAATTATTGAGATTTCCTTCCGTCATAAATGCTCAGTTGCGATGAGATGTGAAGTATGAGCAGAAGACAACCATTTCCATTAATGAACTTTTCTAATACTCTAAAACTGTTCTGTGCCCTTTGTTATTTTAATTTTGGATATATCTGAGCTTAAGAAGGTCAGAGATTAACTTTCAGATGCTTTTTTTCTTCTAATGACAGAGGTAACAATCAAATTCCTAACTCAGTAGCAGGAAGTTCCATAGTACAGAGGAATATTTATATAAATATATTTTAAAAAATATCTCTATGCACCTAATTGAAAGAATTCGGTGAAATGATTATCAGAAATAATGTGAACAAGGGCTGTTCTATAATGACATTTTTCTTAAGGAGACTTCACAATTTTTTTAAGTATTATATAATTTATTTCATACCTGTTGTTCCATATGCTACAGCTTTGGACAGATGAGTGTGTGGGATTTGAAAGAATGGGGTGGAAATGCCCATCACAGCACTGGCAGGACAGTGGGTCCATACTTTGGACCTTGTAATAATTACCCAGCTCATGGATCTTAACTCCACAATCCAATTAGTCAAAAAATTCCCCAACCAAAGTTCCTCAGAGTTTAATGATGTAGGAATCTAGCTAAGGAACCTATCTGGGATATTTTAATAGTTGGTATTGACCAGTCATTTTGAACTGTTTGTTTTGAAAAGGACATGCTATTTATTTTTTCTTTCCATTTAAATATCAAAAAGAAAGGATCTTGCTCTAGTTCCAAACAATAATCCATACAATGAATAATCACTCGGTGGCATAACAAATTTCCTCACTTAAATGAAGAAATATTTCCAGCTCTTGAGATTAATGGCCACAAAATCTACCTCCAGACCCATCAGTCTCAAAAAATCCTACCAAGTCATTATAACATCAGTAGTAGATAAAATTTTGCCTGTGTATTTTTTTCCATATCCATTCACTGAATGAAGTGCAGCTGTTTAAGGGGTTCATGAGAAATGAACCTTATTTTCTTTGCACTGGAGGTTTTCACTGTGCAGTATCCTGGCCTTCATCCCTTGAACTAAATCCCATAAGTGATTCCAAGATGATGTTGTTTAGCACAGTAATATTATTTTCAATGAAGCAGCAAGTAGGAGCACTTGGAAATGGATGAGCATGAGCACTTGGAAATGCAGGAGTCCTGCCAGGTTGTGAGAGAAGCCCTAAATTTGACCTTTGTGCATTTTACAGGAAAAAAGAGAAGAAAAAAAAAGAGAGGGAAAAAGTTTCAAACCCCAAAATTGTGTTAATTTAAAGACACTTCAGAAATTAGTCCATAATTTCATGAAGTATTTTTATGGCTACAAAACACATGGAAATCTTCAGGAAAAAGCTGCTTTCCTACTTACTCATTGACCTGCTCTTGGATAATATTCACTCTGCTCCTTGAATCCTGACACCTGGGAGAACCGAGCTGCAAGGATCTTCCTATTCCTCATGGAAATTCATCCACTTTCCAGATCACCCTTGGAAGAAGGAGAAGCCTTCCTGGTCCTGACTGTTCTGTTGGACCTTGCTAGTGATTTAAAACAGGGAAAGTGTCAATTAAACCATTCAAACTCAAACCAGCACAACTGGCCATGGCTGAGCAGCCTAGATGTTTTATCACTCACCTCCTGAGCATCTTGGCTGAACTTCCAGCCTGTTCCCCCATCACAAAACTATCTGTGACATCTTTGAATGATGGAAATCTTTGAACCTTAAAAAGCTCTCACAAGTCATTTGAAGAATATTTAATAACAACATTCTTTGGTTGATATTTAAGTGAAATAGCCAAAAAATGCTGAATTTCTTAGTGGAACATGACCCAACCGTTTTCCACTCATGGCTTCATGTGGTTTGATCCTCCTTCATTTTAATTCTTTGCATTTCTGTGGTTCAGACCCAACTAAAAAGAATCTTCATCTTGTGGTATTCCCTAAGTTTCCAATCCTATATTTATAAGAATTCAGCAAGGTGATGGTTTTAAACCCACTTCACTAAATTATTTGAGGTGAATTCTTAGTCTTCGTATCTAAACAACGCTCCTTAATTTTTTGAGATAAATATAATCCCATAGTAGAAGGGGTAGTATTTGGTTGAGACATGCATTTATGTGACCAAACTGTTTGGCAGAGGTGGGATACTCCCATTTTCAGGAGCTTTGTCCATTCTCATTTCTCATAGCCAAAAGGACAATGTTTGTGCATCTATTAAAGCTCAGCATGAAGACCTCTGGTAACACCCGTTAAATAAAATTATTACCACTGGCTCCTGCCACCAAGTTTTGACCAAAAACTTTCTGTCTTCAAGATTTATTCCTACATTTTTCCTTCCAAACTGTTTCATATGGGTTTGTTTTGGTTTGGGTTTTTTGTTGTTGTTTGGTTGCTTTTTATTTGGTTTATTTTTTGGTGGACCACCTCTACAGTTCTTTTCTCTCCATCCAAATCAACTAGATTTCTGCTTTTACCTTCTGCCTTTGTCCTCTGCCATCAGCTTCTCAACGAATATCCTTCCAGTGACAATTTACTGGCATGTCTTGCAGATTTTTTACCATCCTCTCTGAAGGCTCCATATTTAAGCCCATTGCCACTTGGTTTGGTCACTGAGCTCAATAATCTTTAATTTACCTTTTTCTTCTTTTAGTTATTTCAGAGAAAGAGTAGACTCAAAAATATGTCTTTAAAAAATTCTCACAGCATTCATGCATAGGTTTGATGCCTTCCCAGAATATATTCCTGGTTCCCATGTACAGAAATGCTGCTTAAAATTGAAGGGTGATTGTTCATATTTAAAGAATTATCGAGAGCAGTGTCACTAATAGTGCCTTGACACAGAAAATAGCAAAACCTAATTCAATATGTTGAAAACTTTGTTGATTGGAAAACAAAGAAATGTATCACTTCCCTCCCTGATCATTAAAAATCATTATAAATAAAAGGAGAGCAAGGAGAGAAAAATCAAGTGCTGAATCATGAAAAGAGTCAGCAGATCAAGGTCTTTCTTCTAAAAAATCTTTAGCAGGGAAAAGAAGAAACAGTAGATATTATTTCCAATTATCTCTCAAATTGGAACAGAGAAAGGAAAATAAAAAAATACACACACACACACAAAAAAAAAAAAAAAAATCCCTGACTTGGTGCTACTGGAGTTTGTAGCTGGAAGGAAAGTCCTTGCTTATATTGAAGTAAAGTTCTGAAAATAAGCAAAGAACAGATTTATTGATTTTTGGTGAAGTCTGGGTGTAAAAAAGAGAAAGAATAAAGAAGTGCTCTTTGCCCGCTATGTCCAAATGACATCCCCAGTGGCCTTCTTAATGGTGGGGGAGGGGAGGGGGCAGGTGCCTACCCCGGCACACGGCCACAACTGCCCTTAGGCAAGGGCTAATGGTATTGGCTGAGCCTGCTCTAAGCCTCTCTTTTCTAATAGCCAACTTTCTCTGTGCGAGAAGACAGACAGATATTGATTGGTCCAAATGCCCTTGAGTTGACAACATCTGAAATGAAAATCCACAAGGCTAGCACAAACTTTCTGCAAGTTCAATTCCTTGGAATCTGATTAGGAGGCTGGCCGGCACGAGCGTTTTCATGGAAAAGGTCTCCTTTTGTCGCTGCCTCCACACGTTGTAATTAGCGGCACGGCCGCGGCTCCGCCAGGTCCGTGGCGCAAATGGCAATTTTGGGAAGCAGGTTTAGGATAGCAGGGGTTTGATTTAGGTAACAAAGCCAGCCCAGCCTGTCGGGAAGTTTAACAACAAATTTGCAAAGACACGGGTGCCATTTCCCAGCTCTGAGCATTAATTAGGTATAGAATAATAAAATGCTCGTTCTCTTTTCATCTGCTCTCAAATGTTGCAGATAAAGTGATAGAATTTAAAGAGTCCGCCTTTCAGGGAAGTTGCTTCATCCAGACTGAAGTTCTAACTCCCAGCAAGTCCGGGTTTATTTTCTAATGGCTTTGGTTTCCAGAATTAAAATACTGGAGTTACAGTTTGCAAATGTTACGGATGAGGAATGCAGAAGGCTGGAGGAGTATATTTGTACCTTATTAAGGATTCTTTTTTTATTCTACAAATTCCTCCTAAATCAATACATTGACTACTGTATAAAGCTTAAATAAAGCATTATTAAAGTGGAAGCAGTGTTCCTGTCCTACTGGGTTATTTAGAAGCATAAAAGATACACTCGTAAGAATCAGGATCATGCCAGGTAAAGTACAGCTGGAATGCACATTAAATTTATTCAGGCATTGATTTGTAATGTTGATCCTCCATGGCTTCATGTTTCTTTTCTCATTAATCTTAGTTAACCCTCTCAAAACAATGCCAACGTTGGCGTTTGATGTATTGAAGATCCAACCTGCAGAGGATGCTGCTTTCTGGACTGTGATCCCTGCCATCAGTGGGGATAAAGCCACAGAACCAGAGAATGTTCTTTGCTTGATTTTGTGTTAAGTATGAAAAAGAGAAGGTTTTTTCTCAGAGGAAGAAGCAAACAAAGAAAGAAGATGCACAGTTCCATCCCCCATGGTTGGAATGAGGTGATCTTTAAGGTCCTTTCCAGCCCAAACCATTCTAAGATTCTGTGCTGACCTAAGAGAGGGTATGTGAATGTTTTGGCTGCAGAGACTTGATAGATCTGCTGGAGGTGTCCTGTGGGGCAAGGAACAAACTGCTGTGGTGTTTCCACTAACAAACACTCAGCTCAGGAGAAAGTCACTGCAGAGGATGGCAAAGCACTGTAAAGAATCCTATTTTAGAAATTAAGATCCCTGCCTCTAAAGCCAATAACTATTTTAGCTGGAAACTCTACTTACTAAGGCATTTCCATTTTCTGCCTGCCCCTCCCTCCCTAACCACCTGATAAAGGTGTTTTTGTAGAGAGGCTGGCTGAAGAGGAGGGGCAGGAGAGGTCATTTTTGGAGAAACCAGCAGCAAATACACGCAAGTGTGCAGAGACTCGGGAGCCTGGGGCGTTTGCCATCCTGCTGGAGGTGATGCCTGTCAATAAAGCCCAGTCCATTCCTCTGTGGGATGAACTGGGCTTAGTCCATCATTCCTCTGGACCTGATGCTGCCTGTGCAGCACCTGCACTCTGGTGGCTATCAGCCACTTCTGAAAGTTTTGTCCCATCTCTTTTTGGCAAATACTGATAACAATTTTTTTTTTATTTTATGTCATGACAGAGGTGTCAAATTTCAGCTGTTTAAAATAAATGGCCACTCCTATCCCATCTCTTGCTGCAAAACTGTAACTGGATCATAGTCCTTCCTGAGGATGCCAGTGATTTTCTTATGGAACAGCTCCATGGACTTGGAATTTAGCATCCAGCTTGCCTTAAAATCCATTCATATTTTAATTATCAGGCCCACACCTCCTCATCTGACATTTTAACAAGCTTAGAATCCCAATGACACATTATCAATACAGGCCAAAAATAGATAGATAGATAGATAGATAGATAGATAGATAGATAGATAGATAGATAGATAGATAGATAGACAGATCTCAAGCTACAATTTCCCCTGTAATTATTTACTGCCTGTAGGAGATCAAGACTGTGATGAAGAATGGCCACCCTCTTTCATATCCATAGAACTTACACCCAGCATCAAGGGGGTGATGATTTAGCTGAAGACAGACTCTGGGGCAAACATTAGCAGCAAATGTGAGTCTTGTTTGTGGTAAATCCATCCCTTGAAACTATTTCTTCCTTCAGCACCAAATAGTCTTTCTAATCTTTTGTCTTTTCAAATAGCTGTGATAATATTAAAACCATGCTTCACGGCAAACAGCATTTCTGGGATTTTCCTAAGAGATGTGGCTTCGGATAAGAAAGTGCAATTGAGTTAAAGCAGTAGGAGAGCCCGGAGTCAGTGGGGTTTGTTGTGATCCGTTGACCACTTCCCAGTAGGCATCTCTGCAGTCGCTGAGAATTACTAAACACCATTTCAAGGAATATAGGTAATTCAGTCAACCAAAAAACCAAACAAAATAAGCCCAGCATAAAATACATTTTAAAAAACCCTACTGGCATGTGAAAAGCAGGAATCTGTCGAGCTTGCTTTGAATCATTCCCGGTGTACTTAGCTAAGGAAAAATCAGACGGATGAAATTTCTCAGTGTGCACAAAGATTGGAAAATAGATATTTCTGCTAGCACAGAAATGTTTCTGAGATAGAGAAATGACAAAGCTGGCCTTTTTTTTTGTCCCAATGCTTAGAAAGTGTCACACCTTTCAGGCAAATATGACACAACAATTAAGGCAGTAAATAAGAATAAAGTAATAGCAATATTTTAAAAAATTACAACCGAAGAACTTCCTTGCTGTAAGACAGGAGCATGGCACAATTACCCTATACCAAGCCTGTATCTCTGTTGCCAGGATTTCTGCCATGTTTTCCTATGATTTTTCATGAGGAATTGAAGCTGATAACAGTCAGGACAAACAGCTGAGGAGCTCTCAGTACAGCTGCCCCAATTCTCAGCCTTTTCACTGAGAGCCCCTGACTTATCATCAAAAAAAAAATCCGCAAAAAAATCCTCATCTGGACTTTACAACCACTGCTGTCAAGTAAATATTTATCTATGTATTTGTCCCTCCAGATGTCATGGAGTTTACTAAAATACCTGTGCATGCAAAGTGGAAGGAAGAGGTTCTGCCCGTATTTTATCATTATTGCACTTCTAAGACAATACCCTGGCTCCCTCTCTAAAGAATGATAGGATGGGCAGGCTGGAGTAGCTGCAGGGGATCCTACGCCTGTTGCCTGCCAAAGCTGCTTACTACTTAACAACTGATCAACTGGCCCCCAAGGCAACAGCTTAACAAGCCCCAGTAGAAGTGGACTCAAGATTTCTTCCTCAGCAAAGAAAATGAAACCATTTACCAGGTATGACCAATATCCAGAAATCAAGGCGAGCAGCACCAGCAACACTTTATCTCCCCAGCTCTTCAGAAATAGCAAGGTGTTTTTAGGCTACAGTCCTAAAGTTGAGCAGGGTTTAATAATATTGGGTTAAGAGAGGGGAATAGGGTCTAGGGTTACTTGGCAGGTTGGTTGTGCCCTGCACAATTCCTGCATCCCACATTGCCAGAGAGGAGGGATGCTCGTGGGTGCTCTGGGGCAGTGCTGTGCCCTGTGTGAGTGTGAAGGAGAGACAGAGAGAGATTGAGGACTGAGCTGCAGCAATTCCTCTGGGGTGAGCTGTGGCAGCTGTTTACCAGCACAAAGCAATTCTGTGCCGCACTTTCGCGGAGGAAATGAGGAATCCTGGACTCGGCTGAAACTACAGGGGGGATTTTAGGAGCGCAGAATTTAATTACCCAAGCTGGAATTTGGCCAGGACACCAGGGCTCACACCTCTGCTCTTGTGAAAAGTGCCAAGAGGTCTTTAATAGTAACAAACAGTCAAGATTTGGGGTTAGGGTTTCACCTGAATGCCTCTGCCTTCAGTAACACTTTGCTCCTTACCGGTGTTATCAAAACTTTATCCAAAAGTCCTCGGAATTGCAGTGGGGTTACCATGAAGAAAAGCTTTTCTTATGAAGTTTCTGTTTATCTCAGGATCATCCAGAAAAAGCCACCTCGTAACACGTCTTCAGGTCTGCTGCAGGAAATGAAAGGAATATTTGCCATGCTCAGGTGGGGTAGGCCAGGGAGATTTCCCCTAATACATCCAGATTAGCTGAATCAGCTCCATAACCTCCCAAAAGCCTGACACATTTCCTAAAGCATCCATACCCCAATTCTTCCATCCCTCAAGTCATCAATTATCTCCTTGGGAGATTTTTTTTTTTTTAAACCAGTATTTCAAAAGGAAACGTGAAGCTGGAGGGAGGGTTGGCATTTTCCAATTTGTTTCCATGACCTGCTTTTTTTATAGTCTTAATCCTGCAGCCATCAGGAGAGGTGTGAAGAAAACCTGTAAGGACAAACCTCATTTGAAAATTGGAACGACCTGTTGACAACTGCCCTTCCTGCACATGGATTTATGAGCACAAGTTGCTGGGTGTATTTAGTGGGGGTTTACTTGGGTGACTGAGGGAATGTTCTCCAAATTTCTTCTTGTTTTACCTGCTGCCATTTCTTCCTCAGCAGTATTCCTCAAATTAAACTCGCAGCTTTTTAATGTTGTCTTATTCATGCCTCCAACTGTAGGTCATTATTCCCCTTCTCCCTCTCTGAATATCCTAAAGAAATTCACAATAATGAGCCTGCAGATTGCTGAAACTCCCCTGTATAATGTTTACCAGGGTCACATCATTTCCTTTTGTTTTCTACTTGTAACAGGCTCTTTTTGCTTAGATTGCATTCTTCCCTGAAGAAGAGCTCATAAACATTTTTGCAATGACCAGATTACTGTTATTAATGAACAAGGTATCAGCTTTGGAAGTCTGTTAAACATCCAGCCGTTTGCAAAAGCTTGGAAAAAGCTAAGGTACAAATGCTGTGTCTCAGTCTTAGATGTTTGTGATGACAACTAAAAGGGTGAGAGACCTCAAGAAGAGGATATTGAATAATTTGAGGTTTTGGAAGAGCTGTTTGAGACCTTCAGAGGGTTTTACCAGGAAACACCAGAGCTGAGGAACCTGTTCTAGTGGAAGATGTCCCTGCCCATGGAAGGGGTTGGAACAAAGTGATCTCTAAGGCCCCTTCTGACCCAGGCCATGCCATTCCTAGAATCACATTTAACACAAGAAGAAAAGATTGCATCCTGTACATAAAATCATCAAATCACAGAATGGTTTAGCTTGGAAGGGACCTCCAAGCCCTTCTAGTCCCACCCCTTGCCTTGGGCAGAGACACCTTGCCCTAGACCAGCTTGCCAGGTACACCACAGATCTCAGTAAAATAACCCGAGTACAAGAGAAAGGAACAAAACAGAGCAGATTCACTCAACAAAAAAAAAAAAATATAAACAGAAAGTTTCACTCGAAATTCCAGGCATGACTGCTCTTGTGCTGCTGCAACAGTATGTGAAATGTGAGCTCCAGGTCTGCCAGCACCAAGAGGATTTCAATATCACAAGCCCTAATGATTTCTATTGCCTCATTGCAGCATCCTCTGAAAGAAAACACAGCCCTGGATCAATGCAGTCATTGACTGACTCAGTGTATGGATAAGTGATGCACATTAATACAGCCTGCATTGAACTGGAGTGGCCCTCAGAATTACAACTAAAGGTAAAACAATGCAGGCTTCCCTTTAACCTGAGCAAGAGCTGCATTGACTTTTCCAGCTCTGTTTTCCAGCAGGCTCTGCCAGCTCTGTTGCAAGGCAGCCTGGCCAGCCCCCGAGCACCTCTGCACAAAACAGGGAGCAGCATTAGGTGAACCAAGCCTTAAACACAGCCCAGCAGACAGCTGCACCATTTAAAAGCACTTTGCACTCTAAAACATCTCTGCAGAGCTCACTGATCTATAGGTGCTTCATATATTCCCTTAAAAATCTCACTGGAGATTGAGAGAGATCAGAATCAATATCCTCATTTGATAGATGAGCAACAAGATTAAACAGCAAACCAAAGGCTGCACAACTTTTTGTACCACGTGGTCCTAAACTTGAATCCTATTCTGGGGCTGGGATGGATACAGGATTTTCTCCTGAGCTATAAAACTCCTTTTTCTCACCACCACACTGAACTTGCCTGTAGCACAGAACTGTTCTGCAACTGTACAGCTTCCTTTTTCTCTCATCTTTTTTTAGAACTGACCCAGTATCACCTCTGGAACGTGGAAACTCAGCCACATGATCAAGTCCTGATTTCTGACACAGCAGAGCAAGGGGATTAGAGAATAACACTCAGGCTGTACAATTAAATTATAGATGCTGTCCATGCCATGCCCCGTTCCATGTGCTGTGGGAGGGATCTGGTGCAGCTGAGGCCCTACATGTTCCACACTTCATTTCCAGGGAAAAGTGACCAGGAGGAGGAAATCCCAGGGCTTAATAAAATTAACACTGGAATTCACTAGTGCCCAGAGGCCAATGGCAACCCACAGGGCCAGGATGGATCCCTAGGAAGCAATAATTCATCCAGCCAGGATACTTATCTAAAATAAACAAATGGAGCCCCCAAAATAATTTTTATAATAAATAAAGCCCTACATACCTACCTTTCAAATGTTCAACTTTCATTAATTCAGTGTTTGGTCCCACTTTTTTACACAAAAACAATGCAAAACCTAACTCTCATCCAGGGGATTATTATAAAGAGAAATATGAGGAAACTTAGAAAGTTTAAGCTTTCAAGATGCAGATTTTGAGAAAATTGTGTTTCAGTGTGATTAAGCTGCATTTTTGGATGTTGGTTTGGTATATTTCAACACAGAAACTTTCTGTCTAATGAACTCAGATAGCAATTTAGCAGGGTGAGACCAAACATGATTACCCATTATACAAATACAAAAACTACTAACTGTTGCAGAATTTCTTATTTGGTGAATTTATCACCTACATTTGTTGCTGACGCCGTTTAGAAAATAATTTATAGGTAAATTCCTCAAAGTAGGGTTAAACTTTAGATATAAAAAAATATTTTTAAGTAATTTAGTAGAAAGAAACATATTTTTTCTTTTCCTTGGTTTACTAACAAAGAAAACTGGTCAATCATGACTCATTTCCACCACTCAGTTGATTCAGCATGGACTGATTCAAAATTTAAAACTGAAAGACCTTTTTCTTGATGCCACAAAAAATCTACCAAGTTTAAGCGAAAAAATATAAGATACCAAAGCGAATTAGAAATAACAAAATCTCTTTCCCCGTGTGAACTTTTTTAACATAGAGTCCTGACAAGTCTTTGGGGAGTCCTGTACGCATGTAGGTACCATGAGCCAGAGATTCATCAAGTAACACAATACACACAGTACAAACTTCAGCTCCATTATTCTTTCTAAGGAATGCTGAGAAATAATTTATCATGATCTCAGCTCTAAAAGCTTTTATTTCTTGAAAAAAGTCTCCTCACATCCTTTAATTTTTTACTTGATGTCATTTCAGAAGTTCTCAGTAATCATTTCCTGGTTATTAGCAACTCTCAAGTGAGACAAAGTGTTATCTACAAGGCTAAAACACAGGTAAAAATCATACATTTAAAATTAAATATCTATTTTTCATGTTTGCTTCTAAATCTTCCTTCACAATGAAAAGAAACCCCAGATACCTGTTATTAAACACCCTGGACAGATGATACATTGAAAACTTTTTGAAGGTTTTTTTAAAAAAAGTTCACGAGCATTTTCATGTCTAGGACTTCCAACATTTTTTTCTTTTCCAGTGCAAGAATTTCACTGAACATCACAGGTCAATCAAGTGTTTCAGTCTCTGGAGAAAGTGGAAGAAATCACTTGAAAATGGCTGGAAAAAATCTTGGTTCCAGAAGGAGTTTTGAAAAGGTGGACTCAAGGTCAGCAAAGTGCTAAACGCTGTTCCTGACTCCCGCGATCCCTTGGCGATCCCGCTCCTGCAGAAGTTGATTGGAACAAGCCAGGCTCAGGATGCCTTGTCATTGACCACAGCGTGCCTGTTGGACTTGTAAAAAAAAAAAGGGATATTTTAGGGGAAGCCAGAGCACTCTTGTTTGCACAGCCTGGAAGAGGAAGAACAGATGCTCGAGGCTTTAAAAGTTCTCAATACGTTTGCTGCGATTTAAGTCATAAAGATGCATCAACACATAATTTTTAAAATCGTTCCCAATTTCCCTTGGAGAGCTGAAGGGCTGGGCAACTTTTCTGTCTAATTGGGGAAAATAGAAGCCTTTATATCATAAAACTATTTAAAAACAGGAGTTAACCATAGAACAAAAGCATTTCTGAGTTGGGTTAGTCCAATTTTGTTATGAATTAAGCACAATAATCAAATTACTGAATGCTGGAGGTGACACTTCTTTCAAGAAAATAAATACAATTATTGACCTGAATCCCAATAAAATGACATTCTCATGTTCCAACTGGTCATTTTTATATTAAGAGTAAGTTCGTGCAGGTAGAATTGATTATAAAAGAGAAAAGCTCTTGGGATCCCCTGCACTGAAATTAAGCTCCACAAGCTCCTAGGAAAGCTGAACAAACTGACCGGGCTTGGGAGGCTTTGTGCAGGAAGGGGATGCTGGGAAAAAGGGAAAAGAGGATTTTAGGTTTCAAAAAATATCTTTCCAAAGGATCAGGTCTCTTTTTAAAGCACTTGTTGGACTCCTAAGCTAGAAAGATGTTAATTTTCACTTTTTTCCCCTCTATGAATATATTTATTAATTGGATATATTCAGAACTAGTTCAGAATATTTTAGACTGCGGTAGTTGACCTTACAAATACTTAATTGCACTAAAACTCTGATTTTAACACCAACTTACCTTCTTTTTAAATTTCAAGGGGTTTTTTTACTTCTGTAGATGATCAAAGGTGAAGTCGTGTACATGAGCACATTTGAAGACAAGAGATTAAATTTTTAAACTACAGAGACCTAATGTATAATAGCATAATTATAATCAGGGATCAATCAATACATTTATTTTTACATACATTTATTTTTTTTCCCTAAGAATTTCAGGCAAGGTTCCAAAACATATTAAGAGAATGAAAAACAAGAAAATTAATATTTTTTCCTGCACAAATTTATGGTTTAATTAATTGGAGTCACTGGAATTTACCACATGAAAATGCTGATACAAATTTATGGATTCTACAAACTCTAAATTCTGAACTCTCCAAAAGGAATTCTACAAAGACCAACAACCCCTGAGGAGCTGCCTCAAAGTGTGAACCTTCACATGCTCATGAAAAGTCAACTCTAACCTATCCAACAACCTAAGATGAGTAGGTTTTATGGTTGGACTGGTTGATCTTAGAGGTCTGTTCCAACCTAAAAGATTCTGTGATTCTAAGAATATAAGTTAATTAAGCTCATTTGTACCTACATAGAACTGAACAAAATTAAATGTGAGCATTTTAGGATTGCAGGGGAAAAAAAAAAAAGAAAAGTTGTGTTTGTCCAAACCAAATATGAGAAAGCTTATTTAGGGATTTTACAGATATATTAACATGTACCTAATTTAGAATTTTACAAACATATTAGAGTGTTTAAGGGTAGAGCTAAGTTTGCAGACACCACATTGCCTTGAGAGCTTCTCTCAGTGGAGATTTGAGCAGAGGCTGCTCCTAATAGCTCGTATTTGTTTTCTTCTAGAACAATACACACACACTGATAGAAAGGTGTATTCAAATGCAAAATTCACTCCAGGCTGATAGTTCTGACCTCCTTTAATCTTCCTCTCTTGATTAACAGTAAGGGCTTCTGTGAAGGACAATTGATGTGGTGCCATAGGTCGCCTTCTGGTCTCAACCTTGGCACAGTAATCAGATACCTGGCAAGCTTAATAGAGGTCACTTAATGCAAAGATTAAAATTAACTGGAAGTCAATAAGGGAATAATAAAGGAAAATGATCACCCTGTTGCTCCTACTTTGTAAAAGTAAACCTCACATTGCAGGCCAGGAGTAAAAAAAAAAAAAGTGGAGTGGCAGGCGATCCAACAGGCCTTCAAAAGCCCTCCAGCAGACAATTTAATGATTTCAGGTACCCTTTAAACTAAGTGGCCAATCACTGTTAAATCCTTTGGTATTCATTGTAATAACACTGATCATGATGAACTCTTTTGGTATTAATGTGGATGTAATATATACGTTTTTAATTATAGAACAAGAAAATCCAATTACCCCTTTGCCTCATCAAAGTTCTTTGCTAGCTGCGACTGTTTAAACATACATTATGAAACATTCAGACTGAGGGAGGGTTTTTTGGCAAAGCAAAGGCCAAATCCTGCTGGGTGCTGACCACTCCTAACTGGCAGGAATTCTGGGAGAAGGCCAGTGAGCCAAGAACCTCCTGCTCTTAGCAGGATCCGGCCTGGATAGAGCATGGAAAAAAGCAGGGAATGCACTGATCAGCTTTGGGAAGAGCCTTTTTGAAAGGCAGAAAGAATTCATGTCTGCAATGAAGCAGAGCCTGCTCTGAACAGTTAAAATGATCATCAGGTGGGACAAAATTTTCTCTGTAGAAGGGGGAGGAAAAAAGGCTGAGCAAATTGCTTTGGTTTTATTCCATGTTCCACAGGCTGAAGTCTCCATGTTCAGTTCCTGTTCTCTGGGAAAACTTTGAATATAGGCTGGATATAGTATTCAAATTTTAGCTATTGGGAGATAGAAGCAGAAAAATTCAAGATCTAGAGTGAAGTCCTTTTTGAGCTGATATTCTGCCATAAATAAAGCCAATTTCAGAAATGTGTAGTTATGGGGTGTATCAGTCAGGTCCCATAAGCAGTGGGAGTCAACCTTTTGGAGCGTGAGATCAGCCCCTACTCAATGATGCCACTTAATTCATTAATCAAAAATAGGGAGGTTTGCTCAAATACATTTGTGGTTATCCCTTCCTAGAAATTGCCCAATTATGTTAGGATATTTAATTTTTAAATTTTTTTTTGGCCACCCTGTCAGTTCAGTGCCATAAAAGCAAAATTTGCCAGAAGACTTCCAGGAGAACTTCAGAACCTTGTGAAGAATCCAAGATATTACAGACCACTGCTGTTATAGGGAACCTATGAGGTATCCTCTCCTATTCCAGTTGAAAACTATCACAAGATCACACTCAAAAGAAAATTTTTATGACACCTCCAGCAGATTAATCTCAGCACAGCTGTCCCAAAGGTGAGCTATAGAGGGGGTGGCAAAGCTCAGACCTTGCACATAGGAGTGGTGTCTGAGTAGGGACCAGGAGAAATACAGACCACTGTGGTATATAAATATACTTAAACAACAAATGCTTTTACAGCAAAATGGCTCTGTAATCATGTCAGACAGTAATTTGTAAGATATCACTGAACATTTATGAGATAATTGCCCAATTTCTATAGCTCCATCACAAAAGGAACATTCAGAAGGAACAAAACCAAATATTCACAATGCTTTAATGCTACATGAGGCAGTATAGGATTAATAAAGATATTTTAAATGCATTAAATGTTGCTCTTTCTTTAAAAAATTACATTATAAAAACCTTGCTTAAACATTATTTGAATAAAGCCTCATTACTCACAGTCCAGAGAAGTTCATTAGGAAAAGATCACTTTGGAAAGCATTCAACTAACTAGCCTTTCTTCTCAGCAGTGAATTACATTAGCTACTTCCTAGTTATTTAAATCTTGAAATAAAAGATGTAAACGCTACAGTGACATCTTAAGATCATTGGTAAGGCAGGTCTTGCATGCACAAAAATGCCCAGCTGGTCCGGAGATAAAACAGATTGATAATTAGTTGCAAAATGTAACATTTCATCAGGAATATTTTGAATAATCCAATTTATCTTTGTCAGATATGCGGCACATATTTTTCCTTTGGAGACTCTTTGTTCTTTAACACAACATTATAATTTCAGCCTCCTAATTAACGCGCTCATCGGTCGGCCCTGCCTTGATGTCCCGCCGCCGAGCGGGGGCCGGCGGGCCTGTGTGGAGAGAAGGTGGCTGCCCTGAGCCACAGGCCACCAGTGGCTCCCGCTGCTCCCACCACCCTACTGGGGCCCAACTGGTTTGATACTGGCGAGATCAAAGCCCGCGGCTGCCAGGGAGGAGGGCCTGGCTCTGCCACGCCGGCGGGGCCCGCGGAGCAGCTGGGATTGCTCAGGGCTCTCCAACAGGCTCCCAGAGCCTCGGCTTCCTAATTAACTCGTGGAAAAACATCCTGGCCACGCTCATGGCCCGGTGGTGTGGGGGTCCCACGGCCGCTCTGCCGCCTTCACCGCGCTCGGCCCTGCGGCCGTGGGTGGCTGGGTGAGGGATGGCCAGCCTTGGAGAGCAGCCTGAGGGCCACAGGAGGATGTGAGCACTCCTGGCAGTGCTCCAGTGCCATCTCCACTGCCTGGCATGAGGCAGTTCTGGCCTCACATGTTGGCATCACTTCTCTGGTAACCTCATGAAAGGGTTACCAGTGTTTGGAGCCCTTTCTGTGACCCGATTCTGTGTTTGCACAGCTCGGAGAAGCTCCTCACCACTTGTGGTGGGAATGGTGATGCTCCTCACAGGAGCACAGCATCTTCACACCTCCAGCTGGATGGGGCAGAGCTGATGTAAAACCAGCTGGAACCTCCAGGAACCAGGCCAGGAACCTTCCATCACTCCTTCACTGATTCCTCTGCCTGAGGGAGGGGTGCCGTGCCACAAATACCAGTGCAGAGTCCACCCTGATCCCACTGCAGCCCCAATTAAATCCCTGCTGTCTTCCACAGCTCCAAACTTCAGCCCTGACATATCCCAGGGTATTTTTTAAGGAAACACTTCTTCCAGACACAGCCAGCATGGAGGAAACACTTCTTCCAAACACAGCCAGCATGGAGGTCAGCTTTACTCCAGAGGTACCAAAGATTTGCTTTTGCAGCTCTTGGGGAAATCCTGCCCAGTACAGCCTGATTCCCCAGCCCAGATCTGCAAATGCTGCCCCATCAAAAAACAGCTTAGAAACACAAGGAAGTTTCCAGCCAGATTTTAACAAAGTGATTGTCTCAGAAGCAATAAAATAACCAAACATCTCACCTGGCAGAGAGAAGGCTGGAAGGTTTTCCATCAGCTTTTGTAATAAAACATTGTCTTTCCGTAATTCTTCCTCTGCTTCGGGAATTCGAGTCCTCACTGACCCTATGGAAGGAGGTGCAAAGTGACCCTAGGTCAGCATGGCTGTGCCTGGGCTGACCAAGCATTTGTGACCTGCAACAACAACAATTTGTCCTTAGCCCAGGTGCTTTAAATGTTCATCACCCTGTTGGCCTTACCTCACTCACTTCATTCAACAGGTGCATCTTCACATGCAATGCTTTGACTTTTCAAATTTCAGCTGGTGTTTAGGAAAATAAAATAGTTTGGAGAGCTAGATTAAAGTTTTGTGCAAGTTTTTTGCCAAACTCTCTTCAATAAGAGATGGAAGTCATGTAGCCTTATCAGCCTGCACCTCTGATATGATAATGATATCTGTACCGCCCAGAAAGTAGGTCACACTAATTCTTCATAGCAGTTTTTGTAACCTACTCAGGGACTACAAGGCCAGCTATTCTAAAGATAATTCTGAATTTCTTTAATAAGATTTTATTGGATTCAGATAATTGATCCGATTATTGAAACCTGGGGAAAGCGCTATTGACCTGAATATATACATCAGTAATTCTTTTTTAAATGAATTTAGGTCATCACAAAGTTATTGCCTCTGCTTAATGTCAGGCAAGGTGCTCACTACAGGCCTGGCAAACAGACACAGCTCCCATGGTCCTGCCCTTCCCAAAAAACATGGGAAGCTCCTTCCTCCACCCTCAAGAGGGACTGAGGGACTTGAACTCTGAGTTAAGCACTTTGAGACTGCTCTGACTTTCACAATGAGGATAATTTCTTTTGATTTTTTAATTTTTTTTTCCCTTGCCTCTCTTTTTAGTCAGCATCAGGAGATGTCCAGAGTTTTGCAGGTGCCTGTTATCCTCCCCATCCATGGCAAGGGGTTGGAACAAAGTAGTCTTTAAGGCCCCTTCCAACCCAAACCAGTTTGTGATTCTCCAATTTCTTTTCTGACAGCACAACTATTTCTGATCATCTAATTCCAGACAACTCCAATTAATTTTCCACATTACTCTTTGCTTACTTTCCACACCATCATCTACACAATGATATTTATTCCCACGGCACTGAGCCCAACCAGCCCTTCCACGCTCCTCTTGGAGAAGGAGAAACCACTTGGAAGTAATTTTTAATTACGCCTCCTTTAATGACGCCCGTTACCCACCTTGCTCCCAGCCTACTGCAGTGTGGAGACACCAGTTCCACCTTTTGCAGACCCAGCAGATGTCCCTGGGAGGTGTCAGGCAGAGTTTCAGAGCAGAGGATCCACGGCTTTCCTGCCCTTTCTGGGTGGGTGGCAGAGCTCTGGCTGTGCTTCCTTTCCCGCCTCGCTGCTTCTCACACAAACACACACGGATAAAAGCTGTTCCTAGGAAGGAAAAAAATGTCATTTCCCCACTTCTTGCAGTTTATAAGTCTCAGCTGAGGGTGGCTGGGCTGCTCTGATTGCCTGGAGTGCCCCGCTGGCCGGGCTATTGCTGCCCCTATTTCCTTGCTCTAATACAATGTGCGTGATGTGATCTCCCACGGCAGAGCTGGCAGTGCTGGGTGTGATGGAAATGCACCTGGAGACAAAGCTGGGACAGCCTCATTGCACTGCTCATACAGAATGGGACTGAAATTATCTGTACAGCTGAGCTGGGAACCTGCCTCTATCATCCCCCATCAGTTCCCGGTGACTGACCTCCCACAAAATGCTGTGTTTCATTCAGGAGGAGATAGGAAAAAAGGCACATTTTTCTTATTTTTATTCTTTGCACTCCTCAGCAGCAAAGTTCTCAAAACAAAACTTATCCTTGACCTTACTAACCCCCCTTTTAACAAGACTATGCAGAGTATTTCTTTCTACTTGGATTTTGCTTTTTACAAGTATTTTATTCTTTCTTTTGTACAAACTCCAAGCCACACTCTTGCTACTTTAAGCATTTTTTTCAGATACTTTCTGTCCTGAAGCAAAAATTTTCTCCAAATAGCCCAATTTTAGCCCATTAGCAGCTCGAGGTCGGTGGTGGAATTACCCTTAGCTTCTCTACCAACCTCTTGGAATCACTTGAAACTCTGAAACCATAGGAAGACTTGTCTAAGTGAGTTTGAACACCAAGCTGGAATGTACAAAATAATTACCAAATTCAAATTAAAGGTAATTAACAAGCCTTGCATTGCAAATCCTTGGGTGTCACTCTCTAAATCATGATCCTCAAAGGCTGCACAGAGTGCTTGGGAGCTTCTCCCTCAGCTGCACGTGGTGGTGGTGGAGGAGGAAATCTCTGCACAGGACCTGGGTGATGACAAGTGATGGAATTGGGGTTGCTCACCTGGAGAGGAGAAGGCTCCAGGGAGAGCTCAGAGCCCCTGCCAGGGCCTACAGGGGCACCAGGAGAGCTGGAGAGGGGCTGGGGACAAGGGACGGAGGGACAGGACACAGGGAATGGCTGTAAGCTGGAAGAGGTTAATTTTAGATGGGACGTTGGGAAGGAATTGTTCCCTGGCAGGGTGGGCAGCCCTGGCACAGGTGCCCAGAGCAGCTGGGGCTGCCCCTGCATCCCTGGCAGTGCACAAGGCCAGGCTGGACACTGGGGCTGGGAGCACCTGGGACAGGGGAAGGTGTCCCTGCCATGGCAGGGCTGGCACTGGAGGGGCTTTGAGGTCCCTTCCCACCCAAACCCTCCCATGATTTCATAAAGTCCCACCCAAGCTGGAGACCAGCTTGTGACCACCACCTGCAGAGCCAAAGCCATCCTTGAAGTTCCACCAGAGCCTTATTCCAGTCCTGCATAGCCAACTGACTCCTGCCTGTGCTTTCCCATGATTTCTTTTGTTGCTGCTTCTTCTTTCCCTTTGCCTTGTGTGGAATTACGAGCTCTAATTACGTAAATAAACAGCCAGCAAGCAAACCAAACCTCTGGGAGTCCTGAGGGGATTCCCTTCCCTGCAGACACACTGGCCATTTGCAGGTTCCCACTATCTTTGCTTTCCTCTATTTTTTTTTCCTTGTGCTGCCTAGAGGGGAGAATTTGTCACTAAGCAAAGCAAGTCTCTCAAACTTCTGAGAAAATCATAAACAGGCTGCAGTCCCTCATGAAAGCGAAGAAAACAAATGTGTGAACGGCAAAATCAACTATCTCTAATTTATTTACCATTGAAAAGCTAATTGCATCCTCCTTAGAAGCATCAAAAAAGCCTCACAGTGCTGCAAAACACACGAGCGTTTAGGGCATCCTCTGGGATTATCCCAGGCAGCTCCTGCTATCCTCCCTCTGATGCTGAATGAGGTGGCTCAACCCTACAGGCTCCATCCTCCCAAAAAATCCCTAGATGGGGGTGGAGTTTCCCAAAAATCACTGGATGGAGTGCAGCTTCCCACCCTCCTGTAGAGGTTGTGTATCCCTCACCAAGTTCCCATAAAATATAATTTTATTTTTTTTCCCCAAGACTGTTAGATGTGAAAATAGTCTTCAACATCATGAGAAGGGTTGGGATTTTTCCAAACCTCCTGAGGAATTAACTTTACCCTTGGAAGAGTCCTGTGTCATTCAACAGGTGCAGGTCCTGGAAGTATCTAAATAAAAAAGGAGTCAGTTCTGCAGACATTCCTTAGAAAAAGGGCTGAACAGAAATAATAATGTTTCCTGGGATTTTTATAAAAAAAAACCAAATTTCTATGGCAAGATAAAACCCTCGATTAAATTTTACAGTCTGGTATAAAAAGTGCTGTCTCAAGGTTGTTATTTTCTATTATCAGTGAGAGTTTTCTTGAAGACACTGAGATAACTCAACGGGCTTTTCCTTAGTTCTGACTTAAGACAGTTGGAACTGAGGAAAATTTTCCTGAAAGTGAAGTGAAGCATCAGAACAGAGGAGCACTGACATGGCAGGGATGATAATTTTCCCTTTCCCTGTCTTCTATCAATATCCAACTATGAATATTTAGGGATTAACTGCAAGTTCACAGAATTTTAATTTTCCCTCACACCATTTGATAGTGAAAAAGTGCTAAATATAAGCTGTACCAAAATAACATCTATTAAAATTATCACCATTTTTTTCTGTTTTATCTGTAAATTATCTTGCTGTAGACTCACCAAAACAATATCTATGGACTTCTAAGTTTGGTTTTTTAGTTTCTTCTGGTTGCTCCTTTGCAGTGAAATAATTGCAAGTAGAGTTTGTTTGTGGCCAATCAATATCCTGCTGCCAGTGTTAATGGGACATGTGACAACATAAGGACAGTCCCTCTCCAAAACAAATTCCTGACAATTACTATTAATCATTTCTGAAGGGTTTGGGTTTTCTTTTCTCCAAATCAAAAATAAACCAGGAGTTTGTTTTTTGTGTGCACGGTCATAAAGTGCTTGTTTGGGAGAGCTGTAGATTATCTGTGAATAATCCAATCTTTCATCACAGGTTTGGTTTGGGTTTCTAGAAACTGTAAACGGTGAATAACTCAGCTGTGTGTTCAGATGTGTTGGTGAGTTTGCAGATTAACAATGTAAATGTGTGAGTAGAGGAAAATACCCATTTTTTCACCAGATAGAAGCCATCAGCTCTTCATACTCTCAATAAATTTCCAACCTGAAAAACTCCTTTTCAGTAAATCCTCAGAGCACAAATAACAACAGTGAACACAGAATCAAAGAATGGTCTGAGCTGGAAGGGACTTTAAAGATCATCTCATTCCAAACCTCTGCCATGGGGAGTGACACCTTTAAAAAATTCCTTAAAAATAATTATCTGTAATGACTTAGCAATCCTCTTTGAAATATCCCATTTTTTAATAAATAAAAATCTTCATTACTCCAATAAAATCCTATTTCAATCCATTCATTCAACAAACAGGAACACAAATATTATTCATGCCAAGTGGAGCTGCCGTCACCCTGTGATACCTCCTAGACTTGTGACCTTGAGTTAATTGTGAAGCAACAGCAAGTGAAAATCAGTGGGAAAAGGAACAAGTACAAAGAAAACAACCCCTAAATTAAAGACCTTTTCCTCTCCAGCAGTTTGGGCAGCAGCTCAGACTGTCATCAGCAGATAAATCAGTTTGCAGGGCTGTGGACAGCTCGTTAATATGAGTTTGAATGGTTTAATTGGGGAAGTGTGGGAGAAGCTGGGGGTGCAGAGTCAGGCTGAGTTCAGGGCAGGGCTGTGTGCAGGTGTGGGCACCTGGGGCTGGGTGTGCTCCTCCAGAACTTCTCTGCTCAGAACTCCTGGACTCTGCAGCCACCACACACCTGCCTCTGCTCATCAGTGAAACTCCCAGGTATTGCTCCTGCCCAACTTCTCAAATAACAGGGAAAAAATGATGATGTGGGTCATGAAACTGATTTAAAAGTAAAATTTTACTTTTTTTAGCAGAGCTTGGGCCTGCTTTCTCCTTTGAGGATGGTGCTGCTGGACGTGGGAGAGCTGGAGACAGGGCACAACTTCCAAAAGCCTTGGAAAAGATTCAGGAGGCAGAGCAAAGGGATGAGGCAGCTCTGGAAACACCTCCCTCCGTCCCAGGAGGTGATGTGGAATGAGGCCCCACCTCAAGCTGCACCAGGAGAGATTCAGCTTGGATATCAGGAAAGATTTCTTCATGGAAAACAGAGTCAAGCATTGGGACAGACTGCTCAGGGCAATCATGGGGTCACATCCCTGGAAGTGTCCAAAAAGTGAGTGATGTGGCATTTTGTGACATGGCTCAGTGGGCATTGGTGGGGCGAGATCAAAGTTGGCCTTGATGATCTTGGAGTTCTTTTCCAGCCTTAATGATTCCATGATCCTATCCCTTAACTTTATCTGATCTAATGTAAATAGTGCTGCCCAAATCTCTAATTCCTCATTATTTAAACACTCCTGATGTCTCAGACTCCTGTGGCAATGATCCCACAGCCCAAAGCCCTGTCTCTTGTCACCAGCCTGTGCTGTGGGCCCTGCCACATCTTTTGGCTGTTCCTGGATTCTTCTGTCAGCAGAAAGTGCAGGAAAAAAGGTATCCTCACCAACCTCCTGAGATATTCCTATCAACTCTTCCTTATCTGATACATTTTTGCCATTTTCATCCTTGTTAGCTAGGAAATTCATGTTCCAAACTTGACAGGCTCTCGTCACAAGCACATCTCACCCTCTGTCTAATCATTTCCATCAGCCCTCTCTGAACTTTTTACACTTCAGCTGTACCTTTTTTGAAATGGAAATGAAAGCAGTGTTCAAGGCAAAGGCTCATCGCCCCTTTATGTAACAGCATTCAAATATTTCAGCACTGTTTTCTCTCACACATCCTGTGCTGGGGTTTGCTTTTTATCAGGGAAAAATGGGATCAGTGAAGGGACAGCAGGGTGGTGCTGTGAGTTGGAATTGGTGGAGAGCAAATATCTGCTTGTGCCTGGTGTTGACCAGGGCTGGGTCACTCATTTTCTCCAAACTGCAAAGTTGACAGTGAAATAACGACAATTTCATCTCCAAAGTTGCCAGTAAAATAAAGATGAAATCTTGTTGGTGAACTGCTCTGGACCATCTCATATTGGGACTGTAGGGTGTAATTATCACAGAAATATAAATTCATGGAATGGTTTGGGTGGGAAGGGGCCTTAAAGCTCATTCAGTTCCAACCATCCCATCCCACCTCCCACTGTCCCAGGGGCTCCCAGCCCCAGGGTCCAGCCTGGCCTTGGGCACTGCCAGGGATCCAGGGGCAGCCCCAGCTGCTCTGGCAATTCAATCTCAGCCCCTCCCCACCCTCCCAGGGAACAATTCCTGCCCAAAATCCCATCTAACCCCAATGGTTTGAAACCATTGAAATCCCATCTAACCCCAATGGTTTGAAACCATTCCCCCTCTTCTGGGCACTCCAAGCTCTTGCCTCTCCATCCTGCCTGACACATCCTACAAGGAGTAAGTTATTCTGTGTAACCAATGCTTACCTTTGCCCAGGGAAGGAGGGCAAGTAAGGGCTCGGTTATTCCTAGATTCAAGCTCAGATTTCCAGTATCCAAATTCTTGTGCTCCCCTGGACACTGCAAGAAATAAAGCCCTTTATTTTGCTCTAAATTATTGACTTTATCCCACAAGTAACTCTCTCTGCTGGCTGGGAGGCCATGCTCTGTCAAAATTCATTTGTTTTCCAGTGTTTAATGGAGGGATTTCAAAAGCTGCTCCTTTCCTCGTCAATGGAAGTGACAAAACAATATTATTTTCCCCAAATATTGGAACCTCAATAATGCATCCCACTAATTTCCCGGCCACAAAGGTATTTTAGAAGTAAAGCAGGGTGTTTTTTATGGGTCAGATGTTGTTGTCCTACTGCACTGGAGCTTGTATCCTCCTGATACCACACATGTTTGTTCTCTACTTAATTTTTAATGTATGAATTTGTTTTTATATTAAAATTCAATAAAATTTTAATTATAAAACATAATATATCACACTGAAGTATATATATCTACGGAGAGGCACATCTGTGGTTTTACAACAGATGTGAGGAACTCTGCAAATATTTAAGATGCAGATTTTACCACTAAAACGAGCTCAAACCCAGCTTGCCTGCAGATGAAAAACTCAGGTAGGCCCAGGTTGAGGACACCTAAATGGGTCCCTGATCTCAGCGAAAGCAGAAAGTTGATGAGGAGTTACTGACTCTCACCAGGGAGCAGGAGCAAAATCAGAATTAGAGTCACAAGAAGCCAAAAGAAAGGGAGAACCTCTAAGGTACAGAACCAGTTTTTCCATAAATATGTTTTTATAGTTCTGAATCCTTTTTATTTACACCTTTTCTGAACTGTAAATCCTCCAAACATTCCCTGGCAGAAGAATCTTCTCTCTCAACTCATGTAAGGTCTGCACAGCACCTTTTGTGCAATTTACTCATTGCCAGTTGCCATTCAGGACTCTCAATATGAAGAAATTCTCTATTTCCTTTTAATTTTTAAATCAGGATTTATTCTGCTGCACTTGCCATGTCTGTTGTGCTCTAGAAGTTATTCCCATGAACCTTTCCACAAGAGTAAAGTCAAACTAACAATTCAGGAGAAACCTGGGGTGGGAAGAAGGACATTCAAATACTAACAAATGAAGAAAATTAAAGGCTGGATTTGGTGCTTATTCAAAGTAGTCCAAAGTGAAATTCTCATGTAGATATGAATCAAGAGTGAACAAATAAAAGGGATGGGAAGAGAAATAGGTCCTATGAAGAGAAATAATGCAGAATTTATTAGAGAAAAATTCTATCAAACAGGGTCTTTTCATTTTAACCACCAACTTTCCAGTTTTGGTGAAATTTTGGGGTGGCTCTTCTTACCCATCCTCAAGGTCCACAAAAAGCCACAATGGATTTGGGGCTTGGCCAGCACAGAGAAGCCACTGGAAGTTCTCCAGCTCCTTTATCTCTCTTTTCTCACTAAAACTCTCAATTTCTCAGCTTACACTTGCACATGAGAATGTGGAATATTGAATTCCAAATCTGAATAATAAATAAAACCAAATCTCCATGAATTATCCAGAGGAGCTGAACTGCACACTGTAACTTGCTTTGGACTACCTTGAGCACACACAAACCCCTAAATTGGCATCCTAGATGTTGTTGCACTAAACATCACCAGCATTTTCTTTAAAGACAGGGAAAATTCATTGCCTGAAATGCAGCAGATTTTCCTATTCACTGCCCACATCATGAGGCTGACCCACATAATTTTAAGCAAGAAGCTGAAATCTCAGCCAAACTCCACAGAGGTTCCACGTGATATTGTTTTAACTGTTTGCTGAACTCTTTCTAGAATTATTTGTCCTGAATTTTGGTGACATGAAGTGAATAAATAATCACATCTCACCTGGGAGTAAGAAATCTGAACAATGAGTTTAAAGCAGCGAAACCATTTTTGGGGAGGGGAGAAAGGAGAAATCTGAGTCAAAGAGCAAGGTCTGCAGGTTGTCTACATGCTTAAAATATTAATCAGTTGGCAACATTTCTCCTCTGGAACAAAAAAAAAAAAGCAGAAAAAAAAGACATTTCCTAGAGCCAATAACACTCACAACTTGAGAAAGCGTAAGATGATCCTTTCCTTAGAAAAATCCATCAGCAGCTAAACTCCTAAAGCAGGGGGAGTTCTCAGGATTGGTTTAAAAAAAAACCAAAAAACAAAACAAAACAAAACAAAACAAAACAAAACAAATGAAAAAGCTGCTGGTTCTCCTAAAAGTAAGGAAGGGCTGATGCTAATGATTGCTTTCTGTCATAATTGCAGTGAGCTGTCATCAACAAGGAATTGCAGCTCAGAACTCCTGGGAAGTACAGCAAGAGAGGCAAATCTGTGTCAAACTTCTGCAGATGGTGCAGATTTATGCTCTCTATTAGACTCCAGTGGAACATGCTGTCTCTCACCTTTTGTTTTTTTTAATTAAAATTTTTTGAAAAGGAAGAAAAAGGGGAAAAGAAGTGCCATTATTAGTAATCTCCTTGGCATTTTTCACTCTGCGATTTGCTTTTTAAAATGATGACTCTGCCTGAAGTTTTTAACACCATAAATAAACTGAAACCTTTCTGCTTCCAGAATGTCACTGCTGTTTGTGAGCAGCTTTCCCTTTCTTCTTTTCTTTTGCTTCTTGCAGAGAAAGCTTAAACTCCATCTCCTTGGACTTTCAAAGGTGCCACTCAGATCTATTTTTAAGCATCTATTTTCAGATGCAGAAATCAACTTCTTATTCATTTCCTTTTTTTGTTTATTATTACGGGGAAAATGTTCCCTCCATCTTCAGCACTCAGAGCAGTGCTGCAGACACTGGAACTTCTGGATATGGGATGAGACCAAAGCCCAAAGTTCAGTGTCCCTCTGCAGAACAGGATGAAGGGGAAGGGTTTTAGCTGGAGGAGGGTAAATTTGGATGGGATTTTGGGCGGGAATTGTTCCCACGAGGGTGGGGAGGAGCTGGGATGGGATTCCCAGAGCAGCTGTGGCTGCCCCTGGATCCCTGGCAGTGCCCAAGGCCAGGCTGGACACTGGGGCTGGGAGCACCTGGGACAGTGGGAGGTGTCCCTGGTGCAATGGGATGAGTTTTAAATTCCCTTCAACCCAAACCAGCCTGGGGTTCTGTGATAACAAATTGGGGTTTGTCCCTTGGCATTCTCTGGGTCACAGGTGCCACTGTTTCCTAAACCATCATTTTCCTGTTTCTTCTCTTCTAAGACTGAAAACTGGACCCTCAAACCCCTTTGTAATTCAGTCTAGCAGCCATGCAAATACAAATATTTCCATAATCCAAGTATGAATTAAAAGTCAAATTACTTTATGGATTTATTTATATTTGCACACGAGGGACTTCATCAAAACAGACCTCAAGAGCTGAAAAACAATTTATTTTTTTTTTTAAGCACAGCTTTTCTCTTTCAGTGTTAGGTTAACAGGTTCAGCTCTGTGATATTGTAAAGCCAAGAGGGGAAAAGGAACTGTGCTCTGTGAATTTAATGAATTCTCTACTTGTGGTACAAGGCATCTAAATGGCTGTGAAGGAAGCATGAACAAGTTACAAGAGTGTTTTAGCAGAACTGCTCATCTTGGAGTGGTTTGGACAAGGCTGGAGGTGGGATTTGCATGTGGCTGTGCCATTTCAGCTCTGGAAAACCCCACAGTGATGCTCCTAAACCAGCCTGGGCCCAGGGCCTGGACTTGCACACAAAATTATTTCAGTCATAGCTTGGTGGTGATTTTCTTCTTGTTTTTTTTTTTTTAATTTTTTCTTCATAGCTCTCCCTCCACATTTGGGAGAATTCAGTCTTTTTCACTGATTAAAATTTGGGATTCTGGAAAAAAAATATAACAGTGACCTTTTGATGCAGTCTACAAAGTACTCCCACTAAACAGGCAATAAGTGAATCTAATAGACACCCCAACCCACGCCAAGTCCCATAAAATCAGGGTGTGAAGCATAAGGGAGAGAGGGATTCATATTAATAATTCATTCCAAGCAACCCCCTGGAGCAGTTTTACTATGATATGCTATGCAGAATGCTTCAACACACTAATTAATATTTTCAAAGTGTTCCACGAGCCCCTTTTAAAAGCACTTTTGCCATTCATTGAGCATTCTGCATTTCAGGAGGGGAAAGCTCAGGCCTGGCCCCCAAACCCAGGGCTGGGCTGCAGAATTGGGGTGCAGAGGAAGAACCAGCACCCCCCAAAGCTGCTGCAGCCCCCATGGGAATGGCCTGGGCCTTTTGCTCCCCACATGCAGAATGAAGTGGGATAAATTCCCCTCCCTGCAGCCCAAAATGCAGGTGACCTCCAGAGAGATCCCATAACTGCACTGACGAGTCCCTGCCCCATTCCCTGCCCAGACTGTTCCAGGGAAAAGCTCTGCCAAGAACTTGAGACAACACCAAGTTCTTCTTCTCAGGCACAGATCTATTGTTTTTTAGCATATTTACAAACCAACCCAATTTCCTGCTTCAGTTAGCAAGAAAACACAGCGAGGATGTGCTCAGCAATGAAAAAAAAGGGGAGTTTTTTAGAACTAATGAACTCAACCCAGTGTTGGAATCTCAGTACGAAACTCTATCTCCAGCAATAAATCTCCATTATATTTCTATTAAATGCACTAGAACACTTTAAAAAAAGAGAAAAAAAGAAAAAAAAAGAAAAAAAAAAGAAAAGAAAAAGAGCTAGGGATGACACTTGACCTCCTCATGCTCCAAAAATCAAAACAAAAGGATTTCTTTAGGAAAAATAAGGCAGAACATAGGCAGAGAGTGAATTCTGCCCAAATCATTGTTTTATGGTTGGTCCAAATAATCTCTTGTCTAATCAAGAGCTGAAAAATTCAAGGAGTGAATTATTTTTAACCCCTGGAATGCCAGGATTGTTTTGTAAAGGTTGGGGGCGCTTCTTAAAAAGTGACAGTGGACTAAATTTCAGCAAAAATTGATTGATTTTAGAGGGAAAATACAGAGAATTAAAGTGCCTGGGATACCTAGGAATGCTGGAAAAATATGCCCAAATGTGCCACACCCATCTAAAATACAGGTCCTACCTCTCCTTTGAAGATCCAGGAGATCTACACCAGGCTCAGTTCATCACATCCTTGGGCCAGTGTCAGGATTTGCCCCACAGGAGGTGCCACTAACACAGATTGCACCACAAACTCTCCTGACATTTAGGAAAACCCCAAAACAATGGGATTGTCCACTCTGGAGCTGGGCCAGCTGCTGCTCCATGGCTCAGCAGCCGTGCAGCACCAAGCAGGGGAGGGACTGTGCTTCTCCACACAAACCCACAGCAACGCCAATGCAAATATTAATAACCAAGATAATCATGTTGGTTTTGGACACTCCCTTGAGGATGCCCTCTAACCCCAGCTTGGCAGCTCTCGAGAGATGTGATCCAGCACAGCTCAGGAGCCTCTCTCCCCCCCTCTCAGGAGAGCCCCTGTGGGTGCTGAGTGACAGCAAGGACAGGACCCCAAGCCCACAGACACCCAGAAAGCAGCAGGAAGAGTCACCAGGAAGGAATCTTCACTCCCAGCTCCTGCCCTGCCCCTGCCCAACCCACCCTGCTTCCCCCTGACAGCCCAAAACCCACCAGGACTGGGCACATCCCAGCATGGGGGAAGAGCTCTTTCATCTGCAGAGCCCCAGACTGGTACCAGCACCTCTTCCAGTATGCTGGGACCTTCAGGGGGTGTCTTACTCTGGTACCTTTAGGATGTGCATTACATTGGGACCTTCAGGATGTGCATTTTTGTACCTTTAGGATGTGCATTATACTGGGATCTTTAGGATATGCATTATATTGGGACCTTTAGGATCTTCATTATTTTTGTACCTTTAGGATGTGGGTTACACTGGCACCTGGGAATCCTCCCCACAAAGGGCTCATTTGGTGTAAGAGTCAGAAATTTGTCCTTTTTCTCGAGGATGCTGTGCTCTGGCTGCCCCTGATTTGGTGTTGCAGTGACCCTTTGCCACTGAGTTTTTAATAAGAGGTTGTGCCACTTTTTCAGGATTAATTCCCACTCCTGCAGCGAGGGCTCCTTGATATGAGGACAGGTGACCCAGGGGCTCTGCTGGAACCTTCCAGACTTCACTCCCGCTCCAGCTGCTGATGAAATGCCCTTTTCTTTTGGATCAGTGCAAGGGTGAGGAGAAACTCTTCCCTGATCAGCAGCCTGGCACAGGCTGGCCCAGCAGGAGCAGTGGCTTTAACACTGGTGGTCAAGACCTGGTGGAGAATTTGGAGCTCTGCATCCAAAGGTAGAGGATCCTTTCAGGTGAAGGAGGAAACAAAGGAGCAAGGTCTTGTTATTTCCCCTGCCAGGAAAACACAGGAGGTCAGCAACCTGTACCCAACCCCAGGCTGAGCTTTGTGAGAGGGTTCAAGCTGCTGCCTGGGCAACCACGGCAGACAGGGAAGGTGGAAAATCCTCCCTGAGCCCCGAGCACAAAGCCCAAACCTGCCTGGCAGGAGGGCAGAGGGGAGAAAGGAGCAGGAATTGCTTCCATGGCTGTGCAGTGATTTGCTGCATTTTCCACCATCCCTCCTGGCCAGGGTGATGCAGCCTTGGAATGAGAGCTCTGGGAAGGGCAGGATCTGCCTCAACACCCCCCAGCCTTCCCTTCCCTTCCCTTCCCTTCCCTTCCCTTCCCTTCCCTTCCCTTCCCTTCCCTTCCCTTCCCTTCCCTTCCCTTCCCTTCCCTTCCCTTCCCTTCCCTTCCCTTCCCTTCCCTTCCCTTCCCTATGGAATTTAGTGCTCCAGATGGACCTGCAGGACTCTTGTTTATGAAGCACCCTCAATAACAAACACTCCTGACTTCTGTACAGCTCAGGCTGTGCAGAGAAAGCTCCAGAACAACAACTCTGACCTTTTTCCCCAGCAGTGTCCTGACACCAGCTCGCTCTGGGGCTGGGGGCTTTGTGGCCCCCTTGCCGTGCAGAAGGGATTTTAAACTGATTTTTTGGGTGCCTCTAGAGCTGGATTGTCAGGTGTCCTTTCCTTCAGACAGCCCTGTGCCTCCCTGCCCCCTTGCAGGGCGTCCTGCCCGTCCCCAAATCCTTTGGGACGCAGCTCCCGGGGTCCCAGCAGGGGTGGGATGGGGACAGCTCAGGACTTTGGGATTTCCTGGGGGACTCCAAGTTCTGGGCGTTCTGTTCTCCCCCTCCCCTCCAACTCCTCCTTGGCTTTTGGCAGGGGATAAAAAAACCAGGATTGGGTGAAATGTTGGGAGCTGGGGATGGAATCGTTTGAAAGCTTAAGAGTGCCATCGTGTGGATCTGGGATTGGTGCTCCTGCTCCATGGAGCTCTGAACCCTCCCCTTTCCCCCAAAAACACAGTTATTTTAATTCCCTAATAAATCTGTTGTTTGGGGTCGCACTGTCTCACCCACTCTGCATTTGTAACTCCTCACCTTTCTTTTCTTTTTGTTAATCATCTTTTTCTCTTTTTTTTTCTTTATCATCGTTATTTTTTATTATCATTGCACTTCATTACTGGTTTAACCTTTTCCCTTTTTTTGTTTATAGAACACACTTTGTCCTGGCACAAATCACATGAAACTAAATAAACCATGGGACAAGAAAGCAAGAAGAAAATAAATGTCTTCATTCTGAAGCCATTTCCTTTGTGCTTTTGGACTCAGGGGCTCTTTCCATTTCAGAGTTTCATGTTTTACTGGCTATTAATCGTCAAATTTAAAAATAAAAAGATAAACTGCTCTTTCTGCCTGTGGTTTAGGAACACACAAAACAGTATATTTTGAACATTACAAATCTGTAAGGGCCTAAATTCCTTATATCTCTCAGTTAAAAAAAAAAAAAGGAAATAACTGAGATTTCCCAAAGTGAGTTACATTTTCACAAAAAAAAAAACCACAGGTAAGGAGTTTTGTAAATTCAGATTTGAATGGGCAAGCAAAGACATTTTCATTTTCATGAATGCAATGGATGTTAATTAATAAAGTAGTGTTAATAAAGTATTTAAGGGCATGGGAATGATCCTGCTCTAAACTTGATGGCCTCATTTCCTCCCAGTGCAGCAGGTCTGAGCTAAAATCTGTGTGGATTTTTTGTCAGAAAGTTTTTAATCCAGGTTATTGAAGTCAGGAATTACTCCCACTGCCTTGAGCAGGGTGGCTTGGAGCTCCCCAAAAACTCTTCCCCCTAAATATCCATTTTTGAACAATTCAGCCCCAAATCTGACCTTGACACTGTTGTCTGCTAAAAAACAGCCTCTGGATCCCAAGGATTTGCTCCTTTTTTAAAGAACTTTTACAGTCAAACACCACGGGGGAATATCAAAAACACCCAAAGCCACACTCAGAAAAAAAGAAAATTAAAAAAAGCAGATTTTTACCCAAAATATTGGTGAGGTTTTTTGTTCCAGGTGCGAAACAGCAGCTCCAGTCCTGGGCAGGTGAGCCTTGTGTGGATCTGGGGGTTACAACAACAAAAAGTGAGAATATCAGGGCAGTAAATTGCATCTAATTTGGTTTAAATTCACAGAAGTCTCAGTCTTTTGGGACGTATTTTTACTCTACATATTTGTTAATGTGAAATGTTCTCATCACTAAACATGCTTTAATATTCAAGGGGAAACGGATTCTGCTTTTGCCTCCTTACTCTTCCCAAACCAAAAATAAAAAACAAGCTGCTTCTGTATCAACCAGGTTTCCCTCCTCCCCCCATCCTTCAATATTCCAGCTGAGAAAGTAAAAGCAGGAATAACATCAGGAAGTTGGGACATTTCTTTGTTAAAAAATGTGCCAGAAAATTCCTTCTTTTCTCACCAGATCTCATTGTGGACTTGGGAGAAAGAATCCAAAGCTTTTAAAGCAGGGCACATTGATTTCCAGTGTTCAATCTCAGCCCCTGCAAGTGGCTCTTGTAAACTTCATTTTAAAAGCAGGCTGGAGGCGGGCTCTTGCAGCCCTGTGGTTGAATAATTCATATTATTTGCCATCATTTAGGGAAGCTGCCGAATGCCAGGGAATAAATATTTGGAAAAGTAGGGAAATCTGTCCTTCAACAACAGGGGAAGGGAGAGGTGCCAGCAGCAGGGACCAGCCAAACCTGCCCCTTCTCTGGGTGGGCTTTGAAGGACCAAATTTAAATTAAAATTAAATTAAAAGTAAAGAACCAGTTTAAAGGACCTGTTTAAAATACCAGTTTAAAGCTCATCCACCCAGCTCTGCCAAATAAAAGTTCAGTAGCAAATCCTCCCTGGACAAGCCCAAATAAGCCAGGCTTGAATCAAGCAGCCAAAAGCTCAACAGAGGTAAAATCCTTCCCCAGGAAAAGCAATCTGCCTAAAACATCCCCCACCTGTGAAGATTTCCCATCCAAAGCATTTGGGGTCTAGAACGAGCTGGGTGAGGGTTTAAAGGAGAAATTTAAAATATCAATTTAAAGGACCTGTTTAAAACTCATCCACCAGCTCTACCAAATAAAACTCCAGTGGCAAATCCTCCCTGGACAATCCCAGATAAACCAGGCAAAAAAGCCCAACTGAGGGAAAACCCTTCCCCAGGAAAAGCCGAAAATGAAAGTGAAGCTTTCCCATCCAAAGCATTTGGGGTGTGGAACAGACTGGGTGGGGGTTTAAAGGACCAGTTTAAGGGACCAGTTTGGAGGACATGTTTAAAGGATCAATTTAAATAAACTAGTTTAGAGGACAACTCTATGGGACTACTTTAAAGGACCAGTTTAAAACTCATCCACCAGCTCTGGCAAATAAAATCCAGTAGCAAATCCTCTCTGGACAATCCCAAATAAGCCAAACAAGAAAAGCCCAAATCAGGGAATGTCCTTCCCCAGGAAAAGCCTAAAATGTGTCCCCACCAGTAAAGCTTTCCCATCCAAAGCATTTGGGGTCTGAAACAGGCTGGGTGGGGGTTTAAAGGACCAGTTTGAAGGAGAAATTTAAAATATCAGTTTAAAGAACCTGGTTAAAACTCATCCACCAGCTCTACCGAATAAAACTCCAGTTGAAAAGTCTCAATAGAAAGATCTCTGGACAATCCCAAATAAGCCAGGCCTGAACCAAGCAAGAAAAGCCCAAATCAGGGAAAACCCTTCCCCAGGAAAAGCCTAAAATGTGCCCCAGCAGTGAAGCTTTGCCACCCAAAGCATTTGGGGTGTGGAGCAAGCCCCCTCTAAAGGAATGACTTCCCCTGCTGCCTTTGCCATCAGTCACAGGATGGCAATAAAACCTGGAGCTGTTTCCTTACACCAGCACTGCGATTTACCTACTCTAATAGACAATGCAAATGCTAAAAGGCACATATACATCTTCATTATATAAGCTGGTGCCTGAGTCATTTTCCTCCAGAGACAGTTTTATTCATTTTTATACAATTTGCCTACTGTACAGTGCAGATGGTTTCTATTAAGTAAAATATCTGTTTGCTTCCAAATTTTTAGTTTTCGTGATTAAATTACTTGAAAATGATGGCACATTGTATTACCCTCCTTCATGACTTAATGCACTTGCAATTGCACGAGGCTGAACTGGAAAGCCCAGTTCCATCCACTCAGAAAATGGGGTTTTTTTAGCCACATGCTGGGAATTTCTGATGTCTGTTTTTATATGTGCTGCAGCGTTTTACCAGAAGTCAGAACTATTGGAATTATTTAGTAAATGTATATATCTCAACGGGGAGTTTAAACAAAAATGTTGGACAATATGATAAGAGGGGAAAAAAAAAAAAAAGCTTTTTTTTAAAAATATTTTTTAAAAATTTTCTTTAAAATAATTTAAAGAATTTGGGGGTTTTGGTTGGGTTGGTGTGGGGTTTTTGGTTTGGCTTTTTGGTGGTTTTTTGTTTTGGGGGATTTTGGGGTTTGGGGTTTTTTTGGTTTTTTTGTTTGGTTGTGGGGTTTTTTGGGTGGTTTTTTTTTTTTGGTTTTTTTTTTGGTTTTTTGGGGGGGTTTTTTGTGGGTTTTTTGTTTGTTTGTTTTTTGGGATTGTGGAAAACCTGCTGCTTCTGTGGGAGCGAGGGATTGAAGGGAAGGCCGGGAGTGTGAATCCATCGCTGTGCTGCCATCGGGTGGATGGCTGGGAAAGCTGCACATTCCCAGAGAGCTGCAGGAGCGGGGAGTGAGGAGCAGCAGCAGCTCCCAAAAATTCCCTGCCAGCCTGGGAACAGGGACTTTTCCTACAGCAAGGACAGGACTGAGCTCAGCTCACCTGTCTGCACACCGAGTCATCATGGCCTGGGGCTGCAGCAAAGCAAAGAATCCTAAAATAAAAATGGTTTGGGTTGGAAGGGAACTTTAAAGGATGCCTAGACCACCCCAGCCATTGCAGGGACACCTCCCACTGTCCCAGGGTGTCCCAGTGTCCAGCCTGGCCTTGGGCACTGCCAGGGATCCAGGGGCAGCCCCAGCTGCTCTGGGCACCTGTGCCAGGGCTGCCCACCCTGCCAGGGAACAATTCCCAATTCCCAATCTCCCATCCAAATTTATCCTCTCCCAGCTAAATCCATTCCCTGTGTCCTGTCACTCCATCCTTGTCCCCAGTCCCTCTGCAGCTCTCCTGGAGCCCCTTCAGGCCCTGCCAGGGGCTCTGAGCTCTCCCTGGAGCTGCTCCTCTCCACGCTGACCATTCCAGCCTTTCCTCACTGGGGAGCTGCTCCTGCCCTCAGGATCCCCAGGTCCTGCTGATCCTTCACCAAAAAGGAGCCAATCCCTCACCCCCAGGGACTGCCACACCTGGGCAGACCCCAAAACCAGTCCCTGAAGTTTCCCCAGCCCCCTCTGCTCCCCCACACACACCAAATGAGGCTCAGGTGTCCATCGGTGTCCCAGGACCACCCCACACCCAGGGGTTTACCCTGATCCCTTGAAAGGACAAATCCTGTGGAGTGTACAGGAAGTGAAGCACCAGCATCCCATAAAAAGCAACTCAGGGACATAAATCCACCGTGTTTCACTGCTTCTGAAATTCCCAGAAGTGGGAAGAGGTGCAGGAACACGATGGAGATGGGGAGAGCTGTCCCCTGGCAACTGACTTTGGGAACAGCCAAAAACCCCCTGGCACAAAAGGCTGGAACAGAGAAATAAGTGAAGACAAACTAAGGGGAGTCTATCAGCCAATGTTTGGTGCCAAACACCTGATAACGAGGTGACAAAACATTCAGAGTTCTACTAAACATCATCAGTGCGAATTGGAAAGGGATAAAATTTCCATCCCAGGGACTGGAGAAGAGAAGCAAATCCTAAGGAAGCAGCAAGCCCAAGGAAAGCTGCTCCAGCTCCCGTGGCTCATGCAAACAGTAGCATAAACCCTTCCTGTGCTCTTCAAACCCAAAACAAAGCTTGTGGTGTCTGCCAGGATGTGCAAATCTTCTGGAGGAACAGAGGAGAGAGAAATAAATGTACATCTGTTAAGAGTCTCCACAATCTCAAGTGAAAATCCATTTCATCTGCTGGCATTGGCAAGGCACACCCATAAATCAGAGAAAGCAAAATATTGCCTTCATATCCATCGAAGATGTTCAGGGAAATAAGGATCTCATCTCTTGGGCTGCCACAAAAATTATCTGTTCCATCAGAAAAGGCAGATTTTGAATGTCAGCAAGAGCAGCTGTTCTGTTCAGCTTGTCCATTGCTTTGGCCTGGAGAGCAACCAGGGGACAAAACTCTCCTGCAGCAGCTTCTGCTGGGGGCACAGGGTGGACAGCAGAGCCCAAAGCCCACCCTGAGGACACAGGAACCCCTGATAGTGCCAGCAGTGAGCAAAAAGTGACACAAAAGAGCAAAACTGGGAGTCAAACCTTCCCTGGGTCTCCAGACTGGGAGGGCAAAGGAGCAGGGGGTGAGTCAGGGAGTTGTGGTCACACACACACAGAGCAGAAAGCAGCCCCAAACAGCCATCAGGAAACAGGTTCTGATCTTTCCACTGTCTCAAACCCAAATTTAGAGATTTGTTGAAGATGGGAAGCAGGACATTAACATGTACAACATGCCAGCTATCACTGCAACATAAAATTCCTGTTTTTCCATCTGCCATCTCTCAACAGGGTAAAGGAATTCCTCCTGCAACATACGAGCAGTTGTCTCTTTTATGGCTTTTTAATGGAAAGCAAATAAAAACTCTCCAACTTCGAATTTATCAGAACCATCTTGAAGAGTCTTTCAGAAGAGTTTTTCAGCCTTTCCAAGAGCTGCAGCAGCTGCATCCAATCATGGCCAATAATTCCTTCCCAGCTATCCAGTGAGCCTGGGAAGGAACCAGAGCCTGCAGCTCAAATCCAGGGATGGTTGGTAACACAGGGAAATGGGATTTCCCACTGGAGTAAGGCTGCAAACGAATTGCAGGTGACAGATATAGAAAAGGATAAGTTTTTTAAAGAATTAAGTTCCATCAGGCAACAACAACAGAATAAAATAATTTCCAGGCTCTAGCACAGACCTCATTCTCTGACTACACTTTTTTTTTGCGGGTACAGAACCCAAAATCTGAATTGGGAAATTGCTCAGAAGGGTGATGTCACCTCTTCAGCCAAAGTTCAGTGTGAGCCCCATTGCTGAGGAGGAGAAGGGAGTGATGAGCTTATGCAAAATCACCACCAAAAAAAAAAAAGTGTTGGCCTCAAACTCTGAAGAGACCACTCCAAAATTTTCATTTCTGAGCCTCTGTGCTCTCAAGACGCAACTCTGAGCAATTCAAGGCACAACCAGAACGCCCAGAACTGCAACGCTTTTGGAGGTCTCTGATCCCTGGAGTTTGCAGCAGTTTGGGTTTTAAATTCACCAGGAAGTTCTGAATGTACTAAAGAAATGGGTCCTGCAGAACAAATGGAAAATACTGAGATGTCACCACAAAACCACTAAAATAATTAAGTGTTGACACAGCAACACAAAGCACAATACAAGTCTCAATGCACAGAGCCCTCAGAGAGATCTCCAATAATTCCTTGGGGCAAGTGAAAGGGAAAGAAAGAAACAGAGAAGTTTTACCCTGATTTTCAGATTACAGGGAAAATTATGCTGAAGGAAGGAATGAGGATTATAAAGTGATGTGGAGGGTGGAAGGTGATCACCCAAAGGGTCTCAGCTCCTCCCCCAGAGCCCCTGGATAAGGAAAACCACAGAAATGAGGCCCAGGAGTAAAAACATTGACAGGTTTTATGGAAAAGAAATGTCACGTCTGTCCTGGAATCAATTTATCCATTGAATCTAAGAGTTATATAAGTATATAGAATGAAAATATAAGAATATAAAAATATACAAGATGGCAAAGGGAACAGTGCTATCAGACCATCCAACCACAGGAAAGGAACTCCTGTTGTTCTCCTTCCATAAAACCATGAAAGAATCAGAGAATTGGGTTGGAAGGGACCTTAAAGGTTGTGCTGTTCAACCCCCAAGAGGGCATAAAGCCAATGTTGGGATGAAATAAGTCCTTACCTGAGAATGTGGGGACTTCTGAGCATCTCTGAGCCCAGAAAGAGCAGAGCAGAACCCAAGGGAGCTTTACGTGAATCCAGAGCAGCAAAGTCCTCCCTGCTCAGCCCAAAGGGCAGAGAGCACAATCATTGGTGAGGTGTTGGGGATAGAAACCACAGTCACACCATAAAACCCTTCCCTAGCAGAAACACTGGACAAAAAGCTGCCTTCATTGCATTTGGAGTGGTTTAAGGCACTTTTAATTGTTTGTGCTTGGATGGAACAGGAAAGGGAAGGAGTGTTGGGATTTGGTGCTGTTCATTTTCAGCCCTGTGGAGTAAAAGTCCATCTGCCAGTGAAGAATGGGCACTGGCTAGAGAAAAAACCCAACATTTCACTGCACAGGCTTCCTGTGGTGCTACACCATGGTGAGGATTTGGGGTAACAATGCACTAATTGGAATGTAAACGCGATATTTCAGAGGTGGAGGAGAAAAACTGAAGAACAGAGGGAAAAAGGGAAAAGTTTAACATCATTTTATCAGCACACACATTACTACAGCAATGTCCAGCAGCCTGCACCACTGCCAATGGCCAGGGAGGGAATTCATCCCCAGTTCAGAACAATCCCTGAACTGGAATCTCATCAGGACCATCCCTGTGCCTTTGGGATCAGGACCCTCAAGGGAAATTAAGCTGTGACCTTCAAGTATTGGAGCTTGAGACAAGAAACATTTTCAGGCTCTGCTCCAACACAAGTCCCACAGATCAATGAGAGCCTTATCAAACCTTATCAGTGCAGTGTCTGGAGACAGAGCCCTCAACACTGAGGTGGTCAGGAGGCTTTTAAGGTACCTCATACCTGGAGATCCAGTTTGGGTTGGAGCTAAAATATAAAGAGCTGCCCAAAAATATTCCCAGGCCAAGATTAGAGGAGTTCTGCTGTCCCATCACAAAGGTGAGTAACACCTTTCTTCACTTTATTAATCCAGATTGAGAAATAATTTTATATCTGTCCAGATTTTTTATTTTATAATTATCCAGATTTTATCCTATAATTAATCCCATGATTTTTAGCTTCAGGCCATCCTGTCTTCTGCATCTTGGACTGACAATTCCAACAGTTGGGAGCTTCCCCATCTGCTGAATATCCCAGGTTCCAGCAGAACAAGTGGATCTGTGCTGGCTGCAGGCCAGCTGAGAAGGAGGAAGATTTATGCAAACTCTCAGGGAAACATTTCCAACAGCTGGAATAGAAAGGAAATCCAGGCAGCATCTGAATCACAGAGTTATTATTCTGCCACTCCACACAGAATCACCAGGGTCCCTCCAGCAACCACATTATTTAATAGACCATTTAATAGACTATCAAAAATCCAGTTGTCTTCATTACAGCAAACAGGAAACTGTGGGATAATGGAGTGATTTTGTGAGTGGAACAACTGCTGAGAACCAAAGGTGAAGCAACACAGAGAAGTTTCACACTGACAGAAATAAGGATGCTCCACACAGGCTGAAAATTGGGAAATTTCAGGTCCTGAACATCTTAAATCTTACTCTGGGTTAGCATGAATAAATAAATGAATAAATATAAGTGGGAGGGGGTGCAGCCATAGGTCACATTTTGAAGTGCTTGCACAGATGTTGGGACATTTTTTGGGATGAGTTGAGGCACTGTTCCTTCAGCACAGACCCAACATCTGCAAGCAATGGAGGTGGAGCCAGGACCCAGCACTGCTCCCTGCTCCTGCAGAACCTGGGGAGTTCACATTTGTAGGGTCACAAATGACCCAATTCCACAGTGCCTGATCCCAGGAGATTCCAGACAGGAACCAGGGAAAAGCAGCCCAGGGGCCGTGCAGGAGTGCCCAGCTCAGTTCCTAAATCAGCCCAAATCCCCCCAGCCCTGCTGAGGAATCCCTGGGTTCAGTGGCTGCAGATGACCGTGGAAACTCCTGGGAGCAGAGCTGAACCTAAACGCCTCAAAAAGGCAGCTGGGGTAGCCTGGAAGTCATTCCCTGATGTAAAAACTTACATGTTTCAAAAAGTAGTTTTATTTTCAAATACTAAATTTGCAGCACATTTCACAGGGGGAAGTTTAAAGGGTCACTAGCTGAGAAAACACACACAAAAATATGAATTTATAAAGAATAATTTCCTCTTTCACTGCTTCCCCCAGAGGTCAATTTAAATATTAACAAATGACTCCAAGTTAGGAGCAGCTGTCCCAGAACCAAGGGCAGGGCAGCAAGACCTGGGCAGCCGTGCCAAGGTTTGACAACCCTGCCCATGCTGGGATTTTTCCTCATTTTTCCTACATTTTTCCCAAGCCAAACCTCTCCTGGAGGAATCTGAGGCCACTTCCCCTTGTCTTACCCTGAGACGGATCTGCCTCCCTTCCTGGAAATCAAATCCTGTCACCAAAGAGTCCTGAAATGATACTTCTTGACAATTTTCATCTAATTAACCAAACCCCACAATGTTTTGCCTTTTTTTTTTTCCACTTTTAGTACTTCACAAAGCAAATTCAAGATGACCTTAGCATTTTCCACATTTCAATGAAGAAAAATTCCAGGAATTTATAACACTTCCTTGTTCCTACAACAAAAAACACAATCCTTTTTCCAGATCTGAAATACTCACACGTTTTATGCCTGAACTCTGAACTTTTTCCAGGTTTTGGAGTGGCTGCTCCATCCAGCTAGGATACCTCCCTTGGGGTTTTATATTGAGGTTCATGCTGGGTGCAGACCCCAAATGACCTGGGGCTGCTGCCAGTGGGGATCCCAAACTGTGGGGGAAAGCAGGATTCTTTTGTTGTTGTTTTTGAAAAGCAACAGTTCAAAAGAATTCCAAATTTTTAAGTATTGTTAGAGTAAAATTAGGCACTGATTTTTGGTTTCCGCTCTCCCTGGAGTGAAATAAAGGTGCTCTAGGAGTGTTTCTTGCAGGTAACCCTTTACAGCCTCAAACCTGGAATAAACAATTGGGATATAGGGGAAAGGGGGAAAAGGGGATGGAAAGGAAAGGAAAGGAAAGGAAAGGAAAGGAAAGGAAAGGAAAGGAAAGGAAAGGAAAGGAAAGGAAAGGAAAGGAAAGGAAAGGAAAGGAAAGGAAAGGAAAGGAAAGGAAAGGAAAGGAAAGGAAAGGAAAGGAAAGGAAAGGAAAGGAAAGGAAAGGAAAGGAAAGGAAAGGAAAGGAAAGGAAAGGAAAGGAAAGGAATTTGGGGTGTCACAGATCTATTGCCACACAAAGGGAGCAGATAAAGGTGTGTTAATGACTGGGAGAGTCAAGGCAGGCCGTTCCCAAAATGGATTTACCTGGATTTACCTCAGGAGCGTGGGGACAGCCACACTAATGTGTGGAACCCTATAGAGCACAAGAAAATACTAACCACTCCACAAGCAAAGAAGCAAACACACAAATGTGAATCACACAGACATCCCAACTTACACCTAACATCTTGTGTCTCTCCCACAGAAAACTGTGAACTTTGGATTTCTTTGTAAGTGTAAGAATCAGTAATATTGTAGAAGTTTTTGCTACATAATAGTTTAAGAAAAATATAGAGCTCAATCAAATGTTATGCTTCTACTTTTTTACTTTACTTACTTTTAATAGTACAAATTTACCAGTCAGCCAACCTAAGACCAATATTTAGGTGACTTTAGCTAATAAATTAAGTTTAGATACCATATGTCTGTCCAACACAACCCCAGAAAAACTGTTTCCCAGCTGTCTGGTTAGTGCACCAGTAGATGCTTAACCAATTCCAAAAGAAATTGATTAAACCATACAAAGTACACTCAAAAGATCATCCACTGCTGGTTTTTGGCTTCTTTTTTCTACCTCTGTAGAGGCTGGGATTGAAGGCACTTGAGAGGATAGTTCATATTCAGACTCAGGTGTTTTTTATTTCTTATCTATGTTACAGCCTCACCGCAGTGAGTTCTGCAGTATTTCACTAACCAGGCACAAAATAGCCAACAACCTCTTGTTACAAGGTCTTTTAAGGCTAAACTATCCAATTAAGAAATGACCCCTAAATTATTTTCACTTTTAACCCAATAACTAATCACTCAGAGTCTGCAATGTGGACTTTTCTATCCAATTACAAAACACCACCCAAACCATGGAGAAGAAGGAAGAAGAAGGTGAAGAAGAACAACTTGTCTCTGTCCTAAAACCTCCATCTTGCTTCATATCTATTACTATATTTTAAAACCTCAAACTCTGAGTTTTCCACCCTGTGACATTACACACTTCTATTCAAACTCCACGCCCACAATCCCAGTTCCATCATTCCATTCTGGAAGCTTCTCCACAGCCTCAGGTCAATGCAGAGCTCTCCTGGGGGTCAGTGCCTGCCAGCACAGAAAGCCTAAAACTCTCAGCATCCAGAACCCCAGCAATCCACATAAGATCTTTAGTCCCCAGACCAGAACCAACAGCAGCTAGGCCTGGCTTTGTCACTTAGGCAGGGCTAATAGGCTGGGCCCTGTGGGTTTCACAAGGAGAGGAGCAGCTCAAGTTCTCCAAGGGCTCGCCCTCCTCAGCACTGCATGTAGGGTGAGGTGGATGCTTGGAAGATCTTTCTCATTAAGAACACATCAGCCACATCCTCTTGCTGCCCAAAGAACAGGAAAGCTTCTCCTAAAGTGGTTTGCTGACAGGAATTGGAGTTTGTTGAAGACATGTGCCTTTAAACCACGCCGCCAGAGGAAAGCTGCTTCAACAAGTTCATCTTTTATAATAAATACAAGGAGATTCACAGCCAGGAAGGAAATTGTATTTAGGAATAAATTTGTGTTCAGATTTTATTACTAATTCATTACATTCTTAATCTGAAAAATCCTGAAGCAGCACAACTGCTTGAGAATTATCATTAATAATTACAGTGATACTGAATTCTTTTATGCAAATAGTACAGTAGTCTTAGAGATAGGACTCTTTGTAAACCTCCTGAGTGTTTGCAGGAAGTTTAATTCATTCCCTATCTCCTTTAGTTTGCAAATGAGGTGTGAAACAATTGCCTGTTCCTGGAAGGTGGCAGCATTCAAGTGCCACAAGCAGGACGTGGATGGGTCGGGTTGTCTCCAATGTCATCGAGTGAGGTCGCCCAGACATCATTAATTATTACAATTTATTGAGTGCTGGCAGTGCAGGGATGGTCTGGGTGGCTTTGGAGCGTGCCCAGGTCTGTAGCTCACCTTTGGATGCAGAGGAGGCAACATCCAGGATTGCTCTGGGGCTGTGGCTGAGCAGGACCCTCCTGATAACACAGGGAACATTTTTGGCCCATCATTAGGTCTTCTCCTTCCCCAAGGGGGGAACAGCTCCCAGGCAGGTAAACATGATTAACAAGATGCCATAACCTCCCAGACACCTCTGTTTAAAAAAAAAAAACAAACAAACAATACATGCTGCTGCTAAATATCTCGGAGAAAGAAACAAAACTATTCTGAGAAAGAGATTTCATTTGAATATGTTGTGCCTGAGCCTCATCCTGGAGTTTCTCAGCTTTCCTATCAGTTTCTGCTAATGAGTTTAGCTCCCTGGGTAGAATGTGTCTGGTAAATTTTTCAAGAACTGATCATTAGCAATGTTTTGTATATTTTATTTTCTTGTTTTCACCGTATATAGAGTTGTCATTTTTAATTCATTGCCCACTGGAATTTTACGAAGGAAAACTCACATTCACTTAAAAATGAGATGAGGAGGTTGGCACGGATTTTAATAGATGCATGTTGTGCTGCAGGTGAAATTTTCCAATTCTAATACAAGTGGGTGAGAAACAAGGAAACACTGAGAAAGCAAAGTGGTTCTGGAGATAAGAAACTCACTCTTCCCATGGCAGGGGGAATGGAGCACTGATAGTTTAAGGAAAAATTCCTAATTTTTCCAAATACACAACGTGGTCGTTGCAGTTTCCAAAGTGCATCCCCTCTTCTGGCCTCTGGCTTCAGATTAGAGAATTTGAGCTCAGCAAATTGGGGATTTTGTTGGCACAAAACCCTGAAAACACCAGTTTAATCCCGATTTATGGGGAAAGGGGTAACATAATCTTCTTACTTTACAGCATTTAAAAGGGCAGAGCAGAATCAAGTGGTTTAGCCTAATTTAGCTGGGTTTTTTTCTATTAGATTTGTAAATCAACATGAAATAAAACGAGCATGTCCACGCACATTGCTTCTTATAATGAGTTGAGAAACTCTACTGACAAAGAATTCTAATTATAAAACAAGGTTACAATGCAATAAAATGCTGATTTGACTCATTTTACTTTTGGGCATTCTATGACATCACAACCCTGACATTTTTCTATGTTACATCATAGAGATTCATCTCTGAAATGTGCTCACCTATGGTGTTAAAGGTGCTCCCCACTCCAGCTCAATCCTTTTATAAAATTAACCCCATTTAACCCTAAAATTAACCCTTTCCAGCCAATTTTCCGTGATTGAGGAGGGGGAACTCCTCCTCCTGCAGATCTGACCCATCAAGTCAGGGTTAAAACCACAGTTCTCCAAAGCTGTTGTTGTCTATAACAGGAAACTTTCCCCTCTCCTCCACTTTCTCCACTCATTTTACATTCAAAGAAATGTTGAGGCTCATGGAAGTGTGAAGGATCCCAATCCCACTCCTTTCCATGCTGTGGGAGACCAAGGAGGAGTTCTGCTGATGCATCCCAGGCCTGGAAAACAGAATCTGGAGGGACTTGGTCGTTTCTTGCTCCTCCTGAAATAAATCACATAAAAACACTGGGGCTCCTCGCAGAGCAAACAGCTCCGTTCATGGAGAGTGAAAATTCACACTCATGGAATTATGAAATGGTTTGGGTTGGAAGGGACCTTAAAAATCATCCCATTCCACCCCTGCCATGGCAGGGACACCTTTTACTGTCCCAAGGTGCTCCCAGCCCCAGTGTCCAGCCTGGCCTTGGGCACCGCCAGGGATCCAGGGGCAGCCACAGCTGCTCTGGGAATTCCATCCCAGCCCCTCCCCACTCTCACAGGGAGCAATTCCTAATCCCCAATATCCCATCTAAATCTACCCACTGACAGCTTACAGCCATTCCCTGTGTCCTGTCCCTCCATCCTTGTCCCCAGTCCCTCTCCAGCTCTCCTAGAGCCCCTTCAGGCCCTGCCAGGGGCTCTGAGCTCTCCCTGGAGCTGCTCCTCTCCAGGTGAGCACCCCCAGCTCACCCAGCCTGGTAAATTCCTACCAGACCTCAGAAACACTGACAGGATTTAGTCACTGTGCCCACCACTGAATTGGAAATTAAATTCCAAACCTATTTTTCTCTCCCCACATAGCCAAGGAGACCATTCCCATTATCCAGTGAAAGTCTGCTCCCATGCCATGCCATGCCATCATGTTCTCAGCAAAAGGATCCAGATTTCACACCTCCCAGTGTGTCACAAATGAAAGGAAAAGCATTCATGACCTCATGCAGAACATTTCCTGGCTTCCCACTTGAAATCAGGAATGCATTTGATAAGATGCCTTGAAAATACTGCAGCAAAGCATCCTGACAACTCCAGCGTCTCTCAAGGAACACCCAGAGCAGAACCACATGGACATTTTGCTGGAAATTGTACATTTTAAATGACAACATATTTATCTGCTTTTGTTCCCCCTTTACTTGTGCCTGTTGAAGATGGATATGTGGGATCAGTTATGGGGTAATTAAGCCCAGATATGAGGAGGACAAGGAAATATTTGACGTCCTCGTGGTAATTTTTAATCAGAAAACCTGCACCAAAAAAGAAAGGAATACAAAATAAAAAGATTCCACAGTAGAAAAATGCCTGGCTTCAGCCTTACCCAGAGCATTACAAATGGATTTTGTCAGCCTGCAGCCTTACAAGGCTCGTTGGTAGTAAATTAAATTTGGTCAGTTTATAAAGGTATTGCTTTCATGTTTCTCTCCCAAGATCTTCCATCCCTCGGAGATTTGGAATCACCTTGCTTCTCCTCGCTTGTCTTCTATTCTTCATTACACAACAGATGACCTATCAGATATTCTTCTTCTACCCCAACAGCTTTCCCACTGCCAGCCTTCAATGAGAATAAAGCCTGCAACCCTTTTTATCTTCATTCCAGTGCTGCTTCCATCAGGGGTTTTATTTTTTTTCTCCTCCTAAAGATCGTTTGCCGACGTTGCTTCCTCGGCTTTTACCCAGTGGAACAAGCAGTGTCTTCTGAACTGACAATTCTGACTTTTTGCTGCTTGTGATTTTTCTAAAGCATGACAAGTGCTGGCATGAAGACATGGCAAACCTTTTCAGATAAGGAGCTGGGAAAAAAAAAAAGCACGGCCTTTCAAGGAGCAGTGGTAGTTACTGTACAACAAAACAAGTCTCCCATGGATTCATTTAATTCAGCTGCACCTATTCCATGGCAGCAACAATTAGAACCAGCACTTTTTAAGACATTTTATTAATTTTTTTTAAGTCTACTCTAGCACAAAATAAAACTTTTTTTTTTTTTTTTCATGACAAGAGAATTAATATTTGATATATTTTAGCCTGGATGAGAAATGGAAATAGAAATAGACAGGAAATGGATCCCTGCAACTCTGTTAGAGGGAAAGGCAGGTCTGGGGTGAGATATATAAATAAAAATTACGCTCTGTGTATCTCATTTTCTACTTTGCACATTGTTCAGAAGACCATCCCAAACTGAGAATAATTAGAATATTGCTGATTTTTGAATGAAAGAAAAAGGTTCTCGAGTACCTGCCCAGGATTTAAATTTTTTCCAAAGAGATGGAGGCAGCTCCTGGATCCCTGACAGTGTCCCAGGCCAGGCTGGACATTGGGCTTGGAGCAGCCTGGGACAGTGGGAGGTGTCCCTGCCATGGCTGGGGTGGGATTTAAGGTCCCTTTCCCCCAAACCATCCTGTGATTCCATGACTTTGGGAGCTTGCAGGATCCTAAGGCAGCAGCTGTGTGTGGGTGAGACAAGGCAGACTGACACTGACAAATAACAAATAAATGTGAAAATATAAAAAAAATATATATATCAATAAAAAAATTTAAAAATTAAAAATTAAAAAAAAAAAGGAAAGGAATGAGCAGTTGTCAGTGCTCAGAGCAGTGGGGGTGGTCTGTGCACACAGAGAGCTGGGCTGCAGCTGGGATGTGGCTGAAGGACAAGCTGGAGGATCCCTGGTGGACGCTGGTGGAGGGAGGGACCCAGCCAGCACAAACCTGCCTGGGGTTTGCAGCCTGGGAAACGGAAAAGGATGGTGGATGGGGATGGCAGAGATGGAGTTTGTTTTCCTCAAGCCTTAATACACACCATGGAAGCTCCAGGCAGAGGGCTGGCTGTCTTTCCAGGGCAAAAGGCATTGGCCAAGGCTTTGTGTGTGCTCTTCAGAGCACCTTCCATCAGTGCCCCAGCTGTGAAAGCCATTAAGATATCCAGGAGTGGGGACAGCAGTGCTGTGAGTGCAGCAGGGTGAGTCGATAGCTCCTCACACACAGAAACAAAACTATTCCATCCCTGCTCCATAATGGATCAGGAGAGCAGCTATCAGGGTATATTATCTCAGTGCAATGTGAATGGAGGCTAATAGCCTGCTCCAGTGCTGAATTAAAAGGAGGATTGAATCAATAGATGGGAGAGGATGAATCAAGTGTCCATTTCCTCGAGCTGATAGCAAGAATAATGTGATAATGCACGAGGAGCTCTCCTCTAACATTCCTGGGTTGTAACTGGAGAGCTCTCACCCAGTGCCAGCCTGAGATGAGGCTCCTCTGGGTCAGGGAGCCAAAAACAGGACAAGGCAAAAAGGAAGGGGAGTTGTGAATTCAGCCACTCACCAGTAGCTTCTGCTCAGCACCAACTCTGCTGCCTCATTTGCTTTTCTCTCCTCCCAGCCTGGGAGCAGAGCAAAACAGATGCTCTGGAATGATTCATTTTCATATCTGCTGCTGTTCAGTGGCCCTGGCAGCACCTCCACCACAAGCAATGGTCCTGGAGCAGCTCCAAATTGGCTTTAGGAGTTGTTTTGCCAAGCTGAAAGGCAGCAATCAGAAATACATCACTGCTCTCTGCCTTTCCCAGGGCTGGCCAGGACAGTTTAAAGGTGAGAGAGCAGAAAACACAGCTCAACCCCACCTTAGCTCTTCCTGAGGATGATGCCATCAGTGCCTTTACTCATCCTCTTTAATTTAAGGGAGAATCAACAATGATTGCAGAGCAGGAGCCTTGTGCCCAGTGCTGTTTCCAGCAGCCCTGATGGATCACACAAGGATTTCAGCAATGAGATCCTCACTGAGGTAATGCTGCAGGAGGTGAGGTGGTCATTGATGCTGTTAATATATAAATATATTGATGTTATTAATATATTGACTGGGGGAAAGAGCCTGGTTCCGCTTCCAGCTCTGCCCCTGACCTTCAATGTCACCTTGAGCTTCTCCCATTCCCCATCCCATTTCCCCACCTGCACAGCTGCAGTAACAACTCCTCAGCCCTCACCTTTCTGCTGGGATGGGCCACACAGATTCACTTTGGGCAAAAAACCCAAAAACCAGAGAAATATTGGGAAAAATATTACAAGTATTAGCAAGATATGCTTTTTTAAGGTCCCTAATTAGGAGAGGATGCCAATGGGTGGTTTAGAAGATGAAATATGAAAGTTTATAGGTTAGGTTTGGACTTTCAGGAAGGCAATTCATTCCCAATTCCCAGGTCATCCCTCTCCTGCTTTCCCAACCCCAGGAAGGTGGGACAGAGGAAATAAACCCCACACTGTATTATGGACAAGAATAAAACTTTGGGTAGGACACTGAAGGCTTTGTCCTGAACCCATTTTTGATATAACACAGATGTCACACCTCTGCTCTGAAAGAGAGTTTGCCTTAAAAAAAAAAACCCAGAAAAACAAAAACCAAAAAAAACAAGCAAATAAATAAACAAAAATCTGTAGGAGAGTGGCTCAGAAGCTGCTGGCTATTCCAAATGCCCTCCCATGCACTGATATTTGTGAGAGCCATGCAATAACTGAGCTGGCTGAGGTTGAATAACCCACCCAGAGCAACAGCTGGAAGCTTCCATTCATCCCCACATTAAACAATGCAGGATTTGCCTGTGGGTTGGTCTGAAAAGGGCCCAGAGTGGCTCAGGTAGGACAAAGCTGAGATTGAGCACTGGGAAAAGCTCCTTCCTCAGGGGAATCAAGGGCAGCTCTGCAGTTCTGTCCATCCCCATCTGAATTCCAACCCAATTCCAGCAGCCTGTGCTCATCCTTTGACCAAAGCCCAGGATTCATGAGCTGCTCTGGAAATTTCTGCATCTATTTCTCTTCCCCTTCAGTTTTATTTTCCTCTTCACCTTCTTCTCCAGAGTATTCCATGAAAGACCTCCTGCTTCTCCTGACAGTGAGGGTGGAGCAGCTTATTCACACAGATATTTAATGTCTGTTTTTATAGAAATGACTCTCAGATCCACCTCCCTGCTCCCCATTTGTCTCCTTTCATTCAGCCTTGCCTTTCTCTCTCTCTGTTGACACCTCTTCCTGCAAATTCTAATTTAAAGTGACCAAAATTGGAGTCTTGCTCTTTCCTCTTAAGCATCCTTCCTTCCCAAATTCGCTGTCAGCCCTGTCAATACTCTCATTTTCCTGTCATCCAGGGCTATAAATGAGGTGGTCACAGGTGATGACAACCCATCTTTAATATTTTAGCCAATTAACGGTGACTTGGCTGACAGAGATATGAAGATAATGAGGATCTGTGCTATTATTTGTAAATGCAGCCAGGAAACTTTGATTTTTATCAGTAAAAAAATGTTATGTCAATAGGAACTTCTGCTTGGATGTGCTAATTCCAAAATCTGGAAATAAGTCCTGTTACCCTTCTCCCACACACAGCTCCCACGTTCCTGGTTATTAATTCAGGGTAAAGAGCAGAAAATCTTGTGAAAAATTCCAATTTAAGCACATTTAGATTAAACCACAGATCTCCAAGATTTTCTGTGGAAAAAAACCCAAAAAACAGAGAAATATTGGGAAAATATTACAAGTATTAGCAAGATATGCTTTTTTAAGGTCCCTAATTAGGAGAGGATGCCAATGGGTGGTTTATAAGATGAAATATGCCAGTGGATGGTTTATAAGATGAAATATGAAAGTTTATAGGTTAGGTTTGGACTTTCAGGAAGGCAATTCATTCCCAATTCCCAGGTCATCCCTCTCCTGCTTTCCCAACCCCAGGAAGGTGGGACAGAGGAAATAAACCCCACACTATATCATGGACAAGAATAAAACTGTAAATTCACACCCCCCCAGTAACAGGGACCTAATCCAGCTGCTCCCAGCATATCAAATTAATGGGAATTCTGTCCTCCAGGAGCTGCCTGGCTTGCTGGGAGCAGCATCAGGAGCTCATGGGCAGCCCAGCCTCAGATCCATGCTGGAGCATCTGTTCCTGCTCCTCAGGAGCCCAGCAGGAGCCTTGTTCCTGCCTGCTCCCTGCCCAGGTGCTGCTGTCAGGCACAGGCAGGGAAAAGGAAAGCTCATCAATCACCCGGGCCAGGGGAAGCAATACCAGCCAGAGTGAGACCCAAACAGGGCTCTGCCCACCTCGCAAAGGACACTCCAGGTTATCAGGGCAGGGCAAGGAGCAGAAATTCCTGGGAAAGCTCCCATTTCAATGGAGTTGTTTGTAAAGCACAGCTGCTGTCAGGTCTCCAAGGTTTTCTGCCTCCCTTCCTGCTTGCTGCAGCAGTTTTGTAAAGATGATCATTCCTGACTTGGCCTGCCAGGCTCTGCCTCTGCTGCGCCTCTCACAGCCCTTCTGGCTGGAGATGCTTTCAGGATCCCCCAAAGGCCTCTCCACTCTGTCAGGACACAAGTGAGCATCTCTTTTTTATCTGTGCAAGATGCTGGCTTCACACCTTCCTTTTTGGAATGAAGGCAGGCATTGTCTGGAAAAAAAAGCATCCACTGCTGTCTGCCAGGTCTTGAGGAGCATCAGCTGAAGCTGGACTTTGGTTTAAAGAGAGTTCAGAAGTCAAGATAACCATGAAATCACTACTGGCAGCCTTGCTGAAGTTGTTTCAGTCCTGCAAAGATATTTAACATAATTAAAAGTCTGAGGTGGCCAATTTCATTCTCAATACCTTCAAAAGGTCTTGGTGATCCTGGGTGCTGGCAGGGAGAGAAAGGAGCTTTTCCCAGGAAGCACAGCTGGAAATCAGGAATGGAGCTGAGCAGCCCTTTGCAGTCAGACTGATTTGGGATTCCAGCTGCGTTGGTAGCACAAAGGAAAGTCAAGTTTGTCCCATTTTTTCCAAAAAAAGAGAGCACACCCTGGCACTGTGACAGGATGTTCATTTGGTGACAGAGCCTTGAGTCCCTCCTGTGATCTCCTGCTGTCCCCAGTGCAGAGTTTCAGGTGTTACTGCTCAAACATGTCACTGATTGCCACATCCAGAACATTTCCAGGGATGGTGAATCCTTGATCTATGTGAGGATGCTCAGGCAGTGGCTTGTCCCTTAACAGCAACAATAACAAAACCTAAAAATAAACAAACAAAAATTATCGTTATTGCTATTCAATATCACAAATACTACTAACATTATTTATATTATTATTTTAATAATATTAATTGTATTGGTGAAATTGACATAAAATAATAATAATAATGATTATAATGTTAATGATGATGATTATAATGACAATAATGATAATGATAATAATGATGATGATGATGATGATGATAATAATAATAATAATAATAATAATAATAATAATAATAATAATAATAATAATAATAATAATAATAATAATGTAGAAATTACAAGGAGAGGGAGAAAGAGTAACAAAATCCAGCAGAAACAAGTGATGCCCAACACAATCTCTCAGCAGGGACTGACCAATCCCCAGGCCATCTGCCAGCCACAACTGGTGCTTGCCAGCCAGTCTCCCCAGTTTACATTCTGGGATGCTGTTCTGGGGTGTGGGACATCCCTTTCAGCCAGTTTGTGTCTCTGGAAGCCTCTCTGCCATCTCTCCATGAATCCAGAGCTGTGGCATCACTCACAAATCCTGTGAGATCAGCTGAGGAAACAGCCTGGGGAGCACTGGGAGGTCCCTCATCACCACCCACCCTGATCCCTCAGGTTTGGCTTTTCTATTTTCCCATTCTGTGCTGCTTTAGTGGGTGGGTCTGGGCTCACATCAGGGGATGCTGAGCTCTGTGCACAGAGCAGGGAGACAAAACAATTCCTGCTCCAGCTGGGCACCAAGGACAAATGATCCAAATCTCAGCCCAGGAGCACAAACCCCGTGGGCTGGAGAGAGAAAAACAAGCAGGGTGGGACTGCAGGGGCTAAAGCTGGAATGGGACAATGAACTGCAAGGTGCAAATGGAGCAGAACTGATCCCAGGGACAGAGCCCGTGCCCGGCCGTGCATTTTGGGGCCATTTTGGTTCATCTTGGGTGCAGCCCTGGCTGGGCTCTGGTGCTGCCCAAGGTGCATCCATGGAGGAGATGCTGTGAATGAATCCCTGCTTTATTCTGGAGCTCTGTCCAGCCTCTGCTCTGGGGCAGCCTGCACAAGGCTTCAACCCCACACCCCAAATCCAAGGAACCCTTGGGCTTTAGGGCTGCTGCTGGTGGCTGCTGTGCCCTGGAGTGGGTGTGAGGCCCTGGAGCCTATAAATACACTCCTGCAGTTTATTCCATATCAGAGCACTTTGATTTACTCAAGAAATAAAGTGTCTCCTCCTGCTGCATTCAAATGTTATATACAGATTTAATCACAAGCCCCGTGATACTTCACATTACTCACAAAGCTGAGCTTTTGTACTTCTCACATTCCTTCCTTCCCTTTGCCTGTTTTTTTTTTTCTTTAAGTACCCATAAGATTAAACTAAAAAAAAAAAACAAAACCTCCTCTGAACTTAAAAAAAAAAAGGCAGCAGCCAAATACAGGGCTGCAAATGACATTTTTCTTTTAAAGAATCTTAATTTTTAGACATGATCTGGGAGACTCACCTCCATTCCTGAGTGCTTGGGACTGCTTGAGCATTTTGAGACATTCTCTGACATTGGCATAGAGAACATGCTAATGAAGAACTGAATTCCACGAGTGACTCAACAACGCAGTAACAAAAAGGTGCAGTGGGAGTAAAAATGGGCAAAACATGCAGGAAGGGAACAGAAGGAAGACCTGGAATCAATTTAGGAGGAGAATGGTGTTCCCTGGAAGCAATAAAAGCCTTTAGAAAAAGGAGAAGAGGAAGGGGGGGAAAGAGGAGAAGGCTGAAACAAAGATTTGAAAGGGTCACACCTTTCTGAAGATACTGATGTGAAGCACCAAAGCTTTGTCTGGGTTGAACTTGAACTTTCTGAGGTGCCAAATGAATAATTCCCTTCCCTGGGCTCCAGCACCTCCTCTCCAGCCCTTCCTCCCTGGTCAGAGCCCAGGTCTGAGCTGTGATTCAGCCCCAGGAGCTCTCCCGGAGAGCCCTGAGGAGCAGGAGGGAGGCAGCAGAAGGAAAGGCAGGAGCAGCAGCTGAGCTCAGCCCTGCTCAGCCCTGGCTGCTCCAGCAGCTGCAGGGGCTGAGCTGCTCCTGCTCAACACAACAAACACGGAGTTTGTGCCCTCACAGCTCTCCTGGAAGCCTGGGAGGTGCACAAGGCACAGTCCCAGGAAAAGTTCTCCTGTGCCTTTATGGCAGAATGAAGAGCTTGGAGGAGGATGTTGAGAAATGCCTCAGCTGCTTTCTAATTTATTTCCTACAATCACAGAATCCCAGACTGGTTGGGGCTGGAAGAGACCTTAAACCCATCTTGTTCCACACCTCCCCCTGTCCCAGGTGCTCCCAGCCCCAGTGTCCGGCCTGGCCTTGGGCACTGCCAGGGATGCAGGGGCAGCCCCAGCTGTTCTGGGCACCTGTGCCAGGGCCTTACAGCCTCACAGGGAACAATTCCCAATATCCCATCCAGCCCTGCCCTCGGGCAGTGGGAAGCCATTCCCCCTTTTTCTGGCTCTTGCAAATCCATTGAGGTGCCCATGACCCTCAGCTGTCCTGAGCTGACCTGGAGATGAGCTCTGGTGCAAGGCCGCAATCACCCTGTGAAAAAAGAGCATTAAACTATTGTAGCACCCCTCAGCAAAGGCACTGCAGGAGCAAAATACTCTTTTGGCAACAAATATGCCCAAAAATCCCCCATAGGAAAGACACCAAACTTGGGCTGGGGTGGTTTAAATCTCTTCCCTGGAACCATGGATAGATCCCACCACAAACCCCCTTGGAGAAGAACAGGGGGAGAAGCCTCAGTGGAAGCCTCAGGGCTGGCAGAGGTGCCTGGTTAGAAGATGGCCACGCCACAGAGCCAGGTTCAAGGTATGAAAAGGAGAGGCAAGGATTTCAAACTTTGCTCATAGATATTCTTCAAGTGGTGTTTAATACCGCTCCTTTTGTTTGTTTTGACAATGGATCTTATCTTTTGCTAGGGGCTGTGTTCAGGACTATTATTACCCTCTATAAAAGCCTCCCAGTCTTTCTTTCCACTTGTTCAGCACACCAAAGTGGCACAGCAAATTTAATCGAAGAACGCAGCTCCAGGGAGAGCCTTTGGAGACTCTCCCCTTTTTCATAATGCCGTTATCTCCCTTTCCTTGTGTCGGGGATGCATAAAAATCACAAAAAAGTCATTCTGAGTACATTCTTCCTGATAATTATTGTCAGACTGCGAGATAAGTACCCTACGTGATGTAATGTGTGTTAGACCCGGCTCTCTGAATGCAAATCCTGCCACCCTCCAGGCCCAAACAATGGGCGCCCTAAACACCAGGGCCTGGTATTTTGCCACAGACAAGAGAGAGCTTTGATTTTTTGTGTTTCGATAAGGCACAATCTGGGTGCCTTTATCTCAGCTGTTATATTTAAAGATGACATTCTAGCCTTGCAGCCTTGCCTATTGTCTTGACCCTGATTATCTCCAAATGTTGTTGTTTAGTCAAACTCACCGCTTTAATGAAAGGCCTGCTCCCAATTTAAGGGAAATTATTTAAATGCAGAGTATCCTATACACTGCGGTTTCCAAAAGAACTAGGCGGTTAATCAAAAGTTAATTGTATAATTCTCATGCAGATTAGGGCCTCTTGCAAATGAATCCCAGGTTGTGATTATTAAAAAAAGGGAAAGTGCTGGAGTAATGCACAAGGGTCTTCAGTCTGGTAAACAATCAGCTAAGGTTTAATTTGTGGTAAACAAAGTGCTGATACACCAGGGGTCTCCAAAGGAGACAAAAAGGTGAAAATAAATTAAAAAACAACATACAGATATGATCTTTTTGTTTTTAGGCATCTTTCAAAAACACAGGCTAAACGAACAAAAAGTAATCCATTAATATTTACTGGCAGCATCCTGGCAATATGCAAATGAGAGCAGTGCCATAATTACGCTGCAGCCCTTGGACAGGGATCCTGCTCACGCAGTGCCACTGCCACCACCTCCAGTCACCAGCTCTGTGGTGCTCCCATGGAAAATAAACAGCTCTAATGAACACTTGGATTAATCACAAACTGCTGCTCCCCGTGCCAGCCAACAACCTTGGCAGAAAAGGGCACCAGTGGCAGGGTCAAAGCTTATCTGTGTGCTTTGGAGTTATCTGAGGCAAGGAATAAACCAGCAGTGATGTCTCCATGCCAAAAAAGTCATGGCTCAGCTGAAAAAAAAATAAAGAGGAGGTGGCATTCCCATGGAAGTCAGGCTGGATAACCAGCTCCAGGTTTTCAACCAATAGCCTCAAAAACTGGGTTTTCTTACCTGGATAACAACCCAAGGGGGAAGACACTTACGTTATCAAACCTTCAAAGGAAGTTCCTTGTTGGAGTTCTGGATGCTGAGGATTTCAGACTCTGTGCTGACAAACTCTGACCCCCGAGACAACACTGCATTTGACCTGAAGCTGCAGAAAAAGCTTCCAAAACTGATTGATAGCACTGGGATTATGGGTGTGGAGTTTGATTAGAAGTGGAAAACTTAGAGTTTGGGATTTTAGAATATATAATAGATATATAGATATATAGATATATAGATATATAGATATATAGATAGATAGATAATATATAATATATATATATATAGATATAGAGATATATAGATATATATAGTGAGATAGAGGTTTTAGGGCAAATACTAATCCTTCTTTTTCACCTTCTTCTTCATAGGTTTGAGTAGTATTTTGTAATTAGACAGAAAAGTCTGCATCGTGAACTTTGAGTGATTTTAGTTATTGGGTTAAAAGTGAAAATAATTTAAGTGTCATTTTTTAATTAAATTATTTAGCCTTAAAAGACCTTGTAAAGAAAGATATTGACAGAGGAGAAAAGAAGCCAGGAACCAGCATTCCTGACCCAAATTGTGGCCAGGATGGAAGCCAGCAGGCTTAAAGGATGGAAGCCAGCAGGGTTAAAGGCAACTCTCTGGTGACCCTTCAAACTGGGACCCAGATGGGAGCCCTGGGCTGTGCTGGGATGAGTGGGAAGCTCAGGGCTGGTGAGGAGGGCGGTTCCAGCCTCCAGTGAAAGCCTTTGCTATAGAGATGGTGGAAGTGGCACTGCCTGGGTTGTTCTGCCCGTGATGAGGAGCAGAAGGGACACCAGCAGAGCCATTGGGAGGTCACAGAGCTCCCTGCTGCCACGTGGGATGCAGGGCTGGAAATCCCTGTCTGCCTGCCCAGGAAATACCTGTTAGCAGCTCGTTTATTTCCTGAGGACAGCATGGATGGTCATGGATGGAACAAACAAAAATAAATCGTGGGAGCAAGACATGAGCTCCATCCTGGAATGTGCTTGGAACTCATTTTCCTGCTTTTCTCTTTCTAAAGGGAATCCAAGTCATAGTTTTCTTCTGCCATGAAAAGATTTATCCTCTAAATTTAAATTAAGAGCAGGATCTTCAGCCAGGTATGGGTGATTCAAGGAAAGCTTCATAGCTGGCCACATTTGGGCAGGCAGAGCAGGGCTGGGTGGGATTTTGGGAAAGAATTCCTACCTGGGAGGGTGGGGAATGGCTGGGATGGAATTCCCAGAGCAGCTGTGGCTGCCCCTGGATCCCTGGAATCCAAGGCCAGGCTGGACACTGGGGCTGGGAGCACCTGGGACAGTGGGAGGTGTCCCTGCCATGGCAGGGGTGGCACTGGGGGGGATTTAAGGTCTTTTTCCACCCAAACCATCCCAGGATTCCAGGGTTCCATGATTATACACGTAAATTAAACCAGAATAATCATTTAGGCTGCTCTACACAAAGCAGATTTTCAGGGAGAGCCAAGTGGCCACTGTCAGATCCACAATGGGGACGTTGGCAAAACTGGCTCAGGCTGCCCAGGAATTGGGCTCAGTTTCTGAAGGCATGAAATGAAATGAAATGTGGGAGAAGGGAAGGAAACAGGGACCAGCTGCAAGTCTCTGTCATTCTGCATTGTCAGAAACTCCAGTTTCAAAAAGAAATTAACAGAAAACACCCCCAAATAGTCTGAAATTTAAAAAAAAAATTGTAATATTCTGCTACTTCTTATGATTTAACAACTGTGATATTTTAAAGGGATTATTTGTGTAAAAGATGACCACCAAAGCATCCAAGCCTCAATACTGTGAGCCATCACCTGGAGGTGAAGGGAATGCTATTTGACATTAATTAGGAATTAAGAGTAATTAAGGACACACATGTTTATTTGCCATTAATTGGAAAAAAAAAAAGTAAGAATGAGCAAATTTGTCTTTAAAGGGTAGTGGGTTTTTTCATTTTCACTTTATTATCATTCTTACTTAGAACATTTTGTTTCAAAGGAAAAGGAGAGAAATGTTGCCTTAGAAATAAAAACCGAGGAGGCATTAATTGTAATGAGGAGTTATTATTATTATTATTATTATTATTATTATTATTATTATTATTATTATTATTATTATTATTATTATTATTATTATTATTATTATTATTATTCCAGGGGTTTGCTCTGTGTTCTCAAGAGCAGAACCAAGAGAATTTCCCTGGAAAAGCTGAAAACCTGGAGTGCTGAGAGCAGCTCCTGGGGCAGCAGGAGCCCCAGGGTCATGCCAGGGGGGGTGTTTTAAAGGATCAGGGAATATCATCCCATTTCTACACTGCTCATTTCTTCAGACATGCCCAGAGTTTGGAATTACTGTTCCCTTTAACTCAGGAACCCCCTCAGACCAGCAGGGACCTTCCAGCTGCCCTGCCCGGGGTGCAGGTGAGGGCAACGCTGATTTTTCCCACCTTTTAATCAGCCCATGGCAGAACCCAAGTAAATCTTTCCATCAGAGACAGACTTTGGGAACTAAACTGTTCAGTAATATGCATCTTCGATCAAAACACAGGGGAGACTTTAAAAATTTACTGCGCATAAATAAAAGATTTGATGGCTCTGATTCCCATTTTCCAAACCCTCACAGACACTTCATACTAATATTGACATTAAACATCAATGTTGATGTAGGGATGAGAAAAGAGAACTGCTATAAATATTTGAACAGGATGCAGGAGGAAGTTTTGACAAAAATAGGGGTTTTCCAAGAGGTTCTTAGGATTGTTTCTCTTGTTGGGAGATACAAAGGAGGCTGTTCCACACCTGAGCAGGACACTGGGCTGGGGCTACCAGAGCCAGGTGGGCTTTGGAATTATGGAGTAGTTTGGGTTGGAAGGGACCTTAAAGATCATTCCAGCCATGGCAGGGACACCTCCCACTGTCCCAGGCTGCTCCAAGCCCCAGTGACCAACCAGGCCTTGGGCACTGCCAGGGATCCAGGGGCAGCCACAGCTGCTCTGGGAATTCCATCCCAGCCCCTCCCCACCCTCCCAGGGAGGAATTCCTTCCCAAAATCCCACCTAAATCTACCCCTTGTCAGCTTAAAGCCATTCCCTGTGTCCTGTCCCTCCAGGCCTTGTCCTCAGTCCCTCTGCAGCTCTCCTGGAGCCCTTTCAGGCCCTGGCAGGGGCTCTGAGCTCTCCCTGGAGCTGCTCCTCTCCAGGTGAGCCCCCCCAGGTGTCCCAGCCCTGGAGCAGCTCCCAGGTTTGCTCCCCACCCCATTTTGGTGCCCCTGTCCCAGCCTGTCCCTCTGAGCACCCCAGGAGCTTTACAGCCCAGAACAGCCTGGGAGGGTCTTGCTGAGCCCAAAAAGCCTCATCTGGAGACCAAGCTCAGGCTTCAGGAGATGCTTGCCAAACTCCCCAGGACTGGGAGGGCTCCTACCTTGAGAGTCTTGGTGCTGCTCTGCTGCTCCCCAGCTCCCCGCAGGATGGGAGCATCCAGGGGCTCGCGGGGCTCCAGCCCTGACCCCACAGCCAACCCTGGGAGCAGGAACAGCATCTGAAGGGCCTGAGTTCCATCCTCACTTGGGCACCAGGTGTGGTGGTTCCAGTCATTGGTTTCTCTGGGTCTGGACTGAAGGCACTTGAGAGGGCAGTTCATGTTCACACTCAGGTGTTTGTTATTTCTTATCAGTAAAACAGCCTCACTGCTGTGAGTTCAGCAGCTTTTCATTAGAAGGCACAAAATGGCCAACAATCTCTTGGTACAAGGCCTTTTAAGACTAAACTGTCCAATTAAGAGCTGACACCTGGATTATTTCCCTTTTAACCCAACAACTGATCCCACAGAGCCCCCAGTGCAGACTTTTCTGCCCAATTACAAAATGCCACCCAAACCCAAGAAGAGGAAGGAGGAAGAAGAAGCATGGAGCAGAAACCCAGGAGGGCACCCTGTGCCCTCCATCTTGCTTCCATCCACAACACACTAAAAATCCCAAAACCTCAATTTCTCACCAAGTGATCCACCTACACTGCTCTCTATAATCTATTTCACACTTTTGTGGGTTGTGGTCAATCTTGAAGTCTGGGAAACTTTCTCCATGGATGAGGGTCAGAGTCAGTGCTGCCCTGGGGTCAGGGCACCCCAGAGCAGACACAGAAATATTCCCTGTGGTGTCCTGGGTTTCTGGAGCATGGGAACATTGTCACCCTGTGGGGATCTTCTACACCATGCCCTCACCCACCAGGTGAGCTGAGAAATCTCCTGGAAGCCACAATTCTCCATAAAACACATCAGGTGCCTGCTCAACACAACAAATAAAATAAAATAAAATAAAATAAAATAAAATAAAATAAAATAAAATAAAATAAAATAAAATATAAAATATTTTAAAAATAAAAAATAAAATTAAATTAAATTAAGTATAAAATTAAATTAAATTAAATATTTAAAAATAAAAATTAAAATATTTTTTAAATAAAATACTTTCCAAAAAATTTAAATAAATAAATAAATAAATAAAATATTTTAAAATCAAATAATAAATTATTAAAATATTAAATATTTTAAAATATTAAAAATAAAATAAAATTTTTAAAAATAATATTAAATAAAATAAGAAGCTTTAAAAATATTAAATAAGATAAAAATTAAAAAATATTATTTTAAAAATAAATAAAACAAAATAAAATTAAATTAAACAAAACCACACTCTCCACAACACGGCAAGAACATGACAAAGTTTGACGTTTCTTTGACAAAAATGCAACTGAAGGGTATTTCATTTTAGGCATGGTCCGTTTTTGCTGTGGAGGAAAAAGCAAATCACCAGAGCTAACATCAAAAATAGCATCTAATTTACTTTAAAACTAGTAAAAATTGCAAATAATTAGAGCAGGGTTGCCCAGGAATCGTTAGAGAAATCAATATCCAGCACCAGTCTACAAAATACCAGATGGTCACCAGTAAAACCCAGAACGTGAGAACTCAAACACTGCCTGGAAAGGGGAAAAAAAGATAAGTGTGAATTTTCCCTGGGGGAAGACAAAACTGATCAAAATTAAATTCGGCAATTTCACGATGAGCTTGTTTTGCTAATCAATATCTGAGCAGAAGGGCCAGGCTGGGATGGGCACCTGCCCTGGCTGGCAGGGATCCCAGTGGGAATGGGCTCTGCTCCTGAAAATCCCGTGCCAAGGGCTCCGCCTGCCTTCACGGGACTGCAGAGACCACTCTGAGCCAGAGAGAGGGAATTTGAGGGACAAATTCCAAAGAAAGAGATGGAATTGAGGCACCCATTCCAAAGAAAGAGATGGAATTCCTCAAAACTAGAAAGAGAGAGAGGAAGGAAAGAGAGGAAGGAAGGAAAGAGAGGAAGGAGAGGAAGGAAGGAGAGGAAGGAGGGAGGGAGGGAGGGAGGGAAGGAAGGAAGGAAGGAAGGAAGGAAGGAAGGAAGGAAGGAAGGAAGGAAGGAAGGAAGGAAGGAAGGAAGGAAGGAAGGAAGGAAGGAAGGAAGGAAGGAAGGAAGGAAGGAAGGAAGGAAGGAAGGAAGGAAGGAAGGAAGGAAGGAAGGAAGGAAGGAAGGAAGGAAGGAAGGAAGGAAGGAAGGAAGGAAGGAAGGAAGGAAGGAAGGAAGGAAGGAAGGAAGGAAGGAAGGAAGGAAGGAAGGAAGGAAGGAAGGAAGGAAGGAAGGAAGGAAGGAAGGAAGGAATCACAAAATCCCTGAGGCTGGACAACCCTCGAGGACCATGGAGTCCCAGCTGTGCCCATCCCCACCTTGTCCCCAGCCCAGGGCTCTGAGTGCCACCTCCAGGAATTCCTGGGACACCTCCAGGGGTGATGACTCCAACCCTCCTGGGCAGCCCCTGCCAAGGCCTGGCCACCCTTCCTGTGACAGAATTCCTCCTGATGTCCCTCCTGGGCCAGGCCACCAGTGTCCCTCGGTTCTGTGCCACCACTGCACTCCTGGAGGTCCAGCAGAGCCCAGCTGAGGGAACAAGCTCGGAATTCCATCCTCCTCAGTTTTCCAGGGTGAGACCCAGTCCAGGGGTTCTCCTTCTTAGATCAGGATGGCCAGGAGACCTTTGCCAGAACTTTCTGATTTTCTCACTTGGTCATGGCTGAAACAACCACTTTGGGCAGCTTTGGCTTCAGTTCAGTGATGGGAAACTATGTACAAATAAACATATTTTTAAAATATTAACTCAGGGTCTTCTTCAGATTTTAACTTCCTAAACCCTCCAGTTTTAGTTATTTCAAGTGAAGCTCAGGGACTTTGTTCCCCAGTTAACCTTGGAGAATGAATTAAATTGGAGAACTCTTCCTTCGGCTGACAACTCGCTGTCCACATGATGCTGGTTGGTATCCTGCAATATCTCCCAGAAGAGCTGTCTTTTACCAGGCTTACAAATTGGGGATTTGGCTCCTTTTCCAGCCTTTCTGATCGTTATGGAAGTGTGTCCATGTGGCCTCTGCTTCCATCTAATTAAATCTCCATTAAATAAGTGATTGCACCCACTATAAATGACAGAGGCATCCCCTTGGATATTTAACCCATAGCAACTGCTGTGACTGTCCCAGGCTGGTTTAAATGCACTTTTAAGGAAAGTCAAGGAATTTGGTGTGGCTCAGTCATTGCAGACTTGTTTCTTTGGAGCCCATGGAATTAGGATATGGAAATAAACATGAGACTTGGAGCCCTGAGTTTGGATAAAGCAGTGAGGATCAGAGCTGGGGCTGTGGGAGGTGGCCAAAAGGAACCTCAGAGGCCATGGCAAAATTAGAAATCACAGCTCTGGCCTTAACAGATATTTTAGGGGAATTTTAAAATTGAAACTTTATTGAAATGTACTGAAATTTAAATTGTAGGGGAATTTTAAAATGGAAGCAGATTTTTGGCTCCCTAAGGAGGAGATTGCACACAAACAGCATCAGTTTGGCAGGAATTTTTGGTTGGTTTTGTTTGTACCTGGATATCACTCTGAGGGGTCTGAACCAGCCAAAATTGCTGCTATTTCAGCTAAGGAATAACTCCCTTCCCTGGAAATTCAGAGCTGGACAGAGGGAGAAATGCCAAGCATATTCTTAATATGAATTGGGCTAATTTATGACCAAGTGAGATAATTTTCATGGTTTTACATTTCTGTCAGGTTTTAAGGCACTGAGGATTGCACATTCCCCTGCTCTTGGCTTAAGTGCAGAAAAGATGCAGAGGCATCAATTAAGAAATTTATCCTTCTCCTCCATGAATCAGTCAGAGAAACAGTCCATGGCTGCACTTGTGACTGTCAGGACTGTAGAAAACCAGGTTGGACAGCAAATCTAAACTGAATTTACAAAGCCTGCAAGGATAAAATCCTGAAGAAGAGCCTGGTTTGGGCTGGACTTTATCTCTCCCATCTATTGGACACCAGATCAGAATTTCTGCTATTGCAACAAAACTTGAAATGCTTTAAAGCTGATAGTAAATGAATGTGGCTGTGCAGCTTCAGTACAGCACAACAACCTACAGAGGGGTCATATTTCATCTTTAATTCATTTAAAATCAAGAGGCTGCATGACATCACTCTGACATTCCCTAAGATAGCAGCAGCCAGCTGATGTCACACACATTCTAAGGAAATATGTCAAAATGTATTAGCTCATATTTTTATCTGGACAGCTATCAAATGAAATCAACAGAAAACAAGCTCTGCTGAAAGCAAACATTTCCATTTCCACAGTCTCAAAAGGGACAGAACAAATTATTTATAACGCTGCAGTTTGTACATGCAGGCACGACTTCCTCTTCAGACTTTAGGAAAAAGAAAACAAGGAGAGCATTAAAAGCCAGCTTATCTTCAAGCCTGCACTAATTCCAGTTTCACAGGTGTACAAACCAGCACTCCCAGGAGACTGTGATACAGTAAAACAAAACAAAATAAAGTAAATAAAGTAAAATTCAGCCTGGAGATGGGCTGGGTACCACTTGTTTAAATGTGTAAATCGTGAGAGCCTGGGAGAAAACACCAGATTCCTTTTTTGGGGGTTGTTTGCCCCGAGCCAGAGGCTGTTTCAATCCCTCTTTTCCCAGTCCCACTGGGAATCTCACACACAAACCCTGGCACAGCTCAGGTTTGCATCTCACCCAAGCCTAAGGGGCAGAGGGCAGGGCCTCCTCTCCCTTTTGGATCCTCTGTCACACAGCTTGGTGAAGCTGCAAACAATAAATTTCATGGGTTTTTATATTATTGACAATTTTATATCATTGTCCGTGGCAGGGCATTCTTGCAGCCCTCCTTGGCCACTCTGTGCTCTCTGAAATGCTCCTTAGGCTTGGCCTTGATAAACCCCACCTGAATTAAGCTCTGACTTACCAGAAACTCCATTTGCTCCCAGAAGTTTGGGCTGTTAGGAATTCTCCTTGGAAACTGCTTTTTCTCACCTGAATAACCCAAATGGAAGATTCTTTTTGTCCTCAGACTTTCTAGGAAAGCCACCAACCTGAACTGTGGCCAGGATGGAAGATTATGAGGACTGAAATCAACTCTCTTGTGACCCTGCAAAAATTCCTGTCTGGATTTTAGGGGGGGGGGAAACGTTTAAAAAGTGTTTAAAATGTTAAAAATGCTGAATCGTTTGTTGGGGCTCTCCGAATAAACCTTTCAGGGTTTGATGCATTTTGTGGGCAAAGCTGGGAGGCCTCGGGTGGAACTGAGGAGTTCCACTGGGCTGCTGGGGGTACAAATAAAACCCGAAAGAATTCGGGGTGAATCAGAATTTATCAACCTTTTAGAGACACCAATCCAGCCTGAAATTCCTCCTGGAAAGCAGCACCCTGCGACCGAGGATTTTGGAACAAAAAGCATCACTGAAAAAACTCATTCACCTGATGATTCCTCAGAGTGGCCGGGAAAAAAAAGGCAGCTGGGCGGTGGCGTTTTACACTTAATTACCAACAATTCAATGCTAATCCTGCGCCTTTAACTGCTGCGGGTCCAAGCATTGCCCAGGTGGTGACACCCATCCAGGGGCTGCTCCTGCCCTGGATTTTTAGGACAGATTTCCTGATCTCTCACTGCCCCCAGAGTGTGAAACTGTGCAGATTTGGATAACAATAAATAAATAAATTTAAAATAATAATAATAATAATAATAATAATAATAATAATAATAATAATAATAATAATAATAATAATAATAATAATAATAATAATAATAATTATTATTATTATTATTATTATTATTATTATTATTATTAACTATTTAATATATTATTATTAACTATTTAATATATTATTATTAAATATTAATACTATTATTATTAAATATTAATACTATTATTATATACTATTATTATAATATATATTATATATTTTATATCATTATATATAATTACATAATATTATATATTATTATATATTATAGTCTATGTATTATTTTATTTAATAATAATAATAATGATAATGATAATAATAATAATAATAATAATAATAATAATAATAATAATAATAATAATAATAATAATAACTGCAGCAGAGTCCCACAAAAACATACAGGAAGCATTACATGAAGCAGAAGCTGAAATTCCACCTGAAAAGTGCCAAGGACAAAGAAAAGAAATGAAATCTTTGGGTATTTGGTGCATCACAGGTAGCACTGGAGGTTCTTGAGACATTTTATGAAAAATAGAACAAATAAAGATGCACCAGTCAAAGAAAGAATTGCAACAATTAACAGGAATTGCAGTGTATGGGAGGAAAGTCGTACCCAGATTTTCTATAATTTCTATTCTCTACAATTTCTCACCCACTTTGCACAATTCACAAAAGGGGGAACAGTGGGAACAGAACTCAAACAGGAGGAGGCAGGCAAGCTCCTGATAATGGGAATTACAAAAACTTCAGAAAAGGAAGGCAGGAAAAACATTTTTAAATCCCAAACTCTGTTTCCAAGCTGCAATTAGAAAGTCAGGATGACCAATGATTCTCCAGAAATATACATTCACTCATGATTTTGGGCATTTCTCCATAATCCACCACTTCAAAACCTGCTTAGATGTGATACTCAGGAACAGAAAAGTTTCTAAGTTCCTACAGTTGTACCTAATTACAAAGGCAAAACCTTTGATCAACACTTTATCATCTTTCATTTTGGGTACTGCAAAGACTTTTTAGATTTTTAAGTCTAATTCTCGTTCACCTCAATGTGATTTTTTTTATTGAAAGTGCTCTTTGAAACACAAACCAAAACAGTTTTTAAAAATTTACACTTGGTACAGACACTCATAGGCAAGAACTGTTTGAGTGGTTACAGAAATGGAGCTTGCAGATAAAGCAAAACTGATCAAAAATTAAGTTCTGGCCACAGAAAGTGCCACAGCTCATTTTTGGTTTTGGGCAAGCACCAAATGCAGCTCTCTGGAGAGAGGGGTTCCAGCCCTTTGTGTCACCATGGATTTTTGGCAGCCTTTAGTCTGAGGAGCCACTCGAGTTTGTGAACTATTTGCACTAAACTTGTGACATTTTTGATAAAATATACTAACTCCTCATGCACAGCTGCCACTTTTCAGTACTCTGATTTGATTATCCAATTTATTGGTTTTTTAACAGCAAAGAGTGCACAGTTTGCATTACACAGTGACAATATTCAGCTGTGGTGGTGGAGGGCTGATCCTGGCTGGTGCCACCAAAGCCCCTCCAGCAGCTGGGCAGGGGAGAGAAAACACAACCAAAACCTCAAGGGTGGAGATAAGGGCAGGGAGGGATCACTCACCCCTCACCCTCATGGGCAAAACAGCTTCCACTTGGGGAAATTAATTTAATTTATCACCAATCAAATCAGAGCAGGATAATGAGAAATACAAATCTTAGAACACATCCCCCCCCACCCCTCTCTTCCACCTGGCTCAGGTTTTCTCTCCCTCCCCGTTCCCAGAGGCACAGGGGGATGGGGAATGGGGCTGGGGTCACTTCATCACCCTCACCCCTTCCCCTCCAGCCTGGGTCCCTTTCCATGGGTGCAGAGACAGCTCCTGCCCCTCCTTCCTCACTGCCTGGGGCTGCAGAGCTGCTCCTCTTGCCCATCCTCTCTCCCCTGTCCAGCTGAGCTTGCACAGGGTTTTTAAGCCCCTTCCTAACCCTGTTATCCCAGAACTGCTCCCCCATGGCAGCTGGGCTCAGCTTGGCCAGCACTGGCTCCATCCTGGAGATGTTTATCACGGTGCTGCTGGGTTATAAAGGTGGGAAACAGGCTCATTTTATCAGAAAAAAATATTCCTGATTTCATTTCTCCCTTGTCCTGTACATAATGAGGGGCCTAAAGCTGGAATTGGCTCTGTGGGAAATGGGGAAAAGTCCCAGCAGCTTCTCCCAGAAACCACCAAAACCTTGTCAAGCAAATCCAAGCCAGTTGTAGGGAATAAATTCTTCTGGAATGAATGAACCACTGGGTTGATTTATTCCCCACTTGAGGAAAGCTGAGGAAGGGAGCCCAGCCCTGTGGATATCCCATGCTTTGGCTGTTTCTTCTCTCTCCTGAAGGATCCGTGGAAAAGCTTCAAGCTGAGCATCTAAAAGTGGGGTTCAGGGTGTAAAATCTGCCTGCAGTGCTGCCATGGGAGTGTGGCAGGGAATGGGAGGATGCTGAGTTGATTGTAGGAGAAATTTGTCCCTTTTGGAGCCAGCGCTGCTTGTCCTGAGCTGGGTCATCAAAATGAGGTGGCCCCGACACCTTGGGAGCCTCCAGGAGTCCTGGAGCTCGTAAAAACTGGGAGAAAGACTTCAAACAACGCCTGAGACAAGGTCAGAGCACTTTGGCAGCAAACCTGGAGCTGCTTTCTCCCTGCAGGAGATCCTGAAGTGATGAGCCCAAGTTTCAGCGTGGGCAGCACCTCCAGCCCAGAGGGTGGAGAAACCACCCCGAGGAACACGAGCAGTGTCCTGAGATACAGCAAAGGCAGCTTTTTCCAGGGAGGAACCATCCAAGGAACACATTTCCAGCAGGAATGTCCTGGAGATCCAGGAAAGGCAGCACTGGGCATTTGCTGGGGAATTGGATGGAGCAAATCCACATCCTGGCAGCAAAGTGGCCAATTTATTCCTCCCTTTTCTCCTCGTGGTGAACCACCCACACACAGCCTGTGGTCCCCAGGATCTTCTAAAAAATTAGAAATCTTAGTCTGTAAAAAGAGATTTTTACATCAAATTCAGCATTTTTAAACTTAAGCAAAACAAAGACAAAACTTCAAGCGCCACTCCCTATCACCCTGTGTATAAAAATACAGATTCTCAGTGTAATTCTACCTCAGTTCTGTTTTCATATTCTTCTGGGAAAATCCTGGGAATATTTCCTGAGCAACCCCAGCTACCAAACCTGCACTGAACTCCTGCTTTTCCAGTTATGCTTTATGGCTGGCAGGAAACATTTGTTATTTTCTTCCCAGGATATTTCACCTGGAAGAAATGACAGGGAAAGTGGAAAAAAAAAAAAGTTTCTCTTGTTTGCAGGCTGGATCCCAGTGAGAGCAGGACTTGGGGAGAAAAATACTTTATTCACATTTAACAAATACTTCATTCACATTTAACTGCTTTGCTTTTCTGAAGACAGATCCATTCATTGAAACAAAAAGAAAATTGTATCCATATAATTCATACAAAATTCTTGAAACCCTCCATCCCATTACACTATTTAAAAATATTTATGCCTGTGCATGGAACAGATTTTTTTACCTGCCAAAAGTAAAAGCTTCCATAATGAATTGTAGCAGGAAGTCTCTTCCCTAGAAGAGAAAAAATCCATAGAAATCCCAGATTCAAGCACAGGCATTTTAAATTAGTGCTCCTTAAAAGCACAGGTGAAACAAGTCTCAATATTTTCAAAGCAAAATTTTTTTTTAAAAAAGTTAATTATGAATGATGAAAATGATTATTAAAGGTGTGATTTGATTTCTGCCCAGACCGAGCACCTGAGTGCTGGGTGTCTCCTGACACCAAATCCACGTGAAGCCAGGTGGGAAATGTCAGGAGAAAACAGGAATAAAGTCACAAGAAATATTTGTAATATTTGTAATGTTTGTGTGTGTGGCTTTTTTGCCACTCCATCAACACCTCAAGCAAACCAAAAACCTTGTTTGAGTTTTGGCTTTCATTTTTAAATCTTTACTTTTGTATTTCTCTTACACTTTGTGGGAGTTTTTGGGTTTAACAAGTTGGTTTTACTCCTAATTTATAGCAGGAAAGTTTTCCTGCGTGTCTCTTTTGATTTCTAAAGCATTTCTTTTATTTCTAAATCTCTTTCTGTTGCTAAATTAAACTGCCAGTGGACATTTACTGAATCAGGGGCAGATCCAGAGCTGCTGCCAGGAAATAACCTGGAGCAGAAGGACCAGCCCTGAAAAGCAAAGGCTGCTCCAGATATTCCTCTAAAAGCACCACTCAAATCTAAGGTTAAATTTTCTTTTCAAGATTTTCCACTAGGAAAAAAATAAGACCTATATTTTTTTTATTTTTCATTTACATTTTCACATTTTTTCCCCAGGTCAGTATTCTCTTACCTACCTTAACATGACTTTTTTTTCCATTCTGAAAAGGCATTGATGCAAATCATTCAAAGCAAGCCATGCCTCTGTAGAAAATTAAAATAAAGTAAAGTAAAAGAATACGGTAAAATAGAGTAAAATAATACAGTAAAATAATACAGTAAAATAGAGTAAAATAATAGAGTAAAATAATGAAATAAAGTAAAATAGTGAAATAAAGTAAAATAGTGAAACAAAATATAAAATAAAATAAAATAAAATAAAATAAAATAAAATAAAATAAAATAAAATAAAATAAAATAAAATAAAATACGTCTTTTCATTCTGGGCTACCAGTTAAAAACAAACTTTGCAGCAGGCAATGAGAGTGTGAAGCATCTTTTTTTTTCCACCACAGCCCTTTTCTCTGAGCAGTTAAGCTCCTAATTATGTACAGGACAAGGAGATTCCCCAGCACAAGGCACAGATGAAAACAGGAATATTTTCCTGATAAAATGCACCTCTGATCAGGTGTTTCCCACCTTTGCAAGCCAGCAGCACCTTGATAAATATAAGTATATTGATAATATATAAGTACATTATCTTGACAGTATATAAGTGTGTGTATATATATATATTAAAATAAAAGTATATTATCTTGATAGTATATAAGTAAATATAAGTATACTGATAATAATATAAGTATATATTATATACTATAACATAACATAATATAACATAATATAACATAATATAACATAACATAACATAATATACATTATTATTTATAATATAGTTATATTATCAATAATATATTCTTATATTATCAATAATAAGTATCTTGTTGCAAATAAGTGTAATATATTATATTGACCATATAAATATCAAGAAATTGCTATTTAGTCCTCAGCAACAACCTGCCTTGCTGCCAGAGCCCATGACAGATTTAAACACACATATTTTGAGCAGGGACTATTAAAAATCACCCATGTTTTATTTTTTTTCTGCACTTTGTGCTGCAGATTGCCACAGCTGAGGAGCTGCCCCGGCCTGGGGAGGCTCCTGGGGCAGCGCATTCCAGCCCTGCCCTCCTGCAGCCTTTGCCCTCTCCTGAGCAGCCAGGCTAAATTGGGTAGTGCTTTTGGAAGTGAACAAATTGGGACTAGGCAAAGACCCCAAGCTCATTTTCAATTTTGTTCTGAGCTCCTGTTTGAGCTGGAGTAGTTAGGAAAGCAATAAATAGGCCAGGGCCATGGGGGAACAGCTCCTGATGTACATTTGGGTCAGGGGCTACCACCAGGATTTCTTTAGGAAGCCAGATCATATTCCTTTATGGAAAAAAAAAAATAAAATCCCAACCACAAAAAAGTTTGGTGTGGAGCATTTTTGGGAAGTTGTGAGTACAACAATAATAATTAGCATTGCAAATTAGAGCTGGATGAGATTTAGAACCAAGTTTATTTTACCCTGTCATTTATACATTGGAAATTTACCTCCCCAAATGTCTCAGCTGGCAGTTTAAAATAGGCATTCCACACATTTATGATTAATTACTATGCAAAGGTATTAATTGAAGCAATTCGTGCACTTAAACTTAGTTTTTAGTGAATTCTCTAATTTAGCAATATTAGACATATTAACTTTTATGTTAATATAAATCATTTAAGAAATATAAAATCTTATTAGGAATAGGTCAATGATAAAAACCAAAATTTCAGTCTTTATCATTTTTATATAGATCCTTAAGCTGCAGTCAGTGTTTTATTGCCCAAGGTTATGAGAGTTGCACAAATAAACAAAATAACAAATCTCTCTGCCTTTTTTGAGTTCTTCTGTCTTGTCCTTCAGACGATTAACACAGAACATGCAGACTGAAATTTGGCTTTTTAAATGAAGATTATTCATCATTTGCATTTTGGTGGGCTTTCAGTTAAGTTTGCTCTGCTTTTCTCATACCTGGGCCGTAAATTTACATTAAAATGGGCAAGGCTTAAGAAAGAGGAGAGATTTAGATGGGATATTGGGAAGGAATTGTTCCCTGGCAGGGTGGGCAGGGGCTGGGATGGGATTCCCAGAGCAGCTGTGGCTGCCCCTGCATCCCTGGCAGTGCCCAAGGCCAGGCTGGACACTGGGGCTGGGAGCCCCTGGGACAGTGGGAGGGGTCCCTGCCATGGCTGGGGTGGAATGGGGGGGATTTGGGGTCCCTCCCACCCAAACCTGGGATTCTGTGAGGGAATTATCCCTGTCCTTGGACTGGAAGCTGCCCAGGTTTACCTGCAAACATTCCCTGGCCTCAGGGCCCGCTCAGGGAAGGGTTCAGCCCATGGGGCACCAGCTCAGGGGATTTGCTCCCACAGAAACATCCTTGCTGAAGCTTAATGAAAAATATTATTTATTTAATTAAAAATTATTTTAAAATATTAAAATATTGAAATTTTATTTAGTTAGTTAAAAAATATCACCCTGGAGCCATCAGCTGCCATACCTGGAGCATCCAGAGCAGGACTCAAACCTCCTCTTCAGCTGGACCACGAAGGGTGGCTCTCACACACCCAGGATGCTCTGTAGGACAACATTCCATGGACTGGGGCTGTCCCAAAGCCCAGGAGTGTGGTTGGACCCAGGGATCACCAAAGCTGCTCCATCCCTCCCTGAGCTGGGCGGGAGGGACAGACAGAAAGGGCCAGGGTCACTTCTTCACCCTCTGTTCCTCCTCCTCAGGGACTGGAGCCCTTCCCTGCTCCAGCCTGGCTCCCACGGGAGCCAGTTCTCCATGCACAAAGGGAGTCCTGCCATTTATTTTTGCAGATAGATGATATTATTTTATTTAGAGGGATTCCCCTGCTTCTTTTTTAAGGAATTTTAACGATCATTCATAATTAGTGGAGCACTTTTCTGATCATTCCTGCCCTGTCTTTTGAAACAACCAAGGGACACTTTGGTATTCTTGGAAATAAATTAATGATTTATTCGATCTTATTAACTTAAATATTTTAAATAATTTTAAAATTTTTATTAATTTGATTTATTAACATGAACAACAGTGTTGTTCATTTTGAATTTTTTTTTCATTCCTCCACAGCTGGACACTGTTTATCACCACTCTGGAGTGAAAGTAAATAATAAAATAGTTCTCATGGAATGAATCATTCAAAGAAATGTCAGAAAAAAACAAAAACTCCAAGAAATTTTAAGGTCCTTCTCTTTCAAGGCCTTTCTTTAAAAGTGGAGGGAAAACTTGGAAGGGCCTGCCAATATCTGCTTTGATATTAATTAGAATTAATAGATCAGAATTGTATGAAATATTGTTTGCTGGTTAGAGCAGAAACACTTTGGGAGATTGCTCCTTTGAATAATTATGGGTGCAAAGGGAAAGATTAAAGTTTTTAAAGTAGTTCTATCCAGTTGTAATAATAAATGACCAAAAGTTTGGATAAGAGGAGAAATGAAGTCTTTGCTAATTGTTATTACAGTTGTTTTCTGTGACTGAGGTCATGTCAGAATTCCAATAAATTTGATTATTTCAGATGGATGAATCACTGCCCAGAAAGCCTACGTGTAAATACTGCATGAGTGGCTGCTCACTGTATCTCTTAATGAATTAAATCTCATTATTTCCCAAAATAATTTCTAGTAAAGGCTACTCAGCCAGCACAATATCCATTTATTTTACATAGAAACATAGAACCAGTAAGGTTGGAAAAGACCTTAAAGATCATCAAGTCCTACCATCAACACCTTGAAATAGTTCTGAAAAAAAGACTGATTTTCACTGAAAAAGACTTTTCTGTCCTCATTCCCTAAGGCAAACTTGTTTCCCTTTCCCTCCCTGCTGCTCACAAGGGAATTGGTCCTTGGAAAACATAAAAAACGACTTAGAAAAAGGGTTTTACTTTCAGAGAAAGTTCTTAACGTGCACTCAAATGACTTTTCTTTATTCCTACCTCACCTGTAGCAACCCCCTGTGTTTATGGACAGGTGTGAGAGGTGGAAAAGGCAATGAAACCCCAGCAAATGTGGGGTTTGGGGCTGGAGTCTGGCAGGGACACGGGGATGGGGACACAGGGGTAAACAAAGCGAGCCCAGGCTTTGCTTTCACCCAGCAGCAGCATTTAACCCCGGGCTTGAAAAGGAGGATGCTCACAAATACAGTGAAGTCATGTATTCAATTTTGCTCAACTACTGGTGTGAAATTTTAATCAAAAAACTAGAGAGCTCATTCAAAAAAGAAATTAGTGAAGAAAAAAAAATTAAAAAAAAAAAAAAACTTTGGTCGTCTCTCATCAGTGAAAACTGATTTAGTTATGCAAATTACTGCTATGAATATTAAACCACTGATGAAAGGTTTTTAATGAAGGGATCTTTTGTTTTGGAAATGCAAGGGTATATGCTTTAATTTCTTGCTAATTTACTGTTCTTTGATAATGTTCGCATTTTCCCCAAAGTGACTCCACTGATGGGTTTAATACTGTGAATAGAACTACAGGCCAACAATACTGGTTTTGACAAGCCTTCCCCTGTGTAACTATAGATCATGATTTGCAGCCCCTTATGCACAATTCTATTAGGGTGAATTTTGTCTACAGGGCTTTCCATGAAATGAATTCTCATTTTAATGTTAGCCTCCTGCAGTTTTTAATTTTTAATCTGTAATATGAAATTGCAAATTTTACAAACATCATTTGAAAAAGCCACTAGGACAGAACCGAATGCCAAAGTTTACATATTGCCTAATTAGACTGTTATGAGAAGCAGCTTATCAATGTCAAGCCAAAGATCATCAAAAAATCCAATTACTAATTTGAAAAACACATATATTTATAGGTTCATTTTGTTTAATTTGCATCCGATTAGCTTAATAATTGTTTAAAAATTGTATTAAGGTTAATAATTTGGGTTCAGTTAGCAACACACCTGGGCTGCCCAAGTGGGTACCCCACCAAAACCAAAGCTCTGTGGTAATCTTTTCCAGCAGAAAGCACAGAGAGCTCATTACTCAAATGACAAGGCAATTTTAAATATGAGAAGTTATTAAATCCACTCATAGGCTGCTCTTTTTTCAGCTGGTACTGGTCAGGACTGCTCAGGCTGGGCTCTCCCAAACTTCCAGGAGGATTCACCTCGTTTGGATGCTGAGTCCTGTCTCACCAGCCAAGGTCTGCTCCGAGATCCTAACAGGGAATTTGGGCTTTTAAAAGTTGGCATTAGAGGGGAGCAATGGTGGGCAAGGCAAAGGGGGTGTTTCTCTTTAAGGTCAGTTTTAGTGCAAGCTCAGAGTGGGCATTGCTAACCACAGCAAGGGACAGGTCTGGGAAATTGGTCCCACGGCTGGACTCAAAGGTCTTCTCCAACCTAAATGACTCTAGAATTCCATTAATTCCACCAAATAGGTGCCACAGCCAACATCACTTAAGAAATTGACTCCTGGGAATGTTCATCCTTCCCTAATGCTGTGCTGGTGAGGGCAGTGGTGTCCTGAGGAAACACGGGAGCTGTCCAAGGGGAACTGCTGATCCTAGGGACAGAATTGATCCTAGGGCCAGAACTGATCAGAGGAACAGGACTGATCCTAGGGACAGGACTGATCCCAGGGACAGGACTGATCCTATGGCAAGAACTGATCCTAGGGACAGAACTGATCCTATGGCAAGAACTGATCCTAGGGACAGAACTGATCCTATGGCAAGAACTGATCCTAGGGACGGAACTGATGCTAGGGACAGAACTGATCCCAGGGCCAGGGCTGATCCCGTGGCCAGAACTGATCCTACAGACAGAACTGATCCCAGGGACAGGACTGATCCTATGGCAAGGACTGATCCCGTGGCCAGAACTGATCCTATGGCAAGAACTGATCCTAGGGCCAGGACTGATCCCATGGCCACAACTGATCCTAGGGCCAGGACTGATCATGGCAAGAACTGATCCTAGGGACAGGACTGATCCTAGGGCCAGAACTGATCCTATGGACAGAACTGATCCTAGGGACAGGACTGATCCTAGGGCCAGGACTGATCCTAGGGCCAGAACTGATCCTAGGGCCAGAACTGATCCTAGGGACAGGACTGATCCTGGGGCCAGGACTGATCCCATGGCCAGAACTGATCCTGGGGCCCAGCACAGCCATGCCAGAGGCTGGGAAGCTGTGCCAGGCTGGGCAGGTGGGCTGGGACGGTGGTGTCCGTGTGTCCGTGTTCCTGCTCTCTCAGAAGCCACCTCAGCCTTGGAACTCCCCAGCCAAGCCCTGCCCGGGGTTCCCTCATTAAGCCAGGAGTGGGGCTGAGCTTTGCCTGAGGACCAAGGCTTTCCCTTCAGTTAATGGGAAGCAGGAGGTTTCTCCAGAGGGAGAACGGGAGCCCCAAGCCGAGCTGGAGCGCCCTGGAGGAACGGCCGCGGATCTTGGGAGGCAACTCCCCAGATGATCAAATTAGTGCCTCTGCTGCCTAATTGGCACGGGGTGCACCAACTAATGAACGTGGAGCAGTGCAACAAAGGAGGCACACGCTGGAAAGGGAGGAAAATGAGCTGGTGCTAATTGGTGGGCTTGACTTGGCTGGGATTAATCACACATTGTAACGGGAGGGCTACAAAGTAATGCCCACACCCCAAAAGGCACTGCAGGGCTGATTTGCATATCTATAATGAGCTGGGTTTTGGTGAATTGACAGGATTCGGCTTCAAAATAAAAAAAGCTGGTGGGTTTTCACCTGGTCCAGCTCCTAAAAGTCTCAGCTTTAGTTTTAAACTTAGTTTCAGGCTTTGACTGAGGAGATGCTCTCAGTAGGTTCAATTAAAATGGATTTGGCCCCTCGCTTGCCTCATGGATGATTTCTGATCTGCCTGACCCTCCTAGAGGGGTTTCTCATTTCCCATTATTTAAAAAATAGGTCATTGAGAGTTTTAGGAACACAGGCAAAATATTAATTACAAAGTTCACCAGGCACAGTTTTGGTCAGCTGGTGGGGTATCTCCCCTCAAAGAAAAACAAGCATTGATGGCAGTGGGTTCTGGGGAGATTTACAGGATAAATGCTCATAGGTGGTTAAGAAGAGCCTGGTCTAATCTAATTTACAGCTCTAATTAGCTGGTTTTTAAAAAAAATCTGTTTGACCTTCTTGAGGGCAGTGAAGGCAGCATCTTTCCCTGGTATTCACAAACATTGCAATTTAAAATACCTCCAGAGCTGCAAAACTGAGAGCATCAGATCCAGATGGATATGCAGCTCCCTCTGGAAGGAGCAGAGGAGAAAATCAGGGGTTCATTCCTGTGCCACACAGTAGCCACTAAGATTTCCTTACATTCATCCACCAAGAAGCCTGGAAAACTAAATTGCACAAAATCCCAAATTTCATTCCATCACGTCCTAAAGAATGGGATCCTCTCACTGAAGAAAATGACATTTAAAAAATTTAGAAGCTGAATATTAAATATAAAAAGATTCTACAATAATTTCATACTGACATAACTTACTTTATAACAGTATTTCTATGAGAAAGCTAAATATTAACAAAAATAATTTGAAAAATAAACTTTTACTTAGAATTCAATTGAGAAATTTAGAAATAAATTTCTGTTTTTCAGATGGCTGCAAAGCTGTGCAATCCTTTGATCTCCTACCACAAATAGCAAAAATGGTATTTTTCTGGAAATCATAAGTTTTTTTGTTTCATGAAAGAGCTGCAATTTCTTGCTAAGAAGTTTCATGTTCCACCAGAACAGAAAAAAAACTCCAACAAATTATTGTGTCTGTCCAGGTTGAAACTTGAGTTTAAACTGGGGTTAAACTGGATTAAATTCCTCTTTCTAAGTGCTGAAGTTCACTTAGTCCAGGTCTCTCCTGGAGCTGGGAAATTTGTGTTGAAGGATTTGAATCAGCAGATTTTAAACTGCTGAAGTCAAAATAAGATTTTTTAATTCCTTAATGAACACTGAGGAGCAAAACTCCTCTCACTCAGGTTTTGTTTTAAATATCCATCCAATTTTAGGTGGGAAAATAAGCCACGAGGAACATTCTGGCAAGATTTTTATCTTAATAAAATATCTTAATAAAATCTAAAGAATATCTTAATAAAGTATCTTAATAAAATAAATTTTAAAATGCCGTAACTTTACTCAGATAATTCCAATAGCAGCACTAAAAACACTGATTTGTTGCCAGTGTTTCTTCCCTGGCACACAGAGACACAGGAGAATTTGCCTCCAAGTGCTTTGATTTCTTCTGGCTTTGGCTGAAAAGATTTCCTGGGCAAGGTGATCTGGATGATGCTGCTCAGAATCAGCAGTGAGTGGGTATTGAAGCACTTCTGTCATGGTTTTATGGTTTCCCACCTTGAATTCCAAATTCTGGCTGCAGAATTTGGTTTTATCTCTTGATAAAACTGATTATTTTCAGTGAAATGCAGTAGGAAGTTTTACTCTTTCTGCCATGTGTCCTGTAAAAGTTGTGGTATCAAACTTTGGGATTACAAGGGTGCATTTTAGCCATGCACAATCCTGCATTCTACTGGAATTTAAAAATCCCTTCTGGAGAAAAAAAAAAAAAAATCAATCTGGAGAATTTGCTTAAATTAATTAAATAAAAAGGAAAATTTATAATGCTTTAATCTTTAAATTTAGAATTTTAAAGATCAGAATAGGATAGGGGTTTTAGCTTTCAAATACACTGATTTTCCCCAATTTTTAGTGTTAATTTCTTGTCACAAGCTGACAAGTCCTGACCTACCTGCCACTCAGAGAGCCACAAAAACATCAACATCTTCCACCTGAGCACCATCAAACACCCCCAGATCACCCCACACCCCTGATATTTAATTTCCAGTTGTTTTCATTACCTTTTTTAGTACCACAGAAAGAAAATTTACTTCAGGAGATGTTCCTCAAGTTTAGTTTATCCACGAATTCCTGACTCTGTTGGCAAACGTGAGAATATTCACTAATTAGGACTTTTGGAGTGGCAGGGAACCTCACATGGAATTTTTTTAAAGGATGGGAGTTCCCACCTGTCTCCAGTTTTTTTTGTGACCTCCTCTGAGTACCAGCCATAAATGATATTCTAAAGGATCAGGGAAGGAAGCTGGAGTGGGAATCTATGGAGACAATGTCCTCAAAGATCATAAATTACCTGCTCTCTGCTCATCTCTGAGAATTGCCTCCATCCGAGCCCAGCCTTTGGGAAATTACAGAATTTCCCAAAATTCTGGGGGTGTTTACAGCTCAGCTCCAAGGTTAACAACTGCTCTCCCAAAACAGCATCGCACCTCTGGGTCAGGGCAGGGGAGGAATGCCAGGGAAAGAGACAAAAGGTGCAAAATTCAAACCATTTTCTTTCCATATTTCATGTAATTAAGCAGCTTGTCTTGCTGTCAGGGAACTCTTTCAAGCCAAGGAGCCTGGAAGGAAATTGGATATGAAAGAGACTGTCAGGAACAGGCAGGGCTGTGGCAGTGATGGCAAGGCAGGGCTGAAATATTAAAATCCAGTTTTGTTGTCAGGAAGTTTTGAAGGTTTTGAAACTCCCTGTGACAATCAGGTTGATTTTTCAACCTTATTTATGTAGTGGAAGCAGGAAGTCCATCTATTTTTAATAAGTGTGGAGATGGAATTGAGAGGAGAGACGGAGGCTCCCACAGGGATCGGTGACAATTGACAGCACAGCGGTGACAAGGCCATCAAAAGGAGGATCAAACCAAAACCTCTGGAAAAATAACGCTCCTGCTTAAATAATAAATACTCTGCAGGGATTTAAGAGCCATGAGGATGTGGCATTTGGGGACACGGGACAGTGGTGGCCTTGGACTCAATGGTTTTGGAAAACTTTTCAAACCTAAATGAGGCTGTGAGATTAAATATCATCAACAGGCAGCTCTGTATATTTACACAAAATTTAAAATGCTCATTCCTCTTTACTACTCACTCAAAATCACTGGAGCAATTAGCTGTAAATAAATTCATAGATATAAAGCATATGTAATATGCTGAAATTAGCTTTAAACAAATTCATGGATATAAAAGCAATTTGTAAATGCAAGGAACAATCATGGATAACTAAGAGAAACCTCTGCTTCCTGATGTTATTTATGTCCCATTCTTTTCCTTCTTTCCTTAGGAAAATCATCAGCCCAGATTAAAAAAAAAAGATTGACAATGCAGAAAGTTTGCAATGAAATTTTCCTACCATTTCCTTTTTTTTTGTTTTAATTTGTGCTGCCACACAACCAACAATGAAGATGTAGCTCTACAGAAATTACAGAGAAAATAATTTGGAAATTTTCCTAGAGGAAAATGATTTGTTTTTTTTGGCTGACCCCTCAGATAAAAGATTCATCTCAGCTCTCCCTCAGAATTATCTACCTTGAGGTAGATTTGCAGTTTCAAATTTTCGGAGTGGAAATGGAGCTGCCTATAAAATAAAATACATATACATACAATAAAATATACATACAATAAATACATACAATAAATAAATTATCGAATTTGAATCAACAGGAATTCATGTTTAAATACCAGTTCTACAAAAGACCACAGGAAACATCCTGGACAGTGAGCAAAGCCCAGGTCTGGGTGGCTGCAGGGTCCCCACAACCAAATAAATACAATAAAATGCAGCAGCCCCGTACCTTAAACTCCTGATTTCCCTGGCTGGCTGTAGACACTGCCAAAAGTGACACAACAACAGCAGCATCACTCTCTGAGAGACTTCCACGAGTGAACCTTGCTTTGGGAATTCCCATCCTCCTTGGTCCATCTCTTCACCAAACACATCTGGCCTTGCACAGATCTCCAGAGCACAGGTGTGCTCCTGGCATTACAGACACTGGGTCTAGAGCTGGAGATCTCTGAAATTCCTGCAAAAGCAGTGGGATAAATTCCTCAGGAGATCTCTCCAATTCCTACAAAAGCACTCGGATACATTCCTCAGGGAGATCTCTGAAATTCCTACAAAAGCACTGGGATAAATTCCTCAGGGATAAATTCCTCAGGGAGATCTCTGAAATTCCTACAAAAGCACTGGGATAAATTCCTCAGGGATAAATTCCTCAGGGAGATTTCTGAAATTCCTACAAAAGCAGTGGGACACATTCCTCAGAGAGGTCTCTCCAATTCCTACAAAAGCAGTGGGATAAATTCCTCAGGGAGATCCCTGAAATTCCTACAAAAGCAGTGGGATACATTCCTCAGAGAGATCTCTCCAATTCCTACAAAAGCAGTGGGATAAATTCCTCAGGGAGATCTCTGAAATTCCTACAAAAGCGGTGGGATAAATTCCTCAGGGAGATCTCTGAAATTCCTACAAAAGCGGTGGGATAAATTCCTCAGGGAGATCTCTGAAATTCCTACAAAAGCACTGGGACACATTCCTCAGGGAGATCTCTTCAATTCCTGCAAAAGCAGTGGGATAAATTCCTCAGGGAGAGGCTCTGCCCACGTTAGAGGAGATTCTGCCCAGGATTCCTTCCCAGTCTCGAGACCAGCTCCAGTGAGGCACCTGGGAAAGTGGCAATGAGAGGAGACAATTCCTGATTTTTGATACTAGAGAAGGAGAATTTACTTCAGGAGATGTTCCTCAAGTTTAGTTTATCCACAAATTCCATCTTGGGGAGAAACCCCAGCTCTGGAGGAGAATTGAGGCATTTAATCCAAGCTTTGTTAGATTTGAACTAGGATTAAAAACCAAAAAGGGACAGATCTGAGTGACTGGAGAAAAAAACCCAAACAACTTCTTAGAACCAGAAAAATATTCCTGTGGATCCCTGTATTTCCCAACCATGGCATTGCTTATACAAAGGAGACAGTTTTGAATTTAGGGGAGATGGTAAAATTTTGCTTTTCTCCTCTGAGATTTCAGTGTTAAAGTTCTAGGAATGTCATGATTGGAAAACAGGGTTAAAAAAAGCCACAAAAAACCCAAACCAAACCAAAAGACCTCCCCCTTCCACCCACCATAGTATATTCCAATTCTCATATTTAACCATGTGAAGTTCAAGGGAAAGTAGCAGATTCTGCACCTGGGATGGAGCAACCCTAGATGTACGGACAGACTGGGAATTTTCACACTAGAATTGAGTAATTAAAAAAAAAAAAGTGCATTATAATTCAATAAAAACCCTCTGTGGATATGGGTACAGCACATTCCACATGATAAAAAACAAACAAGCAAAAAATCCAACCTAAATTAAAAAAAAAAATATTATATCAGATCTGAAGTTTGGAGTCTTAGGGGTCTTTTCCAACCTGAACAATTCCAATTCCAACTGCTCTGCTGCAGAACCATCCCCAACTCCTCACACACCACATCAACAAAGGATTTTGAATCAGGTCTAACAACTGCACACAAGTTTGATGCCCAGGCTGAGTTTTCTCTGTTTCTGCATTTAAGAAGCCCCCAGCCTTGAAGACAAATTATCTGTAAAAAGTCCTAAAAATTCTGCCTGAAAACCACATCAATCAGAGGATGAACCTTAAAAATGAACTCCTAAGACAGCAGCAATTATTCTTAAGCATCCTTAAAAGCAAAAAACCACACAAGTGCCAAACTGTTTACAAGTTTAATGACTTCAGAACCTGCACTTTTCAATACAAATTTAATTTTTTAAAAAAACTTATTAAAAATTTAGCATAATACTTCTGCTAATACAACTACTTTTTTTTTTTAAAAAGAATATTTACAGAACTCCAAGGAAAAATAAAACTTAAGCATAGGAAAATTTCAGCAGAAAATAGTTTTAGCTGGCAGTAATATGGCTTCCTGATTGTTGTACTGATCAGCAGGAAAAAGGGGAGAAACACTGGTAAACAAAATGGAATTTATGTTTGCAGCTTTGCACAAGCACCCCGTGGTTTAGGAACCACCACATATTGGCAAAGCTACTAAAGAAAGATCTACTTCCTATCTGTAGACACATTAAGAAACGTATTTTGCAAAGCAATCATGTCATTACCAAAAATCTTAGCTTAAAATCAGAGTGCAAATCAATTCACATTAAAAAAAACAACTGTAATTGGAATTACTGAATTGATTTAAAAACTGGTTCTGGGACTCCTAAGGCTATTTCCTTGTTCTTGTGCTGGATCTTGTCCTCCTCTCCATCCCTCCAGTGGTCTGAGCTGCCCTTGCATCCTCTTCTCCAAGTTTAGTTTTGTTTCTTCTTCCTCTTTGGAGAGACCCATTTTCATCATTCCCTATTTGCACATGGAAAAAATGTCAATTTGTATCATCAATCAAACATTTCCCACAAAATTCCATCTTCACCTACATTGTTTTGAAAGGAAATGTCCCCAATGACAACATTCCAAAGATTCTATCTCTGAATTCAACAAACCAAATACCAACCCCACACTTCTGCACATCCAATATCCTTTAAGTTGGATCCCTGAGGATTCACAGCTATTTCTGAAAGTAGGTTAACATTAATGAGAGCACCAAAACCAATTAGCTGCCATTTTAGCTAAAATTCCTCCCACCGATATGTGAAACTAAAACAGGACCAACACCAAAGTCCTGCAAAAATGAGAAGAGAGCAAGTTTTATGGCAGGCAATTCCTTGCTGCAGCACCAAAGAGTTGCTGCCATTTCTACTTCAAGGCACTCATTTGATAATATTTTCTGATTGGGAGTTCTTAAGTCAAGCTGAAAACTCCAGGGGATATTTTAGGTGGCAGCAGGACCAGGACAGTGATTGTCCCCTGCACTGGGGAGGCACCTCCAGTGCTGTGCCCAGTTTGGGTCCCTCAGCTCAGGAGGGACATGGAGGGGCTGGAGAGTGACCAGGGAAGGGAACGGAGCTGGGGAGAGCCCCAGGAGCAGCTGAGAGAGCTGAGATCTTGGATCTTCTCCATCAGCAGCCCCAGAGCTCTGTACTCAATTGGCGTATCTACAAACTCATCCAACCTTCAAGAGAAAGCCAAGCCTTGCCTCACCTGGTTTTAGTTTTTTGGGTGGCACATCCTCTGCTGGCAGCTGGCACTTCCTCCTGCGAGAGGCGGGAGCTGCCTGTGGAGCAGGGGCACCCTCCTGGCCTTTTCCTGGCTGATTCTCCTCAGAACCAGTGGATGCTCCACTCAAATCCTGAGTTCCCAGAGTGCTGCCACTTCCTGGCAAGTCACCGCTTCTGTGGGGAGAAGCAGAAGTAGCTGCCTCTAATGACACCTCCACCTTCCTCCTACTGTTTCTCAACTGCCTTGTTCTTCCTTGGCATGGATTATTTTCTGGAGATGCATCTTCACTTTCTTGAAGAACCCTCTTCTGACCTCTGCCTCTGGGCAGGTTGGGTTTTCCCCTGAGAGAAGTGGAAATTGTTTCTTCAGAAGTGGAAGTTTTCTTCCAGCCCACTCTTGATGGATTTTCTTTTGCAGGTGGAGCTACATCCAGAAGTTTACTTTTTTCTTCAGGAATTCTGTCTTTACCACCTTCTGGCAAACCCTGAAGTGAGGTGGGATTAAGAGCCAGTGAAGTGGTTACTTGCCTCAAGCTCTCTTGTACAAGCTCCATATTTTCTTGGGAAGAATTGTCCAAATTCTCTTTAGCTTCCCTATTGTTATTTTTTCTGCCACTTCGTTTTGACAGGACCTGGTTTCCCTGAATAGAACTTTTGGCTTCTATCAAGGGGGCAGTTTCCTTCCTCCTGCCTCTTCTCAGTTGATTTTCTTTTCCAGATGGATCACAAGTTTCTAAGGGAACATTCTGCTCTTCTTTGGGAGCTTCTTCTCCATCACCTGCCGGCAACCTGCGCTTCCCTCGAAGAGAGATGGACTTGGTTGTGTGTGATGCCAGAGCAGCTTCTTTCCTTCTGCCCCTTCCTGGTGCCTTCTCCTTAGCACAGGACACTGCTTCCAAAGGCACACTTTGTTCTTCCTGAGTACCCTCATCTTTAGTCTCTGACAAGCCACATTTTCCCTGGAGAGGAGTTGGACTTCTTGCCTCTGCTGCTGGATCCATCTTTTTCCTTCTGTCCCTTGCTGGTGCATTCACTTTTGCCTGTAAAGTTTTATTACCCAGAGCTGCATTTCCCTCTTCTCTCTGTGCCACCTGCGTAGCATCACCTTCCAGCAGCAGCCCACGTCTCGTTCTGACAGAAGGAGATCTGCTCTGTGAGGCTGCAGCCACCTGGCGCCTCCTGCCCCGCCTCGGTGGATTGTCCTCTGCTGAAGAGGGAGCAGCTTCCAAAGCTGATCCTGCCTCTTGTACAACAGCCTCATCTTTCCTATGATCTGCAGTTAATGTTTGTTTTTCCATAAAGGCAGGACTAGCTTCTTGTGGGATGGAATCAGGTTGCTTTCTCCTGCCCCTCCTTCCCTGTGAAGGAAGATTTTCGGAATTCTCATGTTGATTATCTTTGTCAGTCATCCCTTCATCACCCTCAGGTAAACTTTTTCCTTCAATTGCTTTGGAACTGCTTTCTTCAAGCTGAAAATTAACTTTTTTACCTCTTCCTCTTCTAGACACCACTGCATTTTTTTGTGCTGGACTGCCCTGCAGGGTTTCAGTTTGCTTTGCTCTAAGTATTCCCTGTTCATTTCTGGTCCTCCTCTGAGTGCCCTGAGCAGGACTGGCACTGTCTGCAGCTGGGACTGGTGGGGCACCTGGGCTGGGCTGCTCCTCCCTGCCTTGGGCTGCACTGACACAAACAGAGCCCACAGAGTCCTGCAGAGAAGACTCATCCACTTCTGACTTCAATTTGGGAGCAATTGGTTTTAGGCTGTTCACATTTTCAGTAAATTCCTCAGCTTTTTGCTCCAAAGAGTCTTTTTTGCCTCTCCTGCTTCTAGCCCTGTTTGCTTCCATGTTCTGAGCACTGACTGGCATTTTGTTTGTCTCTGCAGAAGGTGACTCTGCCTTTAATCTTCGAGCTGCCTCTGTTGTATTTTCCTGAGCATTTTCTGTTTCATATCCCTGAGATTCTTTCATCTTATTTTTCACGTGGGATTGTGTTTCTGCATCAGTTTCAGTTGATGTTTCCTCAGTTTTCTGAATGTTTTGTGTATTTTCAAGTGTGACCTCACAAGTGTCTGCTTTTATTTCAGCTGAGTGCTTTCTGTTTCTAGTACTTCTAAGAGATGTAACTCTTCTCTCTGTTGCCTTTAGTTCAAGTTTAGTGCCATTTTCAGATTCTTGGGCTGTGACAGCCTCAGGAGCTTTGTCACAAGCCTGTTCCTGTCTTTGTGAAACCTTTGGGGATGGGTCTTTACGAAGCTTTCTGGTTGTTCCATGAAGCTCTCCTGGAGAAGCTGCTTTACCTTGGTGATCCCTTGCCTGTCTCCCTCTTCTTGGTGGAATCACTGGTTCTGTGCTCTGCACTCCTCTGCGCCTCCTCCTTGGTGACAGGAGCACTTCTTCACTGTCCTCCATGCCACTGGCAGCAGCTTTGCTATCAGGATTATTTACACCTGTTTGCAGCTGACACATTTCACCCTGAATGCTTCCAGCTCCTGTCTTTGTGCCTGGATCACCTTCAGTTCCATTGGTGCCACAGTCCTGCAAACTCTGTTTGGTATTTGCAGGCGCTTTTTGTAGCACTGAGGAATCTTCAGCACAAGACTCCAGATGTTCATTTGGATGTTTTAACTCCTTCAGCTCTTTCCTTTTACCTCTCCCTGCTCTCTGAGCAGCTCCAGGTGGTTCCACAGATGAGACAATGTCAAGTCCTTCCTGATCAGGGCACTTTGGAGCCGCCTCTTGCATGCAACGCTTTGTCCTCCTTCCTCTTCCCTTGTTTTCAAGTGTGATCACTCCCATCTCCTCTTGGGTTTCAGGACTCTGCAACTCCTTTAAACTCACACCATTTTCACTTGGCTTTGCTGCAGCAGGAGGCACAGCCCTCCTGCCCCTTCTGGGTCTCTGGGTAGGCTGCTCTTCACCAGCTGAGTCCTTCTGTTGGGAATCTTCACCTTGGGAAACTTTTCCTTTCTCTTCTAGAGGAGGGCAAAGAGCACCAACAAAAATTAGACATTCCTGTGCCTGATTGAGTATTTCCATTTTCCTCAGAGAGGCATCTTGCTCAAACAAATCATACAATAAATACAGAAATATTTAACCAATTCCTAGATTAAAGGCCAGGCTTCTGACTGAAGTTGTTTAATTTATTTGAATAGGTCAAAGGGAAAAAATTATCTTAGCTCAGGAAATAGCTGAGCTCACTGAGAGAGGTTTAAACAACATTTGAACTTCATGGTAAAATTTATGATTTTATATATTCATTATTCCTCTAAGCAAAATATTTGTACTTACCACGTTTATGACTGGAATTAGAACCAGGAGATGCAATTTCTCCCTGAGAATCCATAACATTTACTGATCTGACCTAAATGAATAAAAAATAACCAATAAATGTGTGTCTGACAGGACAAGAACTTATGGAGCCAACCAAAACCAGATGAATGTACAGCAACATTTATAAAAATGTTTGTGAAACCCTTTCCTTACAAATTAAATCAATTAGTCTTATAAATGCATCATCCATTTATCTGATATAAACTCACAAACATAGCAAATTCAATTCTTGCCATCTAAAGTGAAAGACAACATTGTGGAGAGGTTGAGAAGTGCCTAATTTAGTGCTCAAAGGGAACTTGGGGTACTGAAGAGAAATTGAGTGCTCTGTAGTGTTTTATTGTGGTTCTAAGCACTAAGCCCAGGGATACTCAGCATTTTACCTATGGAATGTGAGAATCAAAGTAATTTTTTCAGGAAATGATACTGGCAGTGATGCCAGCACATCTCCACTGAAGATCAAGATTCTTGTCACAATAAAAAGCAGCACCAGAACAAACCAGGCTGGGCACAGACATCACCCACCCTGACCCACTAACTGGAGAACTTCACTTCTCCTACTTGCAGTGGTCAGTGTGGAATGGTGAATGAGATGCTGGCAATGTCACTTTTATATTAACCTTATCACTTTCATTAAGCCTGTTTTTAATGATACTTAACCTCAAAACACTTGTTTGTGACAGGTCCTTTCAAATAAATCCATTTTAATACACACAAATGCAGCTGTCCCCAAAAAATGTTGCAAGATAGAAGAAAGTGTCATACTAGGAAGTCAAAATGCATTTCAACCACAGGTTTCAAAATCTAAAAACATCCTTTCCAAAAGTTGAAGTATTTTACCTTCATTTCTCTGGGGTACCAAACATTTCAGTCACTCCAGCATAGTCCACTTCAAAATCAGAAGATTTCTGCCTGGGTTCTGCCATGAGCCTTTGCAGCCCCACAAAATCCTCAACTGGTTGATATTTCTCTTTAGGAGACTTCATCAATCTCTTAATTCCAAACATGTTTTCCACAGGCTGCACCTTCTCCTTTGGTGTCTGGAAAATGCGGCTGATGCCAACCATGTCTTCCACAGGCTGGGATTTCAGCTTTGGGCTTTTCCTGGCTGAAGTCACAGCTGGCACAGCTTTTACTGCTCTCTGCTCTCTACTGGAGTCTCCAGCAACCTTTTCAAGGCAATTTCATCAGTGACTGGTTCCAGCTCTTGCTGAGGGGTCTTCAGGAGCTGCTTAATGCCTGACAGGTCCTCCACTGGCTCTGGCTTCCGCCGTGGGGTCCTCATGAGCTGTTTGATGCCTGACAAAGCCTCCACAGGCTCCAACTTCTGCTTTGGGGTTTTCAAGAGGTGCTTGATGCCTGACAGAACCTCTACAGGCTCCAACTTCTGCTTTGGGGTCTTTAAGAGGTGCTTGATGCCTGACAGAACCTCTACAGGCTCCAGCTGCTGCTTTGGGGTCCTTATGAGATGCTTAATGCCTGACAAAGCCTCTACAGGCTCCAGTTTCTGATTTGGGGTTTTCAAGAGCTGTTTGATGCCTGATAGAACCTCTGTAGGCTCCAATTTCTGCTTTGGGGTCTTCAAGAGCTGTTTGATGCCTGACAAAACTTCTACAGGCTCCAACTTCTGATTTGGGGTTTTCAAGAGGTGCTTGGTGCCTGACAAAACCTCTGTAGGCTCCAATTTCTGATCTGGAGTCTTCAAGAGCTGTTTGATGCCTGACAAAACCTCTGTAGGCTCCAATTTCTGCTTTGGGGTCTTCAAGAGCTGTTTGATGCCTGACAAAACTTCTACAGGCTCCAACTTCTGATTTGGGGTTTTCAAGAGGTGCTTGGTGCCTGACAAAACCTCTGTAGGCTCCAATTTCTGATCTGGAGTCTTCAAGAGCTGTTTGATGCCTGACAAAACCTCTGTAGGCTCCAATTTCTGCTTTGGGGTCTTCAAGAGCTGTTTGATGCCTGACAAAACTTCTACAGGCTCCAACTTCTGATTTGGGGTTTTCAAGAGGTGCTTGGTGCCTGACAAAACCTCTGTAGGCTCCAATTTCTGCTTTGGGGTCTTCAAGAGCTGTTTGATGCCTGACAAAACTTCTACAGGCTCCAACTTCTGATTTGGGGTTTTCAAGAGGTGCTTGGTGCCTGACAAAACCTCTGTAGGCTCCAATTTCTGATCTGGAGTCTTCAAGAGCTGTTTGATGCCTGACAAAACCTCTGTAGGCTCCAATTTCTGCTTTGGGGTCTTCAAGAGCTGTTTGATGCCTGACAAAACTTCTACAGGCTCCAACTTCTGATTTGGGGTTTTCAAGAGGTGCTTGGTGCCTGACAAAACCTCTGTAGGCTCCAATTTCTGATCTGGAGTCTTCAAGAGCTGTTTGATCCCTGACAAAACCTCTGTAGGCTCCAATTTCTGCTTTGGGGTCTTCATGAGTCTCTTGATACCTGACAAAACCTCTCCTGGTTCCGACCTTTGCCCAGGGGTCCTTAAAATCTTCCTTTTGCTTGACATGACCTCAACTGGCTCCACTTTCTGCTTTGGAGCCCTCCTTTTACTTCCTGATTTCACCAGAGATGCTGGTTTTGTTGGAGTTACTGCCAAACTATCCACAGTATCTTTGTGCACAGCTTTTCTCTTTTCAGGAGTTTTTGTGGCTATCTCATCAAACATAGGTGGAGATGACTCCTGTCTCAGAAGGTGGAATATGCCTGGACTCACTTGCTTCTGCTCTGAAGCATCTGAATTATTTAATGGTGACACCATCATCTCTCCTGAAATAAGCAGTAGACTTATGTCATTTGGAAAATAAATTAAGCAGAAAACCCAAGCATTTTAATTGCTGCATAATAAAAACAATCAACTTCAAATACACCCTTCTAGAAATCAAAATCTAAACATGTGCATTGGGCATTCAGTGTCTGGATGTCTCATCAGCAGCTTGAAGTTCCATACCAAACAGAATGAATAATAAAATATCCTACTCAGAAACTAACTGGAACTACATTTTCCTTTAATACCTGATAAATCTCAATGGTTCCTCTCATGGGTTGCTGGATGCTTCACCTCAGTTAAATCTGCCTAGGCTGAGACTGCTGCTAACCCATAATATACCTCAGTATTCTTTTTTTAAAATATCAAACCTACCAGATTCCTCCGGAGTGTGCAAGTCAGAAATGTCCCCTGCAGCCCATGGTGGTGTAACATCAGCACTGTGAGCAGTGGCCAGAGGAAGTGTTCCTTCTCTCTGATTTTTTGGGGTTTGGAACATTTCAGGCACCCCTAGAAGTGACATTTGGGGAAATGAGCAGAGGTTTTGACAAAAGAACTGCACAGCAGGCAGATGAAGCAACAGACTTTGAAATCTCACCTGTGAAACTTTCATCCATATCCATGTTGAGCTTCAGCTTGGGATTTTTTACCACTTTAGGGACGTGTCCAGCTGACCTGACTGTGGTGGAATAAGCTCTACCTACAACTATGGTAGCAGGTGACTCTGCATGACCTGTGCTGAAGTGACCTTTTATTTTCTTCTCTGGAGTCTGCAGAGGGAAAAGGGAAAAAAAAAAACAAACAAAACCAAAACCAAACAGTTATTAAACAAAGATTCATGGTGGAAGAGCTGGCCAAGCTCCTTCCACAATTTATCATCAGTCATGGTTAACTGGGAGGCTCCAGAAGGCTGGAGGATGTCCAGGGCCAGGGAGGGTTGGAAGGTCTGGCCAGCCTGAGTTTAGGAAAGGCAGATCCTGCCTGATTTTTATCATCAGAGCTTGGATTCCAAGATCTTGGAAGTCTTTTCCAACCCTACTAATTCTGTGATTATTTTTGCACAAACCTCCATCTCCCACATGCTGTGGGAGACAATGACTCCCATTTTACATCACACCAAGAGCTCAGCTTCTCAATCAAAATCCATCCAGGCTGCTTGGTGGATATGCAAGAAAATAAAACAAAGCAACCTAAGAAAGAAAAGCATACCTTTGGTGGGTGCTTTAATCTCTTCAGGGCTTTGCCTTTATGGACAGTTTTTTTAGCAGTCCTTGGCTGTGGTCTTGCAACCCCCAATTTTACCACTTCTGCCCAAGATTTTGCAACTAGAAGAAAAGGAGAAAGAACCAATTCAACTCTCAGCTGTGTAAATGGAAGTTCACAATTATTTATGATTCCAATACATTTTCTGCAGTCTGGCAGAGGAAAGTGGTTGTTATTATCTGATAACACCTGAAGTGTTCTCTGAAATATTCTCAATTTGAAAATCCAATTTCAGCTGAAGTTTAAGAAGACTCCAAGTACCCAGTGTGGCTTTCCACAGTGAAACAATGAGCTTCATACAGTGAAACAATGAGCTGTGTCAAACACAGCTCAGATCCTACAGCTGACCACTGACCCAGTTCCTTCCTCTCTCTTTTGGAAGGAACTCATTTTCCCCAACAAAAAACTTGCCATGAGCTTTTCAGCCTTGTTCATTATAGATGAGCTTTACTCTGGTGAGATTTAACAACAGAAGAGAAATTGTTTCTAAGTGAAGTTTCTTTCACCACCTTCCTGAGGAATTTCAGTTATTTATCCTGAATTTAGATCTACACAGACTTCCCATAATTTTTCTTGTATCACTTTCTCCTTGTGACACACTCCCCAAATTCCCAAAGCAAGGTTATCTTCATCACAGCATCATTCTGTACACAGCAGTGGGAGCAGGGAATTACAGCTGTGGAATAAATGAAGCTGGAAGTTGTAGGACACCTGCCTTGTTTACTTCAGGAAAAAAAAAAAAAAAGCTATCAGAACAAAGGGATCACATAAAAGAAATGACTTTTTAAAACAGAGATGAAAAGGGGAATGCTGTTCCTTTTCCATCCAAGAAAAGGATGCTGTTATTCTCTTGTCAGAATTGCTATGTCAGTCTGTAAATAAAAAGAACTTTGAAAAGCTGACATTGTCAGGGCGTGCAGGATGCAGAGAAAAATGCCAAACATCCAGGAAATTACCCGAAAAAGCTCTGGAAACAGTTTTACTTTGGATCTGAAATTTTTAAGAGCTGTGATGTTCTTTTCATATTACAGAAGGAATTGATGCAGTGGTATCAAAAAAGCACATTAGTGAGGTGGTGAGAAATGGAATGCCACTGGTATTTGTCAAGAGCTCTGCTGCCATTAGAATGGACAGAACAATAAAGTAATAAAAATTCCTGGGTGAATGGGGAATTGGACTTTGTCAAACTGATTTAACTGATGAAAATAGGTGACAAATACACCCTACTTCAAAGCTTATTCAAAAGTCAAAACTTGAAGAACCAGAACTCCCCTATTACAGTTTCCAATGCTGTCAAAACTATTTCAAATCAGTGCTCAACACTGGGAATTCTGAGGATTTGAAAGGAACACCCAGTTATGATCCTATTTTTTATTTCTATCACTTATGTACCACTTTGAGTAGTTAGATATACACCCCAGTTCCTGGACAAAGGTTGTGAGCCTTGGATAAAAATAAGGCACAAAATAACCAAAGTAAAGCGGCATTGCTATAAAAGGTTAGGTTTTTCAGAACAAAAGTGATGTGATAAATATGGTTTAGTTTAACACTACTTGAACTTGACAGATTTTAAAGATCATGACTATAACCTTGCAAAGAGAATGTTAATTTTACCATTTTAAAACTTCTGAACATGAATATTTGTCTTTAATTATGTTCATAGATGCTTTAGTAAATGTGCTTTATGAACAAAAAAATGCAACACTTTGCACTTCCAATAAGGCCAGCAGATTTCAGAAGATTGACCAATGACCTGGTAGCCTCTGCATAACAAAACAAGTCTTTTCCAGTGTGGTTCCTGTACTTTAAAGCATGAAAGTGAGTATTAAAAATGAACGATTGAAACCAACCTAATAAATTGGCATTGGAGGCACCACTTCTCCTCTTGGCACTCATGACAGCCACAGCCCCACCTCTGCCCTTCATGGCAGAGCCCTTCAGGCGCAGCTGGGCACCTCTGGCTGACCTGGCAGCTGTCCCTGCCACCAAGGCTTTGGCATCTTGGGCAGCAGGAGGAGATTTTGGGCTTTTCCCTTGGGCACCACTCTGCCCCTCTGGATCCATGTCTTGTGTGCCAGCATCCTTCTCCTCTGCAATTGGGAAGGGAGTGGGGGGCTGGGAGATGGAGAAACGCCCCTTCCTGAAGGGGGCTGGAGAGCCCGAAGGGATTCTGGGTGTTGAGACGGGGGATGAGGCACCTGGGGACTGCTGGGCTGGGGAATTTTTGGATGACTTCTTCTCTTCCTAGAAAAAAAAAAAAAAATTAGTAAATGGAGGATTTTTCCTTCTTTTAAAAGAAGTGATCACTCCAGGCAAGCCCTGCCAAAGACTTGGATTTCACTTTTTCAGGAATGATAAGTGATTCCTAAACTGTTGATCAAGTCTGGGCTAAGTTGGGCAGGAGGGTTTACCTTTACTTTTGATCCTCACCCTTTCCCATCCTTACCCTTCATCCATCCTCAGCCACCAATTAAATCTTTTTATGTCCATTTTAGTTTCAGGTTGATTGATTTTAAAGTTTTAGCCTGATTTTTTCTGGTGTTTCACCCATCCAAAAAGTAGTAGTGACCTTGCCAATGAACTTGGTTGTACTTTCACTTTATAATAAACCTGTTTTAGCTGATGATTCTTTGAGCATCCCCAAACACTCATGAGTGACACCAGCATGCATCACAAAAGGGTTACTACTAATTTTGAATGAATAAATACATATATAATAGAATTTCTAAATTCTGATCACAGTAACAGACTCAGCAACTTGATTACTCTGAACATTTACCTGATCTATCAAGTGCTTCAAGCTCTGAGCCTTTTTGAGCACAGCCCGAGGAGAGTTTCCATGGGGTAAGCTCCTCCTGGCAGGGAGGGCTCCTCTTTTCAGGGGAGAGTTGGGAGGCAAACTTTTATCAAAGAGTTCTGGGCTCAGATGACCACCAAAGGACACTCTCTTCCTTTTGCCCAAAGTCTGAGGGAGGGTTTCACCACTTTTCCTCTTCTGAGAGATTCTTTTTGTCTTGCCTGAAAAGAACAATTGAAATGATTTTTAAGATATCCAAGAATCCAAGGCAGCACTTTAACCTTTCCTTGTGCATTTCAAAGTTGGAAACAAACCCAGAGAAACTTACCTTAAAGGGAAATAAATTTAATCCAGGATATTTTACACACATTGTGTATTGTTAAGGTCAAATGTAACTCCATGATAAATATTTTACAACTAGTGTCAGTAATTGGTTCCACATTTTACCCAAGTAGGAGAATTCTGAGGAAAGTGCTACAGAATTTCTCTCATACAAAAACAAGGCAGGGAATCCAATGTATTTACCTGAGTCTTCTCCGTGCAAGAGGCCAAAAGTTTTGGTTTCTGAGCCAGGCTCAGTGTCCCTCAGCTCAGCAGCACTTCCAGGAGATCTCCTGCCTGATGCTCTCCGAGGTCTTGTAGCCTCTTCCAAATCCTGGTTTTGGTGACACCTGTCCATGGCCAGCTCTGCTGGAGTCCCACTGGCTTTTCTGCCTGAATTGTGCTGCTCCTGAGCAGTGTTTGGCTCCAGTGCTGGTTCAGCCAGCCCTCCAGAGCTCCTTTGCCTCCCCCTTTTCCTTCCAGGTGTCTGACCAGCAGGAGATGCCAACATCCCTTCTGCAGCCAATGCCTCTGAATGGGCACTTTTGTCCAAGAATTCTTTACTTTCCCTTCTGCTTCTTCTGGGACTCTTGGAATCAGAGAGAGAGGCAGGGGTTTCACAATGTCCCACCTTTGAGTTATCCAGGTTTGCCTGATCCCAGATTTCCTTCAGCACCTCTTGGGCAGTTTTTCCTGGTGTTTGTTGTTTGCTGTTTCGTCTTTGCTTTAAGCTTTCCCCTTCTGGCAAAGGCAGTTGCGTGTTCTCAATTCTGCACACTGGATCTTCCCTTGGAGCTCCAGCTGGGATCTCTGGAAGTGCCTTCAGTTTCAGTGAGCCACGCCGTGGGGTCCTTGGAGTGCCAGGATTTCCAGGGTTCATCCCAGAGCTTTCTCTGGGAGGTGACACGAGCAGAGAGCGAGGACTCTTCCTCCTGGGTGTTGTTGGAGTGCTCAGCGCACACAGAGCTCCTGCAGCAGCACTGCAGCCACTGGGGCTGCACGCTGCCCGTGGAACTGGACACTCAAACCTTTCTATGGAGCACTGCTCCAGCAACACCAGGGAGCTCCTGTGGTTCTCCTTGCTGGCTTTGGGTGTAACTGCAGCACCTCTGGACCTGCCTGGTGTCCTTAATCCCTTGGGATCCTGCAATGGACTCTGACTGCTATCTCCTGACACCTCCTTGGAGATGGGAGCTCGAGGACTCCTGCTAAAACTCCTCCTGGGAGTTTTCCCCCCAGCTGGCAGCTGGTTAAACCCCGGGCTGTTTTCTACTTTCTGTCTCACAATTATACATTTTTCAATATTTTCCATCCTGCCTGATTCCTTTCTTTTAGCCAGGCTGCCCAGATCAAAAAGACCGCTCTGGGATGAAATGGGAGCACTTGGTTCTGGCAGAACACTCCCAGGGTCTCCTTTTGCAGCTTGCTGAGAGGAACTTCTCCTGTGCAGAGGTTTTTCCACTTTCAGCTCATTTTTCACACTTTCATAGAGTTTACTAAAGGGAGACATTTCATTTTGCTTTTTAAGAACATGATGTATTCTCTGTGAAGATTTGGGTGTTTGGAGTTTGACAGGGAAAGCTTCAGGAAGATTTTTCTCTGGAGTTTTTTTCTTTTCATTGGCATTTTTTTCTTCACACTCAGCATTATCTACAAAGAAAGCAAAGCAAAACAAAAACACAGACACAGAGTTACTTTCAAATTGCAGAACTACAAATAAAAGTTCCATAAATACAGATTAAAAATTCCTTATTTTCCCTCCCAAGGGGGAAGATCCAGGTCAGCCAGGATCTACTGAAATGGGACACCTGGAAGCAGCTGGGGCTTTTTGCATTGGGACAAAAATGTCAGAAATGATAATAAAAAGCCTTCTCTGAAAATGAGGATTATTTAGGACAAGAAGGATGGGAAGGTAAAGTCCTGGCACTTAAGCAGTCTATGGGTTATAATTATCCAGAATTAGCAGCTCTGGATTTTTCTGGTTCTACAGGTTCCTGTAAACAATTATTTCAATATATACCATGTACCTCCAAAATTATATTTGTTTCAAATTTTCATTAGGAAAGAATGCATGAGACAATGCCACATTTGCTAAAAAAAGGTGTAGCTGTAGGTCAGCAGAGCAGTTAAATTTTCAAGTAAAATTTTAATGTCTAAGGTGAATTCACAGCACTTAAACATGATATCACCACTGACACAGCAAGGTGCACTCAGATTGGAAAGTCTTAAAATGCCTTTTCTCCCCCCCTCTTTTAACTTTGGTTTAATTCTGATGCCAATAAAAAATGCAGTTAAGGGGGTAAAAGCAAACAAAGCCCTCATAAAACAGGCACCAACCTGAAGCATCAAGACTTTTAGCTCCTGGAGGTTGTTTGTGTAATAATTCCACTTCTGCCACCTGCTGAACATGAAGAACCTGTAAATTTGTACAACATTACAGCAGAGCAACAAATATTTTATACTTCACCTTTGAATTCTACATTGAAAAAACCTATTTTTAAGAGAATATGCACTGACCCTAAACAAGCTTTAAAGTATTCAAATTAAATCCTTGAACTTTTCAATATTTAACATTGGCCAATACATCTGAGGCCCTAGAGGGGAGAAGTTTATCTTGTTTTATCATCTGAATTCTGAGCTCAAAGCAGCTGTAAAGAAGAATGAAACACTTGAACCTCCCCTTCTTACCAAACTCAGTGGAAGATTTATAGCTCTGTCTTAGTGACGTCATGAATTATTAATTATCTATTACCAAAAAGAGATCAATTTTTCACTAAAATTTAGACTAAAAATTACTAAATTTTTCAAAGTATTTATCAGAGTTGATTTGTATTTTAAGACAGAAGGGCAGTTTAGGGCTGAAGAGTTACTTTTAATAAGAAAAGTATAATTTCTCTTAATAAGAAAACAGAACAAGGAATTATAAAATCATGTCACTACTACCAATATATTTGTAAAGAAAAAACCCACAGCCACAAAGTCACCTGCAGAGTTTCATCTTTTGGAGACCTGGAACGCTTCCTTTTCGGTGTTGATTGCAGAGGATATTCAAACCTGAAAAAATATTTTAAAATACCGTATTTTGTCAAATAATTGATGACTCAATTCTGATTATTAAGAGGAATGACCTAGGAATAGTTGCCCCCTCCCAACAGTGCACACATGTCCATTTGAAAGGCTTCAGCAACTTAAAACCACTTTAAATTTCCCCCTAAAACAAAATAAGAATGATGTCTCTAAACAATTCTATCTTCACTGATTTAGCTTAATGCAATACAAGTGATCAAAAGATAACTTTAGCAGTCCTGCCTTCTGATGAATAGATTTTCTAGAGAAATCTGAAATCAATGCCATTCTTTCCACTCTAGAATCAAGTAACTGAAGAGGCTGGCACCCACCTGAAAGAACGATCGATAATGGTTAACACATCCCCGTGCCTCAGGGGCACGGGCTGCTCAAAGCAAGCCCCGTTCAGCTGCGTGGGGTTCACTGAGCTCAAGTTGGTCAGGACTGCCTGAAAAGCAAGCAAAAGCCTGAGTGACCTGCAGGGATGCAGTGGCATGTCCCAGTGCAAGACCAGCAGCTCACCTCCTTGTTCTCGTTGATCTCGATTCTGCAGTGCTCGTTGGACACCCAGGGCAGCCGCATGCGGATGTCACATTCTGATTTCCTGGGGGGAAAAAAAACAAGGTTCAGTTCCACACAAACACTGGGAGAATGAGGGCATTTCCCAACATTGTAGTTAGGAATGGTACAGCAGCATGATGTGTCTAACTTGGGAGAAAATTAACTACCTAAGTATTTTTAAAGTGCAGCAAAATACAAAATAGCAGCTCATACTCCTCCAGCAGCAGAGAGCTGAGATCAGAAAAACAGGGAAACACCCAAACTGAAAAAAGCAGATCACAACAAGCTAAGACACGGCTACAGCACAGCTGGTGCTATGGGATCAACTTACTCCAGAGTCTCCTGAGATTTGTGGAATATTTTTACACAAAATGAGCTGTTAAAGTCATTCTCAGGCTTACATTTCTGACCTGGGACTGGCAACAGGTACCTGGACCTTGGTCTCACTTGCAGAACAATTTCTCCCTTCTTAAACGTTATTACTGAGTTAAAACATGTTTATAAATGTACAGACTTTTCCTTTCTGTCCTTTTCTTAAGCTAATCTCTAATGCTTTTTATTTGCTGCTGGTCTTATCACTTATCCCCTTTAATCCCTTCCCCTGATTTCCTGTGGCCATAAATTTAAAATCAATCAATAAATAGAAGTACTTCTGGCAAGGACAAAAAGCAGTAATAAAAAAAAGTTCAACTTTCTACTCTTACATTAACCCTAGTCCAGCATCACCTTCCCTCCTCCAGTACACCATGCCTAAATACATGTTTATTTTTGGCAAATAAGCATTAAAATACATCATCTGTAGGAAAACACTCATTATTTCAATGTATGCAATCGAATTCTCACCTTCCAAACAAACAAGAAGTTGAGGTGAGAGGATAAACAATTCCATCAGTCCCATTCCTTTTAATGACAACGATTGTTCCATAGCGTGGCATCTTCGAACGTAAGGAACCTTACCTATAAAAAACACCCAGATTACTCATCCTAATTATGATTTACGTGTTTATGAGAGTAAATGGATGTAAACTTTTATGCTTTATTTTGTACCAGAGATGAGATATTTTCTCATGGACAGCAGAAGAATCTCAGTGCTGTTTTAGCGTGGTTTTCTGTGTAAAAACTAGGAATATGTTAATATAAATTGTCAGACTAATGCTGGTATTCAGGTGATTTTTGTTACCCATCAGAACCTTGGAAAGCTTCAGGAGCAACACAGACTTTGTCCCATAAACAACTTAAAAACTCAACTCTCTTCTTCACCTAAATCTAAATCTTTCAATCTCTTACCCATGGGGAATATTCAGATTTGAATTTAAAGCAGAGAGCAGCTGATTGTAATTATATTTTCCTGGAAAAGAAGGGGAGAGGGAGCAGCTCCCAGGAGCAGCGGCAGAACAGCTGGGAAGGGGCTGGAGCTTGGGCAGCCCCCGAGCTCTGTCGCGATCGTGCACAGATCACGACAGGAGGAGGAGGAACAGCACTGGCATAAAAACCCCAAACCCACAGCGCAAGAAGATACCCTTTCATATATTTTATACAATTCATTATTTAATGTATAAGTACCTCAAGCGAGCCTCAAAGAAGCACCTTTATTAACACTCTATTTGAAAGCAGCAAGGCAAAACAAGGCTATTAAATGCAGTTAAGAGAGACTCTCACGGAATTTTTGGGTGGGTTTCATGCGCTGAAACACTCGTTGATAACAAGACACTACTTGGAGGGGAAGCCGGCGGTCCCTCAGCCTTCAGGGCACGCAAACACTCGGGGGCAGGAGCGCCCTGCCCACGGCAGCCACCAGCTCCTACAGGCCAAACGAGCCACAGGAGCTACAGAAACAGAAATTAATAAGCCCAGGCTTCAGGCGGTCGCGGGACAGGTAAACAGCGGGGGAGAAGGGGCAACAACCACCACGGCATGGGGCTAGATCCACCATTAGGGGGTAGCTGGCCACAGAAGCGGGGTGTCAGGCAGCCCAAGTCCTCCTCGCGGCACCCCAAGGCCGCGTCCCCCCGGCCCTACTCCCCTCCCCGCCGGCCCACCCGTACCTGGGTCAGCCGGAGCGCTGGCGGCCGCTGAGGGGCCCCGTGTCGCGGCGTCGGAGGCGCGCTCCCGCCACGGCGCGGCGCCGACTGAGCCCTTCCCGCGCGCGCGCGCGCAGGCCCCCGAGCCCTCGCACTGCGCCCCCCGCTTCCGCCCCGCTGTATCCCTCCGCCAGGCACAAAAACAGAGCCCCTGGGAACCGCGCAGACGGACGGATCGCTAGCCGCCGCCACCGCCCGCGCCTACCGGCAGCAGCCATGGCGGCGGAACAGCACCGAGCCCGCCCGGCCGCGACAAGCAGCACCGGGCAGAGGGACTCTTTTAGCTTTACCCCGTACCGGATCGGCGGAAGCAGAAACGAGCGCACCGCGCAGACCGTTGAACATTCGAAAAGGAGCGCGGTGGCCTCTAATTGGCCGAGGGGGCGGCGCGCGACGCGCCGCGCAGCCAATGGGGAGCGGCGAGGGCGGTTTGAGTTCAAACGGAGGCGCCGCCCCGCGGAGCCGCTCGCGCCTCAGGCGCTGCCCGGGAACCGCGGCGGGAGCGGCCGGTCCCTCACGGCGGGACGGGCACGGACACGGACACGGACACGGACACGGACACGGACACGGAGCTGGCACCGCTCCTGTGCTCGTACCTGCGCCTGGATCCATACCTGTGCCCCCTCCTGAACCTGTGCTTGTACCTGCGCCTGGATCCATACCTGTGCCCCCTCCTGAACCTGTGCTTGTACCTGCGCCTGCATCTGTACCTGTACCTGTGGCCAAACCTGTGCTTGTACCTATGCCCCCTCCTGAGCCTGTGTCCCGACCTGTACCTGTGCTTGTACCTGGGTTTGGATCTGTACCTGTGCCCCAGCCTGAACCTGTGCTTGTAGCTGTGCCCCCTCCTGAACTTGTGCTTGTAGCTGTGCCCTGATCTGTATCTGTGCCCCAAACCTGAACCTTTTCCTGAACCTGTACCAGTGACCAAGCCTGTGCTTGTACCTCTGCTTGGATCTGTACATGAACTTCTACCTGTACCCGAACCTGTACCTCTGACCACAGCTGAATCTGACCCTGTACCTGAATCTGAACCTGTATCTGTGCATGAACCAGTACATGAAGCTTGCTTGTACCTGCACCTGTGCCTATACCTGTACATGAATCTGTACCTGTGCCTGAGTCTGTACATGAACCTGTCCCTACACCCGTACCTGGATCTGTACCCAAAAAATTACCTGTGCTCATACCTGTATCTGCACCTGAACCTTTGTCCATAGCTGCACCTGTACATGAACCTGTACCTGAATCTCTACCTGAATCTGTACCTGAACCTTTATCTATATTTGTTCCTGAACCTAAACCTGAACCAATCCAGCCCCTCTCTGAGGGAGGGGGACTTGCAGGGAGCTCAGTGGTCCCAAATTTTCACCTGCCCAGATCAGCAAAACACACCCAGATTCACTTTATATCGATTCAGCTTCACTTAGGCTTTATAAAGTGAGTTCAGCATCTGTGTCTGATCAGATTAAAACAGTACTAGTCACAAAAATACTATTAATTACAAAGGTGAGGGGGAGAAGAATATAAGGAGCAAGTAAACAGCAGCAAAGGTTAAATTAGTATTTTAAGTCCAGTTGAATCAGCAAATTAGTTACCTTAATTTAGATATAAAGCTGATCCCCATCTCTGCTCCCAAACAGGAATTTGTTACTGAGACGAATTTGAGGATCTCTGAGGCCAAGAATTAATATGAACACTGTGTTGTTCTGTGATTGAAGACAGAAGAAAAGAAAAAAACCCTATTAATAGTAACAATAACAACAACAACAATGCATTATTGAGATCTGAAATGTGACCTTCATTCCAAGTTTGATGCTCGGGAAGGGGATACAGGACAAGGTCACCCAGCCTTTTGTGCTTCAGGGGATAAAATTCTACTATTCAGATCTTTTACAAAGCAGAACTTTTGATTTTACTCCTGTTTTATTTTCTAGCTTGCCTCAAAGACTATTTTATGTGCTGTGATGACTTTAGATGTGATAGAGTTAGATGTAAGCAGCTTTTTAATTTTTTTTTTAATAAATGACTTTGAAGTCTATTTTGTAAGTTTTGGTGGGGCTTTAATTTAGCTCAGATTAATAATAATAATAATAATAATAATAATAATAATAATAATAATAATAATAATAATAATAATAATAATAATAATAATAATAATAATAATAATATCTGTGTGCTACTGGACAATCTTTAATTTAGATATAAACCATACCAAAGTCAGGATTTTATTTTTTATCTAATTATCTAATTGGGTATCATTGCTAATTTAAAAATCCTTCCTGGGGGTCCTGAATGATGTATCTAAAAACAATTTCTAGCAGAAAAAACTCTTAGAAATTGAATTTATTGCAGTCTCTGCAGCCCCCATGTGATCAAAGAGCACAAATAAATAAACACACCTGCACTGTGGCAATAATTGTATTTTCTGGCGTGATTTACAGTGGTGCCACAGCTTTTGTGATGTGCAATATTTAGAGGAAAACACAAATTATAACAAAGGTTTTCAATGTCTCCAAGAGCAGCAGTGCTCTCTGAAACAGCATCTGTACAAATATTTACCAAAGCAGATTTACAGGAGGGAAAAAAACCAAAAAAAAAAAAAAAAAAAAAGGCATTTTCTCCAAGGTTTAAATTTGCTGGTAGGTTAATTTGGAAACATTTAATTTAGATAAATACACCTGAATCCAGCATGAAGTAAAAATAAAGTCAGTGCTTGAAACTCCTTGACAGAGAATTAAAAAATCAGCATTTTAATTTCTCACATCAGGATCCTCATACAGAGTTATTTATTCAAGTGTTGAACAGGTGGTGTGGGAGCACTGAATGAAGCTTATTTACAGATTTGTGCTGTGGTTTTTCCTTTAAAAAGCACAAATTCTGGTGAAAGCTTTGCCTAAATTAGGGCTTTTGCAGGGTATAAATATTCAGGCCACTCACACTGTGCAAAGCCAAGGCCAGGGATGAGAAGTCTCATGATCACCCCTGAAATTTTAAAGCTTTGCAACAAATCTCTCTCTTAAAGTCATCATTTATTTCACTGACACATTGCACCCAGAATTTTGGAGTGCTGCTATTCATGCACAGAACCTGACTTTGACAGGGTCTGCCCTGCCCACCCTCCCAGGGAACAATTCCTTCCCAATCTCCATCTATCTCTGGCACTCCATGCTCTCACAAACAGTCCCTCTCCATCTTTTTCACAGGTTCCCTTCAGGTTTTGCAAGGACAAATTTCTATAAAAACCTCAACTAGAAAATCCCACGCTCAACAATTCCTCCTCGAGTTCTTCCCACCTGGGAGAGTTCTCCTTGCTTTTTGTCCACCCAGCTGGTGAGAAGTCCCAGCTTGGAATCTTCTGTTCCATGTTTCTGGATAGTTGGAAAAATCAGGAAAATTCAGGAAAATGCTGGAGTTGTTTCTCATGAATGGAAACAGGTGAAAAGGATTCTTTGCACAAAGAACTTCCTTGGCAAGGTGTCAACTCGATTAATGACTGAGTAATTCCCCTCCTCTGGGCAAAGCAGCACAGAAAATGGATAAAAGTCATTAGAAGGAAGCTCTCACCAGAAGATCTAAATTACATCCTAATCCTTTAATTCCTCAGATGAAGAACACTCCCCAAGAAGTTCAGTGGCCTGGAAAATTCTCAATTCAACAATTTCTGCATCAGGCAAAACAGAGCTTGACATTTGTGCAGAGCAAACACCTCTGTGATCTGCCTTCGTTTATACTGTTTAAATATCCCATTAAACTAAATTTATTTCATGGACAGTTTACAATTAAATTGCATTTTTTTCCTACAAGTTGAGTTTCTAAAAACAGAACCAGATAAGGAACCAGAAAGTCTTTATGGTATCTTTTTTGTAATGTTTAAAAGTAGGAAAAAACCAACTGTATCACCATCAGAGTACAAAAACATCCATGTTTGCTGTGTGATCAACAATTGCAATTATCACTATTTATTTCAATTAACCAACAGTCAACTAATAACTGATAAATATTTGAGATTCTTCTGTTTTCTGAGAGCACACCAAGGCACCTGCCTGTCCTCACACACAGTTACCTCCAGTGGTTGCACAAGCTGCATAAAAGTATATCACCCAATCAAAAATATTTTATCAACTCTTATGGGATAATTTAAAAAAATTTAACAGCTTTTACATGCAATGGCAAATTAGAATCAGATTTGTTAAGTTTGGAAAAGAACATCAAATCCAACCACCAACCAGTTCACTACTAACCCATGTCCTCCATGCCACATCCACACATTTTTTGAACACTTCCAAGGATGGGGCTCCACTACTGCCCCAGGCATTTTCCAAATGCTGTAAAACCCTTTCCATGAAGAAATTTTAATTTCCCAACCTCTTCTGGCACAATTTGAGGCCATTTCCTCTCATCCTGCCAGTGTTAGAACAATGCCAAGGAAGGACATGCAGGAAATTTCTTCCCAACAACAAATTTCTTCCCAACAATTTCTTCCCCAAAAAAATAAATCCTAGAATTATCTACCCTGAAGAGGCATCTCCCAAATGGGAGATGTGGGGTGGAGCAGGGGAGACAGAAAAGGGTCGAACAGAGATCAGGCTGCACGAAATCCTGTTTGATCTGACATTAGCATGGAACCCCTGAGCAGTTACTCCTGCTTTACACAAACCTCCCCCCCTTGTTACAACAGCGGGGACTACAGGGTTAATTTTAGCAAGATGTCCAATGCAAAACTTGTCAAAATGAATTAAGAAATTACTGTTAATTAGAGTGAACTTTCAATTCATCACTGGTGACACAGCTGGAAGTTTAGATCCTATTCTTATCTTGGTATGACGCCACAGTTTAACACAGGATTATTTTACTTAATATAAATATTTACTTAATTTTACTGCACTTATTTCATCAGATCCCACTTATGGGGACATTTTGGAAGACCTGGATTCCAACTGTTTCCATGAGTTTCTACACCCTTTATATGCACAATGTTCAGTCCCAAAATAAATCAGAATTTTACTCCCAAACAGCTGCAGATAAGCACTGAAAAATTACTTATCTAGATAATAGATTTCAGCTCTTTTAGAATGCTTAATTCAAATGAACACACAACACAGGAATGAAATTAAAAGATTTAAAGGAAATAATGCAGGTGGAGAATAAAAAGGAAGCTTTGTTCTTGCATCAGAATGTATTAGATCTTGCAATTTGCATATACAAATAATTCAGCCACATTCACCGGCATTAAAAACACAGCAAGATCAAATTAGAAACGTAAGAAAAGAAAATACTAAGAGCTGAAACTGTATAATACATACATATATTATAAAGATTTGACAAATTAAATACATTTTGGTTATACAGAAAAGTTCCAGTAACTTTACATGAAAAATGGGACGAGGGAAACGCAAACATTTCAAAAGACTGAACACGGGGTGGTCAGGCTCATTTTAAAAGTTTAAAAAAATACATAAAAATAGCCTAAAAAACACTGCTAATTACAGTATGCATTCTTCATTAAGGCCCAAGTCAGCCAAGCACTTTGAAGGGATTGCTTTGGGGACAGGGAGTCCATGGCAGCCATGGATGGCGGGATGAGGGCGTGGGGAAGCGAACGCTTCAACGCTGAGCTGAGCTGGGACCTTCTGAACACATGAACAGTCCAAGTCACACAGTGACCAAAAGCACAGACAGATCAGAAGGACACTTCCAATCCCACTATTTGGCCTTTTGAAGGAATTCAAAAGACAGAGAGTCAGAGGAAAATTCCAATCCACCCAGACCCTCCCCAGAGCTCCGGCCAGCGAGCACACGCGGTGACTGCCAAGGGAGCTCTTCAAATTCCACAAAAACCTTCATGGAGCTACAGCTGGGAGCTCTGAATTCTGTTTTAGGCATTTCTCAGTCTGGTTATCAACTAAAATCCGAGTACCCACCGAGGATTTGGTGTTCCAGCTGAGCTCCATCCTGCTCCTGGTTGGAAGGAGGCCTTCAGGGAACCCCGTGGGAGTTGTGCTGCAGCTCCTGGGGGCTGTGGGACCCCCACGCCCTCACACCCCATCACTGCTGCACTGAGATCAACCTCACGGCCAACTCAACCCGAGGTTTTACCTCAGGGGCCCCAAAATCTGCCCAACACACAAATTATTATTGTTCAAATGCTGGCTAAAGCATCAGCAAGATCCTGACAACAGGATCATACCATGGGAATTCCTTACTTCTCCAACCTTTTGGATCTCCCTGCACTGAGACTGACCTCAGGAAACAACCCCAGTTTTCACCAAAGGTACCCACAAATCTGCCCAACAGACAAATTATTATTATTGTTGTTATTATTATTATTAAAATGCCCCCTAAATGGTTGGAAAGATCCTGACATCAAGATCATACAATAGGAATTCCTTTGCATTATTTTCCAGTTTTTTGGAGTCTCCCTGCACTGAGATTGACTTCATGCACAACTCACCCCAAGTTTTTACCTTAGAGACCTCAAATTCTGACAAATTATTATTCAAATGTGGGCTAAATGGTTGGAAAAGATCCTGACATGAGGATCAGAAAATGGGAATTCCTTTGCATTACTCTCCAGCCTCGGGGAGCCTTTGCTCTAAATCAAACTATAATTTCCAGGCTGAATTTATTCTGGCTCTTTCCATTTGGATGGAATTTCAGGAACATGCCCTTCCTCAGCTCCACTTTCAGTACCCAACCTTGAGTGTTTCTTCTCATAGAGACTCACGAGTGAGGTTTAGTCTTTAACCTCACTCGTTTCTGAAGTGCATAATTTACTGTACAAATAAATACAGGAGTGCAGCAATGGGAAGACAAGAACAGCCAACGGCACTGTGGGGATTGGGGGCTCAGGAATTCCCATCCCAAACCTTTTCCAGCCAGGCTGGAATGGAAGGAGACCTAGGGACACCTTCCCATCCCCTTGCATTGCTCCAAGGGGCAAGGAGATTCTACTGGAATGGGATAAAATAGTGCAAGAACAGCAGGGAGAAGCTCAGGTTAAGCTGCTTGTTTGAAATTAGGCTTTGATGCTGCATGGCCAAAGCCTGGCTGGACGAGACAGAACTGCTGCATATTTGTTATTTAATTCATTACAGATTCACCCCTTTGTGCTCATTAACTCAGAGATGCTTTGGGAAGAGTGGGAGAGATAAATTTGGTAATTATTCAACATTCGGGTGCCCTGTGATTTTGGGGATTTCCCAGCCCCTGGTCAGGGCTGTAATAAAAACTTTTATATTTTCTGTCACCAATTCTATTCTCAGTAGTACTTTCAATAAAAATATATCTCTGTACACAACTCTAAACCTCTTTAAGAAAGTCCTTTTTTGATAACATTTCTGGGAGGGTAAGAACCTGGAGGAACTTTTGCTACAATACTCAATGTTTCTGGCATTGAACTGTTCATAAAACGTTTTTTTCTTCCAATTTTTACCTCTTAATTATCCTGCTGAGTCAAATCAAGGAATAAGAGTTCATCTCTTATTTTAAAGAAGTGAGAAATTATGCAGGTGTTTATAGAGAAGAGAAGCTTTTAACTTAATTTCTGGCCTTTCTCTTCAAGTAGACAAGTTCAGGTGCTGCAAAATATACTTTTCAAATATGCAAAATATTCTGAAAATCACATTATTGCCTTTCTAAGTCAAATTAAACATTATTTGGGCAAAAAACCCAAATGAATAGGGCTTTGAAAATTCTGTTAATTCAAAAATTCAAATCTGTATTTCTACTGATTTTTTCCTATGGACAGTAAGACTCAAAATCCAACAAAAGCTGGAGGCTCTTTAAAACAGCCTGGAAAAATAAATATCTATTTTCATGGTGAACATATTTTCCAGATGAACAAAATATGTTCAAACATGTGCACCCAAATTCACTTTTTTGAGGATGAATTGTAAATCACTTGTCAAAAATTCAAGAATTGAGATAACGCTGTTGATAAATATTTATGAGTGGCAAAATTCAAAGGAAAAAAAACCCCAATAATTAATTTTTTGTTATTTAGAATAAAGATTTCTATCCCATCTTACAGTGCTATACAGTATAGACATTATACTTTACTTTAGAAGATATTTATATTTAAGAAACAACTTTATACAGCAAATGCAACTTTTAGAGCCAGCACAACGTTGTATTTACAGTTCAGTTGACAATCCGAGTGACACAGAATAAATTAACATAATATACAACTATTTATACAGACAAATTAAAAAATAAGGCAGAATTCTCATTTGAAATTAGCATAATCTGAAAAGATGTCGATGAAATCTTGTACCACTCTGTAGCAGAATTCATACTGTTCCTGGAAAACAAGGAAAAGAGATCAAAATGTGCTTTTGGTTACAATAAAAAACATGAATTCTGCAAATCCCAGGGATAAATTCAGTATGATCCTAACAGAGACCAGTAGCTGAGGACTGGTCTGTTCTGATTTCTGGTTATTATTTTAAATAAAACCAATGGTTTGTTTTCTTTGGTCAGACACAGGCTGATCCTTGCTCTTTAGTTCAAATGATTTCTTGAGCTTTTTCAGAAATGCTTCTTAAACTGAATCAGTTCTTAGGCCTGGCTTTTGATTTAAACCCAGCTGCTCACAGCAGAAACTCCTGAGCACCGCCCAGGGATAATCAGGGAATCAGAAAATCCCAGGATGATTTGGGTGGGAAGAGACCTTAAATCCCATCCAGTGCCACCCCAGCCCTGGCAGGGACACCTCCCACTGTCCCAGGTGCTCCCAGCCCCAGTGTCCAGCCTGGCCTTGGGCACTGCCAGGGATCCAGGGGCAGCCACAGCTGCTCTGGGCACCTGTGCCAGCCCAGCCCCTCCCAGGGAAGGATTTCTTTAGAAAATAATATAAAATATGACAATCATGCTTATTCCAGAGCCTAAGAATTAATTTCAAGTCAGTTCTTCTCATTCTGGATAGCTGCCCAACAGAACCAGTGAGGGATGTGGGAAAACCCAAATTTAGATTATTGCTAAAGCATCACTTTCCTTCAGCAGCTGTGGAAGGAAACTCCACAGCTGCTCTGGGAATTCCATCCCAGCCCCTCCCCACCCTCCCAGGGAGGAATTCCTTCCCAATATCCCACCCATCCCTCTCTCAGCCTGAGCATGGATAACCCAATTCCATTTCTTCATCCCTGTTCTTCCTATCTGTGGGATGGAGAGAACATCCCTGGAAAAAGGGTTTGAGGTAATTGTTTATAAGAGGTTTCAGCTGCTGAATGAAAGCTGCTATGGAAATCAAAAATATCAATATTTTTATGTATTTTCAAGTTAAGAAAAGTCTCAAAAAACTTTTTTATGTTTACTTAATATGGAAACGCATCTGAACTAAGGTTCAAAGAGTAGTTGGAGATGACTTGAAGGAAAACTTTAAAGATTTTAAACAAGTCAGAGACATTTCCAAAGATTTCCACACCCGTGGGAGTGCCCAAGGCCAGGCTGGACAGGGCTTGAAACAGCCTGGGGTAGTGGAAGGTGTCCCTGCCATGGCAGGGCTGGGAATGGGATGAGCTTTAAGGTCCCTTCCAGTCAAAACCATTCTGTGATTCCAGTTCATGCCCAGACATTTTAAGGTTACTTAATATATTTTATCACCTGCAACACTCAAAATACATTTAGTTTCACTGCCTCAAGTTCCTAAAAGTCAGAGAATATGTAACCAAATTGTATTTTTAGACATGCTCCAAAACCCCCTGTAAAACCCTGATTACGCCTTGTACACACACATCCACCATGCATCATTTATGCCAACCTGCCAAAAAAAAAACCCTTTTATTCTCCTTTCCCAGGAACATTTACACCCAGAACTCCCTTCCAAAGGCCTGGGAAATCCCATACCAGTGTTTGCACCATGTGTGGCCTCTGCAGCCTCAAGCTCTTCACAGCCTGGAACACGTCCAGGAGCCCCTCAGCCTTGACCCGCTCCAGGATGTTGCTCAGGGCTATGAAGGTTCCCGTTCTCCCTGCTCCAGCACTGCAATGAAAACACAATTTTTTTTTGGCATGAAGTGGGATAAAATGGGAAAAAGAGCATTGGAATCTGCAATGCAAGGAACTCTCAGAACTTTGGGCCTGTAAGCCAAAGCTTAGAATTAAACCCAGGATTTGATCTGAGACCTTGGAAAAGGCTTCCAAACCCAGGGGCTGGAAGGGAGAATGTGGATTTAGAGTTTAAAGCAGAGACATCTTAAACCAAGTAAAAGGAAGTTTAGAGTTTTAGAGTTTAGGATATAGAAAAAATAAAAGTTGTTACAGAGGTAAACAAGGAGTTTAGAATGCAGCACTGTAGGTTTGTGTGTCATAACATGATTGGCTAAGAAAGCTCACACTGTAGCATGGGTCCACAAGATGAAATATTTAAGGATTGGGTCAAAACCATAAATATCCTTGTTGGCAGTGTTTTATTGGTCAATAAATCCTTTAAAAGGTGTTGTAACTAAGGGTCTTGTGACCTTCTGAGCCATGCAGTGAGGATGTGAGCCAAACTCACCCTTCCTGTCTAGGTAGAAAACAAGAAAAATAAATCAAATAATCTAAAACAATTCAGAGGTCCTGTCTCTAACTCGCTCAAAACTTCAAAAACCCCCACCAAAGAGGAATGCCAGGGGCACAGAGCAGCCCAGCTGAGGTGCAGAGGGGCTCACCTGCAGTGCACAGTGATGGGGTGGTTCCCTGTCTGCTGCTGCTGCTTCTGCACAGCTGCAATGAGGTCGATCATGCCCTTCCCTTCGGCAGGAATCCCGATCTCCGGCCACCCGTGGAAGTGGAACTGCCTGACCAGCCTGCTCTGCTTCTCCTGGTTGCTCTGCCAGCAGGAAAACACCCTTCAGCCACTCGGCACTCCCAGGTGCAAACACAATTCCTGCCTGGAGCATCTGCAGCAGCCATTTTGCACTGCAGAATCTGCAACCTGGGCCGCACCATATTAAGGAGCTTGGTGATTTTATTGCCAGTGATATTCCATGATTCTACCCTGGCAGCTCAGCTTCTAAATCCCCCACCCACTGATAATTTCCCCTCTCCAATTTTCCTTGGGTTTGCCCTTAGGGTACACTGCAAGTGTCCAAGGCCAGGTTGGACAGGGCTTGGAAAAACCTGGGACAGTGGGAGATGTCCCTGCCCATGGCAGGGGTGGAGTGAGATGAGTTTTAAGGTCCCTTCCAACCCAAACCCAAATTTTGGGAAAAATCTTGAATCAAATTTTCTTTGATACCTATGTGGGAGTACCCATCTATGTGGGAGATGGCAGAAAATTCTAGGAATAACAGCAACAACAAAACAGTTTAAAAAAAAACCCCAAAACCCACCCCCCAACTTTGCCACCTGTTTCACTGATCAGAATTTTCAGATGCTTTAAACAAAATTGTCTCATATAAGCTTCCTCTTAATGCCAGCTTTTGATTAACCACATTTAAGTTTAGACAGAAATCACAGAATTTAAGATACATAACCAGATTTGTAAATGCCTTCTGATGGGAAAAATAAAAAAAAATTTAAAAAACCAACAAAACAACAAAACCCGCTGGAATTGTAAAGAATTACCGGGTTATATGTAACCAGGAAGTCCCTCACACTGATGGCATCCATCAGGCTGTCACTCTTGATTTCCACCGTGATCTCTCCGTGAGTCACAGAGCCCTCTGATGGCCAGTACTGGCAGCATTTCTCCTGCAGAATCCAGAGAATTGCAAATATTCCTTGATTTATTTTCCCCAGTTATCTACATTGTCATGAATCTCTGGCATAAGAAGTGACATCCAGCATAATAAGTGTGTTCTAAACACTAAGAATACAGAGATAAAATATTTCTTGAATGGAAATCATCTTGATGAAAAAGGCTCAGGAGGCCCAGATAGCAAATACTGCTTTAAAACAGAGGAGAATAATAAATGGAATTCCTGAAAGCAAGGTAATGTTGTTAAAAACCTCCCAAAGCCATCAAGAAAAAACTTTTCACAACACCCTTGTTGAACCCAGAATTTTCAAGCTGCAGCATGGAACTAATTAATTAATGACATTAATTCTCTATTTAAATAAAATAATGAATTAATTCCTGTATTTTAATCAAATTAGGACAAGCTCAGAATGAGCAACGGGACAAGTGGGATAAAAGTTTACACAAAAGTTTATTCCCAAATCCCAAAACTCTGTCTCATGTCAGGCATCCCTTGAAGCAAAGTGGAAGCTTTCAAAAATCACAATATTCTGCAGTTTTTTTGGTGTTTCCTGACAATTCCAGAAAAAGCAGCAATGCTGCCTCACACCAAAGAGTGAAGCAAGAGCTTGTTTTAGGAAAAGCCAAGAAAAATTCAGATTGCTGGAATTTTTAGACCAAAAAAAAAAACCCTGTTTCTCCAGTATTGATGCTCATGGTTTGCAGGTGGGAAGGGGAAGTGTGGGGCTGCAGGGGGGGCACGAGTCAGATCAGGCCTTTTCTGACCCAGACATGGGGCAACTGAGAGGCCTTTTAAAAACTTTTATTCCATTTTCAGTCTCGTGGGAAGGGTGAGACAATACAGATGTAATAATTCACACCATCACAATCAGAGGCTATTTCCTAATTACAAGACACTATAAGTGTTTCTTGGCCTATCAGCTTTTGCCCCACCATGCTGTAAATGCCTTAAAGCCAATCTAAAATTACCCCTCTTGGGTTATGGGAGAGGTTTTACAGTGACTTCTGTCGGCCAGAGAGAAGTTTGATCCATGTTAACCCCTGAAAGAATTTCCTACCAAGGGTGTTGACACAGAAACCAAGAAAGAAAGACGGATAAATAAGAGAAACCTGCAATTCCATTCCATTGAGCTCTTTGTTTGTCTTTCCTGACCAATGAGTGAAGTGTAAATTTAGGAGTTTTGTCAGAATGTATAAAAAGCACGCGTGGTAGAATAAAACCAGTTTGAACCCTTCTGAAAACAGAGTCTGTTGCTTTGCATTGTCTCCATCTCAACTACAACAGTGGCTCCCACTCCAATGCACCTTTCATGGTTCCATTTCTCCAAAGTACCCAGACTTATTTGCAAGGCCACCCTTTGAAACTTGCTTCTATTTCCATTTCTCCCTCAACAATGCCTGTCCTATTCCATGGCATCTCTAAGTCAGCATTTCCCATCTCAAGGTTTGTGTGTGAGCCTTGTGCCAGGCTCTGAGAGCTCTCCCCAGACCCATTTCCCATTCCCCACGTACCTGCTCCCTCTCCTGGACCTCGGTGAGCATCACGATGGTGTGGCACTTCCACTCCCACACCATCCTCCAGAAATCCTCCACCGTGTGAGGCAGGGGGCCCTGGGTGGCAATGAAATAATCCTTCTGCCGATAGCCCTGTGGGGGAGACAGGGGTCACACAGGGGACAGGGACGGTGGCCACGGGGACATCACGGCTTAAACGGGGGCTTCTCCCCAGGGAACGACGGGAGCAGCCTCAGGCTGCACCAGGGAAGGGGCAGGTTGGGTGGTAGGGGGAATTTCCCCACAGAAGATGTCAGTGAGTGCCCATCCTGGAGGGATTTAAAGCCATGTGGAGGTGGCACTTGGGGACATGGGGCAGTGCTGGGGGATGGTTGGACTCGATGGTCTGAGAGAGCTTTTCCAAATTCACAATGCTCAAGGTGAATTTCTCCAGTCATGGCTGAGGGGATGAGATGCTGCAGGATGACATTTCACAAGATCATCACAACAGCAGCTCCCAGCTTTTCTTTAGAATCAACTTCTGCCTCAAGTTTTGAGGTCCAGCTTTATTTCACAGAATCAATGAGGTTGGAGAAGACCTCTGAGGCCATTGAGTCCAACGTGTGACCCAACCCCAGTGCTCTGAGGGCACATCCAGCCTCTCCTTATTCCCATGCAGGTGTGATCTGCTGTGAAATCCACAGCCCACAGTCACTAACGTGGTTTCACTGCTTAAGGACATGATTAATTCTCATATTTCAACAAAAACAAGGCACAATCCCGTGTTCAGCTTCCAACAGGAAGCTGGGAAGAAAGCCTGGAATTCATCCAGCTCTGCCCAAGTAAAGGCTGGCTGCCAGACACTGTCACAGCTTTCCCTGTGCTCAACACTGACTTCTCTGTTTCTCAGAAAAGCAAATATTTACACCTGTTAACCTGACCCAGATAGTGGAATCACTGGCTGTAATTGTGCAGCTGATTTGTTTGGTCAGAATTGAATGAAAGATTTAGTTTATAAATCTAACAACAAGGTTTAAATTGCACAACCATTTAAGCTGAAATTAAAAACACCAGATAAGAAATGCATTTGGAAACTCCCATATAAACAAAGCTCATGTTCTTTGCAAGCTAAGCTGATTGTGCCTCTTTAAAAAGACCTATGAGCAGCAGCAAAATCTCAGATTTGGAAAGGAAAGGCATGAAAATGTTGTATACTTACATCTATGAAGGAAGCATTGATGTAATCTGTGTACTCCTGCCCTCTTTTCATGGACAGAATCACTCTGTTAAAATCATCTGAAAAAAAAAAAGTCTGGGCTTAGTTTCGAGTCTATAAAAAAAGTCTGGGCTTAGTTTCGAGTCCAATAAAAAAAGTCTGGGCTTAATTTTGAGTCCAGTCTTACTTTTGCCAACTGCCCATGGAAGAACAAACCCCACCCAATCTTTACTGTGAAATGTTCATTTTCAGGTGCAAACATCCCAGTGCTGCTCAGACTGTGCATGGAACCACACAGAAAAGGGGTGGTTTAACAGGTGAAATTGCTGAGTTATTTAATTCCAAATCCCTGACTGCAACAGATTTTAGGGTGATTCAGTAAAACCCAATTCACTGAATCTTTTACAGACGAGTTTGTAAGGGGAACTCAGAGCTGGGTTCTGCCAGCACACAGATCCAGTGTGTGCTCCCAGCCAGGATTCCTGGCACTGTCCCTGCAGAGGAGGAGCTGGGCTCTTACAGGGGATGATCTGGATGACCCTGGCTTTCTTCATGTTGGCTGGGAGGTTGCCAGTCCTCATGTTCTCCTTCATGATGCGCACGTTGGTCAGCTTCTGCAGAGAGCACAGAGCAGGAGTGAGACCCAGCACATCCTGCAGAGCCCTTGTGGGGTAAAAAATCCCTGCCACACTCACAGGGAGCCTGCCTGCAGCCACTGCCCTGTCCTGGCTATAGAAACTGAGAAGGAATAACAGTCACAGCATCCCAGAATGGGATGGGTTGGAAGGGACTTTAAACCCCATCCAGTGCCATGGGCAGGGACATCTCCCACTGTCCCAGGCTGGCCTTGGACACCTCCAGGGATCCAGGGGCAGCCACAGCTGCTCTGGGCACCCTGTGCCAAGGCCTGCCCACCCTCACAGCCAAAAATTCCTTCCCAGTATCCCATCCAATCTTCCTTCCCTCAATACTGTTGATTTTAGAACTTGTTGCTCTATCATCAAACTTATTTTAGATCATATTCCTTACCCAGTTCCCAATTTCTGGTTAACTTAGTTCTTTAAAGCAAAGAGAGAACTCCAGTTAACACCCAGATGTCAATTAATACTTTAAAACTACACAGAAAATAAATATTTTACCATAAGGATAATCATTAAAGAAATTCTAACTATTCCTTCAGGGAACTAAAATAATTTAAACAATGATCACACACAGCCAGTGTGGTTTTCTTCATCTGGGGTTTCTCCACTGATAAGAAATGGGGTTTTTGGGGTTTTTTTTTTTGATGTTTTTCTCCAGCCCTGTACCTTCCCTGCTGTCAGATACCTCAGAGTTAACAATCCCACTGGGATGCAGATTAGGAGCTCCTAATCCAGCTTCCTGTTCCAGCATTATCTGATCTGGCACCCTGCACCAGATTCAGAGAATCACTCCACTTTTCTTTATAAACAAACAAAAAGCATTTAGGGAAAGGCCATGGAATGACACAGCTCTGAATGAGGGAATGAGATTAAAATCTGAATTTAGGGAACAGAATGTTCAGCAAGGCCCCATTCACAACAAGCACCACATAAAACAACTCCTTCCCTTTTATGCACCTTTAAGGTAACACTTTTATCCTCTTGGCTTGCATCTTGGAAATCCTATGGCAGAGATTTCCATACTTACTTTAAATTCCTCTTCCAGCCCTATTTTGACCAGGTTTGGGGCTGCATTTTGGGAAGTCTGGAGGTGTTTTTCCAGGGATGACACATCCAGCTCCGTGTCACCGTAGAGGTAGTACTCGAGTAAGGCTTGGTAAATGAAGGAATATTGCATCTGGAAGGGACAGAGAGGAAGAGGAAGGGAGGGAAATGAGGAATTCTGGGACTTTTTTAATAATCCCAGAATGGTTTGGCTTGGAAGGGACCTTAAATCCCACCCAGTGCCACCCCTGGCGTGGCAGGGACACCTCCCATTGTCCCAGGTGCTCCCAGCCCCAGTGTCCAACCTGGCCTTGGGCACTGCCAGGGATCCAGGGCAGCACAGCTGCTCTGGGAATTCCATCCCAGCCCCTCCTCACCCTCACAGGGAACAATTCCTAATTCCCAATATCCCATCTAACTTCAAAACCACTGCTCTTTGTCTTGTCAGTGTTTGGTGACAATCTTCTAATTATTAACATAACAATAATTAGAAATTATTATGCTAAACCAGAGTTTTCCTGTTTGCTCACATTTCCACTCATATTCTCTGACATTCCACTCTCATGTGCATGGGAAAACCATGAGAAATAACTCCTAAAAATCAAGTGTTTCACATTGGTCTTCTCCACCTTTATCTTCTGCACCACCCCACATCCTTCACTGAGCTTTGTGCATTTTTGAATTAGAGAATCCCAGAACGATTCGGGATGGAGGACCTTAAAACTCATCCATCCCACCCCAGCCATGGACAGGGACACCTTCCAACATCCCAGGCTGCTCTAAGCCCCAATTTCCCAATTGCCCAATAGCACTGAGCTACAACAGAGTGGGAACACAGCAGCATTTCCCCTTCTGCCCAGGAAAAGCTGGAATTCCGGGTGACTGGAGTGCACTCACATCAGTCTGGACCATCTGTGGCCGCTGGTTGCGGATCCTGCAGACGAAGTCAAAGACATCCACCCTGTGCTCGGCGTGCATCATGTCGATGATGGCGTCGATGACGATGAAGGTGCCCGTGCGCCCCACGCCCGCGCTGGGGAGGGACAAACACGAGGTCATCACACACCCTCTGCACACAGAGACACGCTCCTCTCACAGGATTATCCTGTGAGAAAGCTCAGGGGAAAGGATTAGAACAATTCTCATCTCCGCTTGCTGCTCCTGTTGTTGGGCACTTGTGTGTGGCGGTGTTTGAGGGTCCCCAGGACAAGGGGAGAGATGAGAATCTTGACTCCATGTTTCAGAAGGCTGGTTTATTGTTTATGATATATATTATATTAAAAGAAAATGATATACTAAAACTATAGAATTAGAACAATTCTTATCTCCACTTGCTGCACCTCTTGCTGGGCACATTTGTGTGGCGGTGTTTGAGGGTCCCCAGGATGAGGGGAGAGATGAGAATCTTGACTCCATGTTTCAGAAGGCTGGTTTATTATTTTATGATATATATTATATTAGAAGAAAATGCTATACTAAAACTATACTAAAAGAATAGAAGAAAGGAGACATTAGAAGGCTAGACAAGAATGAATAATAAAAATCTGTGACTCTCAGAGCCTCAACACAGCTGGACCAAGACTGGTCATCAAGTAAAAACAGCTCCTATGAGCCCAATCCAAGATGCACCTGTTGGTGAACCATCTCCAGACCACATTCCACAGCCATCAGATACTCATTGTTTACATTTCTTTTCTGAGGCCTCTCAGCTTCTCAGGAGAAAACTCCTGGCAAAGGGATTTTTCAGAAAACATGTCAGTGACACCTGTGGAATGTGTTATGAGATGATTTACCACAGGGTGGTTTGTTAATTGGACACTGGATGGTGTTTGGAGAGATTGACCAATTAGGTCAAAGCTGTATGGGACAGTCTGTAAGGGTTACGAGTTTCTTATTAGTACAGTATAATACAGTACAGCTCAATAAAGCAATGGATCAGCCTTCTGCACTCATGGATCAGTGCTAATTACTCCCTGTTCAGGGGACTGTTGTTGCCACAATACAAACACACAAAAACCTCCTGGAATCACCCAAATCTGCAGGAACTGCTGCAGCAGTGAGCCTCATGCTCACACTGGATTGAAACATTAGATCTCAGATCCTTTAGTCCAGCAGTCCCCCCCATGTCCCCAGGTGCCACATCCACAGGGCTTTTAAATCCCTTCAGGAATGGGTTCCACCCCTGTGGCCTGTCCCAATGCCTGGTCACCCTTTCAGTGAAGAAATTCACAGAATTCCCAGAATCACTGGGTTGGAAGAGACCTTCAAGATCATGGAGTCCCACCCAGTCCCAACAGCTCAACTCAACCCTGGCACCCAGTGCCACATCCAGGCTTTGTTAAACACACCCAGGGATGGGGACTCCAGCACCTCCCTGGGCAGCCATTCCAGAACTTTATCACCCTTTCTGTGAAAAACTTTTTCCTTTTTCATTTTAACATGGACAGCAGAAAAAGAGGAGTGTTTTTAGCATAAAACCCCAGCTCTTCCTAGCTGATGGCATCAGAATTAAATTTAAAAAGACATTTGAAAAGAAAATCTGCTTGACCATCTCCAATAATTCTGTAATAGCTCTATAAGGCTAAGATAAAATAAATAACTATAATAATAACTCTAAAGGTTAAGATAAAATTTTAATTATTCTTTCAGGAATCTTTAGCTCCACATTTCCCAAGGTCACCATCCCTGAACACTTTTTGGTTTTTATATCCTTAAAAGCCACGAGAGGGAGCACGACTGTTAGAAATGACAAAATTCCAGCGACTTTCAGCTCTTCCTTCCAGAGGAAAAGGGCATGGCATCCTGTACTAGTCATGAGCAGCTCTCCTTTAACCTCTGGGCAGTTTGCTTGGCTGCAGTGGCCACAAACGCCTCCAGGAACACGATAAAAACGCCTCCCCTCCCCTCAGGGGCTCAAAAATACAAAGCAATTCTCAGCAAGGCAACATCAGGCTTTCAATAAGACCAGAAAAATAAAATGATTGTATTTATAGTACAATTATTTCCTTTCCACACACCCTTTACCAGCAGGGAAACCAAAACCCACGAGCTCCGCTGTTCCAGAGGTCTGGAGAGATGATGGAGATTCCCTTCCCTCTCCCTTCCATCCATCCCTCTTGGCCCTCTGGCACCACAAGGAATCCCCCTCATGTCCTAGTGCCTTAATTCCCACTCAAAAGAGATTGTTCTCCTCCTGACAGCCCTGGGAGCCACCTCTGAGCACAGATCTCCCTTCCCCAGTTCCCCCTGGTCCCTCAGCGCTCATTTCTGGAGGTTTCAGCCCAGCTCAGCTCCTCACTCCCTTTCCAGCCACGATCCCTTTTTGCACATCCCTGTTCCCAAATCTGGGATTTGGGATTCTGGATTCCATCCCTGCACGTTCCTGCTGAAGCTGGTGACTTCCTGCCCCTGGGCATTCACCTCCTGAGCGCCTCCATCTTCACCTCCTGAGTGTCTCCATCCTTAGCCTGCTTGTGGCATCCCTTACTCAGCCATTCCTCAAAGTCCTTCTCCACCCACTGAAAAAATTATATTTCTAAAAAAAAACCTATTTCTAAAAACGGACAGAATACAAGAATCAGCAGAAAACCCTGCCACTCCTCATTTTCCCTCCTTGACTTCCAAATGCTGTGTCAGTGTTGTATTCACTTCCCAAACCTCACTGCAGAGCTTTTGGCCAGGGTGGCTGGGGCAGATTTCCCTACAGCTCCCTAAAAATGGATGGTTACTCACTGCTGATGGCTTCCCTTTCCTTTTCCCAACAATTCAGTGGTGTCACATCCTGAGGGGGGACGGAAGCTCAGTGTCACCTCTGTCCTGCTCCACTTCTCACCCCGGCACACAACGGCCTCGTGTGCTCTGCTGGCCCTCGGGATTGAAATCTCTGCAGGTATTGGTGAAATTATTTTCTATTTTCCTGGCTTTTGGCTTTCCTTCTGCTGGTGACACCAAGCACAAGCAGCATTTCCTGCTGCTGCCAAATAAAGCTCAAGCCCAGAATGAGACTCCACACACAGCAAAGGGCTATAAAAATATTCTCAACTGAGACAACTCAAATCTACTTTTCCCATCTAAATGGTTTTTTTATTCATGACACCTGGGGGAGAAGGTGAATCCCAGCAGGACAAACACCCTCTTTTTCTCTATCACACATTTCCAGGGAGTATTTCTAGCAAGGAAAAAGAGACAAATACAGGAATTTACATTATTTTTTTGCCTCAAAGACAAGACCCAGACAGAGAAAGCTGTTCTTTTCTTTTCATTCTGCTCTTGTGCTCTTTTTACTCGAACCTTGCAATGAAAATTGCTCCTGAAAAGCCACTTCCTGCTTGGGGTGAGCTTACAGCTGCTGCAGAGGTTGCAATTATTCTCCTCAAACTGTTTGGGAGTTTGGTTTTAGTTTCATTAAAGATTTCAACAGTTTAGCAGCAAGATGTGCCTGTGTGAGTGACCAACGACTGGGAATTGGTTCTGGATTGGGATGAAGCACATTTTCAAAATTGCAGCATTTAAGTCTCTTGAATTCAAGTCTTTCTTCCAAACTTTTCAGGCATTTCATGGCTAATTTCCATTAAAAAACTGCAATTTGACTGTGGGAGAAGTGGGGATGAATTCCCAGAGCAGCACTGAGTGGCAAAGGCCACAGATTTCTATCACCAGTCTGTTTTTCTGACAAAGAACAGATTTATACCAAACAATGGAGATCCCTCATAAAGAAAAACCCCAAACAGCAGAACAACAACTTCTGTTTGAGTATTTAACTGGCAGCAAAGACAGAGCTTTGGAAAGCGTTTTTACTCTCAGCTCTCAAAAACTCAGCAGATTATTACCCTTGAATAGAAATATGTGAGTAATATAGCTATAAATATAAATGTATATATAAAATACATATAAAATATACATCAAATCTTAAAAATAAGTTTTAAAAAATCTCAATATATATAAATAATTCCAGGCCAAGCCACAAGAATGGTCTGAGGAGCACATAACATACCTACAGTGAACCACAATGGGTCCAGCATGGGCAGGATTCAAGGTCTTGACTTTTTTCAGGAATTTCAGCATGCCAATAGGCGTGAAAGGCACCCCAAAATCCGGCCAGCTGGTGAAGTGGAGCTGTGTGACCAGCCTTGGAGCTTTGCATCCCTCCTGGAGCTGCAGGAACACCCAGATACTCAGTGTGACATCTCCTTTTTCATGTCGCTTTTGTGGTTTTAGTAGTTGATAATTATCGAATTTTTTTTAAATGTTATTTAAGTATACAGACAGTATTAGTTATTTTACAGATATGCTTGAGTTGTTTGTATTGTTAGTTAGTTACAAAAACAAAAATATTGTTTGAAAGTTATAGCTATTTTTGTAGAAGTTAAACACATAACACATATTCTAATATTTTGCAAAAGTTAAAACTATAATATAGTTAAAACTATAACAAAATAATATAAAATAATTTAAAATAATAGTTAAAACTATAATATATTTATTACACTGGTCATAAATGAAAATATAATTAATAAATGATGTTGTGAGAATCCAAGTTCCACAGGGGCCAGATCACAACTATTATATCAAAAGCAGTTAAAAGTGATTATAAATATATTAAAATCCTTGTGATTAACAGTTGGTAAAAATGAATTTACAATAACAAAGCCAACAACCACTGGTAAAAGTTAATTTACAATAGCAAAAGCCAACAACCACACAGTTATTTAGCCTAAATCACTATGCAGTTGTTTTAAAAGTAGCTAGAAGTGATTATAAATATATTAAAATCCTTGTGATTAACAACTGGTAAAAGTTAACTTACAATGGCAAAACCAACAACCACGCAGTTATTTAGCCTAAATCACTATGTGGTTTTTGGCTAAAATCAGCCAAATTTCTGAAATTCTGATTTCTCAAATAGCCTCAATTCCTTCCAAGGGAACATTTGAGCTTTTCTGCATCCCCCAGGGCAGCTGGGGCCTCACCGAGTGCACGCAGAACTTGCGGATGGTGTAATCCACCAGCACCATGGAATCCTCCACGGACACACGGACACTGCCGTACGTCCAGCAGCCCTGGTCAGGCCAGTACTGGAAACACTTCTCCTGCACAAAAACATGGAATTTCAGGGACAAACATGAGGAATTTCAGAGCCAAGCATGGGGAATTTCAGAGCCAAGCACGGGGAATCTTGGAACAAAACCCAGGGAATCTTAGAGCCAAACCCAGGGAATTTCAGAGCCAAGCATGGGGAATTTCAGAGCCTAACACAGGGAATCTTAGAACAAAACACAGGGAATTTCACAACCAAACCCAGGGAATTTCAGAGCCAAGCACAGGGAATTTCAGAACCAAACATAGGGAATTTCACAACCAAACCCAGGCAATTTCACAACCAAGCACAGGGAATTCAAGAACAAAGCACATGGAATTTTAGAACCAAACCCAGGAGAATTTCACAACCAAACCCAGGGAATTTCAGAGCCAAACACACAGAATTTCAGAGCCAAGCATATGGAACTTTAGAACCAAACCCATGGAATTTCAGAACCAAGCACAGGGAATCTTAGAATCAAATAGAGGGAATCTTAGAACCAAATGCAGGGAATCTTAGAACCAAACCCAAGGAATTTCAGAGCCAGACCCAAGGAATCTCAGAGCCAAACAGATGGAATTTCAGAACCAAACAGATGGAATTTCAGAGCCAAACCCAGGGAATTTTATCGCCCTGACTTTGCTTTCACTGCCACGCTCTCCTAGGTGTATCCAGGGAAGGTGAGCGTGCAGAGCTCCTTATCTGGCACAACTTCAGCACCCTGCTGCTGCTTCTTAAATTGATGCAGAGAAGGTGAGAACAGCTTTGAACTGTTTTTTAACCAACTCAGCCCCCACAGCTTTTGTTTCAGTTTGGCAGCTTTGTTACAGGGTGTCCAACTGTGGGGACTGTGAGGTTTTCACTCTGATATGGAGCCTTAGCTGCAAACACTGAGAAATTCAAAGCAGTTCTGCTTTGGAGCCATCAGGAATATCCAGATTTAGCAGTTCTGGCTGCTCCCACTGGGAATTGGCCCTCATGGCCTGGCTTTGCTGTTTCAGCTTCATCGAGCTGCAGTGAAAGTGCAGGAAAATCAAATCCAGGAGGAAAACAAGGAATGCCCATCCTCAGGGGAGGAGTGGGGCACAGGAAGGAACAGCAGCACCCTCACGAAGTAGCAGCCTTCATTTCTCTTTGTTTAGTTGACAAACTGTGCATTTTTGAAACCTAATACTCAGGAAAAGGGGCAGAGTTTTTATCTTCATTCCTAATCAATCCCATCCACAAGTGCAGCCTTACACTGGGATAAAACCACAGGAGTTTTCCTTTGGCCCTGGGCTATGCAGGGCACAACTGGCCATCAGAATTTTCTCCTTGAGATCACCTGACTTAGAATGAGTATTTTAGAAATGAAAACTGTATTTTGGAGCAGAAACTCAGCTGTGCTGACAGGGGCCAGGGCAGGAAGTGGTGAGAAATGCACCTGGTCAGAGCCTGAGCAGCCAGGACTGCTCTCGGAGCACAGGGGACGTCCAGAGCAGGGTGAAAGCTCCTTACCTCCTTTCTTTCTTTCAGGTTGGTTAACATGACAATAATGGCTGATTTCTGCTCCCAGATCATCCTCCAGAAGTCATTGACTGTTTCCTGCTTGGGTCCTGCAGACAGAACAGGGAAATGCTCAGGAGAGGATGGGGCAGAGCCCAGAGCAGTCCCACACCCTGCCCTGGGCACCCACCCACAGCTGTGCCTGCTACACCTGCACAGCTTTGGAATCTACCAAATTTCTGTATTTATGTACTAAATAACCCCCACAACTCATGTTTTCTTTTACATCATCATGCACCCAAATCTACATTTTTGGAAGGAATCTCCTCTCTTGAAATACCACTCATAGAATCACAGAATGGTCTGAGCTGGAAAAGATTTTAAAGACATTTAAATCATTTAATCATTTACTTTCCTACTCCTTGCCATGGCAGGGACACCTTCCCCTGTCCCACGGTGCTCCAAACCCCAGTGTCCAGCCTGGCCTTGGGCACTGCCAGGGACCCAGGGGCAGCCACAGCTGCTCTGGGAATTCCATCCAGCCCATCCTCACCCTCACAGGGAACAATTCCCAATTCCCAAAATCCCATCTAAATCTACCCACTGTCAGTTTAAAGCCATTCCCTGGGTCCTGTCCCTCCAGCCTTGTCCCCAGTCCCTCCACAGCCCTCCTTGAGCCCCTTCAGGCACTGGAAGAGTCTCTAACACATTAACTCAAATATTATTTAATCTTTTCACTACTTTAACTACTATTTCCAGCAAAGAGGGTCAGGAGGGGGAAATGAGCCCCTGCCAGAGCAGAACCTACAGAACTGCCTGGAGGCAGCTGCTCACCTCACACACATCTCAAACTCATTTCAGCTGTAACCTCCAAACCCAGCCTCCCCCTGACCACCACCTGCAGCTAAAAACAACCTCTCCACCACATCTATAATTAAATGTGCTCAGCCCTGAGCTAGAGAGGAGAGAGAAATGAGAAGGAGTTACCTTGTGCTGCTATAAATTTATTCTTTTCTTTGTAACCCTGTGGAAACAAATGCCACAGCAGTTAAGGCTGTGAAAGGCCAAGGTGTGCTAGCAGAGAATTACTTCTTTAATGGCCAAAGTTGGGCCAGCTGTGGGCAGCCCTCAACTCACATCTATGTATGATGCATTGATGTAGTCTGAAGGTGGGACTCCATCAATTTGGGTCAAAATCACTCTGGAATGATCGTCTGAAAGAAAAGAAGGACATTGGCCAGTTATGCAATCTGAAATATGGTATTTCCTTGCAAGCAGGAGGCCTGGAAAAGCACAGAGCTCCCAAACCACAGACAACACAGGAACAGCACTTCTGACCAGTGCAATTGTTGTTATTTGAGTATTTTCAGCACAGGAGCACCACCAGCAGCCTGCTCAGTGCCAAAATGAATTGTCTGGTTTACAAGAAAAGCAAAAGGCTTACATGGCAGGATGTTGGGATATCTGTTCTTCTCCCTGTTTTCCTCCTTATTTGCCATTTCAAATGTTCCCTGCACATATCCAGACGTTAATGACTGAAAAAAAAAAAAGATATAGAGTCAATGTGTTAGAAAACAAACAATTTTGACTGCACACAGCTTAGGGAAAATTTGCATCCGACAACACTAAAAATATTTCAACTTTTCCCCCCCCAGTAACTTCAATTCCTCTCTATCCTGGCAGGTTTGACTCCAGACAAGGAGCTCAGCAGCTGGGGAGAGAGAAGGAATCTTTTCCCTCCGAGATCACAGTTATTTAGCAAATTGTTCAACTCTGAGCTGCTGCCTGGAGCTGCCATCTGCCACGGTGACTCAGAGCCACTGACAGCAGCCACAGGGGCTGGGCTGAGCCCCTCATCCACTGCTGAGGGCATCACAGACCCAACATCCTGCTCAGCTCTGCAGGTGAGGGCCCAGCCTTGGGTGAAAAGGAGGAAGGGAAAATAAATTATATAATAAATCAATCGAAATTTATTATATTAATTTTTATAATATAATAAATACTACAAATATAAATATACAAATAATGTATTTGTCATATTATAAACAATGATAATATAATAATAATTCTATTATTATGTTATTTCGCATTATTAGAATATATTATACTATAATTATAATATAGAATATCTGTATATTATATATTATATAATATACAATATTATATATTATTAATATAATATATAATTATATATATTCTATGCTATAATATAATTATATTATAATTATATAATTATATTTTAATATAATATAATATATAACATATATACTATATTATATTATTGCATATTATTAAAATATTATATTATTTATTAATAATAAACAAATTTTTTATTATTGGGTTAAAATAATTTTAATAATAAAGGGTTTTTATGCAGCGTGAGTTGAGTTCTGAGCGCAGGTAAATTTAGTCTGGCTCAAAAGTAACCCAACAGCCATGGAGGACAATAAACCAAAGGAAAAAGCAGAGCAGAGGGTGAAGATGCAAGCGAGGAGGTGCCCAAGGTGAGCTCCTCCACAGCTGAGATGCTGCCACTGCAAATGGACCAAAGCAGAACCGAATTTCGAGAAGTTTTTTCAGTGGATTTCATGAAGTTCCTTCAGCTGAGCTCCAAAGGCCCCAGTGGCAGCAGGGTGGGTCCCAGTGAGGTGAAATCCCAGCAGCGTGGGAAGGCAGCAGCACCTGGTGCCCCCCTGTGCCTCCCCTGCCAGGCTGAGCCACACAGGGCAAGGGCTGGGGCAGAGCAGGGCTGGAATCCCCCAGAACTGCACAGGGGGACACAGGGGACACAGGGGGACACAGGGGACACGGGGGACACGGGCAGCCCTGAGCCCCCAGCACACAGGGAACCTGCACACAGGGAACCTGCACACAGGGAACCTGCACTGTGGGGTTGATCTGTGGGGCTCTTGTGGCACACGAAGCTGTGAATGGAAAGCAGAGGAAGCTGAAAGAGGGCTGAGGAATAAAGCTGCTGTCAGACTGCTTAATTCCTCATGTGAATGAAGCTCGTGGCTTTTTATCAGCCCATTTTGCTGATTAAAGTACATTTCTGAAAAACAAAACCAAAAAAGAATAGGGGAAGGTGTCCCTGCCCATGGCAAGGAGTTGGAACTGGATGAACTTCAAGCTCCTTCCAACCCAAACCATCCTGTGACCCTATGAAATAATTATCTTTTTAACCACAATCTCTTCAAACTCCAAGTCAGGCACCCAATTTTCACATAACAGCCAGAGAAGGTCTGGATTTTCCTGACAGCAGCCTTTTTCCCCAGCCCTCTTTCAACCTCCTCTCTTTTCCATTCACAGCTTCGTGTGCTACAACAGCCCCAGCAAACCAAGCCCACGATTGCAGGGTTTCCTGTGGGCTGGGGGGGTCAGGGCTGAAATGAAAAATCCATTTAAAGGAATTATCTTTGGCCAGATCTCCTGTGCCCCTGAGCCCTGCAGGGCCCAGGCAGCTCCTGGTGCCCAGGGTGGGTGCTGAGCCCAGAGCAGAGCCCAGCTCCTGCTGCACCCACGGGGAGGATGTGAATCACCCCGGCTGCTCCTCTGCACATCCTCCCAAATCCACCCTCCCAAATCCACCCTCCCAAATCCACCCCAAATCACGAGGAGCTGACGGGTCCTGCCTCGTCTGTGCCACCCCGCCCTGACCTGTGTCCCCAGGCAGTGACCCTGAAATCCCACTGGAGCTCTGAGAGGCTCAGCCCACCCAGGATCAGCACATTTTTAGCACTGGAGGAGCCACAGGGGTGTCTTAATCAAGCCAGCATTTAAATTTCAAAAGAAAGCTCTTAGGGGAAGCTTTTCAGTAATTAATCAGCAATAATCCCAAACTTCCAGGGATGATCAACCGAGGTAGGGGCTTTACAGAAAGGAATCCATTTTATTTTAATTTTTTGTTCTTCTTTTTTCCTGTGAAGAAAGAACACACTCTTCCAGTGCCCAATGCTCACAAAGGAATCACATAAAAAAAGAAGGAGCCTCTGCTGTTCTGGTGAGTGTCCAAGGGGTGCCATGGACCTCTTGAGGGTCATGCAGGCTTTAAGGACAAAATCAAAGGTGCTGGAGAACAACATTAGGCACATAAATCCAAGAGAACTGTCCTCAGAGTCAGGAACTGTCCTCAAAACTCTTTTCTCCCTGCTGGGTGTCTTCATCTTTTCAAGTCTGGTTTCTTTTTACCAAGGGGCCAAACTCCTCAGGTTGGTGCATGTGCCTGGCTCCCAGAACTCACCATTTTCAGCCCAAATTTGTCCCTAATTCCCACTGGAGCTCCTGTATCTATATTCCCAGGGATGCCTGGCCCCTGACATGTGGGATGTGGAGTGGGCAGAGATCCCTGGAGCATCCCCAGGGCAGGGCTGAGGCACAGAACCAGAGACTCATGGAATGCTTTGGGTTGGGAGGATCTTTCAAAACCCACCCAGTGCCACCCTGCCATGGCAGGGACAGCTTCCCCTGTCCCAGGCTGCTCCAAGCCCTGTCCAACCTGGCCTGGGACAGTTCCAGCCCTCCCAGGCTGGAGCACACAGCTCATCCAGCCACATGGAAAAAACCACATTGAGCATCAACCCCACCACTGCTCATTTTTGGGGATCAGACCTCAGGCTTTTGGGTGTGGACAGAATCCCATATGCTCACAGCATAGGGCAGAAAATTACCAAAGCAAAGAGGGGTTTAAAAATGAAAACAGATGGTTTGTTTCATTCTGAACCTCAGAGCAAATGCATCAGGAGAGTCCAAATTCACCAGCGCACACCGTGTCAGGCTGGTCCTCACCACTTTCATTTTCAGCTTTGAGAAGAAGGATTTCCACAATGCTCCTGTCTGATAAGGCAAAAGTCTGTGGTTTAAATTTAAGTCATCAACCAAAGTGCAGCTCTAAATATGCTCCCAATTAAGGAGGTAACTCAGCAGCCTGCCTAATCAACACGTGCCTTGGCTCTCACAAATCCACGCCTGACATTTAAACTCCTGCTCTGCTTCTGCTGTGGAGGGAAGTGAAGTCAAGTCATAAAAAATCTGAAAAAAGCCCCCAACTCAGTCAGACTCCTGGTGTTCTGTTTCTCCAAAGGACTCCTGCAGGAGCTCAGCACAAACTCCAGGTGCAGCTCATCCCTACAACCACAAAATCCTGCCCAAGGCCACGCTCAACAGGAAAACCCTGAGAGCTGAGACACCTCACAGAAACTCTGTGCTGCAAAAGGGGAGTGCTGGGATGGCAACCAAGAGCCAAAAGTCAAACTATCAGGAAAAAAGAAGTCAAATCTCACCAAGACAAAGTCAAATTATCAGGAAAAAAGAAGTCAAACCCCACCAGGGCAATATTAAGGCCGCACTGCGTCCTCTCCTCTAAATACCTCCCATGGAGGTGAAACACCCAGATCCCCCAAAAGCCCCCAGCACCATCATGAAAAGCAATGCTGAAGAGGTTTATATTCAATGTTCCTCTCCTCCAGCTTCAGGCAAACACTAAAGACCTTCTTTAAATGTTAGCAAGAGGCAAACAGTTCATATAATACCAATTCAGCATCACCAATCAGTAAAAACTCCAGGTTTTATCCAGATGAAAGGTCCCCACACACGACAGAACCTGTAGGAACAGCACCAATCATGCACCAAACACAGAATTATTAATACTCACAAATATTTTGGGTTTTCCGCCATTTTCAGCCATCCATGTAAGAAAAACTTACATTAAACTCCTCCCTGAAGAGTTTCCCCTCGTCGGCCGAGCGTATCCGGATTTCCTCCTCCAGGTTTTCCACAGGAATAGGGAAATACTTCTTGGGGCCTGAGGGAGACCTGCTGAGCAGCATCACCCGCTGCTGTTCTGTCAGCACAAGGGCAGCACGTGTTAAAGGCACGGCCAGAGCCACAGATCCCAACTACAAATTCATCTTGGTGCTGAGAGACGCCAAAGCAAACTGCTGCCATGACACCCTGAGGTGCTAAAGGGGATTTAGAGGAAATAAAACCACCAAATCATAGGCCAAGGGGTTGCTTTGAGAGCATAATGGTGTCAAGAAGAACCACTGCTGGTGAAATGAATGATTTCTCTAGTTACACTGGATTTAAAAGCGACCAAGGTTTATTCAGAAAAGGAGAAGGCTCTTTCTGCTGACATGGCAAGGACAGCTTTTGGCACTTATCACCAAAGAGGTGCTGCCAGATTATTTAATTTCAAGGGGAAATAATGCTAATAATAATAATAATAATAATAATAATAAATAATTTAGCTATAACTTGGCAGCCATCAGAAGCTGTGCCCCAAGAGGAGCTGCTGCCCTGCGCACAGGAACACCCCGGCAGGAAGCTGATGGGTATTTTTAGGTTTTTGGCTTTTCCTCTGACTGTCACCCTCTTCAGCTCACTCATCCCTTCACACATGGTCAAGTGGGGCTGACACAAACCACAGATTGATTATTTCGTCTTTAACTTGATGATTTTTCTCTGGGTTGTGATTAGAACAACTTGCCCAGCCCTCCCCGGTTTGAGCTGGGCCCCACAGAGGAGCCAGCCTGGAGTTCCCCACGGGCAGAAACAAACCCAGCACAACTCACACCAGGGGGAAACACACTGAACTCCTCAGAGGGTTTTATTTCAGCACCTCTGGCTCCAAACTGCCCCATCTCAACCCCTTGCCTCACGTTCAGAAAGCACCCAGTGTATTCACAAAGTGTTAAGGACTTCTTGCCCCGTTTTAAGAAGAAATCCTGCAATTCCTTCTCCAGATATAAGGATCACAGTGTTAAGGACTTTGCCCCCATTTTAAAAAGAAATCCTGCAATTCCTTCTCTAAATACAAGGATCACAGTGTCACAAATGTGGATCTCAGCTGGCACCCTGGTAAAACATCTCCAAAGAGGCCAGGGAGGTTTTACACAGAAACATTTGCTGCATCACAAAGTGAAACCTATTTCAAACCAGCAACTGAAAATTAAAATGTTCCATAGACTGCTTGAGTATGATTTCTAAATATGGATCTCTAGTCCAAGGCCAGCTTGGAGGGGACAGCCAAGGGCTGGGAGATGTCCCTGCACATGGCACCAGGGCTGGAACTGGATGAGTTTAAGGTCCCTTCCAACCCAAACTATTTGTGATTGTATTTTTTCAGACTATTTTCTCTTTAACAACAACCCTGTCACTTATATTAGAAACAAAAGCAAACACTGAGTAATTCTGAATTAAAGACAGAAATAAAAGTGAGAGTTTGAAAGTGAATCTGCCCATACCTTGTTCTTCCAAGATCCCATTTGGCATCTTCTTGTCCCCGGAGTTGACCACAGCCTTCCTGTGTCTCCTGAACCTGGAACAACAGAGGCACCACATCAATCCACAATTCTGGCAAGAGCTAAGCAGCAGCATTTCCCCCCAGGCCCTTTTTTACAGACAATGTAATTCTGGAGAAGCTCTTTCTGTTCATGCTGGCAGGGAGAGCAGGGCAGGCACGAGGCTCTGCCTCCCTTCTGCTTCCGTGGGAGGGCTCAAAGAAAGGATGGGCTGAGCCCACGGAAAACCACCCACCTGAAAAAATACCCCACCAGCACCACGAAAATGATCACCACCAGCACCAGGATCAGCAGGGAAGTCAGCAGCTCCTTGTGCAAGGTGTTCTCCTCGGTGGAGTCTGGGGACAGAACGAGAAATGTGGAATATGAGACAGGGATTGCCTCATCTGGCACAAAAACCGTGCTTAAGGCACCAAAATTCTGCCCCATTATCTGCCTCTGCTTACCAAAAGCTTCATAATACCATGATACAGGCAAAGCTCAAATTGAAAGTTAATTTTTATTATTTTTCAGGTTTTTTCTCCCTCGTCAAAAGCACAACCAAACCAGTGCTGCTGAGAAAATCCAAGCTATTTTTCAATTTCCCTGTAATCAGAGAAAGTTGAACAGTTATAAGGTACCAAGCTGAATTTGAAGCCCATTAAAAGGTTTGCTGCAGTGCCCTCATGCACATCAGCTGCTTCTCAACCACCTTTCATATATATATATATATATATATATGTATAAAATGCTACCTTTCACAGGAATTCTATTCACTGAAATTCTAAGAGATTTTATTCACTAAAATTCTATATAAATATAAGAACAAGTAGGAATAATGACATTTTTCTCAGAATGGAGATTAAAGAACATCTTTGTTATATCTGGTACAAGCTCTGAGTCTCACCCTTCTGTTCACAGTGTTTTGTGGAAGTATCTCTTTACCTTTCACTTTCATTATGCTTCTATAACCTTTTCGTTCTACTGAATAATTCAATACAGAACAGATTAAAATCATTAAAAACCCAACATGTTTTATTTAAGGAAGCCAAACTCCCAGACTGAACCTTCAGCAAGCAAAACACAACCCTACAACCACTCTTCCAAAATTAAGGCAATTTCTGCTGCTGCTGGTATTTCGGATTTTTTTTCTCTTTTGAACTACATTTATACACTTTAAAGAGTTTTTTTGCCATTCCTACAGTGGTCTTTGAGAGCTGACTGACAGAAGGGTTGGATGGGATACTGGGAGGGAATTCCTGGCTGGGATGGAATTCCCAGAGCAGCTGTGGCTGCCCCTGGATCCCTGGCAGTGCCCAAGGCCAGGCTGGACATGGGACTTGGAGCACCTGGGACAGTGGAAGGTGTCCCTGCCATTTTTAAGTTCCCTTCCATCCCAAACAATTCTGAGATTCAAAAAAATATTTAGGAGTAGGCAACACCTGCAATAATCCAGAAAGAATTCATGTGGATCAGACAAACATCCAGAATTGATGGCTACAAAACCATCTGAGTGTTGGGGGCAGCTGGAAACTCTCTGGGCGCTCCACAGGGTAGGAGGGCATGGGGAAAATTCCTGGAGAGGCACAGGTGAGCTCAGGACACACAGGGAAAAAGGGCCCATAAATCAACACCATAACCCAGAGACAGGGGAGGCAATAAAAGGCATGAGGGATGACTTTTAGGTGGTGTATAAAGATAAAAGTGACAGGCATGACAAAACTGCAGTCAGGAGCTTGGCAGGGGTTCAGGAAATCACTCCTGGAAGGAGTGGCTGGATGAGGATGAATAACCACCCAACACCTTCTGTGGGGTGTTCTGCAACTCTGCCTGGAAGCCAAGGCTGGCAAGGAAACAAACACACACACAAAAAAAAATAAAAATCCCTGGTTTTGTCCCTCACAGACAAAATGCAGCCACTTGCACAGAGTCAGAAATGACACCCTCAGGATGTCAGAATGTTCCAGCATTTAGGGGTTTGTGCTGGTTCTCTTTAGCTCTGTGACAAGACCCATGACATGACAGGGGAAACAACAAGTTTGCATCACAAGGGAGTTAAAATTTCCCTCAGACAATTACACAATAAAAAAGAAAAAAATCACCTCTCTCTTCCTTTCACAGAACTGCTGCAACACTTTTGAGGTGTCTGTGGAGAAGTGATTCCCAGGCAAACACTGAAAGCTCAATCCCAGCCAGGAAAAGAGAAGCTGAACCACCAGTACCAGTAAATGTGAGTTTAACATCTCAGAGCTGAATCCCACTGGGCAAGGCCAGCACAGCCCCCCTGGCACTGCACTCCCCCACTCTGAGTCTGGCCTGGAGGGACCTTTAATGGTCACACCATCCACCCCCTGATCTGAAACCACCAATTTCTGAAGTTCTGCTTTGCAAACTAATTCTTAGAATTGAGTGTCTGCAGAGAATCCCTCTGGCATTTAAATACCGAGCAAAATGAGCCAGATGCCTTCTCCATAACTCAGTTTCCTGATGCTGCCTCATTTTCTCCATGAAACTACCACCACGAGTCTCACAGGGAAGTCCCAGCTCTGGGTCCTCCTGGGTGTTACAGAGTCCTACAATGGTTTGGGCTGGAAGGCACCTTAAAAATCACCCAGTGCCACCCCAGTCATGGCAGGGACACCTCCCACTGTCCCAGGTGCTCCCAGCCCCAGGGTCCAGCCTGGCCTTGGGCACTGCCAGGGCTCCAGGGGCAGCCCCAGCTGCTCTGGGCACCTGTGCCAGGGCTGCCCACCCTGCCAGGGAACAATTCCCAATTCCCAATCTCCCATCCAAATTTATCCTCTGCCAGCTAAACCATTCCCTGTGTCCTGTCCCTCCATCCTTGTCCCCAGTCCCTCTCCAGCTCTCCTGGAGCCCCTTTAGGCCTTGGAAGCCACAGTGAGGTCACTCCAAAGCTTCTCCTCTCCAGTCTGAACAATCCCAGCTCTCCCAGCCTTTCCTCCATCTGAATATTTTGGTTCATTCCCACTCATTTGGTTCCCACTGAACATTTTGGTTCATTCCCACAGCTCCAGCTCCTCCCCAGGGCTGGACACGCTGTCCTGGCTGGGATCTCTCCAGAGAGGAGAGACACAAAGTCTTATTTTCACATTGCCATTGACTTGTTGGAAGTTGAAACCAGCACTAAAGAGGGGCCCCAAAGCTGCCCCATTTCCCTGCCTTCTAACCTGCAACTCCTCTGATAAATTCATCCCCTCTGAAGGCTCAGACATCAGTGATGGGAAGGGATTGTGAGGATTCAAAGGCACCAGGAGCCCTCATGGAGCAAATACCAGTGGAATGTAAACATTTGGAAAGGTATTTAAAGGTTTACAACTGCAGCTCCCAGGCTGCTTGCACATTTCAACAACTCCACAAGTAAAAATACAAGAGGAAGTAAAACAATCCAGGCTATGATTAATGCTGGGGAACTTACAAATATTTGAATTACCAGGAGTTACGGGATGGTCACGGACAATATCATGAATAAACAGACTGTAACAAGGATCTGGGAGCATTAAGGTGTCTCTACTGGAAATATACATTTATTTATGCAAATCCTAATAAATATTAGCTTGGCAGTCAGAACTAGATGCTCCCTTCCAACCCAAACCATTCTGTGGTTTGATGGTTTATATTTATTTAATGCAGTTGAATACCTGGAGTAAAGATCAGGGCAAATTCCCAGTAAATGGCAGCGCAGTAAAGCCCAGAATATTCTCATTTTCTGAAAGGGAAATTTCAAGGTAGCAATTTCATGGCTGCAATTTCAGGGTGTTCTTGTAGGAGGTAAAATGGAAGCAGTGCTAAAAATCGACCCATCCAGACAAGGTAACCATGTTTTAAATAAGAATAAAGCTGACATTGTAATTCAGCAGATCTTTGAAAAAAATCAAGGCAGCTCAAATAATGACATGAAATCATTTATACCTATTCCTTTCAGAATCAAAAGTATCTTTTGGGATCACACATCAAATTAGCATGCAAAAGGAAAGCTGATTTTTTTAAGGCTCTTTTAGTTCTTTCCATAGTCTGTTAAATGGAGTTTTCTTTATGCTTCAATCAAAAATCTTTATTTTTGTATTTTAAAATGCTGTATTAATTCAATGGCTATCAAATTTATTAGATAATCCAATTATCTTGGTACTCTTTCTGCAGCAATGTAATTTTCAGGGTGCACCTAACTTGTCTGTCAGACAAAACTCTTCCTCACTGCAGAGCCAGGAAGGCTTTGATGTTTAGGAAAAACATTTTAGTCACACCAATCATTTCTGAATCATATCACTGAAATTAAGATTTAATTAAAATAGGGATGATCAGATTACTCTTATCCATATTATCAGACTTAAACTCAACACAATTTGGAATTAAGCTCTGAAGATGAACACACTGATAGCAAAACTCCCTTTGTTATTAAGATTCTGGGAAGTGATAAAAACAACAAGTGACTTCCCCTTCTCAATTCCCATATTCTGACATATTTAGCCCAATATTAGTAACTTGTTTTTCCACAGCTGAGGTGCCAGACAAGAAGCAGGGACCAAAAACTACTTGACAATACTTCAAACTGATTAATTAGCAAATTCACACTCGGCTAAAGCTTCATTCCTATGAATAATTTGGGGTTTTTTGGGAGCACTCAGCACAGCCACACTCAGATTGTCACTGCTGGCGGGGGAGCCCCTGGTTCCCCAACCTCCCCTTCCCCAGCTGAACTCTGGAGTGCTCCACTCAGAGTCTAGAGAAGCAAATGCTCACACCTGAATTAGCAGCAAATCCCAGACTGGTTTGACCCTCAAAATTATCCTGTTCCACCCCTGCCATGGCAGGGACACCTCCCACTGTCCCAGGTGCTCCCAGCCCCAGGGTCCAGCCTGGCCTTGGGCACTGCCAGGGATCCAGGGGCAGCCACAGCTGCTTTGCCCACCCTCATTTTCTTCCCAATATCCCATCTAAAATCTCCCCTATTTCCATTTAAATTACTACAACCAAGAACACCAAAACAATCCAAGGGGCCATGAGCCAAGCCTGGTATTTGATTCCTCCTTCCCCAGGGGTGTAAAGTTCACCAACAGATTAAAAGTAAATAAAGTAACAAATCAGCCTTCTGTGAAACACTGGGTATCAACACCAGTGACCTGAACAGTCATCAAATCATGGTCACATTGCTCACAGGGGACATCAGCAGCTTCATCTCCCTGCTTTGGGCTGGAAGGGGCCTCAGAGATTATCCCACCCCACCCTTGCCATGGCCAGGGACTCCTTGCACCATCCCAGGGTGCTCCAAGCCCCAATGTCCAACCAGGCCTTGGGCACTGCTTCAAATCCCCCAAATTCCCTTAACAAGCCCCTCCCCAGGACTGGCAATGTCAGGACGTGGTTCTGGGAGGGTTTGAGGAGGAAGAAATTCTGCAAACAGAAATGAGGACGAATGTGAGGTGCTATGGTGGCCCAGAGTGATGCCTCAGGTTTTGGCTTTTCTATTTTTCCCATTCTGTGCTGCTTTAGTGTGTGGGTCTGGGCTCACATCAGGGATGCTGAGCTCTGTGCACAGAGCAGGGAGACAAAACAATTCCTGCTCCAGCTGGGCACCAAGGACAAATGACCCAAATCTCAGCCCCAAGAGCACAAACCCCGTGGGCTGGAGAGAGAAAAACAAGCAGGGTGGGACTGCAGGGGCTAAAGCTGGAATGGGACAATGAACTGCAAGGTGCAAATGGAGCAGAACTGATCCCAGGGACAGAGCCCGTGCCCGGCCGTGCATTTTGGGGCCATTTTGGTTCATCTTGGGTGCAGCCCTGGCTGGGCTCTGGTGCTGCCCAAGGTGGATCCATGGAGGAGATGCTTTGAATGAATCCCTGCTTTATTCTGGAGCTCTGTCCAGCCTCTGTTCCAGGGCAGCCTGAACAAGGCATCGTGAGAGGAGGAGATCACTCTCAGCTCCTGGAACAAGAACTCCCCTGTTTCTCACCTGGCAGGACCCTCCACAGCACACCTCACACCCCCCTGGAGTCTTTGCATGAAAACACAGCACTCCTGCCAAGGCTCCTCAGAGTGTTTCAATCTGTTCATCCTGCTGTCTAATGAAAATTTCTTTCCTGTTATCTGTGCCCACATCCCCTCAGACCCCCCCAGCAGCTCCTGGGCCCTGCAGCTCCCCCACCTCTGCCCTGTTTTACCCTCCCATGGCAAAGAGAAAGTGAAACCCCAACACCACCCAGTGCCACCCGAGCCCAGAGGACACCTGGCACCCTCAGAGCTGTGCCAGTGGGGTCAGAGTCCTGCAAACACACCCTGGACCGAGCCCCCAGGGACAGCCCCTGCGGGCCGTGCCCATCCTGCCCCCCAGGTCTCTCCTTACTGGTGGTTGTGGTTGTTTTGGGCAGTTCTGTTCCATTGGGTGGCAGAGCTCGTGCAAAAATGAAACTAACACACAGCAGCAGGAGCGAGCAGGAATGTTCCATCCTGGACCTGCAAGGAAGCAAAGCAGAAGATAAATTTTCAGGTCAAATTGATATCATGTTTTGGTTTTTTTTTTTTTTTTTCCCCTTGTGGCAGAAGGAAGCTAAAAGTCAAAGCAATGTTTTATACTATGTTTTATACTCTCCCATCACCTCAGCACTGAATGTTCAGTTTTGATGCAAAAAGAAAAAGAAAATACAACTTGTGCACGCCAAAAATTCATTAAGGAGGTTTTAAATCCAACAACAGAATGGCAACACTCAGCCATGGTTCACAGACAACACCAGAAAGCAGGGCAAAAATGCTCCCTCCATAAAAAAAGCCATCTGAGGACACTGAGGAAACAATCCTGGGAGTCACTCCCAGAGATAAGAGGAAAATTCATAACAAAGAGGAAAAGGTTTTTACCACAAGCAGCCCAGTAACACCAGAAAGCTCTGGGTCCCTTTAACACACACTTTTAGAGTTTCCTGATCCCACTCGACTCCCTCAGCCACAGGTGAGGGGCTCCACGGATGAATTCCATGGGGGAATGTTTGCCACAGCTGAGTCTGCTTTCTAAACACAGAATTTCAGCATTGGTGAGACCAGAAAATCATCTCCAGTGTGAAGAAAATTGGAGGAAAAGTATGATGAGAATGTGCTGTTTGTTAATTCAGGGAAACTCATAGATGGAGACAAATAAACAGGTCCAATCCCTCTGAATAGAGGTGGAAAATAAAAGTTGTTATTAATTTGTTGTGATTTATCCAATCCCTAATGAACAGATTAATTAGGAGAGGCTCCCATCTCAGCCATTAGCCAGTCCTGCTTGATTTAGAAACAATTTCACACAACCTTTGCTTTGTGGCAGGGTTTATCCAGATGGTGGCTCTGCAGCCACTGCTAAAATTCTGTTCCTGGACATGCTGCTCCCCAGAGCTCCCTGTTCCAGGGTAATACACTGAATTTAACAGTACAATTTCCACAGGGAATTACACAGTCCTGCCTCACAACACACTAAAAAACCCAGGAATCTGGCAGTCATTAGAATAACCATTAGAAAAATCCTGCCTTCCCATGTAAAGTGGGATAATCCACCAGAAAAACTCCCTGGATAAGCTCAAATATAGAGAAATCTCCCGTGACAACAACTTTTACACCACCTTTGCACTGCTCTCACCGCTGTTACTCAGAAGTGAAATATTCCCAGTCATTCCCAGCCTCTCCAAAGCCTGGTCCTACACCCAGGAGTAAATCCAAACTCAGCACACAGCTGCTATTCCTTGGATACACAGCTGGGAAGCTCAATAGTTTTGTTTTTTCTCTAATACAATGAGTGAAAAAAGAATAATAGAAAATATTTTAAAATAGAAATAAAAATATTTAAAATATTATTATTTATTATAAAATAATAAAAATATTTTAAGATATTATTAGCATCAAACTTGATTTTCTTAATTTTTTCCCCCAGTCCAGCTTGCTACTAATTTACTCCTTCAATTCCTTGTACTACTATTTCTAATTTAAGCACCCTAAATGTCTTACAATCTAATCCCATTCTTGGGGTTTTACAATCCCATTCTTTCCCAATCCCATTTTTGGGATTAGACAGTTAATTGTGTTCAACACCTCACTGCAAACTGTGCCTGCATCATTTTGAGCATTATATAAATGTCCCAAATTAACTATTTATAATTATATTATATTTATAATTAGAAAGCTTGGGACACACAGGGGAAGGGAAGGGAAGGGAAGGGAAGGGAAGGGAAGGGAAGGGAAGGGAAGGGAAGGGAAGGGAAGGGAAGGGAAGGGAAGGGAAGGAGGATTTGGAAATGTGGAACAAAGCCAGAATCAAAGTGGGATTAACAAGGAAGAGGTGCTGAATGCTGGGATGCTTCCCACCCTCAACAAAGGCTGCTGAAATCCACTGGAATTTCAGGTACTCAATCCTGGCAGAGGCTGATTTTCCAAGGCAGTGCTGAGTTCACTTTCTCATCCTTAAAATACATCCTTAAAATACATCCAGCTCCTTAAAAAAAAACAACCCCGCAGAATAATTGAAGTTGCTGGAAGGTTTCCAGGAGAGCAGCAAGTGAAAGGATCATCAGTGCTTCTCTCCAAATCCCTGTCAGGAGGGTTTTCCAGATGCCAATTCCCTGCCAGACCCCTGGAATCTGTTCTCTGGGATGTGATAAAAAAACACCATCAAATTCTCAGGGATGTGATAAAGGGTGGCTGGCACACGCTGTGGTGTCCCTCAATTTATCAGAAATAAACACAGCCACAATGATTATGCAAATCCTGAGATTTTGGTTTTGGCCAAAGCCCTTTGCATTTCCAGCTCCTGAAAAGAGGAGGAGGAAAACTCCAGGGGAATCCAGGAGCTGCAGCTGAGGTGGGTGCAAAGGACTGGGCTCAGCAGCACCAAGCAGAAAATCAAGGAATTAAGGCTGGAAAAGACCTTTAAGACCATCAAACCCAACCATTCCCAGCACTGCCAAGGCCACCACTGTCTTATGTCCCAAGTGCCACATCTACATGGATTTTAAATCCCTCCAGGGATGGGGATTCCAAACTGCCCTGGGCAGCTGTGCCAGGGTTGGACAAAACTTTCCACAAAGAAATTATTCCCTAATTTCCAATCTAAACCTCCCCTGGCACAGCTTGAGGCTGTTTCCCCTCATCCTGCCCCTTCTCTTCCCAGTGGGATGGATGGGAAAGTGCCCAAGCTGCAATTCTACAAAAAAAAATCCCACAAAAACACCATGAATTTTATTCTATATTTATATTTATGGCCTTCACGTACAGGTCTGCAACATTACCATTTACTGAACCAAAACAAAAAAAAAATAGCAAAAACCCACTGCTGCAGGCACAGCAGCATTTCCCACATTTCCCTCACTCACAAAGGCACAAAGTCATGATACAGCCTGGTAAAACAAGAAGGAAAAAATAGCAACAACTCTCCTGAGAGAACAGGCAGGGAGAAGAACAGGGCTGAGCAGGGAAGGACGACCACGTGTTACAAAAGAAGCCTCTTGCTGATAAAAGTGGAAAGGAAAAGATCCAGGGAGAGACAAACTGTTATTATTACACAGCTCTGCTGTAGGGCAACTCCTGAAAAAAGAAATAGGAACTGCCTTTAAAACAAAAAAAAAGTGAATTTATCAACTGCTATCCTACTGCATCCAGCCTTTATTGCCTGGATGTGAACGAGTCAGGCTCTGCTCCCAGGGAAAGAGCAAAGGGACAAGAGGATTGGCCTCAGACTGTGCCAGGGGAGGCTCAGGATGGACATCAGGAGGAATTTGTCACAGGAAGGGTGGCCAGGCATTGCAGGGGCTGCCCAGGGAGGGTTGGAGTGCCCATCCCTGGGGGTGTCCAAGGAATTCCTGGAGGTGGCACTCAGAGCCCTGGGCTGGGGACAAGGTGGGGATGGGGCACAGCCTGGACTCAATGATCCTGGAGATCTTTTCCATCTGAAATGACTCCATGATTCTCTTCTGAATGGCTCAGGCACCTCAGGTTTCACCCCATGGGCTGATTTTTATTGTTCTATATTGGTGCTCTGGAACACCTTCCTATAGGAATGTGCTCCCTGTTGATGGAGTGACAAAACTATCCTTTATCCCTTAAAAAAGGAAAGAAGCTCAGAAGTTTCTCTCTTCAATTGGGTAAAAAGTCCCCTCATAGGCCAAGGGGATTTCACCTCTCCAGCATCCCAGGCTGCTCCAAGCCCCATCCAACCTGGCCTTGGGCACTGCCAGGGATCCAGGGGCAGCCACGGATTCCCTGTCCAAGGAGCCAGAGCAGCTGGAATGTGGCTGCAATGGGATCAGCTCAGGGATCAGGGCAGCCTGGGACACCCCTGGCCAGCTGCTCCTGCAGCCCAAGGAGGCAGTGTGAGGACAGCCCAGCTCCCCAAAACGTGAATAAATGGCATTCTTTCCAGGGATTAATGGATTACCACACATGGCTAATTTCTATTTTGGCCGCAGAACTGAATCCTCATCTGACCTGACAGCTCAAGAGTAAAACCTGGGCTTGGAGAAAATAGGCCAGCAAAACCTCCATGTGTCACGTGGCCCTGCCACAGATCTGAGTCCTGCTCCTTTTCCCAAGGATGCACCAGCTGCTTCAGAGCAGGTTAAACTGATCCCCACCCCTTGCATCCTCCTACAGCAGGGAAAAATAAATCAGAGAAACACCCCAGGTAACACAGAGGAGAGTGGAGAGAATGGTGGGATTTGTGTTTTCCCCCCAGCTCAGGCCCTGCCCCAGCCTCTCAGTGCTACAAAAGTCACATTTGCAAGGATAAGCACCATCAATTCAGAAAACAGAATTAAAAATTAGAGACACAAAAGCCTTGTCACTGCAGGCTGACAAAAGCCATAGGCCACACCAGGAGCAAGTGCCAACCTCAAAAATTTGGTAGTTTAATTTAAAATATCAACAAAAGACCAAAAAGGGAATGAGGAGACAACAGTCACCCTCTCTCTTTGCTCTTCCTGGTTTCCACCCATAAACCCCAACACCCTGCTGGTCCCTGTAAAGATTCTCCAGAGTAGCTGTGGCTGTTCCTGGATCCCTGGAAGTGTCCAAGGCCAGCCTGGAGCACCCTGGGACAGGGGAAGTTGTCCCTGCCCAGGGATGGAATGGGTTGGGCTCTAAGGTCCCTTCCAACCCAAACCATTCTGTGATTCCATGATAAGAATCCCAAGCCCCAGTGCCTGTTTTTCCAGCTGCCTGGGGGTTCCCATACCTGGAGCAGGTGAGCTGGCACGGCAGCTCCCTCTTGGCTGGAATCCCAGGCACCAGGAGCTGCTCCCACTTCCAGTTAGGCTGATTGCAGCTGTTCTCTTTTTCCTGAAGCCCTGGCTTCAGAGGAGTCAGGGACTGTGTCTGCTGACCCATCCCAGGCTGTGCCAGGTTACAGTTTAACTGGAATTGTTCTTCCATGACCTCATTTGTGCTTAGGGCTTTATTGCCCCATTATGTCATCAGGGCAAGTAATCCATGCTGCATGCAGCATTCCCAAAACTTCCCTTCAATGACGTGCTTACAAAACACCTGGGAAGAGAAGTGCTCCTCCATTGTCCAAAGGAATGGGGGAAATCAGGGACTCCCATCAAGATGGAACCATGAATGGTTTTAGAGCACGTCTAAGAACACAATTTGGTTAAATATTCTCTGTCTTTTAGGAACTTGAGGCAGTGAAACTAAACATATTTTGAGTGTTGCAGGTGATAAAATATATTAAGTAAATGGCTTTCAACCTATTTATCAGTTGTTCTTTCTTACCTTAAAATGTCTGGGCATAAATTGGAATCACAGAATGGTTTGGGTTGGAAGGGACCTTAAAGCTCATCCCATTCCCACCCCTGCCATGGGCAGGGACACCTCCCACCATTCCCAAGGGGCTCCAAGCCCCATCCAGCTGGAGTTAAACCCTTCATTCCTTGTGTTTCCAAGGGAAATAAACAGCTCTGGGAGGTGCCAGGTCCCACAGACCCCTCTGACCACAGCCAGCCCCTGCATCCCCATCCCCACCTTGGCACTGAAGTCTGAGGAGCAGCAGGACCTTGGATTCCTGCGCCCAGCTCACCAGGGACACCCACTCTCCCTGGGCCATCAGTTGGAACCAGCTGTTCAGAATTCCAGAATTTCCAATTCCAGCTTTTCAGAATTCCTCCTCTTGGGGTAACCATTCCATAACCATCTGCTACTTGGAGTTAAGACAATGAGCCCCAAATCCAGTTTCCAGAAGTTTGATCAAGTCCCGTGTCTTGACGTCGCTTTAACATTCAGGAGCTTTAAAAAACCCAAACAAATAGAATTCGCATTTTCTTATTTTTGAATCCTTGTAAGTCTTCCTCAAGACTCAGGATATCCCGAAATCCAGAGGAAAATAAAGGAATGGAGTTTGTGGAGATGTTTGTGCATGTGCTCCATGCAAGAAACTCAAGAAGGGACCTCTCCACTTGGGAAACATTCCTCAAAATCCAGCCACTGAAAAATTAGAAAACACTCCATTATGAACATTAAATTTCACCATAAATCCCATAATTTTTAATGGAACTGTTTACAGCACATTCAGTGTTGCTGTAAATGTATTTGCAACGTTGCAAATAAAAACCAGGCAAGCTTTGTTTCCAACCCCTTCAGAAACAACAAGGGAATTTAAGGGACAAATACACAATTTTATAATGATCTATAATTTAATATAACTGCCCACAAAATGATATCTCACTGTAAAAATTCCTCATGTATTCTATACAAATAGCCTCAGTAAGGATAATTTCAAAGAGATGGCAATAATTAGATTAAAAAATTACAAATCAGAATAATCATTTACACGTAAGAGACCGAGCAAGGCAAAGCACACAATTAACTGTGTAAAATCAATTTCCATTTGGAATAATCAAGCTTGATAGACTGTCTTGCTTATTTAGTCACTTTGTGTCTAATTCAGGTGGACAAATTATTATATTTGCTTTGATTTTCATGGAAGAGGAGGTCAGCAGATGTGGCAAATCCGTTATTTGTTCCAAAAAATGATACGGAAAGAGAAATACCCAAATGCAGACAAAAATTACCACTTTTGTAACACCAGTTCTTAAATTCTACCCAGCTCAGCTATTTCTGTGTGTCTTTCCCAGCACCCTGAGTGTCCAAACCCAGCCCATGATGGGGAACACGACTTCCAATCCATTTCAATTAGCAAGGCTGGGATCTCCTGGGAACATAAATCACGGGTTGTCACCAGCAGATTAAGCAGTGCATTAACAGGGCTGCTGCAGCCAGGATTAACTGACACTGCTGGTGACATGCCACCCTTACAAAGTGACTTTGCCACTTGAAAAGCAGTGGGGGAATTTTTCAATCAATGGGATTTCTACAAATGCAGCCAGGAGTGAATGGGCTGGAGCTTCAAAGGTCCCCTCGAACCCCAATTACTCCGTGGTCACCAGGAGGCAGCAGCACTGAGGGTGACAGGGATCCCTTTCCTTTTATTTCCTCTGCTCTCCAGGATTACTCAAAGCAGCTGTGTTGATATTCTGTGACATATAAACTGAATTAAAACCAGGAGCATAATGAACTCTGCAGCCTTAATTTGGGAAAAAATATACATTGCCTGCTCATGTGTTGCACATCTGGCTTATCTGCAACCCCACAGATCTGGAAATGAGGGGGGAAAAAAAAAAGAAAAAAAAAGAGAGATTTCTTTTCCATGCCTGAGTGGCTCTGAATGAAGCAATGCCAGGGCTGTCGTATCTAAAACTACCCAGGTCAGCTTGGAGTAGGCAGCTGTCAGATCAAAAAACTCCATCACAGAATCATGGAAGTTTTCAGGTTGGAAAAGCTCTCTGAGACAGAGTCCAGCTGTTCTTCCAGCACTGCCAAGGCCACCACTGCCCCATGTCCCCAAGTGCCACATCCACATGGATTTTAAATCCCTCCAAGGATGGGGACTCCAAACTGCTCTGAGCAGCTGTGCCAGGCCTGGACAAACCTTTCCATGAGGAATTTCACCAAATATCCACCCTGAGCCCAGCCTGGGGCCGTTCCCTCTGCTCCTGTCCCTGTGCCCTGGAGCAGAGCCCGACCCCCCCGGCTGTGCCCTCCTGGCACAAGGGAATTCCAGAGAGGGAAAAGATCCCTGGGGATCCTCCTTTGCTCCAGGCCCAGCCCCTGCCCAGCTCCTCAGGGATTCTCCAGCCCTTTCCCAGCTCCGTTTCCTTCCCTGCATGTGCTCAATGTCCTTCCTGTCACAAGGGGCTCAAACTGCCCCCAGAATTCCAGGATGGCCTCCCCAGTGTCCAGCACAAGGTGACCACATTAGGAAAAGTGCACACAAGAAAATGGAAGGAACTGCTTCAGAAAGAGAGACAGAGAGATGAGAAGTACTTTCGAATTCAAAGCTGTTTTCATGCTGCAATAAAAGAGGTCAGGATGACTAATGCATTCTCTCACAGATGTACATTTACCCTCCAACACTTTTTGAAGAATTCTTTTGCCAGTTTTTTGCACTTTCCTGACCACCTTTTGCAGGAAATATCCTGCAAAATTCAGCAGGTGCATTTCTGAAGTCATCATACAGTTCCAAAGTCAACACAGTGAGGACACGATTTCCTACCTGATGTATAGAAAGTTGTTTAAATATTCTCAAAAATCTCAACAAATTTCCCCTAGTTCCTTGTGTTATAAAAAAACCAAACAACCCCAAGCACAAAAAAGTAGGCTAAAGTCCCCTTACCATCTATTTTTCAAAGGTTAATTTGTGTTGTGTCATGAAGTGAGGCTATAATCATTAAAGGAGATAAAATAACTCCTACCTAAAGTGAAGTTGTGCAGTCCCATGATTTCAGTGTAATTAATTAATGAGTCATGTTTTATTTAGGTGCTTACACAAGTGCAAGAGGATTAATTCTAAATAAAACCAACAGAGCTGTAAAATGCTCATTTGGAAAAGGTCCTTGACAAGTCCCCAAGGCCAATCCCTCACCACAGGCTGGGCCTGTCCCATTCCTGGTGATGTGGTCTGAAGTACCCATCCAAATCTCCAATTTTGGAGTCTCCAAATCTCCAATTCTCAGCAAATCTCCAGTTCTTCAGCATCCCTGGCACGGGCTGCCCTCTGCCCCCTCACACATCATCTCCTGGCCCTCACATCCTCCCAAAGGCAGGGGTGGCTCCAGCCTCTTCCCACATCAGAACTGCAGAGGCCACCCCAGCTGCAGAACCCCCAGCTCCATTTGAAAGCCACTTTGTCCTTCCCTTGTCCCAGCCCAGGTCCCATCCCTGCAGCCACGTCACCACCCGGCTCTGGCAGCTTTGGCTGCCCATTCCCTGCTCCCTCCAGGAGCCTTTCCATCCCCTTTACTGCTGAGCAGAGCAAATCCAACACTTTTCCATGTGTTCCTTCACCCACCTGCAGCGTTCACAGCAGCAGGTATCACAGACATGTTTTATGAAAAATCCTTTCCTTAGGACTTTTTCTCCTGAGAAGCTGAGAAGCCTCAAGAACAAAATATAAACAATGATTATCTGCTGCTGTGGAATGCAACAGGTGCATCTGGGATTGGTCTCCTCTGTGGTTGTTTCTAATTAATGGCCAATCACAGTCCAGCAGTCTCAGACTCTTGGTCAGACACAAGCTTTTGTTATTCATTCCATTCTTCTTCTTGCTTGCAAGCCCTCTGATGAAATCTTATCTTCTATTCTTTTAGTATGCTTTTAATATATCATTCACTTTTGATATAATATATATATATATATCATAAAATAATAAACCAACCTTCTGAAACATGGAGTCAAGATTCTCATCTCTTCCCTGGTCCTGGGACCCCTGTGAACACCACCACAGCAGGAATGTCCCCTTGGGGACACACAGACCCAACCACGCTCGGCCACTCGTGAGGTGCAGCTGCACAGCAGCACCAACTCCACACACCCACAAGTCTTTTCAGAAACCACAAAATTCACGAGAAGCTGATTCTTCTCTTTTCAGGGCCAGAGAGAATTTCCTGGTGTCTTTGCTGCAGTTCCCAGTTCTGCCTCAGCAGCAAACCTCAGCTCTGAGGGGACAGCTCCTCGCTGCAGTCACAGCCTGGCTCTGATGGAAAATGCCAGCTCTGATAGAAAAGTGCTGGATTTGCTCTCCTCAGCAGCAAAGGGGATGGAAAGGCTCCTGGGGGGAGCAGGGAATGGGCAGCCAAAGCTGCCAGAGCCGGGTGGTGACGTGGCTGCAGGGATGGGACCTGGGCTGGGACAAGGGAAGGACAAAGTGGCTTTCAAATGGAGCTGGGTGTTCAGACCAAATCCCACCTCACAACAGCTTCAGCCAGAGCAGAGCAGCCACAATCTGGGAAGCAGGACAGCAGATCCCAGAGCTGGATGCCACCATCCCTGCACCAGGTCCCCTTCCAGTGTCCCACCCCCCTAAGCTCACCTTGCCCCCCATCCACGCTCGGTGTCACATGCCAGCTGCCAGCAGGTGACTCCACACACAGGTGCCATTCTCAGCCAGCTGCTGCCAAGCAAAACAAAACCTCCTCCAGAAGTATTCCTGCAGCTAAAGAACGTTTCTTCAGCTCCAGGAAGAGCTGAATTAGCTGCCTGCAGTATTTAAATCCCCACATTTCATGTAATCAATCCCCTGAGGTGAATCTCTGTTGTATGACATTTTTGCAGGAAGAACTGACTCTTTTCAGTTTGTGGGGTTTTTAACTTCTCCCCTGCAGCTGGGCTTGGACTTATTCCCTTTTTTCAGGCCATTTCACCATTTCCTCATCGCTGCCATTTGGGGTTGCAGCAGCAGCAGCAGTTCTGCAATGCAGGGCTGAGTGCCTGCAATTAAAAACTTGCTCCCAATTAACGAAACGACTTGGGGAGAGCCAGGGGCACCTGCTGTACCTGCTGCTGATGGCTGAAGGAGTTAACAGAGGGTTTCATTAGTGCTATCAGCAGCCAGCCATGCAGTTTTATATATAGCAAAGCTTATCATGAGCGAGGAGCCAGCCCGCCCTGGCCCCCCTCCCCAGCAGCTCTGAGGAACATCTGACTAAGCCCAGCTTTCTGACTAAGCTTTTGGAGCCCACAAAGAGGAGCCAACCTATTCAAAGGGAGTGTGGGAGAAAAGGCCTGGGCTGGTTTTGGCTACAGGAGGTTTAGAAATTGCCTGGGCTCTCACTGGTAACCCCAACCCTGGGCTGGTTTTGGGCACAGGAGGTTTAGGAATTGCCTGGGCTCTCACTGGTAACCCCAACCCTGGGCTGGTTTTGGGCACAGGAGGTTTAGGAATTGCCTGAGCTCTCACTGGTAACCCCAGCCCTGGGCTGGTTTTGGGCACAGGAGGTTTAGGAATTGCCTGGGCTCTCACTGGTAACCCCAACCCTGGGCTGGTTTTGGGCACAGGATGTTTAGGAATTGCCTGGGCTCTCACTGGTAACTCTGGCTTGCTCTACAATCCCAATTCACTGGGAATTCTAGATCAGAGGCAAAAGCCTAAAAGACACTTGAAAGGTTCAAGACAGAGGCTCAGCACAGCCAGAATGGAATGGAGATAATGAGTTCCAGCTTGAAAGGGGTGACTCTGCAGGGCTGAAGGGACAGTGGTGGCACAGCAGGATGGCACTGCTGAGTCAGCAGGAAGCCCCTGGCCACTGTCACTGTCCCCAGGCTAAAGGAAATGGTTGTGACTGTGGGGCTGGGGTGGCAGCTGTGACACCCAACCACGGCTGTCACCTCCACGCCCCCGCTGCTGTCACTGTCCCCAGGGCACCTCACACAGCCCCCTGAGAGACTGAGCGAAGGCACTGGGGGATTTTGTGTGGAAAATGAAATAAAACCACTGGATTATTTTCTAAGTACTTGTTGTCTACTGTCAGGTCTGTGCCACAGCCATTGCACACTCCTGTTCCACACACAAATGTGTCTCCTGCTGTACACTCACTGTCCATCTTTGTGGTCTCATTTTAGTTAGGAAAGGTCTCTGCAGCAAGGCTCTACTTTGAATTACTTACTATTTCTCCTGCAAGCTCAGCAAAGGACTGAGGTCATCAACACCAACACAGAGAAGGAAAAGAGACTCATCAGACTAACGAGGGCACCAATGAAATAATTCAACATTGGCCAGCAACAAAGCTCCAGGATTTGCTTAAACAATCTTAGAGGAACAAACATTTCAGATAAAAACCCCTTTGGCTGGTTTTACGTCTCATTAATATCTTTTGTAATACCCATACCCCAAAGTAATGGCATTTTACTGAACAGGGATGGGGAACCTTTCAAGCCAAAGCAAAACCTTGCAGTTCCATTTTCCCAAGTTTCCAGCACCCCCTGTCCCAACAGGCCTGCTGAAGTCACAAATTAGGGTCACCTTTCCCCATGCACTGTCAGCAAATCAATCTGGGCTGCTTTTCAAGCAGGGCTCACACATAAATTAGGCAGCCTGCCATTGATTCACATGAGAAACCCTTGAGCAGTGGAGTGAAACACCAATAAAATCTTACAATTAACTTGAGAAGTTGCCTTTGGTTCCGTCCCAGTGGCCCTTCTGCTCCTCAGCTGCACAAAACATGTCCTCACACAGATGCTCCCTTGTAATGGCTCTGGATGAATGTTTAAAATTGCTCCTTGAACACAAAACCTAATTACAGCCAAGGGGAAATACTCACAGAAGGGTTTTCTGCTGCATCATGGCCAGCCTGAACACCCGTGTTTCAGCTGTAGTTTCATTTTGGAGAGAAGAGGAGGAAGGGAAAAAGCAAAAGCAGAAGCGTGCCTTGCCTGACTCTGTGGAGTCAGAAAAGGAGAACACGCCACTGCATGTGTGAGAATTCACTCCAACACGCTAGGAGGAGCAACACAGGAAGGAAGGAAGGAAGGAAGGAGGGCAGCAGGGCTGTGGCTTGAAGGTTTTCAGCCCAGCAGGTTGGAACCCTCACAGGTGTACCCAAAGTCCAGCACAGCTCTGCACTGCAGAACCAATCCAAACAATGCAAGGAATGAATGCTGGGGTTGGATAAAGGATCTAAGTGTGCATGGGGAGCTGTCTCACTGCGGGTGGTGCAGAGGCACCAGCTCACTGCTGACTCTCTGAGCTCCAGGTCCCTGCAGAGGCAGAGCCCCACAGCCCCTGCAGGCAGGAACCAGCTCCAGGGACACCCTTCAGGGTGATACCTGTGAGGAAGTTCAGCAGCACAGCCTCTGGCACATCTTTCAGAGTCAAATCCATTGCCTGGCCAAGGTGAAAGCCACAAGGATCTTTTCAGTGCTGAAGATGGAAATGGAAGTTAATAGCAAAGTGTTTCCTTGGCTGGTCAGCTCGCTGGTGGGATGGGTTAGGGATTCCCAGCACAGAGCTGCTCAGATCTGCAGCTTCAGGGAATCCAGCCATGCCCCCTCCTCCTCCCTGTGTCCTTCATGGAGTTCACATGTCTCATGTGTCCCGTGAGCTGCAAAAGTTCTTGCTTGTAAGCCTTCAGCTGCTTCCCAAGCACAGCAACACAGAGTTTTAGCTGTGTACCTGGAGAAGCAGTGATGGCACCACTGTTTCCAGGTTTCCAATTCCTCTCCTCACCTCTGCAGTGCTGAGACTCTTCTCCAGCAGCTTCCCTGGCCATGGAGCTGCCAAAGGAAAAAGCTTTTGATGATAATGTGCTGAGGCCATGGCACAGGTTGCCCAGAGAAGCTGTGGCTGTGCCCATCCCTGGAGTGCCCAAGGCCAGCTTGGACAGGATTGGAGCAGGATCATCATTTTGATGATTTCAAATCTCTTCCCAACTTAAATGATTCTGTGATTCCATGTCCCTGCTCATCAGGGGGGTGGATTAGGTGGCCTTTAAAGGTACCTTCCAACCCAAGCTGTTCCAGGTTTCTGTGGCTGCTGCTGCTCCCAGCACACAGGGATCAGCTGCTCTAGAGCACAGAGGGTTTGCTGGCACAGCCTTTGCACATTCTCATTCCTTTTGTCTCCCACGCCAACACACCCTGCACATCACCCTGCAAACGAGGGGGAGGAGCAAGGAAAACTCACTTTTCCCTGAAATCTGAACCAGTTCAATGATCAAACTCACAGGCACAGCCCAACCCATGGCTGAGCCAGCAAAACTGAGCTGCCAAAACTGGGGTGGGCAAGGGACAGCAGAGCAGCAGCAGGGACAACAGGGCAGGACCCTCCCTGGGGTCTGCAGTGCCACATCTCTGCTTCCAGGGACTGTCCTTTCACTGCCTCCTTGTGGGTCAGATGACATCTTACTGATGTCAGACACACAGACACACAGACAGACACACAGACAGGATCTCCTCTTCCAGCTGAAGTGACACCTTACATTATTCCTTAAGGCCTCCACCTCAGGTTCTCCCCTTTCTTTAGGCTCAGAGTATTTTCCACAGCCCTGCTCAATCTTTTTCTCAGCTCCTGTCATGACGTGGCCCATGTGGCCCATCCACATCCTGAGCTGGCAGCCAGGCAGGAGTGGCTGTCACCAAAAAATCCCCAAAACATCCCAGGAAAGTCCCCCTCTCTGGAGCTGTTTGGATGCAGCTCCATCACACTGAGCCAGCTGTATCCACACACTGACAAAAACATGAACCAGAATCCTTCCAAACACGATAAAAGTCACTTTGGGGATTATTTTTAAAGCCAAACAACAGTTCTTGATGTTCAGACTGAGCCACTGATCTCGTGAGGTGAGCACAGGACCCTGCTCACTCTGTACATCCCAGGGGCTCTCAGGAAGCATCAGCTTCAAGCCAGCACATGCTGCAGTTTACACCAGGAAAAATCCATAGCCTTGGCAGCCTTTCCCCCTGCAGCTTCCACTTAGCAAGTGTCTATTTATTTATGTGCATTTCTATACATGTACAACTCTCTCTCCAATTTTTCACAAAGCAACACTAAAACTCCAACTAACAAAAGGCACCCCAGAACATTCATCCTCCCCAGAGTCCCCTGAGAGCAGCAGCAGTGACAGCAAAAAGGTTCCTGACACCACAGCCACGAGCTCCTGGTGCAAACCTGGCTCTTCCAAGCCCTTCCCACTGACCAGCAGGGAAATTAAACAAGTACAAAACAATTACAGAGCTAATGAAGCAAATGCTGCCAGATGTTGAACTGATGCCCCAGATAATTCCAGGCAACACCTGTTCCCTGCCTGGGGCTGTGTCCCAACAGCAGCCTGTGCAAATGTGAGCAGGGATTCAGGGGAACAGCTGTTTTGCCACGAGTTGCTGGCTGAGCATTCATCAAGAGGCTGATATTCCAATTATTTATTTGGAATGGCTGCTGTGGGCACAGACAGCAGCTCCCTGCTCCTGCAGCACCAGGAACTGAAGCAACAGCCTGGCCTGTGGTACAGATTTAGCACCTGCCACCAGTGCTTGCTATTCCTCTTTTCCTCCGACATTCCCAAAGTTAGCAGATATAGATTTACTCCCCAGAACTAACTTATGGCATCAACAGCACCAGCTTTCATTCTAAATCTGGCTCTGGGACATGAAATGCATCTGATTTTCTCATCCATTATTAAGTCCCAGGCATGTTAATAAGGCATTTATCTCTAAAAAAGATCATTACCCATGTGGGTTTCTAGGGATAGTCAAGTTCTTTACAGCCTGGAGTCTCAGGACATAAATAGAAAGTGCATTTACTATTAAAATTAAACCAGCAAGCCTGGGAGTTATTAGAAAAGTAAAAGCCAAGCCTGCAGCGTGGTTGTGCAGGCAGCTCTGGGAGCCTGCATCAAATCCTGGGGATGCAGGCACTGCATTTCCTGCACAGAAACTGCAGGAATGCTGAGTGCCTGCATCCCTGGAACTGCCCTGAAACCCTGGAATTGCCCTGCAGCCTTGGAACTTCCTTGCACCACTGGAATTCTCCCATTCCCAGCTTCACAGACACTGCTGAGAGCAGGAACAGAAGCCCTTGGTCTGCAGTGAGAAAATCAAATCCCCCTCTGAATAAACCATCAGCAACTTTTCATGCATAACAGGGGGTTAGGGTTTCCTGGCAGGGGGGAGATTTTTCTTTGCTCAAGTCTGGAAAAGAATTCCTATCATAAAAGAGGAACAGCATCAACAATAAAACCCCAAGAGGAAAATGCTGACACATGCTGAAAAAGCCACTGGAAAGAAAAATTACTTTAGTGATGATGTTTCTGCAGCAGTTGGGGGAGAATAAATGCAGCAAGAACTGCCACCCCCTCCTGTAATTTAGATTTTGAGGGAATTCACCACACCTCTAGGGGACTGCATTAAGTTTTCCATCATTTTGGCTCAGACCACTCTTGGGCTGGGAAAATTCAAGAAAACCCAATGAAGCACTGTCAGTCTGAGCTGAGTTTTTGGAGCATCTTTTAAAGTCTGGAAACTTCTCAAACTTTTAGCTTGCTCTGGATTTGGAGAAGTGAAAATACACTGAAAGAGAAAACCAAATTACTGTCATCATTTTGGAGATGAATCCTACCTGAGACACGTGGGGATGGGAAACCAAGCAGCCAGAAATCAACTGGAAAACAAAGGAGTGAGGGGCAGGGCTGGAAAACACGACTTAAATGTTGGAATCTCCATTTATAGCACCTGTATTCCACTCAAAATTAATTATGGTGGTCATATTCTCCAATCTAAACTTAGATCAACCGTATTTCATTCAAAATTCATTATGGTGGCCACATTCTCCAACCTAAAAGTTGGGATCCCCATTTAGATCACCTGTATTCCATTCAAAATTCATTGTGGTGGTCATATTCTCCAACTTAAATGCTGTAATCTCCATTTAAAACACCTGCACTCCATTCACTCTTTAGCATCAGCTGCATGATACAAACAATAAGCTTTAAAAATAGTTTTATATTCAGCTCAGAAAAATCAATAAAGCATTTCTCAAGTTGGTGCCACTTCTGGTAAAATTAGCTTAAAAATGGAGCTGAAAATTTAAAAATGTTGCTCTGTATCACCTGCAAATCACACAACAGCTGAACACCATTTCAGATAAATGGTTCTGACACCAGAGATAGAGCTGGGCTAAAATCTACCCAAAAAGATAAGGATCCCTGATGGCTGCACTGATAGCAGACACAGAGCTGCACAAAGCACTGACAGCTCCACCACCAGAGCTGTCCTTCCCCTGTGCCCACCTCAGCTCCCATCCATCATCAGCAACATCTCACTCTCACAGCCCTCAGCAGTGACAGATTCCTGTCCATTCCTTGAAGCAGTGACATTCACAGTGCAGAGGCTCCTGGTGAGTGTGAAATTATGATTTGTTACCCCTTCAGATCCCAGCTGGAAGTGGGGGCTCTTCCCACAGCTCCCACCAAAGCCAAACCGGGTTTGCAGTTGGGGGAATGGTTTCCCAGTGCCAGAGGACAGGGATGGATGGGATTTTGGGAAAGAATTGTGAGGGTGGGAGGCCCTGGCACAGAATTCCCAGAGCAGCTGGGGCTGCCCCTGGATCCCTGGCAGTGCCCAAGGCCAGGCTGGAGCAGCCTGGGACAGTGGGAGGTGTCCCTGCCATGGCAGGCGTGGCACTGGGTGCCACTTTAAGCTCCTTCCAACCCAAACCGTTCTGGGATTTTATCATTCTCGGAGGTAAAATCCAAAGTCTGAGCACCTCTCATGCTCTGTGCCCTGCCCCACTTTGTGTGCACACACAAAAAAGATCATTAGCCATGTGGGTTTCTAGGGATAGTCAAGTTCTTTGTCTTATGCCTCAGCCTGAAGATGCCCTGATCAGACAGAAGAATTCATGTGGGGGATAAAAAAACCCCAAAAGCAAACAGAACAAACTCCCCAATAAAAGAACACTCACATCCCCAACAAGCCATTAACCAACTCCCTTCTTCTTTGTTTGGGACCACATAACTAATCCAGATGGAAATCCAATAAATTATAGTGGCAGTATGTCCAAAATACAGAATGAAAGTTGGAGAAATGTGGCAAAACTCATCAAAATGAGATTTTAAAAAAACCCAAACAAGAGGAATAATTTTTTCCAGGTTTTGCTCAACTCCTCCTCCAGTGACTCCTCTTGCCCCACCGAGTTCCTTGGTGTTAATTCCCAGTTCCCCTCCAGGTCTGGTCCTGTCCCCTCCCAGGCTCCTCTGTGCAAACCTCATCTCCATCAATCCAGGGCTGTGCTCTCTAAGCCTCTGGCCTGGCAAGGCAGCAATTTTCTCACAAATAGTCTCTCCAGTGTCATGCTTTTTCATTATTCTAGTACAGGAAATGGCTCAGAACAAAACTGAAGGCTTCCAGTTAGGTATTTTTGTTTAGTTCACCACCAAGCACACCAATGCTCTGGCTGGGTAATAGAATTGTTGTAATATCCATCAGAAGCGTCTAAAAGCTTCTAAAATACTGCAGAACTGCCTTTTTTTTTCCCTATTAAAAGGGAATTATGTGATTATATTTGATACAGAGATATGACAGACATGCCATTATTTTTCTGATTCCAAGAGTTTCTGGAGCAACAGCTCATGGGGCTCTGACAACAGCAACTGAAAAAATCCTTTAATTTCCACCTGCTGAGGAATCTGGTGTTGCACATCCACTCCCAGCAGAGGTACAGCCATCCTTCTCAAAGGCTGGGGGAAAAGGGAATTTCCCTCTGGAATAAACACAGGGGTGGCACAAAAAGCAGGATCAAAGTGATGGAACACGACCAGAGCCACAGGTCACACAGAGGCCCTGAGCAGAGGTAAGGTGCCATCTGTTTGGATGTTATTTTAGAAATAATGGCCCAAACTTATTTTCTTAGTCATTAAAAAAGCTGGAAGATCAATGACTTTGTACTATTGTTCTCAATCAAGACCCACCTGATCAATAAATACCAAATTACAGCATTTTAATGGGTTTTTTTTAAATGTATTTTGAGGAAAAAGTGCCCCAGGCCAGGTTGGACAGGGCTTGGAGCAGCCTGGGATGGAGGAAGGTGACCCTGCCCATGGCAGGGGTGGAATGGATCATTTTAAGGTTCCTTCCCACCCAAACTATTCCATGATTTAATGTAGAAATTCCAACTGTGTAATGATACCTCTGCCCATCTTACACTGAACATTAAACTCTTATTTGGAAAAATATTTCCATTTCAGCTCTGAGACAAACTCAGAGAGATTAATTTGCCTCCAATAATTAAATTGCCCCCAATGCTGCACACTTCAGGCAGAAAAAGGTTGAAGCACCAAGAAAGAAACACAGGGAATTTTTCTCTAACTTCTGACTAATGTCTGTTTTATTCCTTCTGAATGAAAACATAGATTTCATTACTGGAACATGATTAAACTTTGGTTTTTTCCTATCTGAAAACTCAGTGATCACCACCTGAGCATCCCAGCTGTCAATGACAACAGCCCCAGGCTCTGATCTGCAGGAACTGAACAATTAGTAATTAATTAGAACAAAGCTGAATAGTACAACACAAGCTGTATTGGCATCTAGAGTTATTAGAGAAGCAAAAATTAGGGTTGGGCCTCCTGCTATGTGTGAGCACAGCAAGCTCATGGTTTCTTCAGCAAGTTCACAGAAAACTTCCCTTAAAAATGTGATTTTTTTTTTCCTTTTCTCCTTGATGTGACAGCACAAAACTTCTGTCCCCAAAAATACCCCTGTTCTCCACACCTCTGCAGGATGACAGGATGCCTTGTGACAGGCAGACTTTCTGCTTTGCCCAGTCCTCTGCTCCTTTCCACTCAGTTGTCTCTCTGGAAAAAAAAGTTATTCTGCCTCCAAAATACACCTCTGATCATCCTTGATATCTGGAAAATCCTTCACAGAGAGTAAAAATTGAAGAAACTGCTATTTAATTGTCATCCTTTGTTCATAGAGAGTAAAATTTGATGAAATTGTCCTTGAATTTGATTTTCATCCTCACAAATTCTTTACTAACAACACCTGAAGCCACACCCTGTGTGACAAAGAGGGAGCAAGGATGGAGTCCCCAGCTGATATCCCAGTTTTTGGCTGCTGTGATTGTGCAGAAGAAGCAAGGGTTTTGCACACGCAGCAATCACCATTTCTTGTCCAAAGCACAAGCAGCAGCCTCGGGGGTCTCTGGGGAGGGGCAGGTAACAGGAGCAGTGCAGAGAGGCTGGCAGGCAGCTGCAGGGGAGTTCAAGTGGAAAAAAACTCAAATACACCCCAGAGAGGACCTTTGCAGCCACTTTAGTGCATTAGAGATGCCACTTACAAACGTGAGAACAGCAGAAAACAAGAAGTCTCTGTTCACAGCGTGGAGAAATGATTGACAGAGTGGCCTGAGTAATGATAAATGTTCCTGTACGTGGTGCTTCTGAGTGTTTAGGAAATCTGAATTGTTACAGCAAAAAAAACCACCAAAATATTAATGAAAAACTGATGAAAAGTATCATATCAGCCCAACATCAGATTTACTCCATACCTTCACACTAATGCCCATTAAAATATATAAACAATCAAACCAGTGATAAGCTGAAACTGTGCCATAAACACAGAAAAAAGCACAAAAAATCCCTGCCAGTTTACTGGGTCCTGTAACCTTGGAGATCTCCAGACCTGCTGCTGATTGAGAGGAATCTCCATTTAGATCACTTCGATTAAGATCATTTTAGATCATTTAGATTAAGATTAAAACCCTCCTTTAAAGGAGTAGTTCTCAGATAAACACATATTTAGGTCAATGACTCCCCCTCCTTCCCCAAAATCTGTGCCACTGACTCCAAACCCAGGAATCCCTCTGGGGTGCAGAATGTGGATCATCAGATCAGGCAGCCAAGGGCAGGACTGATTTGGTTCTGCTGGCTCTGCTGAAGAACTGCAGCAGGGTTTTTCTTTCTTCACTCACACAGAAATATAAACAGCAACCTTCAATATTGAAATAAGTCTTCTGGCCAGCTTTGAGATTTGAAAACCTGAAAGGTGATAGAATCATAAAGTGGTTTGGGCTAGAGGGGTGTCAAGGATTACCTGGATCCACCCCAGCCATGGCAGGGACACCTCCCACTGTCCCAGGTGCTCCCAGCCCCAGGGTCCAGCCTGGCCTTGGGCACTGCCAGGGATCCAGGGGCAGCTGCTCTGGGCACCCTGTGCCAGGGCATCTCCATTTCTTCCCAATATCTCACCTAAATTCCCCCTCTTCCATCTTGAACCCCTTACTCCCCGTCCCATCACTCCAATTCCTGATGCAAAGTCTCTCCCTGATTCCTTGTGCTCCCTTCAGATCCTGACAGGTGCTGGGAGGCTCTCCACAGAACCTTCTCTCTCCAGGCTGACCACCACAATCCACATTACTCACTGCTGCCCAAAACCCCATTTGTGCCATAAATGTTGTGTTTGGGAGATCTGACTGGGCACCAGAGACCTCACAGCTGTGGAAATACTCCCATAAAACCATGAAATTACTGCACAACCTTTTTCAGTTTCATATTCAGGCACAATCAGAGAAGTTTAAGCCTCTTTCCAAAATGTTCCTTTTTCACCTCTTGCTTTTAACCATTCAATGTTTATCCTATGAGGTTGCACCTCCCTAAAGCATAAAATTGTGCCAAAGGGTGCAAATTGTCTGAAATGCATCAATCTATTGACAAGAAAGCCAGAAGAGCCATCAGGAATATTTGCATACACACAGCCAAAATTGAAATGCCAAATCATTTCTGCAAGAGCTCCTGTTAAAAAAAAAAAAAAAAAAAAAAAAGAGGTTTAGAGCACTAATGTAGGCCACAGGGCTAAAGCCAAATCTCAGTCACAAAGTCAGTCCTGCTCTCCCAAGAGCAGATCGGGTCCTAGAGCAGATTTCAACGTGCAGGGACATCCCTGCAGGCAGGATTCCTCCCCAAAAGCAGGATTTAGCCCATTCCCGTTGGGATGCTCCAGGTTCCTCCAGGTCTAGCAGGTTTACCAGCCCCCTCCCAGTTTGCTGCTGGGGCCCTGCTCCAGTGGCCAGGCTCGGGATCCCACAGGATTTGAGCAGGGTAGGAGAACAGCTTGGAAAACTTATGTACAACCTCCAAACCTCCAAATGACTTCCACTGCTGCCCACACACTCCATAGCCAGATTCAGCAGCTCAGAAACTCGAGGAGAGGGAGCTTTTCTTGCCCCAAAGAAGAGGAGAGAATGATAAATTAAATACCAGCTCTATATTTAGAAAACAAACTCTTTCCGCTGCAGTTCTAATTCGCCGAGTGTCACTACATTTTGAGTTTCCTTGGAAATATTATCTGCAGGGGAAAAAAAAAAACCAACATTTAAACACGGCACATTCTCACTCACATTTCCAGCTGCAGCAGAGGACAGCTCAAAAACACTTGCCAGGAAAACATGGCACAAGGATTCAGTGTCAGTCACTGCTCCTGCCCCTGGGCTGCACCAGCCCTGCGTCCCTGACACTCCATCCACACATTTCCCAACTCCCACCTTTTACTATTCCTAGCCCCACTAAACTGACAGATTTTAGGTTTAGGTTGGTTTATTTGCATTATGAAAGGAAAAAAGAAATGTTTTTCTCTTCAGAGAGCAGCAGAGTGAAGGTTGGGAGATGCTGAATGGCCTCCTTTGATGTGAGAGGGTTACACTTGACCTTCTGTTTTCCTTCCTGGATATTTATATCCCCTTGGCTCCCACAGCTGAATCACAATGAGATGCACACACTGACCTGCTCAAGTGAAGCTTCGATCCCTCTTCCTAAAAGTGAATCCATGGCACTTGGTTCCAACAGTTTTGGGGAGATAAATGACTAATTTTCAGCTTAATTTAGCTCTCTTGGCATTTCAGCAGCTAAATAGATTATTCCAAGCAAAAATTTATCACTTCAGTAATTCCAACGCATTGCCTCAGAAGGCAGGGATTAGTGCTTCAAAGCCACAAAATTAATCCCAAAAAATTCTTTCCTGAGAGGGTGGGGAGGCCCTGGCACAGGGTGCCCAGAGAAGCTGTGGCTGCCCCTGGAACTCTGGAAGTGTCCAAGGCCAGGCTGGAGCAGCCTGGGACAGTGAAGGTGTCCCTGCCATGGCAGGGGTGGAATGGGATGGGGTTTGAGGGGTTTAAGGTCCCTTCCAACCCAAACCAGTTTGGGATTCCACGATTCCATCCAGAGCACCAATGTTCTGACCCAACATAGAAACAAAACCTTGAAAAGATATCAAAACAACCCCTGGAAAAGGAGAACATTCATGTGCCGTTCCTAAAACACACAAATGGATCTGAAAGTAGAACTTTATGGATCATTTCTTCCTCAAAATGAAAACTACTTAGAAAACAGCAAATTTTCTATGTAAATAACTGTCAAAGCACACTGTCATGATGTCTCAACACTCATTTCTGAGACATTTCCAGGATTTTTTCTTGTCTTTCTACTGCTATAATCTTTAATTCCTTTTAATCAACATGAAGTATATTGTTTAGCTGAAAGTAAGGCAATTTTTATTTGGTAATAAAGCAGAATACAGACAAGAGAAGCAAGGCACCAATGAAAGATGGGGAAAAGGAAGAGATTCCATTTGAAATGAGGACAAAAACTTTGATTCAGGGAATCTGTTGCTTTCCAAGGAAAGTGAACCTGGAGCATCCTGTCATAATGTGATAATCCCAGGATATCAGTTCTGGGGACTCCACTGCAAACTCTCAGAGAATTCCCAGAAATGCTCAGGATCAGCTGGAAATGCTCTGATTTGATGCTAACCATGTGGTCATTTGGAACAGGAAAAACCAATATTTCATATCCATTTGCATTACAGAGCAGCTCTGCAGCCCACACAGGGTAAATATCCTGTACTCAAATTATTTCATTGCAACCACATCGAAATTGCTTCATTATATTACTTTAATTGTGAGTAACTGCAGAGAAATCTATAAAACAGAAAATAAAATATAAAATATATAAATATAAAATTCTGCAGCAGGGCAGAATTTTTGAATGGATCTGCCTGAAATGCCTCAAAAATAGCAAAAAAATAATAGGGATTTCCTACATTCAACATTTACATCAACTTTAAGGAAAGCCTGGAGCCCCTGGCAATGGAAGAGCTAAGCCTGTAATACTTTTCCTTTCTTGTAAACCCAAGGATTACAATCCCTTCCCAAGCCTGTGTTTAATGCAGCTAATACAGCCAATACATATTTATTGGAATTCTCCATGCAAACCCAGCAAAGCCCTCAGAAACTGAAGCCAAAAAGCATTAAAATGATCTTTAAGTCTTCTTTGGGGCTGATTCAGACACGAATTTTATAGGGGCATCACTAATGTGATAATCCCAGATTCTGGGGACTCCACTGCAAACTCACATAGAATTCCCAGAAATGCTCAGGATCAGCTGGAAATGTTCTGGTTTGAAGTTAACTTGGGGAAAAATGTCATTTCAAACACTTTCATACTGGAAAGTGTCCCTGGGGAGCTGCTCATTCCACTGTGCCACAACCTGAGGTCACACACAGCACCCAGGGACTTCCCACTGCAAGCGTGGCCAGGGATCTTCTCCATGCCCTGGGGAAGGGAATTACCCTGCCCTGCAATGGGAATGCTGGGCAGAGCCACAGGGACTGCAGCTGCAAAAACTGAGAGCATTTAGTTCATGGAATCATCACGGCTGGAAAAGCCCCTGAGATCATCAAACCCAACCTCACCTCTGCCCCGTGTCCCCAAGCGTCACATCCACATGGATTTTGAATCCCTCCAGGGATAGGGGACACCAGCACTGCCCTGGGCAGCTGTGCCAGGCCTGGACAAACCTTTCCATGAGGAAATTGTTCCCAAACATCCACCCTGAGGCCCAGCCTGAGGCCGTTCCCTCTGCTCCTGTCCCTGTGCCCTGGAGCAGAGCCCAACTCCCCCAGCTGTGCAGAGCCACAAGGGCCCCCTGAGCCTCCAGGTCAGTGTGGAACATCCCAAAATTCCACTTCTGAGCATTGCTTAGGTTGGAAAAGCCCTCCAAGATCACCAAGTTCAACCCCAGCACTGCCAAGGCCACCAGTGCCCCGTGTCCCCAAGTGCCACCTCCACACATCTTTTAAATCCCTCCCGGGACAGACACTCCACCACTGCCATCTAGCACTTTTTAAAAGAAGATGTTTGAATGATCAAAATTATGAAATTATTTTGATTATTCAAATGATGAATTTCAATAGTTATTTTATCTGCAGATTCATGAAAAAAAAAACCCACAAAATTCTCTACTTTGTCAGGAAGGAAAGGCACAAGGAGCTGATTGATGCCTCTGTCAGGTTATTGCCATGGATAAACAAATAGAGGAAAACTACCACAGGTTTCAAAAGTTAATCATGGTAGAGGTCAGGGCTTTGTTGCCAATTCCAACTTCTTCACCTTATGAAAGGCAGGTTTAATTAAATATATATAATTTAAATATAGTTTTTGAAAAGAGCCCAATGCTAAGGTTACACTCAAGTAAAAATTCATATGCTTTCCTGAGTCATGATTGTTCTTTATCCTCCAGAACTCACAGTAAATCTTGGAAACTCTTCTTAGACACTACAGCAAAAGCAGAACTTCCCAAATCATGCAGAGGGCTAAAAATATTTCAGCGAGTTCCCTCAAAGTCCAAAGTGTCTGTGAGAAAAGTACTTTTCCCACAGATAAATTCACAATACCTACCATTTATAACTAGTTCATAGTTACTTCTAAACAGCACAGGTGGGAAACACCACATCAAGTCCTCAAATAAAGTACAAATGCAGTTGTGGAAGGGTAAAAATCATGGAATGGGTTGGGTTGGGTGGGATCTTAGAGCTCATCCTGCCATGGGCAGGGATGATTCCACCATCCCAGGGTGCTCCAAGCCCCAGTGTCCAACCTGGCCTTGGACAATGCTCTTAGATCTCAATTCTGGTGCTTTCATACTTTGGAAAGTTCTACTGGAGCTTTAAGGGCCTTTAATACCTAAAAAAGTTTGGGTGTGGGTTTGAATAACCACAAGGAACAGTTCCCCACTTGCACAGGACTCACCTCTCTTAAAATGAATAAAACTACATAAAAATAAATCAGATAAATCAAAATAATGATCTAGCTTACCAAGCAACCTTGACTTTCCATTAGAAATTCAAATACATCTCCCCAACTCTCCATTTCTCACTGCTGGGCTTGGCTAAGCAGAAGCCATGTGAAATAGGTGTTATTAAAATGCCATATGCAGCATCAGATGGTATTTCCTTACACAGTTCAGTTTCTCAGCTCTGGAGGAAAAGAAATGGTAATTCTATGCAAAATAAGCTGTGAGTCACAGCACGCAGCTTTTGCAATTATCAAATTCCCCACTTTTATTTACATGGGTTCGAGTTCCCTTCGATAGTTTAAAAACTTCCTGAGCAAAGGAAGACCAAAACCAATTTCAGAGATTTCTGGATAAAGAAAATAGAGAGAAGTGGTACCATGAGGACTGGCCAAGGAGCCCAATATTAAATAAGCAGGGATATCACATGGAGGAAATGATGGGATGCATGGATACTTCTCCAGCATTGTAAAATACATCCCAAAAAGTTTCAACTTCCCAGAAAGACTCAAAGTGCTGTGATTTTATACCCCCCTCATACACACCTTTCATGGGGGCTGTACACAAAACTGAGGACTGCAACAGACTTTTTTTTAATCTTGCAATTAGTGGCTTTATAAATGCAATTAATGCAGCATTTCTTCTGTATTTTTTGGCTTAATCCCAATTATTTCTCTAAGTTTGCAAGCACCTTCACCTGACCATTAGAGAAACACCCACTCCCCTTTGGTTGTGTTGCTGAGAAAGTTTGGAACACAGATGTGCCAGAGCTGCAACCAGACTAAAATAAAAATATAATTCAATAAAAAAATCCATTGATAAAATGGATTTTAAAATCCATAAAATATAAATCCATAAATAAAATATAATAATTCAATAAAAAAATCCATCCATATATCTCAATAAAAAAATCCTTCTTAAACGAAGGAAGGGCAGACCAAGCATTAACTTCAACTCTTCCTGATGCCAAACTTAGAATAACTGCATGCCAAGGCATGCTTAAGAAGTTGAAACTCAAAAAAAAAAAGCCCCACAAACAAATCTATAAGTCCCCAACAAGCCAAAAATTCCCCAACAAGCTATGGGTTTGGTTTTGTTCTCTTTCTTTCATAAAAATGAGAAATCAGGACCCCAGGGAAGTCCTGAGGCCCAGGACACTGCAGAGACACCTCCAGTCCTGGGGGCAGCTTTGGGTCACAAAAAAAGAACCTTGAGGGGCTGGAGCACATCCAGGGAAGGAAACAGAGCTGGGAATGATGCCTCAGGTTTGACTTTTCTATTTTTCAGATTCTGTGCTGTCTTAGTGTGTGGGTCTGGGTTTCACATCAGGGGATGCTGAGCTCTGTGCACAGAGCAGGGAGACAAAACAATTCCTGCTCCAGCTGGGCACCAAGGACAAATGATCCAAATCTCAGCCCCAGAGCACAAACCCCGTGGGCTGGAGAGAGAAAAACAAGCAGGGTGGGACTGCAGGGGCTAAAGCTGGAATGGGACAATGAACTGCAAGCTGCAAATGGAGCAGAACTGATCCCAGGGACAGAGCCCGTGCCCGGCCGTGCATTTTGGGGCCATTTTGGGTTGTGGTGCCCAAGGTGGACCCATGGAGACCTTTTAATAAATCCCTACTTTATTCTTTAACTCTGTCTGGTCTCTGTTCTAGGTCAGCCTTCACAAAGGCATCAGGAAGGGGCTGCAGAATCCCTGAGGAGCTGGGCAGGGGCTGCAGAATCCCTGAGGGAGCTGGGCAGGGGCTGCAGAATCCCTGAGGGAGCCGGGCAGGGGCTGCAGAATCCCTGAGGGAGCCGGGCAGGGGCTGCAGAATCCCTGAGGGAGCTGGGCAGGGGCTGCAGAATCCCTGAGGGAGCTGGGCAGGGGCTGCAGAATCCCTGAGGGAGCCGGGCAAGGGCTCAGCCTGGAGCAAAGGAGGCTCAGGGGCCCTTGTGGCTCTGCACAGCTCCTGCCAGGAGGGCACAGCCGGGGGGGTCGGGCTCTGCTCCAGGGCACAGGGACAGGAGCAGAGGGAACGGCCTCAGGCTGGGCCAGGGCAGCTCAGGGTGGGCACAGCAGGAATTTCCCCATGGGAAGGGTTGTTGAACCCTGGATTTCTCCATGGAAAATGCTGAACCCTGGAAGGAGCTGCCCAGGCAGGTTTGGAGTCCCCATCTCTGGAGTTGTCTAAGGAACCATTGGAAGTGGCACTTTGATGGTTGGGTTGGCATGGTGGGATTCAGCTGAAAGCTGGACTTGGTGGTTTTGGAGGTATTGAGGTGGACTTTTTGTCTTTCTGTGGTCTTTCCCCACTTAATGATTCCATCTGAAAGCCAATTATAAATCCCCAATCAAGTGCTTGCAGCATCCCCCTGCCCCAGCACGACAGAGGCCTGTTCACCACGGTGCCCTCCAAACACAACTCTGAGGGGGCTGGGCAGCCTGAAAACAGAAATCTCCAAATAAAGCTGCCTCCTTGCCTTGTACTGATCACAGGGAGAAGAAAAGAGGTCACGTCAATTCAGCTGAAGCTGGTTCAAAGTGTGTTTTTAGGTTATCCTGCACATCAGCACTGTCAGCGCGATGAGCAGACGCCCGGCTGGGCTTGGGCATAACCCCCCCCTTTGCTCCTGACTCCTGCACCTCAGAGACATCATTAAACATCAGCCAGGTAGCACAGCACTAATCCAAATAATCCAATCATAAATTAGAAATTTACTGTATAAGCAGATAATCACGGGGTGTAACAAATGGTATGGGAAAAATACTGAAGGAGCTGAAGGAGCAGTAGTGAAGCAGGAATTGTGCCTGCAGACAAAGCTCTGAGGGCTGCTATAGCCCCTCCTGAATATACAGAGCCCACAGGAGTAGGTTGGTTTGGAACATGAAGGTTTTCCTCTGCAAGCCAAGCTGACAGCAAACATATGCTCAAGTGCTGCTGCAGCAGCCACTGAAGCCTGGTTACTTTGTAGCAATAAATATTAAATAACTACATATGTTAGATAAATATTTTTAAATTATATCACCAGAATTATTATACTGAATAACATTTAATAACATCATATTGCTAAATAATATTAAATATTCTCATTTTTTACATCAATTGGGCACAGACTGGGTTTGAGTAAGTGCCTACATCAATGAGCATCACATGGATATCACAGCTGCTTTCCTGAAGGAGACAAATTCTGTACAAGGTTATCATCATCAATAAACCACCTGGAAGGTCGATATTCCCTGATTTACAATGCCAAGGTTTTTCCCTGACCCCACAGAGAGAGAGCAGATAAAAATGAAAGGTTCTGCTTCCTGCAGACCTTGTTTGTACCATTCCACCACACCTGGGTCATTCCTGTGCATGGGACTCCCCTTTTCATCCCAAATTCACCCATCAGCTGCAAACCTTGCAGGTCTACAGCTGAATACACTCAATTATTGCTGCAGCTCCACCTGGCAAACAAGCAGGAGTGGCTTTTCTTTATTTTCCTGCTCCACTCAAGCCTGGGCTCAGCTGGGGCTGGTATTTGCTGCCCTCATTTCTGTTCTATCAGTCTGGGCCTCCCAACCAGTACATTCTGAGAAGTTTTACCTGGACAAAACCAGCAAAATTCCTTAAACCAGGAACAATTTGTGGGTGAGAGCCAAGGAAAAGCTTCAATGGTTTGGGCAGAGAGGGACCTTACAGACCATCCAGTCTGCCCATTTTGCAGTTCAGACAGAAGAGAATTCATCAAGGAGAATTTTCAGCTGCTTATCATGAGTGATGGTTTCTCATTTCAACTCAGACCTTGCCACCTTTGAGGCAGTAATCCTCAAAAAACTGACACTTAGAGAGAGAAACATCTCAGTTTTGGGATGGGAAGAAGCATTCACCAGAATAGCTGCAAGAGCTCAAAAACTGCCTTCTCCATTTATGTGGAAAAAAACCAAGAAGTGAAGAAAAACCTCCTCAGAACAGCGTGACCCTGCTGGAGAAAAGGGCTGCTGTGTTTTCCCACCGGTGCCTGGAACAGACAAAAGTGGAAGCTGATGACTAAAGGAACAGCTAAAAATACCCCAAGTAGTCTGGATCTGAGAGTTGTGTGCCCTCACTGCAATTAGCAAATTGCATATTCAGTTTCACTGACACTAATGAGTGCAGCCGAGTTCATCTACACCTCAATTAACTTCAAGAGACGCTGCTTTTGCACAAATAATGGCAATTCCTCCTTGCCTTTGCACAGGCTCTCTTTCTGCCTGACCCCTCGGGCAGTAAATCACTGCCTCGTTTGCTTCAAATAGGGTTTGGAGGGATTAAATGGCTGAAAGGAAAGAGAAAAATGCACTTCCAACACAAGGAGGAAGGGAGAAGGAAATCTTGCACTGGATGGGAGCAGATGGATGCCAGCAGGCTTTGGGATACAGCCCTAATTGTGTGCATTTAAGGAAAGATTCATTGAAGGAAATGTCCAGGCACCTCTGGTATTCTCTAGGACCTTTCCAGGTCTGACTACCACATTGTATCAGAGGTTAAAAAGCAGTTTTCAACTCAAACTGGAAGAGAAATTCCAGCCTGTGCAAGAATTGCCCAGAGCAGGATTAGCAGGTGGGGTCAGAAGGCTGCACTTTGCCACTGCTTGTGCTGAACAAAGTCCTTGTAGGTCCTTCTCTACTTCTCTCCTTGAAGGAGACAAGAAGTCCCCTTGGTGGGGACTGGACTTTAAACAATGGCAATGTAGTGCTTGATCAGATCATTTCAAGCACTACAGTTAAAGCAAGGAAATAAAGGCATCATTCAGAGGGGAGGAAGAGGAACTGGATTGATGGTGCCTGGGAAAATAAGATGAGAAATAAATCAAGAGATGAGATTTCAAGCCCAAGTCACCAGTGAGGATAATGCTGAGGATCACCCATGGGAGCAGCAGCATCCTGGGGGAGGACACAGGGATGGGCCCCAGCCCTGCCACCAGCAGAGCTTCCTGCTGGATTTGCTCTTTATCCCACCTGCTCCTAACACACAGGCACAGAATCCTGGAATGTTTGGGATGGAAAGGAGCTTAAAGCCCACCCAGTGCCACCCCAGCCATGGCAGGGACACCTCCCACTGTCCCAGGTGCTCCCAGCCCCAGGGTCCAGCCTGGCCTTGGGCACTGCCAGGGATCCAGGGGCAGCCCCAGCTGCTCTGGGCACCCTGTGCCAGGGCCTGCCCACCCTCACCATCAACTTTCCCTTTTGTTCAGACGCTGACAGCACTAATTAGCAGAGAAGTGTGCAAACAGATGCTAATTTGAGGCAGTATCACTCCGTTTGGCAAGAGGCAGTGGCTGATGGAAAATCCAGCTATTGATTTTCCTATCGGCTGCTGTCATCACTGCTGCTGCAGCCTGGGAATAAACAAACCCCCAGAACATTTGCTTTCCAATGACAGCTGGTGTCAGCATCAGTATGCATTTGCTGTCGTGTTTCCTGCAGAATAAACTGATATTTTGCTATTTAACGTGTTTCAAAATCATCACTGGGATTCCTGATGGCATTGTGCACTGGAATGAACGTGGATCTTCAAGCCCTGGCAAAGCACTGAGCATCCACAGCCAGCTCCCATTCAAACCCTTAAAAACTCTTTTCAAGACATGGCATTAAAAAGAATTCCTCCTTTTGAACATATTTACTAAGGGACAGAAGAAAACTCTATGTGAATACCAGCAAAACAATCACAGTAATAACACAGAAAAATCCTCTTGGGAAATATTTAGCACAAGTGAGTTTTGAGTGCTGCTTGGGGTATTTACAGCTCACAAAAACCTAATTTTGGACTTGTAAGGGATTTCTATAATTATTGATTTCTCCTCCTTACTTTGCAAGTTGGATTTTTGCAGAAAGGGATGGGGTTTTTTTGAGGATGGGGATAAATAAAAGCAGAGTGTTTTCCCTTGACAGCTGCCTCAAAGGCACATAAAACACAGAGCATGGTCCCACTTGGAACCTCCTTGGGGAGAAACTCATAACAAAGCTGTGGATTTGACCATCACAGTCACAGATACTGAAATTCCATCCAAAAAATATTTCTGGGGGAAAATACCCCTTGGTGAAGTGTGGTTTGTTACCATGGGAATAATTCTTTGGACTGAGCTGCATCCTGGACCTAAGATCAAAGAGAATTATATTTTGGAAATAAGAGTAGCTTAAAAATAAAATAGAAATGCAGCATTTGTGCAGGACATGGAGTCCCAAATGCGCAGGTTTGATTTTCCTAAATAAACCAGCAGCTGAGCCAGGGCAGAGCCCACAGCCTGGGCCAAGCACCAGCAGCACCCACTGAAATCCTACCCTTGGAAAGCTCCTCCTGGTGTAAAACCAGTAATATTTTATATATAAAACCAGTTGTTTTCTCAGAGTGCATTTTTGCTTTTTGTTTTTAATTAGAAACAAGCCTTTTATCTCACCCAGAGTTTACTCTGATCCCAGAGAGCTGGCAGGGCTCTGCCTGGGCCACCTGGCTGTGCTCTCTGGGACCTGCTGGTGGCCCCAGTGCCACAGAGGAGACACAAACACCCAGGGCTGTGCCCAGACAGGGCTGGTGGCCACTCAGACCCCGATGTGGCATTTGGGGCACACATCACACATGGAGGACACAAGACCAGTAGGGGGACAAGGGAGGAGCTTCCAGGTGGAAAGGACATTTCACAGCTCAGCAGGAGGGACTTAGGGAATGGCTCTGTCCCCTGACAAGGGATTCTGGGGACACTCAGGTGTCCCTGGGGAGCTGCTCATTCCACTGTGCCACAACCTGAGGTCACACACAGCACCCAGGGACTTCCCACTGCAAGCGTGGCCAGGGATCTTCTCCATGCCCTGGGGAAGGGAATTACCCTGCCCTGCAATGGGAATGCTGGGCAGAGCCACGGGGACTGCAGCTGCAAAAACTGAGAGCATTTAGTTCATGGAATCATGGAATCATCAAGGATGGAAAAGCCCCCTGAGATCATCAAACCCAACCTCACCTCTGCCCCGTGTCCCCAAGGGCCACATCCACATGGATTTTAAATCCCTCCAGGGATGGGGACACCAGCACTGCCCTGGGCAGCTGTGCCAGGCCTGGACAAACCTTTGCATGAGGAAATTGTTCCCAAATATCCACCCTGAGCCCAGCCTGAGGCCGCTCCCTCTGCTCCTGTCCCTGTGCCCTGGAGCAGAGCCCGACTCCCCCGGCTGTGCAGAGCCACAAGGGCCCCCTGAGCTCCAGGTCAGTGTGGAACATCCCAAAACTCCACTTCTGAGCATTGCTTAGGTTGGAAAAGCCCTCCAAGATCACCAGGTTCAACCCCAGCACTGCCAAGGCCACCAGTGCCCCATGTCCCCAAGTGCCACCTCCACACATCTTTTAAATCCCTCCCAGGATGGACACTCCACCACTGCCATCTAGCACTTTTTAAAAGAAGAGGTTTGAATGATCAAAATGATGAAATTCAATAATCATTTTGTCTACAGATCCATGCAAAGAAACCCTGCCCTGGGAGGGTGGGCAGGCCCTGGCACAGAGAAACTGCCCCATCCCTGCAAGTGTCCTCAGCCAGGCTGGAGCAGCCTGGGGCTGTGGAAATGTCCCTACCCGTGGCTGGAGATGGAACTGGGTGAGCTCTAAGGTCCCTTCCAACCAAAACCACATAGAAAGGCTCTGGAACTCCTTGTGTGACACTTTAAACCTCCAAAGATATGAAACTAAAGCACGACTAAACATGACTTTCTTCTGAATAACCCTTCCAGATGAAAGAGGATTGAAATGGCATCACCAGAATCTCCAGCAGGATCATTTATAAACACAAACCTCCCAATATTTTCACTGATTCTGTCTGTTTTACATTTCCATCCCATGTTTTGACTAATCCTTCCCACACCCTAACAAATTAATTTCTCTAAAACATGGAAACTTTCAAAGCAAGTCTCTTTCTGTGGTTCTTGAAAGACACTTGAAACTCTATTTCAGCTCTCTGTGTTCTCTGCTCCAGGAATTTTGGGGGTTTTTCCCCTGGTATGCCTGCACCACAATCTCCAAAGCACAAATACATCCCCATGCTTTTAAGCCCAAAGCACAGTCCCAGATTCACAAAAACAAGTCACACACAGGTACATTTTAGAGTAAAAAAATACAGGCCCAGGAAACTCAGGAAGGAGATCTTCCAAATTATATGTCCCCCAAATTATTCATATTTTGCTGTTCTACACCTCTCCCCTAATATTTTTAATTTTTATTTAATATTCAGAGTGCTTATTCCAAATCAATCAACAGACAGCTTATCAAGGTAATTTGGATTCATTTCCAATCCTTCAACTTAACTAGATGAGCTACATTTCAGCAAGATTCAAACATTATTTTTCTTTCCTTTATTTACCTCCTGTCCAACTGATGCAGAGATGCCCAAGAGCTGCTGCCCCACAGGACCCATTTTTTCAGATCAGCTGAACTCTGCTGCCTGTCAGACTGGTCTTTGAGGATAGACTGGCCCCAAAAAAAGGGGAGAGCTTTTTATAGAAGAAATTCAGATAGTGCAGGCCCACAGTGAGGATGGAAAACCTGAACGCTGAATATTTTGCTTGTGGCTTTAACATGTGATAGAAGCTCACCCCATGGATTCAGTGGAACAACCTGACAGGCTCTGGCCATGCTGGAACACCAAATTCTTCCTCCTGTGACTGGAAAATAAATGTCCAGGCTGATCAATGATTGGCTGAAGCTGCAACAAAGTGAAATCCCCTCTGTTATTCACCAGAGAACCTGGCCACGTATGTGTATCCTAGGAAATATCAGAGAAAATCTACTTGTGGTATTTTATATAAATATTTTAAAGATATGAATATAAAGAAATAAAATATAAATATAATTATTAAATATAGATACAAATATAAATATTCAGGCTGATCAATGATTGGCTGAAGCTGCAACAAAGTGAAATCCCTCTGTTATTCACCAGAGACCTGGCCACATATTTGTATCCCAGGAAATATCAGAGAAAATCTACTTGTGGTATTTCCAAATATAAATATAAATACAAATATAAATATAAATATAAATATAAATATAAATATAAATATAAATATAAATATAAATATAAATATAAATATAAATATAAATATAAATATAAATATAAATATAAATGTGGCACTTGGGGACATGGGGCAATGCTGCAGGAATGGTTGGACTGGATGACCTTACAGCTCTTTTCCAACCATATCAAGTCTGGAATTCCTAAATATTCCAATTGTGACACGTTCCTTTCCTGAAAGGCCACAAAAGAATCATACTCATATTGCTGAAAAATAAACTGGACAAAACAATGAGATTGCAACTCATTTCTGGCTGGTTTTGCACTTATTTAACTGGCTTAACTTTCTGGCCATATCACAGAACTAAGCTGCATAAAGAAATATAGATGTATAGATAGAGTTATATCTATATTTTATATTTATATATATGTACATGTATATATAAGTATATATGTGTGCATATACGTATAGATTTATATATATATTTTATATTGTATATATGTACACATGTATATATGTATAGATTTTTATATATTTTATATTGTATATTTTATGTTTTATAATATTGTCTATTGTAAGTTTTATATATATAGATTTATAATTTTTTAATTTTTATATATGTACATATGTATATATATGTATATGTGTGCATATATATGTGTGTGTACATATATGTATATGCATATATATATATTTTTGAAGTATGTATTTCTGGGGATTTAAAGTATGTATTTCTGGAGAGCAGAGAGCCAAGTCTAATTATCACCAAAATTCATGGTCACTTAACTTAGGTCAACAAGTCAATCCTACTCTGCAAAAAAAGCACTTAAAAAATCAGAACAGAACCCAAACCCACACAAAATGGAGCCGTGCTGGCTCCCAAGGGACCTTCTGTCCCCAGGTCAAGTCCAAACTATAAAGTGCTTTTGTAGAGATGAAATTAAATCATAAATATCCTATTAAATTAACCCCACTATGTCTGAACAGAGCCTTTCCAACCAACTTAAAATCCTGAGAGATATCTCAAATTTTATTTTATGGAAAATTCTTTGGTGCTGCCATCCACTGATCCTTGAAATGCTGCTTTCCCCCTCACACACCCAGAGCTCTGATTCTCTCAGGAAACCAACTAAAAGCATTAACTAAAAATAAAAAGCAAACGAGATCAGCTTAAGCAGCTTCCTTAAAAAACATATCCTATTTCACAGCACGCTCATTAATGGAACAGAAGTGATATTTTGATATCATGATTAAGAACAGCTCATTTTGAGCATCTTGCTCACCAGCAGATCAAGGCAATTAACTGGCAATTTGCTCACTAAATGACTTCCCAAGATGTGCTACTGAGATAAGGCAAAGCTCTTTTTAAAGTGACTTTGAGCCAGCGCAAGATGGACCTGCAGGGAGTGTTTTTATAAACAATGTGCAAGTGGATTCTTCAGCAGTAAAAGAAAGCTTCTGCTTCAGGAGTAATGACAAGAAAATATTAATTTATGTGGAACAGCAAGACACTGGGGGGTTTTCTCCTTATTTCCCAAACTATAGCCACTATAAAAAATGCTGTGATGGAGAACGCATCCAAACCATCTTTTTTTAGAAAATATACAACGGAAGTTCTTGATTTCTTTGTATTTTAACCATGGGAACAGGTGGGAGCTGAGAGCAGATAAATCGCTTTTCCCACCCTGTAATCCTTCTGCCCCAGCACTCAGTGCTTTTCCCAGGGCTGCTCCACAAGGAGCTGTGCTGGCTCCTGGGAGACAGAAATAAAAGCAATGCCATCCTTCAGGGGCTGGCAAGAGGAGCAGTTTTCTGTTCTGCACTTTGGGCTAGAGCTCAGTGTGGTGCTCTCCATGACTTTCCACCCCAGCTCAGTCCCCCCACCTGGAGGGTTATTACCTCCAGGTTGTTCTTCACATCCTCACCTTGAATTTGGCTCTGGCCAGCCCCAGGATTTGCATGTCCCTGTGCAGAGCATCCCTGCCCTGCAGCACAGCAACTGTCACCACATTTCTCTTCACAGAGAAAAGCAAGGCACAATTCTTCCCAAGAATGTTTCTGAGTTTCACTTTCTCTGAACCTCAGAGAAAAGAAAAACAATTCTTATCTCATTTACTGCTCCTGTGTTGTCCACAAGTGGAATGCCTGGTGGAAGATTGTTTACCTGAAGGGAATTGATAATTGGATTCTGTGTGTTTTGATTCACTGACCAATTGAATGCAGGTGTGTGTGTGTTGGGACTGTGGGCTGACAGTCACAAATGCTGTGCAGTTGAGTGCTTGGCAGATTCAGTTTAGATGTAATATAATATAGTGTAATATAATATAGAATAATATAGTATAATTAATTAATTAGCCTTCTGATAAGACAGAGTCCTCCTCATCACTGCTCTCCTTCGTTAGGGGCAGAAATATCTACAATCTCTATAGCAGCTGCTGCCAGCCAGAGCCATCTGGCACCGTGCTGAGCCAGCACTTGGTCCCTCAGCCAGAGGTGCTGCTCTGCTCTGCTCCAGAATGCTGAGCAAAGATCTCCCTGGCAGCTTTGTCTGCACTCAGAGGACAGTCTGCCTGCAGAGCTTGCTCCCTGCTGCAGCACACATTTGGTCTGGAGCACCCTTGTTGGCAGTGATGAGGTGATATGGGATGGTTTCAGTCTGAAACTGGGTAGAAATACTGATTTCACGTCGTGGTTTTGGTTTGCTAATTTGAAATTTGGCTCATTTTGAGATGTCTCGGTTAATGCACTGAGGAGTGTGGTGGGTCAGGTGTTGGCTCATCACCAGTGTCCCCACTTCCTGCTGGGAGGTAGGATGAGCAGAAAGGCAAAACAGGTTCAAAACTTTAAAAGGGAATAAAGAAAAATATATTAACAGTAACTAGAGAAAAAAGTAATAAGAATTAGAACAAAACCTTTAGAACACTTCTCCTCCCCCACGTTTTCTTTCTCACTGACAACGTAAAGAAACAGAACTTAAGGTTTTTTTTTTAGTTTATTACCTCTAGAGGGTTATTACCTCTAGAATAGTCTTTGATGTTATCACTCCAAAGCCCTCAATGAGCTCCTGGAAGGTCAGGAACCTGCAGAACCATGCCAAGTTTCAATATCTACCTCACACAAGCTTCCACAGACGTGAGCTTATTTGGTAATCGTCTGCATAACAAAATAAATCATTTTTTAAGGGCCTGGGCCAACGTAAACAGGAAGAAAACATTGTGTTCAGAGGTCAGGCTCTGCATGTTTTCCAGGGTTTTGATGTCCTGAGGATGTTTGTTAGGATGTTTTGGATGCACACAGAATACAAAATCAGGACTTTGTTAACCAACATCCAGCCCTTGTACTGAATCTTGAAAAAACCCCAACAGAAATTGTTTTTTGATGAATATAAAAAGCTTTACAAGCCTCACTTATTCCAGCAGACTGCAATTGCTGATGTTTTGACCATTTGCCTCAAGCACTTGAGGGAGATGAACTTGCAAATGCCACCACAAGTCACTGCAGCAGAAATGCAAACAGCTCAGCCAGGATGCTCCCTGACAGGAGTGCAATTACATCCCAGAGAGTCCACAGCCTCTCCTCAAAACATCAAATGAATAAATAAATAAATGCTTGGATCCAGTTTATTTATGCCCCAAAAGGTTTTTTTAAGCCCCCTTTTCACCTGACACAAATTGCTTCTACCATAAGGGCTGCATGCCCTGCAAGAAACCTTCCAAGTGATTTTAAAACTGGTCACAGCAAAGCTGAGCTTGGCAATGAGCTCTGGATCCCACTCAGGCCAATCATCCATGGAAAGCTGGGCTTCAGTTGAGCTTTTCCAGGAACTGTCAAGCAAATTCATCAGTATTTTGTGAGTGTCTTTCAGAACAGTAATTATGAAAATGACTTTTGTTCCGTGCTCATTAAGGAGCTTCCTTTCCCACACGACTGAAATGACAACACTGAGGCACTCACTGCACCTCCAGCTTTGGGTAAACCCACAGAGGAGCTGCAAGAGGTGAAGCTGCTCCAGACCTGAGCTGGCCAAACCTTTCCTGGGTTCTCCTGGGAATCCTCTCCATGGACCTCTCCCTCACCTTTAAAACCCAGGGAATACCACTTTGGGGAAGCCTGGAAGGGTTTTATCAAGCCTGGATAATTTACAGGAACTTCTCTTGTCCTGAAGCTGCCCATCAGGACAGCAGGAGGTGACTCATCTATGGGATTTCCACAACACTCATCTGATGCTGACACCCTTCCCTGGGCAGCAACATACCAGAAATCCCATTTTCCTGGAGATCCTAATTCACTCTGACACCACAGGGTGGTAGCACCACGACAGGGATGAAGAGCAGAGGGCTCTCCCACAGCATTTGGGGTCCCACTCAGCTGCCAACTGGGGTGTTTGATGTTCCTCTAGGAACACCCAACCTTTCATCCACTCCTCCATTTCACCCAACCTCCCCAGAGGCAGAAGTCACAAAATCCTCGTTTCCAGGACAATAACAATTTGTGCTGGAGCTCCAACTCCTTTCAGTCATTTCCCAGCATCTGGGCTGGATGAAACAATGGAACACAGAGATGCCACACAGATGGCTTAAAAGTCATTTCAAACACTCAACTGTTGTGGGTTTTCACCACAAAGGCAGAAATTGGCTCTTAACAAAGCTGGGTGTGGATGGCTGCCGCCAACTCCATCATCCCAACAGCCTAAAATTCCACAAGAATCACCCTGAACACAGCCCCAAAACAGTCATTTATTATTATTTACAGAGCAACAGAACACAGTGGTTCCAGAAGACGGTTATAACCATCTTTTTAATTTTTACTCAATGTAAGAGTCCATTAAAAATAAGGAAAAAAAAAAAAAGAAATTAAAGGCCTGCCCAGCTTTACTTTTTAAGTGTCACTTGTAATTTGGATGTAGAGTTTTTCTACAGCCTAACATATTTCTACATGGATTCTCAGGTCAAAGTCTGCAAGCAACTTCTCATTAGAAAAAATGAGAATCCACTCCAGACCTGAAGAAAGATTCAACCATCAGAAATCTGCTCCAGGAGAGGACACAGCAGGGAGAAGAAGGAAGGAGACACTTTGCCTTGTGTGCCTCACTGAAGTTGTTCCAAACACCAGCTTTCAGCTAATCACCTCTAGTGATCAGTTTTAGCAGAAAAGAACACTGAGAATTCATGGGTTTGACTGCAGAGCAAGAGATGAGCATGAGGTTTGGGAAATGAGGGTGGAACAAAAACAAACCAACCCCAAAGCCTCAAATTGAAACACCCAAGTGTTGCCCCATCCCTGGAAGCGTCCAAGGCCAGGTTGGACAGGGCTTGGAGCAACCTGGGGTGGTGGAAGGTGTCCCTGCCCGTGCAAAGATTACAAGATTCCGAAGTTAAATCCCAAAAAACCCAAAATCTCATGCTCTGCAAGTGCTGAGCACAGCCCTATGCCCCCCTCCAAGGATCTGAGCAACCTCTGTGACCTCCTCATGAGCAGCTCCTCCACAGGAGCAAACACTGCTGCATTCATTTAGGGAACAAAAGGAGTACTATGGGAAAATCTGCTGCTCACAGTTCTGCTGTGACATCCTCAAAAAGGGCTTTTGCTTCCCCAAACTTCAGCAGGGGAATTTCAGACACTCTGTAAGCAAGCAAAAGTTTCAGGTTTTCTTCTTTGAGAGCAGAAGAGCCATTTTTATAAGACACAACTTTTTTAGGAAATAATCATCCTTATAATGTGCTGAAGGATTTTGTTCTGGTTTTCCCTCTTGAATACGAGACGTTAAAAACTCATGGCACGGTCCCAGAATTTCTACAACTGCCTGAAAGCACATGGGGGAATTCTGCCTCCAGCAGACTGGAGGGAGGCCTTACAAAATGTTCCAGCCCCAAATCAGAGCTGTCCAAACTCACAGAGCCATGGAATTGTTTAGGTTGGAAAAACCCTCCAAGACCATCAAGTCCAACCATGGCCTCCAAGGCCACCACTGCCCCATGTCCCCAAGTGCCACATCCACAGAGCTTTAAATCCTTCCAGGGATGGGGACTCCACTACTGCCAGGGCTGGGATTCCTTTCCATAAAGGAATTTTCCCAAATATCCGCCCTAAACCTCTCCTGGCACAACCTGAGGTCGTTTCCTCTTGTGCTGTCCCTCGTTCCTTGGGAGAACAGACCAACCCCCACCTCAAAAGAGCATGAACATCTCAGAATCTCCTCTACCAGGATTTGTTCTTCTCCCCAAGCAAGAATGTAGCGACTTTTCAAGGCTCTGGAAAAATTCCCTGCTCCTGCCGGCCTCCCCCTCTCTGTTGTTCCTTTGCCACCTCAGCTGGGGCGTCAAATTCACCCCTGAAACTGCATTTTCCATAATATTCCTTGGATTTTCTCCTGTTTCTGTGCTGATCCAGGGTTTATGCCTCAGCAAATACCCAAAAAGAAAGAAACCACCAGAAAAGTCATTCAAAAAAAGTAAAAAAAGGCCCTATTTCTTCTCCTCTTTAGAAGTTATTGTGGAGTACACAATTAAATTGTAGCACAGTCTTATTTAGGAAAGGGTTATCTTCATTTTTTTAATATCTACATTGCATTAAGATCAACTATTTAAAAGATAATTAACATAACTCTATTTACAAGGTATGCAGCACTTTCCATTTTAATCCATCATTTCCTTTGGGAATTTCTGCAATAGATGCATTTCCTTTTTGAAAAATAGAGAAAGAAAAAGGCATTTACATGACTTTTTTTTTTTCCCTTTCCAACTGAATGAGGTTGCAAAAACAAAGCCCTGGCTATTTAAATCTTGCATCCAGATAAGCTATTTATGGCAGGGCAGTGTTTACACTTTGGACTACAACTCATTGAGAAGATGTACAGCAGCAGTGCTTGAAAAGCTGCTCTGTAATTGGGATCTGAGGCTCTAAAACAACCAAAAAAAAAAGGTAAAACTCTCCTTCATCCTCAGCTTCCAGGTGAAATCTCAGCACCACATGAATATGCATTTGGTATTTTATACACAGCATCACAAGTTTGCGAGGCGCCTCGGGACCTCTGAAGAAGGCACAGAATAAATGAAAATCATTTTAATTAAAAGCAAATTAAAGGGTCCTCTAATCCAGGCTGCAGCGGCAAATCCGTGGAGAGTTTTGAGGCTGAGGCTCCTTGAAGTTTCCCTCGCTTCCAACCCTCCCTAATTCCACCTTCCTTCCCTGACTCCCCCCAAAGGAGGCTTGGGAACGGCACGAGATCAGGTTTATTATGAAAATTCTGCTCCAGTTGCTAAAAACAGCTTTTGCTCCAGTTTCTCAGTGGCCAGGGGCGCTGGCACCCTCGCAGAGCAAATAATAAAGGAATGACAAAAGCAACGTTTGTGCTCTCTGCAGGGGGAAAGAAGAGATCAAATTCCATTTTAGGCTTTGAAGAAGTCGTTTCAGCACTGATTAGGAAAGTTGGAGTTCTCCTCCTTGACAGGAGCCTTTGGAAATGCAGCTTAAAAAATCAACTAAGTAACCACGAAGGGAAATGTTATCACAGGAATGGCTTCAGATTAGAGAAGTTACAAGGAAGGAGAATGTGGACAAGTAAAATGAAATTATTCCTGTGCTCTTTTTCACTGCTTCAGATTAGAGAAGTTACAAGGAAGGAGAATGTGGACAAGTAAAATGAAATTATTCCTGTGCTCTTTTTCACTGCTTCAGATTAGAGAAGTCACAAGGAAGGAGAATGTGGACAAGTAAAATGAAATTATTCCTGTGCTATTTTTCACTGCTGTTCCTGAGGCAGGAGGACGTTACTGGGAAAATCTCCCTGGTTTTTTCCCCCTGCCTGTCCCCAGCTCACCGTTGCCAATCCAATAAATTCCAGAATGAATTTACAAACGCTCCCAAAAATAAACAGGAAGCTAAACCCAGTCATAGTGTTTATTTCTGTCTGAAAGGCATTTTAATATGTATTTATCTCCTTAAATAACTGAATTCCTCTGCTACAAGAAAAAAAAAAAAGCCCAGAAAAAACTCAACCTTGGGGGAAAGAATCCAAACAACTGAACAAGAGGAACAGAAAAAAAGAGAAAAAAATGGGCAAAATGCCTGGAGAAACTCTGCTTTGATTTTGACACATGGGAATAAATGGGAAAAAAATATTCAGCTAACCCTTCTTTTAATCAAAACATCTTCCATCTCGTGTGCAAATTTCAACAGCTGAGAAAGCATCCTACTCAATCTCCCCAAAGTGGTGTCAGCATGTTTTATGTAAATACTGCTTAACAAGGGATGGGTGTTTGCAGCAAACATTCTGAGCTCTGCTTTAGGAGCTCTGGATGCACCTCTGGATCAGAGCAATTGGAATTCTGGAGAGTATAACAGGAGATGTGCACACAGGAAAGGGTTTTGGTTTTTTTTTTCCCTTTAAATAGTCAGGATGTATTTGTTAATGAAGAGTTTTCAGTGGTTATTTAATAAATCAATGGGAGGAAAACTCAGTGACTCAGCTCAGCACCAATCTGTGGCACAGAACATCTTGGAAATAACTTGGTAAGTCTGGAAATAAATCAGGGGTTGGTGACATTGTCACCCTGAAAGGACCCTGGGACCAGGGCAGCTCCCTGGGACAGTCAGAGCTGGGACACAACAGGACCAGCTCCTGCTCTCCAAGGGACATCCAGGGAAAGCAGCAAATTCCTGTCAGAATTTGGGGTTTGGGCAATGCCCCACCTGCCCAAGGGCACTGCTGGCACTGCTCCCCCCCAGCCCCTGCGCCCTCCCCTTGCACTAACCCAGGAAAAATGGGAATTTATTCTTCCTGCTCTGGTTCTGAGCTTCTGTCTTCATGGGTACCTACAGATACCGGGGCACCACTTGGGATGTGGCCCTATGAACCACCCCACAGCCATCTACAGCACCCCATGGCAATCCCATAACCATCTAAACCACCCCACAACCATCTAAACCACCCCACAACCATCTAAACCACCCCATGGCAATCCCACAACCATCTACAGCACCCCACAACCATCTACAGCACCCCACAACCATCTACAGCACCCCACGGCAATCCCATAACCATCTAAACCACCCCACAGCCATCTACAGCACCCCATGGCAATCCCATAACCATCTAAACCACCCCATGGCAATCCCATAACCATCTAAACCACCCCACAGCCATCTAAACCACCCCACAGCCATCTAAACCACCCCATGGCAATCCCATAACCATCTAAACCACCCCACAGCCATCTAAACCACCCCATGGCAATCCCATAACCATCTAAACCACCCCACAGCCATCTAAACCACCCCATGGCAATCCCATAACCATCTAAACCACCCCACAGCCATCTAAACCACCCCACAGCCATCTAAACCACCCCATGGCAATCCCATAACCATCTAAACCACCCCACAGCCATCTAAACCACCCCACAGCCATCTAAACCACCCCATGGCAATCCCATAACCATCTAAACCACCCCACAGCCATCTAAACCACCCCATGGCAATCCCATAACCATCTAACCCACCCCACAGCCATCTACAGCACCCCATGGCAATCCCATAACCATCTAAACCACCCCATAACCATCTAAACCACCCCACAACCATCTAAACCACCCCACAACCATCTAAACCACCCCATGGCAATCCCATAACCATCTAAACCAGCTCATGACCATCTAAGCCACTCCACAGTCACCCCACAGTCATCTGAAAGATCCCACAGCCCCCTAAAACACCCAATAGCCACCCCATAACCATTTAAAACACCTCATTACAACCTAACACACCCCATAATGATCTAAAACACCCCACAGACAGCCCATAACCATCTAAACCACCTCATAGCAATCTACAAGACCCAGCAGCCACCTCATAAGGATCTAAACCACCCCACAGCTACCCCAAAGCCGTATAAAGCACCCCAGAGACATCCAAGAGGCATCTAAAACACCCCATAAACATCATAGAACATGCCACAGCAAATCAATCTAAAATACCCCATAGTCATCTAAAACATCCTAAAAGTCATCTAAAACACTTCATAGTCCCCTAAAACACCCCACAGTCATCTAAAACACCCTAAAAGCCATCTAAAACACCTCATAGTTCCATAAAACACCCCATAACCACCCCAAAGGCACCTGAAACACCCTAAAAGCCATCTAAAACACCTCATAGTCCCTAAAACACCCCATAGTCATCTAAAACACCCTAAAGCCATCTAAAACCCCTCATAGTTCCATAAAACACCCCATAACCACCCCAAAGGCACCTGAAACACCCTAAAAGCCATCTAAAACACCTCATAGTCCCCTAAAACACCCCATCCCATCCCATAACCCTCTAAAGCATCCCACAGGCACCTAAAACACCCCATAGCCACCTGAAACACCCCTCAGCCTTAGGGAAATGTTCTTTCACCATCACACAAAGCAGGCACAGCTCCCAGCCCTGGAAAAACCAGTGTGCAGCACATGCAGGAATACAAACAGCACAAAAACAACCACCAAGATCAAAGGATTTCTGTTTTCCAACCTTCCTCTCCCATCCCCTCCCCTCCCTCTGTAGCTGAGAACTCCCTCAGCCACCCTGCACCAGTGTTTGCTGTGCCAGGCCAAGAGAATATCTGGGTTAAAAGAAATAAATTCAGTTTAAAGTGAGAATGGCAAAAGCCCTGCAGAAGGAAACATTTCCCTGATGGGATTTACAGCCTGAAAAAAAATGTTCTACATCCTCAGAGAGCAGCAGCTCAGGGGCATGAATAAGTAGCTGAGAACAGGCAAAAACCTGTTAACAATTTTTGGAAGACAGAATTCTTCTGGAAGAAGACACCGACATAACCACAACATCCTTCACTCAGAGCAGCAGCAGTTCATTTATTTCACATCTGTCTGTCTCCTCTGGTTAGTTTTTAACTTTTCCTGCCCAAAATCTCTGTCCCATCCTGGCTCAAGGGGACACAAGGGAAGATAAACAGAGCAGGCAGGGATGGCTGAGGCAGCTCCTGATGCAGCCAGGCAAGGGCAGCTCCTGCTCCCATCCCCACCTGCAGCTCAAGGAGAGCACAGACTTCACAAAATTTTGCCCAGCGGGATGGAACAGCAGCACAAACCCCCTTGCACAGACTTCACAATAATTTTGCCCAGTGTGATGGAACAGAAACACAAACCCCCTTCCCACCCTGCTGCAGCCTGGCATCCACATCAGATGCCTGCTAAGAGTGAATTTCCTTCAATTCCCCCTTCCACATCCCACATAATACAACTCCACTTTGCCAACAGCAGAGTCTGTGTTCCATATGATTAAAGGAATGCATTTTTCCATCAGCTGGAGCTACAGAAAAGCTGTTCCCAAAGCGATAACACCAGGCTGGGGATGGCAATTCCTATTTTCACTCTGCTCAGAATGTTATCAGCATGGAGGAAAGGGAACTTCCAGATAAGCACACACAATCTCTCCTGCCTGAGGCACTGAGTTTTATCTCAGGGGTTTCTCTCAATCACACACCTCAGCTGCAGGAAACGTTTGAGGATTGCCCTCATCTCCATCCTGCCAGCCCCAGCCATTCCAGGATCCACCAGCAGGACTCAAGGAGCTGTGCTGTCATTTTGTGATGTGCAGGAGATGAGACTTTCCCCCCACAACTGTCAATTTTCATTACCCAAGTCTACTGATGCCAAGCTCACCCACAGCCTTTTCTTCCTTTAGTTTTTAGGATTAACATGATGGGAATAAATGGTTTCTCTGCCAACTTCCCATACTGAGCCCAGTGGAGAGGACTTGTCCTTGGAGAAGCGCACAGCATCCTCCAGAGATGCTTTGAGGAGCAGAAATGGGTTCCAGGTTTGTTTTCTGTAACACTGACAGGATAAATTAAAAGTTGCTGCCCTCAGGGAGCATTTCTTGTTTGCGTTTACATAAAATTTCCTTCATTTGAAAATTTTGGGTATGTCCTACAGGGATTTGACCTTTTTGCTTGGATGCTGCTATCCTAAGCCCTTTCTGCAGAAGCCAGCCCAACTATTTGTCCAGTGTGGGAGATGAAAACTCAGATTTGTATCATTTTTTGCTTATTTCAGCCATTATACACTACAATGACCCAGAAAGAAATGGTGAATTCCATTCTTCCTAAAGTCCTTATTCCTGCTGGCTCCAGGAGCACTCAGATGTTCCTGTTCAAAGGCTGGATAAACAGCCAGAAATCCAGATACCAAACAAAAACTACCAGTGGGAGGCTGAAACAAAAAAGGACTAAATTCCTCACAAAAACACAAGACTCTGACTGTTCTGCAAATACTGAGGAGGAAGGAGCTGTACAACTCCAAGCTGAAACACAAAACCTGTTGGAACCCTGGATGCTGAGAATTTTAGACTTTCTGTGCTGAAAGGCACAGACCCACAAAAAAATACTACATTTGACCTGAGGCTGTGGAGAAGACTTCTACAATGGAATGATAGCACTGGGATTGTGGGTGTGGAGTTTGAATATAAGTGTGTAATGTCACAGGGTGGAAAACGTAAAATTTCAGGTTTCAGAATATAGTAATATATATGGGGAAAGATGGAGGTTTTAGGGCAGAGCCTGGTCCTTCTCCTTCACCCTCTTCTCCATGGGTTTGGGTGGTATTTTATAATTGGACAGAAAAGTCCAATTGCAGACTCTGAGTGATTGGTTATTGGGTTAAAAGTGAAAATAACTTAGGTGTCATTTCTTAATTGGACAGTTTAGCCTTAAAAGGCCTTGTAACAAGAGACAGCCGTTTTGGAATTGTTAGAATGCTGTAGAACTCACAACTTGTAAATTAGAAATAATAAACACCTGAGTCTGAACATGAACTATCCTCTCAAGAGCCTTCAACCCCAACCTCGACAGAAGAAGAGAAAAGAAGCCAAAAACCAGCAAAAATGGACATGGAAAAAATCTTCAGAGAGCTCCAGGAGCTGCTCAGGGCTGAGGATGAAAATGAGGACAGAGATTCCTGTCACTGCAGACTGCCAGGACTTCCAGTGCATGACACGTTTTTACAGAGAGGATTCCACAAAGGACAGGGATTTAATCTAGAAGCAGGCTGGATTCTCCATATGGGAGAAATGGAAAATGGGATACAGATTTATAGAAGATTTTCAAAACTTGATAGAAGGTTCACATAGTCTATATCTGTATGCAAACTCTGAGATAAGAAATACTAACTTAGAAATGCTATAGAATAGGATAGACATTGTTGAGAGAGAAATGAGCTAGAACCAAGTTTTAAAGGGTGGCCTTATAAATAAGACTAGATACTTTAGAGAAATAGAGCTATGAAAGACACATTGTAGTAGGACTCACATAGAGCAATTTCAAATAATTAACTTTAAAACATTTACAACATAGTGTAACTGAAGCTAATAAACCAAGAAACACTTATAATGCATTGTAATTAAAGAATAGTTAACTTCTAATTGCAATGGCGTAAATTATGACATCTGTATTGTCTCACCCTTCACATAAAACAGAAATGGAAATTAAAGTTTTTAAAACACCTCTCAGTTGCCCTATCTCTAAATCAGGAAAAGGCTCCATCCAACATCCATAGGCTCCCACTCCTTCAGTGGCAGAGAGTTGTGCCCAGCTTTTGGCACAGGCTCTGTTTCTGCACAAAGAAAACACCCTCAGTGACTTTGCTGCTTCTGAAAGGCTCAAATAACAGAGCCTGTCTTTCAGATGAACTTTTCTCTCAAAGCCTGGTGGTCAGATGTGCCTACCCAGATGGATTCAGCTATGAACAACACAGAGCTGGGAATCCATCAGTTCAGAAAGGCCTTGGATGCTTCTGGGCAGCCACAGCTTCTCTGGGCACAGCATCCAAGGCCTTTCTGAGCTGATGGATTCCCAGCTCAGAATTATGGAAAGGTTTGGGTTGGAAGGGACTTCAAACATCATCCCCTTCCACCCCTGCCATGGCAGGGACACCTCCCACTGTCCCAGGTGCTCCCAGCCCCAGTGTCCAGCCTGGCCTTGGGCACTGCCAGGGATGCAGGGGCAGCCCCAGCTGCTCTGGGCACCTGTGCCAGGGCCTCAAAGCCAAAAATTCCTTCCCAATCTCCCATCCAGCCCTGCCCACTGTCAGTTTAAAGCCATTCCCTGTGTCCTGTCCCTCCATCCTTGTCCCCAGTCCCTCTGCAGCTCTCCTGGAGTCCCCTTCAGGCCCTGCCAGGGGCTCTGAGCTCTCCCTGGAGCTGCTCCTGTCCAGGTGAGCACCCCCAGGTGTCCCAGCCTGGCTCCAGCCCTCAGAGCATCTCCACGGCCTCCTCTGGATCACTCCAGCAGCTCCACATCCTTACCATAACTGGTTCATTCCCAACTCCATGAATTATTTCACAATTAAAACAACACAGAGTAAATATTTCATCCCAAGATCAGCACAAGTCTTGCTGAAACAGAGCCTGCACAGCCTCAGTTGGCTCCTGGTGGGTCCTTGTGGGCCACGGGCAGCTGAGGTCAACTCAGCAAGAACATGCAATGCATTTGTTCCTTTTGTTCTGCACAAACACCAGGACAGCAAAACGAAAACCAGCAGAATTGTCCTTTTCAATGCTCACAGTAAAAATGTTATTGAAGACATCAGTGGCCAGGAGGTCTCTCCCAAAGAGAGGAGCAGAAAATGAGGCGTGACAAGGCCCAGGCCCAGCCCACGCACACACTGCTCAGCATTCCCAGCAAGAAAGCTGCTCCTTCTCCTGGAAACAGCCTCAGAAAACTCCCCAGATCTGCTCAATTAAACCAGGCTGGAGGGAAATGCAAGTGCTTTCCTTGAGGCTGCAGCGAGGGATCCCTGCCTGCTCCAGGGCATCCAGCTAACACCAAAGTGCATTTAAAATAAAGCCTTGCCAGGCACCCACAGGAGAAATTTGCTGACGTTATGAGAGGGTGAAAGGAGGAATAATTTGGATTTGGATCTCTGGATCACTGTGGTGGTGTTCACAGGGGTCTGAGGACGAGGGAAGAGACAGAGGATCTGACTCATGTTTCAGAAGGCTGATTTATTATTTTCTGATATATATTATATTAAAACTATACTAAAATAATGGAAGAAAGGATTTCATCAGAAGGCTAGAAAGGAATAGAAAGGAATGGAATGATAATAAAATCTTGTGACTGACCAGAGAGTCTGAGCCAGCTGGGCTGTGATTGGCCATTAATTAAAAACAACCCCATGAGCCCAATCCCAGATGCACCTGTTGCATTCCACAGCAGCAGATAATCATTGTTTGCATTTTGTTCCTGAGCCCTCTCAGCTTCTCAGGAGGAAAACTCCTAAGGAAAGGAGTTTTCATAAAAGATGTCTGTGACAGATGACAAAGCTAGGATATAATTTATAATCCTGGCCTCTCTAGGACCCAGCATTTTGAAGATTCCTCATCCATTCAGATCCAAGTGGAAGGTCTGAAAGAGGTTTTAAAGACTTGATGCTACCTGGCCAAAAGCTCATGGACAGACACTCAAGACAGTCTTAACCAACACCAGCAGAGACACTCCCAAAATAAGGAAAATTCCCAAAATAAGGAAAGCTAGCAATCCACTTGGAATTTTCTTATCCTGCCCAGGGCATCAGGTCAGATATATTAAAGGCTATTTCAAAATAAAGTGCAGTAGGAGCATCCCAGAGGCCCAATAACAATATCCTTTCTCTATTGTCCCGACTCTGTTTGCTTGGAAACAAAGCAGACAGATGATTTTTGCATTCCAGAAATTTATAAACAGGGGATGCCTTGTTTCCTACAGAAAGCCACATCAGCAGAAACGTGCTTAATATCTGCTTGCACAATTTGGGAAAAACAAGATAAATAAAAAGTTCTCAAGGAATCCAGGAACAAAATGGGCTGTGGGGATTCTGTATGGAGAAATCCTCTTTTTGGGACCCAACAACATCAGGACATTGCTGCCATAAACACGAACCTTGCTCAATTATTTAAATTGGATTATAATTAAAATAAATTGTAAAAAATCCAAGTAAAGAAACACACCAACCCTGCTGCCCCAACGACCCCAAAATTCATTTTACTACAACAATTACAGATTGCCACTGTTTACTATCCTGATATAACCAGAATGAATTCTGCATTTACCACGCCTCAGGCTTGAAGCTATTTTAAGGAGCCGTTATTTCCCAAATTCTGATTGCAAAACATCCCGTGTTGCAATTAGACAAACAAGAGTTACAGCTTTTAAAGACTCTGATCAAAGAGCAACGACATGATGCAATTGTTTAGATGTTTCCAGGGAGATTTAAAAAGCCAGAAAACACCTGGTGGTTTTAAGAGGTCCTCATGGGAGTTCTTAAACACAGAGGAATTACACAATGCCTCTGTGGTTTCTGAGTGTTTTCAGCCTTGCAAATTAACAGAATCTCTTTAATACCTTTGATAATTTATTAGCTCCTGCTGCAAACCCCTAAGCAGCAAATCCCTGATGCCACCAATTCTGCAAATGCATTGCTGCCTGTGATATTTCTGTGCTGCATCCCTCTGATTATTGATCTGAGGGGCTGAAAGAAGCTTGCAAAGTTCCTCTTCTGCCTGAAATCACAATATTTTGCCATGCTTACATCCCACAGACACAATTCATCAATGCACTGTAGACCTATATAAAATTACAATAGCTATAATATATAATAACTATATTATATATAATTATTATAATATATAATAACTATATTATATATAACTATTATAATATATAATGGCTATAACATAAAAACTATAATGTAATATATAACAACTATAATATATAACAACTGGAGTAGTTATATATATAACTACATAAAACTATAATAAAACCACCAATCCAACAAGGAATTTTTAAGAAAAGCATCACGCCCTCCTGACCTAGTGAGATTAAGAAAAAAAAAATAAACCTCAAATCCATAAAACACAACCACAAGCCCCCAAAACCAAGAAATGTCATCACCTGCCTTGGGCTGAGGGAAGAGGGGACTTCCCTATGCTCCTGCCCTGCCCTTCCCAGGATGGAACAAGTCCCTGCTGAACGGGCTCATTTCCCCTTGGGCTTTGTTGCTTCTGTCCCGAGGAAAATTCCAGTTTCCCTGCAGGGATAAAGGTTCCTGTGAGCCCCGAGGCAGCGCCCATGAATGGCTGCAGTGTTCAGTGCCAGAGCCAGTCATGCTCCCCCAAACAATTGGTGTTTGTGGTCCTCAGGCAGCAGCCCACAGGGCATCAACAAAGGGCTGGCATCACCTCGGGGAGAAAAGTTCATGAGAAATACAGTATTTTCCCTAAAATCCATCTTTTTAGTTTCTTATTTTCTCCAAAAAATCCACCTTTTTTCTGTTTCATACCTTCTCCAAAAATCCACCTTATTTTTTGTTTCATACCTTCTCCAAAAATCCACCTTTTTCTTTCACCCTCATACATCGAAGCAACTCAACAACCACCACTAAAGCCATGGCAGGTCTCGAAATGAAAAGCAGGTGGGAAATGAGCTTAACTAAGTGAAAACTACAGCTCAGCCTCACTCAAGTCATTAAAAAACGAGGGCAGATCTTGCTCTGAAAATCAATTTTTATGGCAAAGTCTTTTATGCACATAAAGTCACAGGTGCAAGGTGTTTTCCGTGTTCAGGCTCTGATTATTCCAAACAGAAATTCCAAGCCCTTCGCCCTCACCAGCTCTGAATTCCTCCCTGGGGCTGGTTATCCTGGGAAGGGAGGAGCAGAGATGGATCCTCCAAACCTTGTCCTTCAGGTGGGGTTTTCATCCCCACTCACCCTGGCCATCCCTCACTTCAATTCCTGCTTCTCCTCATCCTGCCTTTCCCAAAACCTCTGCTCCCCCACAAAGCCACTTCCTCCCCTGGGAACTAAAACCCAACTGGCTGAAGTTTCACTCCTAATCAAATCCCCAAATCCCACCTTGCTTTGTTCCCATTCAAACCATCCATGGACTTTCTGTAATCGTTGTTATTTGTACAGAAATCACACCTGAAAAATATTTTCCTCTATTTTGTCCTGTTCTGTCAGCTTTGATTCATTTATTTTGGTGGTAAGAGTCGATTTCTTTGTGTAGACATAAATATGGGAAATGGACATTACCCAACACTGAAACTCTACCAGTTTATCTCCCAAACTCCTTTCCCTCATCAGAGAGAGCGAATCAAATATCTTTGAATAATAAAAAGGTCATTTAAGATGGTTAAAGGTGTCCAAAGCACTGCTGGATGGACACAAAACAGCACAAGACACGTTTTAAGCTCAGCTTCAGGAGAGCTGATAGAAAGCACTGAATTTGAGTTTCAAATACATCTAAATTCAGGAAAAAAACTAAAAATTGTTAAAAACCATTTACCACACTTTTGAAAAAAAAAAAATAATAATACCCAGCTGTGGCTGCATTTCTAGCTGAAAAATCCCCCCCCCATTGGTGTGTCCCTCCCAGCCCTGCACAGCTGGGCACTGCTCTGCAAACCTCTCTGGCAGGACAGCTCCTGCCTCTGCTCCTTTCCCACGCTCCAGAGCTGCTTCCCATCACAGCTCCCACCGCAGCCTGTGGAATGAGGGGAAAACCCTCAGGGATGGCCTGGGCAGCCTTAAATCCCATCCCAGGAAAAGTGCACAGAGCAAAAGTGCCCTGGAAGAGCCTGGGCAGCAGCAGCAGCATCCTGCAGGGATTAACGTCTGGAAACAGCAATGTACAGCTCTGCTCACACAGAGAGGGGCTCCAAGGATTTTCCAAAGATTTCCCAAGGAAATTATTCAAGTTTCTTCCTTGGGAGGTTCTGGTAAATGAGGCTAAATTTCAAGGGTAAATAGTTTGATGCAGTGCAGCAGTTCTGGAGCTTCTTCAGGACAAACTGCAGCTTGAGTTACATGAGCACAACACTGATAAATAACTCGGGCAGTTCACAGTCAAAGATTCTGTCTTGAGGGGCCCAAAACTGACCCCAGGATTTGAGGTTCCTCCTTGAAAAATGCTCCATTATGACAGAACCAACCATCTCAACACCACAAGCTCCTAAGTCTATTTCTAATAGCTCAAACTATGTAATGTAAATAGGTCATTATTTAAATATAGTTCCCTGTTTCCACCTTTTCCTTTCCTCTCTGCCTTCCCAGAAATATTTAAGTCTCTACAACTTCCTCTCCCCCCACTTCTGCCAGGAACCAGTGCTGGAGTGGGAGGTTTGCCTGTGGAAAACAGATTAGAATTAAGTGTTGGATCTGTGGCCTTGAAATGTGCCCTCAGCTGAGTTTTTAATTTGGGCTTTTCAAGACTGATCAGCACACGTGTAATTTAAAAGCAATTTGAAGCAGCAAGGTAGGGAGTTTGACTTAAAATTAATGAGCTTTTGACATCTGCAAACAAAATGATAACATGAACCCATTTAAACTCAGGCTTGTGTTTAACAGGGAAAGCATCTATCATTTTAACATGGTTACACAAAGGCTTTGCTGCTGCTATCCTAAAGCTGTTCCACACAATCCTGCTCCCAGCAGCAATTTGCAAACTTGGTTGTATCAGATTAGTAGAAAGACAGGCTGCAGATCAATTAATATCATTGAATAATTAAATGTTTTAAGTGACATTCTGCAGCATGATTGAAGACATTCATGAAACCCAAAATTAAATTAATCAGATTCAGTCCCTGAGATATCTAAACCCACAGAACACAGGGTGCAAACATTATTTATGGCTTGTTTAAATCAGGATTTTACAGCTCAGGAAAGGCCCAGCATTGCAGCTCCAGCAATCCACAGCATATTCCAGCAGAAACCAAGACTAGGAATGCAAAGCAAAATAAATCCTCCAAGGACAACCAGCAGAGATGACAAGATTATAAAGGGCAAAAGACAATCAAGATGGAATTTAGCAAAAGAAACAGTGCACAGGGTGAGGGAAGGGTCAGGAGTGAAAACTGCGGCTGAGGAATTACAGCTCTTGCTAAAGAAATATTTACAGCTCCTTTATCAAATGTCCTGCAAACCAGAGAGTCTTGCCTTCAAGTTGTGATCATGCTGCCTCTTTTATTTAGCAGAGTTAGGTTTTCTTTTGGACAAAAAACTCCATCCAAAGAACCAAGGGAGGTAAGAGATGACAGGAGCAAATGCCAAGATCAAAGCAGGTGTGGTGTGAACCTCATGGAACTTGGTGCCACCTTTGGGAATTCACAGACAGGACAGCAGCAGCCCCTGGGGCACCTGTGGGATTCCAGAGCTCAGACAGGGAAGCATCAACTCCACCAACCAACCCAAAGTCAAGCACTGCAACCCCATCCTCACAACCAACCCACATCCCCACCCACCCCAGTCACCCCACAGCTTCGTAGAAGATAAGAGAGATTTCAGGATTACAAATTTCTCTGGGTAGCTGCTATTCATAAGAGCCAGGAGAGAACTGGTTTTTTCTTATAGAGAAGTCTCCATAACATTAACAAAAACTTCTCTCCGTCAGTAAACTAAAGAAAGACTATTCCAGAAGCAATAAACTGACTAAAGTTTTGTTTCTTTACACTGTCAGTGAGAAAGAAAAAAGTTGTGGGGGGAAGAAAAGTGTTCTGAAAGTTTTGTTCTAATTTGTATTACTTTCTTTTAATTAATGCTAATAAAATTTTCTTTCTATCCTTTTAAAATTCTGAGCCTACTTTGCCTTTCTCCTAATCCTACCTCACAATAGAAAGTGAGTACATGAATTATTAACCAGCACTGAACCCCCACACTCACTGCTGTGTTGGAAAGGGGGGTTTGGAACCATGGAGTTCCCAGTTCATCCCAGTCTGGCTCAACCAAAATTGCTCTGCAGGTCTCCAGGGGGCTCTGGGATGAACCACAGCAGCTCCAGTTCAGCTCCCTCCAGAAGCTGTTCCAGGGGAAAGAGACTGATTTTGAAGAAAACTCAAACCCACAGCAATTAAGGGAACACCCAACCAGCAGCAAACCTGGAACTGATGGAGCTCAGGAGGGTGAGACCTTGCCATGGAGGTGCAGTTGAGCATTTCATGCTAAATTATTTTCTCCACAGCAACAAAACCTACAAGTTAGAGGTTTATCCTCCAGCTGCCCTGATTATTGTGTCTTCATCTCTTAGAAGTGACATGAGTAACACACTTCTCACTTCTTCCCTTGCAAATCTGTTATTTGCTCTCTTTAAAATTCATTGTCCTACTAAACCAAAGCCTTCCCAGGTCCTCATTCTTCCTGGTGATTGTTGCTGCTGCATCCCTGTTTGTGTGTTATCTTCAGGGCACAGCTCCTTCCACTGCTGGGGCATCCTCACACTCCTGTGGGGAAGAGCTGCCTCCTCCCAAGACAGAAAACCCAGAATTGTCACTTCTAACACTCAGATATTTTTTTAGTTTATGTCTCATCTCACTTCTGCCCGATTTATGGTTTAGTTTTTTGTCAGACCTCTCATTCTTACCAAAAACACTCTTGCTGTACATTAGAAAAAGGAAATGTCAGCCAAGACAAGCTTTCAGGACTGAGCACTTTTTCCTTTTTACAGAGGGGATAAAAGTGATAGAAAAGCCCAGAAGTGAGTTGTTGTACATTTGCCAGTGACAATCCACCATCACTGCAAGCCACAAACGAATCCAGCACATTTCTCCCCTCAGCCAGGAAACACCTTTGAACACAGGCAGATCTCTGTGAGCAGATTTGACTTTGCCATTTCAGCACTGAGTCAGTGCCAGCAGCCAAAGGGGAAAGGGCATTTTTGGGGCAGGGGATGTCACTGGTGAGGCATCCTCTGCAGGAAACACAGAGGGTTTGGGCAGGCAGAGGGATATCAGGGATGGAATTGTTATTATACCTGCAGCAAGTAAAAATACTCCATGATGTGAATAACTCAAAATTAAATCCTGTACAAACACTTCAACAAAATGCTGCTGCTGCTGAGCTCCTCCTAATCGCTGCCTTATCAGTGTCTCATCTCAGCTCTGGCTTACACAAGTATTAAATATATTTGTACAACACACCTGAAGAGGTATCAACATGTCAGCAAGAAGTTTGGAATAAATACAGGCGAGTTTTTTTTCTTACTGTTAACACTCAGAGCATTTGGGATTGTGCAATTCAGATCAGACAGGACAAAAACAACACCAGGATGAAACCCTGTGCAGAAAGGCACAATGAGTAAAAACCCCAAGATAAGAGTTTAAAAAGATGCAGAAAACCTGCACAGAGCATCCACTCCTCATTGAGCCCAAATTCTGCTGCATCACATCCCAAATCAGCTCAAGCAACACCCAAATCATTCCCTGAGCCCAGAACACCACAGTCACATCCAGGGGAGCCATAAATGCTCCACCAAGACCACACAATTCCAAACTCCTTCATAATTCATGGAGCCAATTCTCAGCACTTCCCATGCTGGGCACAGAACGATATTGCAGCTTACAGAGGGATTTTCTGCCATTAATATTGCAGCAGGAGATCAATAATGAAATGCCCAGCAAGGAGCAGAGAGGTGCTCACTGCAGCCATCCAAACAGCATCCCCCAGCTCTGCCTGCTCTGCTGCTGCTGCCCAGCCTGCAGGGATGCTGGAAAACTGCAGCCTCCCCAAAAAACTGCAGCCTCCCCCCCTCAAAAAACTGCAGCCTCCCTGGGGAAAACGCAGCCTCCTCCAAAAAACTTCAGCTTCCCCAAAAAAACTGCAGCCTCCCCCCAAAATACCTGCAAAACCCCCTAAAAAACCTGTAGCCTCTCCCCAGGAAAAATGCAGCCCCCCCCCAAAAAAAACCTGCAGCCTCCTGCTCCCCAAAAAACCTGTGGCCTCTCCCTGGGAAAAATGCAGCCTCCCCCCAAAAAACTGCAGCCTCCTCCCCAAAAAAACCTGCAGCCCCCCCTCAAAAAACTGCAGCCTCCCCCCAAAAAGCCCTGCAGCCTCTCTCCAGGAAAAATGCAGCCTCCCCCCCGCAAAAAACCCCTGCAGCCTCCCCAGGGGTGCTGCATGAGGAGCAAGTGCCAGAGTTGGAGTCTGAGTCACCAAACCCACCCCATTGTGCTGCTCATAAAGGAAATGTGGTCCCTTCCTGCCAGCCCCCCTGCAATAAGGATGCAATTGCATCTTCTACCCAAAACATCTGTTTTCAGCCTCTTCTCCTGAGAAATGTTCATTGCATGTCCAGAGGCAGAATAATTCACTTTAAAAGCCCATTTAAAGGCAGGTTTTCTCCACCAAAACATCACCATTCGTTGATGACACCACACACGGGATCTCCAGCCCTGCCATAAATCCAAGCTGAGGAATATTTTGGAAACAAGAGACTGAAACACAACATCACCTTTACAAGATGCCAGCATCATTCCTAGGAGGGACCAGCACAACTCTCAGGTTCCCTAGAGTGGAACCATTTCCCTAGAGAAGCTCCCACACTTCCAGAGAGCAGGGTGGGCTCTGTGTGCTCCCAGCAGCACAACAAACAATTCATTATTCCTGGGGATCTCCCTTGCTGTTCCTCCTCCACAGCATTCCATGCTTGCTCTTTTTGTATTTTCCACTGCAGCTGACCTGCTCCAAAACCTTGAACAAATTTTCCTGGCATCACCAAGCACGAAGAACATGAACACTTTGCTGATAACGAGAGCTGGAGAGGGGTTTTTGATAAGGGCATGGAGCAACAGGACAATGGGGGAATGGCTTTAAACTGAAAGAAGGAACATTTAGATGGGATATTGGGAAGGAATTGTTCCCTGGGAGGGTGGCAGGCCCTGGCACAGGGTGCTCAGAGCAGTTGGGCTGCCCCTGGATCCCTGGCAGTGCCCAAGGCCAGCCTGGGACAGCGGGAGGGGTCCCTGCCATGGCAGGGCTGGCACTGGGTGGGATTTGAGGTCTCTTCCAAGGCAAACCCTTCTGTGTTTGTGGAACACGCGGGTCTGGCTCTCAGAAAACACCAAGGACATCTGTGACAGGGCAGAATTTGACTTCCTCCAGCTCTATTTCACAGTTCTGGCAGTTTGTCAAGCCCTGTCCACTCGTTTTTCTTCCCAAAACCTCTTACATGAGTGAGAGAAAGGTCACCCAGTCAGCAGCCAGAGCTCTGCTGGGTCACACTCTGAAACCAGCCCAGTTAATAACACAGCTCTGCAGCTTTGGCCATGACACCAGCAGCTCTGGAAACCCAACAAACTCCAAAATCCTTTCCACCTTCCTGAGAAGGGGCAGAGCCCACTCTGTGCAAGGCAAGGAGCAGCCGCCCTCCCTCAGCCCCACGGGAACCTGCGTGGGACAGGGGAGTTTCACACAGGTATTGAAGCTGCTGGGTCCCCCAGCAATCCTTTTCCATCTTCCCATGATTTCAGCCCACACAGCACACTCCTGACACCAGGCAGGAGCTGGGAATGCCATGGAGGGGGAGGGAAGGAGAGTAGGAATAAGAAAATTCAGGGATTCCAGACAACTCTCTATGAAAAGCCAACCCTTATTCAGAGATGAAAAACCTCGACTGAGTTTGTTAACAGATAAATAACCAGAAACATCTGAGGTGGAGAGCAAGAAAAAATTCAAAATACAAACACACAGGACCCAAATGGGCTAAAATTCCCCAATTTTAGAAATTCCTGCAGCCCAACCAGCCCCAGCACCCTGCTTTAGGTACATAAAGAAGTCTGGCTTTATTAAAGGTGCCAGCAAAGCTTTCAGAGCAGGAATTCAGTTTTGCTCAGTGCCTGGGAGAATCCCTGCATTTCAGGAACACCAAGCACAGCAATCCCTTTCTTGGGGAGCACAGCAAACACACCAAACACTACGCCCACACCATTTTGTTTCTCACATTCTTTTCTTTCCCTTCTTCTCGCACATTTCCGAGCTCTCTCCGCACATTTCAACTCGTCCTGGCACTTGAGAATAGAAATGTTTTCAGCTGAATTCGCTGTGCTGGGAGGTTCCATCATCCCACAGGTGATGTTTGCATCCCCACCAGCACGGTCCCCTCCTCCTGGGGACCTCAGCCTGCTTGTCCCACTCCATCCCCGCCCTGTTCTCCCCAGTGCCAGCCCCCAAACCCCACAGATGGCCCCATAAACACCTCGTTACCCCCATTAAGGCTCCTCTCCAAGCCCAAATTCCACCTGATCAAGACCAAGCCGGTCTCCCCAAACCACCTAAAATTTCCCACTCTAAGCTTAACTGGTTTCATTTATTCCCCAGCAACGCCAGGTGCGGGCTAACGTCCCTCCAGCATGAGGAAAGCACATTTTATCCACATTTAAATATCTTCTAAACTACACCCAGCTTCCAGCTGAATATCATTAGTTCCCATCAGAAGTTACTTATTTTCTTTATTTATTTATTTATTTGCAAGCCCCAAACACAGCACAGACAGAAAGTACAACTGTAACTCACTTAAAAATATTTTTTTTTCAATTCTCTGCACCCTTATTTCTACTTTCCACGGATTATAACATCTAAGGGGGAAAAAAACCCTTCAAAAATGAAAAGCTCGATAAGCACTGTCTTTTCTTTCAGCTCAGCAGTGTCTACCCCATCCAAATCAGACACAGACAGCTACACAGCTGAACACACAGAAAATCACTTCACGATATGGAAATAAGCCACATGGAGAGGAACCTCCCTGAAAAACTGGGAGAAAAGCAGGAGACAGCCTTTCACAATCAGAAAACACTGCTCCATCCCACAGCAAATACCCGTTAACCCTTTCCACAAAGCCGCGAGTAAAGAGAAAAATAAAATCCCGCAAAGGAAAGCAATGAAAAGCCACGTGAAAACCAACTAATAAATGGAACAAATGGAAATAGAGGGAGTTTAAACAACACCAGCCTTGACCGTGGAAGAGGACAAGAGTCCGTCCGCAGCCACCGGTCCCGCTCACCTGAACGCGGCCCCGCTGACTTCAGGAGGGGCTGGCTGGGAACCGACGGCAGAAATTCGCTTTTAAAGGGGCAGCTCAGGGGCCAGCCCCATCCCGGGAGCGGGGCAGGGCCCGGGGAGCACACCTGGGGTGGATGCGCGGAGATGGCCGGGGATACCCAGGGACGCGCGGGGATGTCCAGGGATGCCAAAGGACATCCAGGGATGTCGAGGGATGAGCGGGGATGCCCAGGGATACCCAGGGATGCCCAGGGATGTCCGGGGATGCCCAAAGAAGCGCGGGGAGCCGGCCGTGCCCTTGGCGCTGCCGCTGCCGGCGCGTCCCGCATCTCCGGGCGCCGCGCGGTCCCAGCCCCGCCGAGGAGCCGCAGCCGCCGCTCCGCCCGCCCGCGCTGCCCCCGCTGCCCCCGCTGCCGGGATGTGGCCGCGTTGGCGCCCAGGGCCGGCCCCGGGCAGCGCCGCGCTCCCCCCGTCCGTGCCCGGCTCGGAGCCCCCGGCCGCTGCCGGCACCTGCGGGCGGCGGCATCCTCGCTCCCTCCCTCGCTCCCTCCGCCCTCGCTCACCTGCGCGGCTGCGGCGGCTCCGCGGGCCGCTGGCGGCGCGGCCGGGCCGGCCGGGCAGGCGCTGTGGGCCGGGGCGGCGGCTCCCGGCAGGAAATTTCCCTTTGGCCGCCGCCTCCTCCCGCTGCCGCCGCCGCCGCCGCCGCCGCCGCCGCCGCTGCCGCTGCCGAGCCCCAGCCCGGCCGAGCCCGCGCTCAGCCCGGGCCGCGCCGCCCGCAGCGCCGCCTGGCGGACACAGCGCGCACTGCAGCGGGAGCGGCCCCGCCGGGGGACGCGGCCTTGGGGCTCTGTCGGCGACAGCGACAGCGACGACAGCCCTGCCACAACCCTGCCACAGCCCTGCCACCGCCACCACAGCCCCGGCACCGCCACCGCAGCCCCGCCGCACACACCGACCGCGCTGCGAGCGCCCGGCTCCCTCCCGAGCTCCCCCTGGAGCGGCCGGCTGCAGAGATGCCGCACCTGCCCGTGTCCCCATCCACGCCGCGATGTCGCCAGGAGCGGCCCCTGCGCTCGGGATGCCCCGCACGCTCCGGCCCCTCGGTGCCCAGCCCGCCCGGGATGTGTCGCTGCCTGCGGCGCCAGGGACGCACCTGGGGCTGGCGGTGCTCGGTGTCCCCTGCGAGGGACAGCGAGCGGGACGGGACGGCCGGAATAGCAGCGAAAGGTGGGGAAGCAGGGCAGGGAGGAGGGGATTTGCGGGAGTCAGGAGCTCGAGGCGCTTCTTGGCTCCAGTCCCTGCTACACACCTTTCCCAGAGCCACAGGAGCCTCCCAGCAGGAGAAATCCCTGCTCCAGGAGGGATCTGGAAACTCTTCCCCAACGATTCTCTGCGTTACTTTCAGACACCCCCATACCCACGCACACCGTGTTTAAGTTTTCCACAAGATGTCCCAGAGCAAGAAGAGCATCCCAGCAGGAGAAATCCCTCCTCCAGGAGAGATCCTAAAAGTCTTTCCTAAAATTAATCAAACTCTGGATTACTTTCAAGCCCCAATGCCCATGCACACGATATTTAAGTTTTCCCAAGGATGTTCCAGATTAAGAACAGCATCCCAGCAGGAGAAATCCCTCCTCCAGGAGAGATCCTAAAAGTCTTTCCCAACTTAAATGTTTCTATATTTTCCTTTCAACCTTCCCCATATCAATGCACACTCTATTATACTATATATAAGCTATATACACTATTATATAAACTATATTAAGTTTTCCAAAAGATGTCTCAGAGCAAGAAGAGCATCCCAGCGGGACAAGAAAGATCCAAGCAAACTTAAAAGCCTTTTCTCACCTTAATGTTTCTGTATTTTAATTTCAACCTCCCCCATATCAATGCACACCATATTTAAGTTTTCCACAAGGTGTCCCGGAGCAGGAAGAGCATCCCAACAGGAGAATCCCTCCTCCAGGAGAGATCCAAGTGATTTTAATAAACTTTCCCAACCTTAATGATTCTCTGTGTTATTTCCCAAACCCCCACACCCACGCAGGCAACATTTAGGTGCTCCAAAGGATGTCATACAATTGGGAGGTGCAAAGAAAGACCCAGCAGAAGGAAAAAAAAACCATCAGAACATCTGTGAATGTTTGTGTCTTCTGCAGGAAACTTCATCAGGGCCTAATTACATCCCTTTGGCATCGTGTTGACAAGGAAACAGCAATTTAGTGGGGGCTGAAATCCCGTGAGCACACGTGGCAGGGCACAGCACCAGGGAGGAGCTGGATTTTAATGAACGTTTTTTGCAGATAAATGGCTGCAAGTCAGCGATTTTCTCACTGAGAACCACTTGCAAGGAATTGGATATTAATTTAAATGAGTGCTTATAGCCAGGAGATAAAATAAATAGAATTATTAGATGTGTTGGACAAAATAACCACATTTTCTAGTAGTGCAGGGATTAAAGATACTATTAGGCTGTGTGGTCCGAAAATTAATTAGTCATGAGACAGAAATGGGAAGCCAAGTTGTACAATAAAGTTTTTAATGCATTATTTGGTGTGAAGGGATTTGCTGGAGAGAAGAACATCTAAATAATATCCAAATAAATTGTGCAACTGTGAAACAAAGCTGTAAAAAGAACATCCAATCTTCCCCACCTACGCCCATAATTGATGATTATATTGATAATTCAGCCTCGTTAATCCCCAGCTCTGCATCCTCCCAGTCCCTTCCAGGATGCTCCAAGCCAGGTTTATGCCACTTGTGTTTTCCAGGATACATCAAGGAGCTGGAGCCAACAGCCTGAGGCTGATTCTTTGTTGGCTGCAGAAAAACAACCCAGGGTGCTGCTCCCTGATAGAGAGCTGCAGCCAGAAATCCAGATTCACAGTCCAGGAGCGGGGATCTGAAGGATGAAGTGCCTTGAAACCCAATTTCAGATCTCTGCAGACAAGGTCTGAAGGGAATTTCTGTGGAGAAAGGGGAGAGGATGACAAACAAGGCTGCTCTGAGGTTTGTAGCCATTCAGTAGCAATTTAATGACCTTGACAGAGGGAAGACACAAGCTGCACCAAAAACTAAATTCAAGAAAGTGGAAGGCTGAAATATTGTGCAAAAATAAGCCAACACCAAGCAGCTGATCCCACATTTATCCCAGTTCTGGGATAATCCAATATCCCACAGGGACTTTCCTTCCTCCAGCTCCCAGCCCAGGTTTCTTTTCCTCTCTTTCCATCACAAATCCAACCCCTCTCAGCAGTGGCAGCCCTTGGGCAGCCCTTTCACCTTTGCTTCCCATTTTCCAGAGATGCTGCAGGGCCTCCCATGGCTCCTGGCTGGCCCCAGCCCCTGCATCCCTTCCTTGGAAGGAATTTATTCCACCAGAATTGCTGGGAACTTCACCCAGAGCAATTCCAGGCTTAAGCTCAGGGAATAAATGGTAGGAAAAATGCAATGTTTGAACACCAGCATTTTATTTTGGGTATTCCAGCATGCTAACCTTGGTGGCAGGGCAGTAAATTGGTCTCCTTGCTGATGTAGTGGAAGAAAAATAAGAAAAATAATTTCTTATTATTTTATACAAGGTAAGGAATTTCCCTTTATTCCTCACAGCTTCAATCAAATCCTGGCTGATTTCCACTATGTTAATGAAGCATTTTAATTGTTTAGGAATAAAACTTAAATAATTGTTTAAAATTATATTTATATATTCCTATAAATAGTGACCTCAAAGTCTCAAATTCCCCCAAAAAATCAGAAAATCAGAGGCAGAACAGCAAAAAACTGACACAGACCCAGGATTTCTGGGGCTGCAAACACAGCTCAGCCTGAAAAGCTCTTCAAAGTAGGAATAACTGGGCAAGCTCAAGAAAATAAATGATAGGAAGGAGGCAATACTTGACCACCAACATTTCATTTGGGTGTTTCAGCATGATGCCCTTGGTAGAGCAGGGTGGATCAGTGTTTTTGCTGATGCACTGGAACAAAAATTGTAAATTCCTGAAAAAAGGAGGAAATCAGAGGCAGGACAACAAAAACCACAGATTTCTGATGCTGCAAAAACATCTCAGCCTGAAAACACAAGGAAAACTCTTCAATGTATGAATAATTGGGTAAAAGCAGGAGGCTGTGTGATATTGCAGCAGCAGTTCATTCAATGACTTCAAAGGGCTGCTTGTCAAAGGTTTTTCCATTTGGAATCCAAAATGAGGAGTCTGTAGGAATAGATTGAAGCGTTCAAGCCTGCATCTCTTTAGAATTGTTACAGAAATTGCAAAAAGGGAAAGCCTGTCCTGCCTGCTCTTCTCTCCACCTCCACCTCAAGGGGCTGTTTTAAACACTCCACACCTTGAAGCAGCTTCAAAGCCACGCTAAATTAAAATTAAAATTAAAATTAAAATTAAAATTAAAATTAAAATTAAAATTAAAATTAAAATTAAAATATTGCAAAGGCTCTATTTGCCATTTCTTCAAATGCCAGGAGTGGTTTTTGCCCCTCACCCTTCAATAAACTGCACTTGACCACTCAATTTCACTATTCAGGCATAAATTCAAACATTTTAACCGCAAAAATCATCATTTTAAAGCTGTGGCATCTCTCAGGGCATGCAGAAAAGACACCCTGAGATATCTTAAAGGCTTTAGTGGAGCTCTGTTGTTTGGGGAAATGCAGACACTGACTTCTGGAGTGGGAAAAAAAAGGGAAATATCTCTATGGTTTCAAGATTTCATTTTAAAACTCTTTTATTTTACCATAAAGGCCTGCAAACATTGCCACCAAGGATTTTCCAGCTTGGAAACGGAGATAAACAGCACAAAGAAGGATGCTCAGATGCTCAGGGAGCTGCTGCTCCCCTTGCCCTGCCAGGATGGGTGTCCTGGGAGAAGCTGGGGAGGATTTCCATGGAAGGATTTATTTCCCATCCAACCTTACTGCTGGATCATTTCTTACCCCATTATCTTTGAGAAAAGGCAATTTCAGGGCTGCCATGTGAGCAAGGGCTGTTCCCACTTCCCAAATCCCAGCTAACCTGGAGCTTTGGAGCCATTCCTTCTTTTCCTGGCACTTCAGGCCTGTCGGGTCCGGCTGTCTGTCTGTCTGTCTGTCTCTGCCCCGACACGGGTAGTGTGGTTCTTGGGTGGCACGCGTTTCAAAGGACGAGTCTGGACTCTTCAGCTTTTCGGTCTTCAGATTGTTTATTATTTCTTATCTACAAAATTTTCTGTCTGCCCAACAGAGGTCTGATCTGCAAGGCAGCCAAGGGCACTCTTGACCACCCACGGGGCGGTCATGTCTTTTTATACTAAAATCTACGTACATAATATTTACCTTTATTTCCCAATGCTTTTCACCCATGTTGGCAAGTGCACCTTCACCATAAACCAATCCCCAAGTGCCAACATCACCACAGGAGATGGAGGACAACAAGAAGAAAGAAGAAGGAAGAGACACGCCCTGATCCCTCCATCCTGTCTCCATAACCCCCCTGTACCAAAAACCTTAAAGTTTATATTTCACCCTCTAAATGTGTCTATTTTACACCTTTTACTCTAAAGTGATTCTCATGTCCTCAAACTCTTGTTATTTCTGTGGATGGATCAAAATCAAGCCACCAAACACTCTTGGCAACATTCCAGGATTTTCGAGACCCCCAAGGGTTCTCCTGGCATCTCTGGACATCGGGAACGATGTGCTGAGATCCCACACAGGCCTTTCTCCAAAAATCCAGAGTGGGCACAACTCACATCCAAGGGATGCCCTGGCAGCAATAATCACTTTAAATACCCAGGATTTTGCACATTTGTGCTGATTCCAGTGCGGTGGCTTTGGGATCTTCCATTTCTTTTAGTTCCCAGTTGGAAATAATCCTATTTTTTTCACCTATTTTTTCCCAGTTCCTGCTGGAGTGAGAGGATGGAGCTCTGAGGGGTTGGTGACAACATTCCACCTGTCTGAGGGACAATATTCCAGCTGTGATCCCACTCCAACATCACAGCTCAGACATCCACAAACATCCCAGGATGGAGCTCTCAGCTGAGAAATTCTGGGCATTTTCTGGCAAGAAATCCAAGCCACATTTCAAACCTGTTTGCTTTGTCTTTCAAAAGTACTGTGGGGGAAAAAAAAATAGTCAGAAAATACTATTAATAAAGTAATAAAAAAATAGTTACTCAGAAAAGCCTATTAATAAAAGAATAAATTAATAAAGAACAGGAGAGAAGAAATCAGGAGATGGAATTATCCAGCAAATCCAGGCCATGGGCAGGGATCCATAAAAATGCTGCTCACACCCCTCTCTTCCAAGAAGTTCCAAAGTTTTCCAAGGAGTGGTTGCAATCATTTTGCAGATCAGTGCAGCTTCACATTTCTCAACCCCAGCTCCAACGAACTCATGATGCTTGATCCCATTTCCCTGTGCCAGACCAGAGGCACAAACAAATCCCTGTTTCCATCTGAATGGTGCAAAGTGCCAGAGAAAAACCCCCGGATTTTATTCTTAATATTCTATAATTTGCTTTAATTCCAATTTATCCATCCCAGAAGAGGGAAAGACAACATTAGCAACACATGGCTGGATCCTGAGTGGAGTCCATGGACTGGTCCTGCACATCCTGGAAGCTTCTGGAATCTTTTTGGAGCCAAAAGCAGCTGAGCTCCTCTGCAACCAGGGATGGGAAATGGAAACGCAGGAGGATCTCAGGGCTTGTGGGACACACGAGGAGGCACCAGGAAGGTCAGGCCCATGGAAAATCCCAAATTTCAGCAGCACCTCCTGCCAACCCTGCTGCCAAGTCGCCCTGCCAGCAGCCAGTTTTAAATGAAATATTTCAACAGAACGTTTTAAAAAGGTTTTAAATGAAATATGGTTTTGAATGAGATATTTCAACGGAACATTTTCAAACCACCAGCAGTGAAGCACTGCAGCTGCAGCAGCACTGGGAATCATTTGCAGTGGCTTCACCTTGAATTTCCCTGCTGCTGCCGAGCACAGCTCAGAGCTTTGACCTGGGAGCCAAACCTTGGATCTTGCCCTGCTGGCACTTGAAAGTTTCTTCATCCTACCCTACATCCTGATTCCAATAACATATTTTAAAAATTTATCAGTAATTACACCCAATTTGTTAAAAAAAACCCAATAAATAAGGCTTTTCAACCTTTCCTTTCCTTCTTCTCCTTTAAATCTATTAAATCACTTTTAAAAAATATTTCATTTTCCCTAAATATTAAAATAATATTTTTAATGAATCGTAACATGCAATCTAATAAATAAATAAAAATAAATAGAAATAAATAATAATAAAAACAATAAGTAATATAATTAATATAATTATAAAGTATATATTTTAATATATATAAAGTATATAGAATTAATATAATAATATATAAATAATATGTAATTAATGTGGGTAATAATTAATATAATTATAAACAATATAATTATAAATAAAGTGTGAAACAGTAAATAATACCTAAATTAAAAATAAATAAATCTAAATAATTCCTAATATTTAATTAATCCTAATATTTAACCTAATAAACTTTCTTTGTATAATCTGCAATTTATTTAAAATAAAAATTAAACTATCCGAAGGATGTTCTTGGGAGAGCATCCCAGAATCCCGGGATGGTTTGGGTTGGGAAGGACCTTAAATCCCATCCAGTGCCACCCCTGCCAGGGACAGGGACAGGGACACTTCCCCTGTCCCAGGCTGCTCCAGCCTGGCCTTGGGCACTGCCAGGGGCAGCCCCAGCTGCTCTGGGCACCCTCCCAGGGAACAATTCCTCCCTAATCTCTGCTCCTTCTGCAGCTGTGGGCAAAGCACCATAAGATTATTTTTTTTTTCCCACGTAAGAACGTGTTTGCAACATTAAAGAATGGATGTGCGTGAGAAGTTTGCATTTAAAAACTTTCCTTTTGTATTTTTGATTGAAAGTAAACGGATTTAGACAGAAGGGAAACACTGACATCAGCAAGGTTTCAAAACAAGGGGTGATTTTATGTAGAAGGGATTGCAGATCTCTGCTGCCCCCCTGGTTCATAACAAATAATGGGATTTTGCTCTTTGGCTGCTGTCAGGGCTGAGTCAGGGTCCGTGGGGACAGAGTTGGGGAGGTGCTGATCAGGAAATGTTTTCTGTGACTCAGAGGAAACCAATCTCCTTTCTCCTGTCTCTCTCAAGATGAGGTGTGTCCTGTCAAACTGCAGCTTTAATTCCAGGGTTTGTGATGTTTTTACAGGTAGCCGTGAGAAAAAAAAGACAAGGAATCACAGCCTAGGCAGAGAATGAACCTCAAGGTGACAAGCAAGAAAAAAGCAAATTATGGTCTCATTTACAGAGCAATTCCCTGAGCCACAGGAGAGCTTCAATGATTTGAGCCATAACAATTTGAGCTGAGTCACCAAAAACTCAATATAATTGAGTCAGGTTGCAAGGAAGGAACTCCAGGCCATTCACATGCTCTGAGGCTCTGCTATTCTGTATTTTTAAAGGGCTGCATGCTCAATTCATCAACACTGAAGGAGCTGAGAAATCATTCCCTGGAAGTTTTTACCAAGACAAATACTAGCTCTTAAACACTGAATTTTTAAAGCCATAGTTTATAGGGACAGGTGGCACTGCTGATGGCAGGAGGGCAGGTTCCAGCTCAGTTTATTAGGAAACATCCTTAGATTATAAAGTCTTGGACTATGTCCTGTGGAGAATAGAACTGTTGGATTAATGAACCTGGAGAGGTGGATCAGCCATTGAGCCTCCCCATATTTCTGTGGTTAAAATTTAACTGGGTACTGGGCAGAAAGTGAGGCAGGTTTCTTATTATTTTATACAGGGTAAGAAATTTCCCTTTATTCCTCAGAGCTTCAATCAAATCCTGACTGATTTCCACTATGTAAATGAAACATTTTGATTATTTAGGAATAAAACCTAATTAAAAAAAAAACTATATTTATAGATTCCTATAAATAATGACCTCAGAGATATCATCAAAGTCTCAAGTAGTTTGAAAAATAAAATAAAAATCACAAGACTACAGAAATAAAATCCATGGATTTCAAATCTAATTACTGCTTAAAAAGTTTGGGATCAAAAAAATCATAAAACCAGAAAAATCTCAGTTCAATAACACTGCATTGCAGAATTAATATTTTCCCAGGTATTTACTCCTCCTGAGAAATTCTTGGTTATTTCAAATCCATAAAAAATTCAGGAATCTCTCCCTGTCATCACAGGACACAGCAGAGAAGCTTCAGGACAAGAACTCCACAGATTGTGCCCTAAAGGTTAATTCAAAAGCTCTGGATGATCCAGGAGCAGGGCTTCAGTATAAAGTGGGATAATGACATTATAATTAATAGAAATAAAAGCTAATGGAATCTCTGTTACTCTACACTGACAATAAATTATTAATTCATGTTCCAGGTTTCAGGCCAAAATGATGGGGACTGAGTTTATCTGAAATTCTTGAAATTTGGCTCCAGTCTTTTCATTCAGCAATGAAGGTTCTGTTTGAAATTGTGTTCTCTGGTTACTGTTTAGGTCAGCTGGGGATCAAAAAAAAAAAAAAAAGAAGAATATATTCCCTTGGTTTCTAGCACAGAATAGATTTTTTCCAGGATTTCTCCCTGTACCTATTCACTGCTTCCCTGAAATGAAGCCTTGCTCCAGGTATTTGTTTCCTCCCTGACAAAAAGCAAAAGGGAAGGAGCTATTCTCTAAAAATATGTGGAATTTAATTAGGAATTAGAGGAATTTCTTAGAAAATAACCTATTGACAGTAGACAGAACCTCCTCACCCCACCAAAAGCCAAGACCAACACCATGTTTTCTGAAATGTAAAGAATTTAAGAGGTTTCCCAAAGGCACAGTTGAGTAGCTGCTTGGGCAATTTGAATGGAGAAGGAACATTTTACAACTTTATCATAATATATTAGAGAGAGATTGGCTAGAGATGGGCAGATTGCAGGCTGGCTGTCAGGATTTGAGGAGGAAGAAGCAGGGAGGTCAGAGCTGTCCAGGAGGAGCTGGGAACGTGCCAGAGCCAGGCTCTGCATGAGCCCAGACCTGGGATCTGGGAAGCGACGCCTTGGCCAGGACCATAAATCACCCATGGACAATTCCAGCGGCCTTTGCCAGGCTGCTTTGGTTGTCACCATGGCAACACCTTTTCCCCAGGGCAAAGTTCGATTATTTTACATTTTTATTGCCACTTCTGTTTGCTTAAAGTTTACCAGAACGACTTTGTGCTCGGACAGCGCCGAGGAGGAATCACCCTCATGGTACGCGGGACTAAAGGGAACCAAATCCTCTGAACTGGGGGGAAAATCCGGGGAAAGATGCCATCCAGGAAGAAAACCTCCATGTTTGCCTCTGCCTTTTGCACCTGTGTGGGCTCCTTCGTGGTGATCTGTGTGGTGCTGGCCACCCCGCAGTGGGTGAGCAGCGAGGTTCGCTTCTCGCGCACCGGCACCACCGTCACCGTCAGCCTCACCTACGGCCTCTTCAGTGGCACCTGTGAGCAGTTCGTGGATGCAGGGCTCCAGGTGTCCAAAACCACCTTCCAAGGTAAGTGCTGGCACAGCTGGAAGGGGACCAGAGCATCCCAGACTGGTTTGGGTTTGGAGGGACCTTAAATTCCATCTGTTCCCACCCCGTCCCACACCTTCCACTGTCCCAGGCTGCTCCAAGCTCCATCCAGCCTGACCTTGGGTACTTCCAAGGATCCAGGGGCAGCCACAGCTTCTCTGTGCCAGTCTTTACATTGAATTTAAATCCGTATCTCACATTTCAAAATTATTTAAACTGTTTTAAGATGCGTATGTCCATCAGCGGCACGAGTAAGATCTCAGCTTGGGTTGGATACAGGGAAAGAATTGGACTAGCCTTGGACACTTCCAATGATCCAGGGGCAGCCACAGCTGCTCTGGGCAGCCTGTTCCAGTCCTTACATTTAATTTAAATCCATATCTCATATTTCAAAATTACTTAAACTACTGAAAGGTGGATGTGTCCATCAGCGGCACAAGTAAGAAGATCTCAGGTTTGGGTTGGATACTGGGAAGGAACTGGACTGGCCTTGGACACTTCCAGGGATCCAGAAGCAGCCACAGCCTCCCTTGGAAACCCATTCCAGGGCATCACCATCCTCACAGGCAGGAATTCCTTCCCCATATCCAAACCCAAGCCCAAGGTCTTCTTACTCATACCACTGACAGATGTATCCATCTCACAATATCTGAAGTGAGAACAAGAATTGAAGTGGAGGATTTAACTGGTATAAAATAAGACCCCCCAAAAAGCACAGAAATTCAACAATAACAGCTTACCACATGTGATCTTGGCCTGCACCTTGGAACAAGGGAAAAAACCACAAAATGAGGCTTTCTGTCAAATTGACTTTGATTTTCGGAAGTTCAGTGAGGAACAGGAAAAGCAACACTCATCACTTAATTAAGGGATTTACAGACCTTATTCACCTTCCAATTTCATGATGTTAATTTATTGTTTTGACTTTAAACATTTTGCTGCCTGCTACTGAATTAGCACCGTTTTGATAAAGAAAGGTTTGAAGGCTGCTGCAGGAAAAAGAACAAAACACACAAAACAACACCCAAGGGGAGATAAACCTGAAAGCTGCTGCAAGGATCAAGGGTTTGCACTTATTTTATCTGCCTTGCTGCCTCATCAAGTTCAGAGCAATAATGCTGGTGACACACTGGAAAGGGAGAAAAGCCACTCAAAAGAAAGCTACCAAAAATATGAGCAGGTCAAGTAATTTAAAATATGAGCAGGTCAAATAATTTAAAATATGAGATATGGATTTAAATTAGATATAAGAACTGGCACAGGTGCCCAGAGCAGCTGTGGCTGCCCCTGGATCCCTGGCAGTGCCCAAGGCCAGGCTGGACATTGGGGCTGGGAGCACCTGGGACAGTGGGAGGTGTCCCTGCCATGGCAGGGGTGGCACTGGATGGGATTTAAGGTCCCTTCCAACCCAGACCAAACTGGGATTTGAAGATTCTTTAAGAAATAATTTCGTTTTTTGGTAGGCTGTTGTGAGATGTCCCAGCACAGCAGATCTAAACCTCCAGCCTAATAAATTAGGCTCTTCCCCAGCCTAATTTATTCCTGAAATTGCAGCAGCAGAAACACCTGAATTCCCACGGTGGCAGAGCTGTGTTGCACAAACCAGTCCCCATGTTTGACTGGATTCCATTTCATTCCTGTTCTCATGAAACCCTGAGCACAGCAGCACTCCCAGCAAGAGGTGGAGCATGGATTGGTATTGTTACATAACAAGTACAAAATCCCAACTCATTCCATCCTATTTTATTACAGCCACAGCCGAATAACAAAAGTGATTTTTAGAAGAGTAAACAATAATAAAGATATAAAATCATTTATATGTGGTTGTAGTTGGCTGAAGCCCCAAACCTTGAGCCATGTGGGCAGCTGATTTTAATGTGGCTCTGTGGGAAAGGTGGAATCCTGCCCTGGGGAGCTGATGGCAGAGGAGGTTCCAGGCTGGCTGCAGTCCAGGGACTGTGCCCTGCCTTTGTCTGAGGCAGCTCCCACAGCCCAGTGCCAGGGCCTGGGTGTTGCCACCAGATCGATTTTAATCAGAATTAATGAAATGAACTCACAACACTCTGGTATCAGTGGAGGGTTTCAGTTCTCTGCCTGGCCTGCATTGGTGGTATTGGGTTTTCCCTCACCAGATTTGGGGTTTTGTGCTTATCATTTATCAAATGCTGAGAGAACATTTACAAAAAGTGATCTCAACTCTCCCCATCAATTATTTAGGGATGAACAAAATGAGTGAGCTGCTGGATTTGTGAATTTCCTTCCACAGCTGCTGAAAGAAAGTGATGCTTTAGCAATAATCTAAATTTGGGTTTTCCCACATCCCCCACTGGTTCTGTCAGGCAGGTATCCAGAATGAGAAGAACTGACTTGAAATTAATTCTTAGGGTCTAGAATAAGCATGATTGTCATATTTTATATTATTTGCAGAAGAAATCCTTCCCTGGGAGGGGCTGGGCTGGCACAGGTGCCCAGAGCAGCTGGGGCTGCCCCTGGATCCCTGGAAGTGCCCAAGGCCAGGCTGGACACTGGGGCTGGGAGCACCTGGGACAGTGGGAGGTGTCCCTGCCATGGCTGGGGTGGCACTGGGGGGGATTTAAAGTCCCTTCCCACCCAAACCAGTCTGTTCATTCATTGTCTTCCATTTATAGTTGAAATAGGAAAAATGCTTCCTAGAATTCCATATATTCTCTCTTCATATTCAAATTCATTTATATTCCTGTCCTCCTAAGGCAGGAGATGTATTTCCTTTGCTGAGATCCTTAAATAAATGGATTTCCAGTGCTATGGAGGAACAAAGTGCTGAGCTCTCTCCATTCCAACATTTCAGACATCAACAAGAGGAGTTCTAAACATCCCTTAAAATCACAGCATGATTTAAAAGCAGCTGTGCCCTGCCTGGGGGCTCTGCTGTGCACCCCACATGCATTTCTCAAATGGCATTGTCATATTTGGGTGTGGGAAAAGAAGGACAATCCCTGAAGGGTAAATCAAAGTCAAGAACTTGGGGGTGATTTTCAGGAATAGTCCAGGTTGACTTTTATCAGTGGTCATTCAAAAACAGATCATCAACAGCCTTTACAAAAAAAAACCAAACCCAAAACCAAACAAACCCAAACAAAAAACCCCGACAACAACAAAACAACAAAACCCAAAAACCCACAACAAAAACAAACAAACAAACAATCAACAAAAACCTTATTTCTCTAGAAACCACAACATTCCAAGAAATTTGCAAGCATAAAGATGAAAGACAAAGGGATCATAAAGATGAAAGACAAAGGAATGCCATTTCTGGCAGTGCCCTGTGCGTGGAGTGCCCAGCCAGGGTGGCTCTTTCCCAGCCTTAATAGAGCAATAAATCACTGCAGCCACTCCTCAGGCTCTGGGGATGGCAGAATGCAGAAGTTATTTAATAACCAGACTCCTCAGAGCCCTCCTGAGCTTTTTGAATGATTTGTCTTACAGAGGAACCAGCTGGGAGTAAAATGTCTCTCAGAGGAGGTTTGGGCACGAGTTTGGGCACAGCTTTGGCTGGTCCAAGCCAAACAGGGAGAGGTTGAGCCCGGCTCAGGAAGAACCACGCCCAGGGAGGCTGGAATGTCAGGATTTATCCAGCTGCTGGCAGCCAGCAAGGCCAGCAACACCCAAGGAAGGCTTTCCAAACTGACCTCAGCGCAGAGGAATCATTTCACTTTCTAACTTAAATATCCTCTAAAATACATGACAGAACTTAAATATATTCTAAAATACACGACCAAAGCTTGGAAATGGCTGGAATTCATTGGTGTTCTCATCAGTTTCCAGGGATCTCCTGCAAAGGGGGAAGCTCTGTTGAACTCTCTCCTCAGGAGTTTTTGTTTGTTTGGGCTTTTTTCCGTGATTAATCCCTGATATGTCATGGGTGATTGCAGAGCTGTAAAAGCTGCTGGGAAGGCTGACTAAGCTCAGTGAAAGTCTGGAAAAATCCTACCCAAACATGTAAGAATAAAGGATGAAAACTAGAAGAAGATGCAGGAAATTAAGGAGAAATCTGACCAAACCCTGTTTTCATTCCAGAATTGTTGTTTCTCACAGTTCCAGAGGTTATCCAGCTGCAGGTTACCACTCAAAAAATATTTGAGTTTGATCCCACCCAAGTTGATCAGCTACAGGAGATTCCTTCTGTTTGCACAGACTGCTGTATTTAGGCATTTATAAAAGAATCAGCTGCCATGAAAAGAGCATTTTCTTTCAAGCCCTCAGCCTTGTGCTGTTTCAGACATGGCTACAACAGCTGGAGGCTGCCAAAATGCCACCCCCTAAACTGCAGCTCAGTGTCAGACATAAACAAGATCAATTAGAGGTGCAGGAGGTGTAGCCAGGCAGTTCTGGAGAAGTTCTGAGAGATAAAATTAAGTGAGGCTGCCAGAGGGAAATTGCACAAGCTTGGCCGGTTTGGCTCCAGACTTATTTGTTCTTCAAGAAACAGATCTCAGGTGATGGCCAGGCTGCTTCAGCCTGAGTGCAGGGTACAACCTGCTCACTTCCATTCCACTGAGTGATATCCCCTGGATGCCCTGCTTTCCTTTTCTCCCAGGAAAATTGTTTAAATTTACAGCTGATTTCCATAACACAGCCTTACCTGCCACTGCCTCCAGCAGAAATTAACTTGTACTGCAGTATTAGATAAAATGTGAGAGGAATCTCCTTTTCATTCTTTGCCAACAGCTCTTTTTATTATGTTTATTCCTCTTTATGGGATTTTTACTATTTTTTTCCTGCTGTGATTCCTCCCAGTCATGCAGTACCTGAATATTTTGCAATCATGACTCTGTTCAAGAGCAGCACAGAAAGGGAATTTTCCTACTGAAGTCTGTGTCTCACATCATCTATTTGAACAAAGCTCCAAAACGTTGTCACTGCATTTGTTGCACCATAAAGCACACTATAGCTGCCTTTTCAATCTTTAAATTTGGAGGAGGGAAATAATTCACCTCAAAAAATAATACTTTGAGGGTATAACATTTGGGTTGAGTGTCTTGTTACCAGCAACTTATTGAGGAACTGGAGGGATTTAGGCAAAATTTGGTGACAGTTCTGAAGGGTTTGACCACAAGAGCCATGGAGCTACAGCAGGGAATGATCTGGGAACAGGCTGGGGAAAAGGAGAGGGAGCAGGATCTGGGATCAGCCCTGGGAACCAAACCCTCCCCAAACCCTGTCCTGTCCTGGTGGAAAACAGCAGGAGCTGCTCCTTTATTTGAAAAGAGAGGAGCCAGTCCTGCCTGCAGGGCACAGAGACAGATCCAGGGAGGAGATGAGCTCAACCATCCTCATCTGCCCATGGATGGCCACACTCAGATTTATTTGTCCTGCAAATGCACCTGATCTGTCCAGGCAGCAGCTTCAGTGGGCTTTGGGAAGGTTTTCCTGTCACATTTATTGCAATTATAGCAGCATGACTGCTGCTAATTTAAAAGGAAATACAACTGGAGCAGTGTTTTAAACTGGAGCAGGGTTTTAAATAGGCATTTGTGGAGGTGACCGGACACTGGCAGAGGAACACCCAGATTTCTGATCCAGTTTAGGCAGAAAATTCCTGTCTGGCCTCATGCAGAGGAAATTTTTACAGAAGTATTAAGGAACAGAAGTTTACTGCCCAGCTAACTGCAGGATTAGCAGGCAAGAATTTATTTCAGCCCAGGTACCTTCACCCCATGTGGAATTTGGGTTCATTGCTGTGTCCAAACCTCCTGCACTTTCTCCATCCCAATCCCTTTCCATCAGCCAAATCTCTGCTCATTAGCTTTTAATTACAGCCCTGGCAGAAGTCACAAGGTTTTCCAGACCCACCAGACTGGGCAGGGCAGGTTATCAGAGAACCATGGAATATTAATGTTGGAAAAGCTCTCCAGGATAACTGAATCCAAGCCTCAACCATGTCCCCAAGTGCCACAGCCAGGCACCTTCAGCACATTTCCAGGGATGGTGACTCCCTGTTCCAGTGCTTCCCCACCCTTTTTCTGGGGGCAAACTTTCCCAAATCTCCAATCAAACCCACTCTGGCACAAGCTGGGGCTGTCTCCTTGATGCCTTTTTTTGGCTCACTTAAAAACAGAGGCCAGACAGGATTAAGGGAATAAAAGTGGGTATATTTAATATTTGATGAAGGGCTTTCAGGTACATTTCAGCACAAAGCCTCCCCAAGGGGCTACACCCAAAATGGACCAATGTCATGAATTTTTGATACTTTTATAAGTTTCATCCATTTACATATCAGGGGTTAATCCTCCATTTACAGCTTCAGGTAATGTAGTCATTTACTCCAGTTTACTCCTCTCCAAATCACTTTTATTTGTACTTTTCGGGCCCTGAGGCTGTAGGTGATGCCTGGAGAGGCTCCCTGGAGCAGAGGCTGGACAGAGTTAAGGAATAAAGCAGGGATTTACTCAAAGGCCTCACAGGACACACCTTGGGCAGTGGCAGAGCCTGGCCATGGCTCCACCCAAGATGGACATTGAGTCACAAGATTTCACATTTGATCAGTTCTGCTCCATTTCCAGGCTGGGTTCAGGGTCCAATCCCAGCTCCAGGGATGCAGTCCCACCCTCCCAGGCTGCTCTCCTCCATCCCCTGCTCTGGGCACTTTTTGGGGCTGAAGCTGCAGAGGTGTCCTTGGTTCTGGGGCTGGAAAAGGATTGTTGTGTGTGCCTGAGCTGTGAGGAGAGCTGCTGGCACTTTCTATGGAATGTAAAAACTTCATATATACAAAACTATATAGTGTATATATATACTATATATAGTATACATATAATAAATATATAGTGTATAGTATCTATATATACATTATACATAGATATACACACACTATACCATATATTTTTATATACTATATATATTTGTATATATTTATGCATAAAATATAATATATATACACTATAGTATATATATACTATACACATTATATATAGCATATACAGTCTTATGACTGTAGTATATAGTAAATAGTACATATAGTCTTACTACTATATATAGACTATATATAGGATATAACTAAAACAATATTATATATAGACTATATAGAGTATATAACTATAACAAGTTCAGAGTTATATACTAATGCAGTACAGAATCTGGAAAATATCAAAGCTAAAACTCAAGGCATCATTTGGTACCCTTGAGTTTCAGGCTTAGAGGAATTGTTTTTCCTGACCAAGACATGAAGACAGTTAAGGACATTTTACATGGAGTTTAGTTATACCCTAAAGCACTAGAGGATTTGAAGAACAGAAAAGCTGAAGCCCAAGGCATCACCCTCTCCTCTCTCCTCTGTCCCTGCCCCTCTGTGTTGCAGTCTCAGAGGCCCTGAGCAGCAGCAGCAGCAGCAGCAGGAGCCTGGTCGTGGCCACCATCGTGGTGCTGGTGCTGGCCCTGCTCAGCTCCCTGCTCAGCGCTGGCTTCACCTGCACCAACGCTGTCAGCAACCCCTACCAGACATTCCTGGGACCCATTGGAGTCTACACCTGGAATTCCCTGTGTGGTGAGTGCCATTCTAGTCCTCACATCCATTATTTATATCTATATCTATGTGTATATATATATATATATGTATATATATATATATATACACAAAATTAATTATTATATTATGATCTATTATATTAGATTATCATTATTATACTATATTATATATATCACATTTAAATGGAAAAAAATTTAAAATAAAATAGATAAAAATAAAAATAAAAATAGATAAAAATAAAATAGATAAAAATAAAAATAAAATAGATAAAAATCTATAAAATATATTATATATATTTTTATAATATAATATATATTACATATTATATATATTATATATTATATTTTATATTTTAATATAATTTTAATATAATACATTATATATTATATATTATATATTTATATAATATATATTATATAATATATTTTATAGATATAATAATATATTTTATTATATAAAATATATGATATAATATATTTTATAGATTTTTATATATTTTATAATACATTATATATATAATACATTATAATATATATAATACATTATATGTAACATAAATATTATATATTTATATATATGTGTGTGTGTTTGTGTGTTTTTTCTACATATATATATATATATATATATAAAATATATATTCCGACATTAAAGAATATAGATCTGCAAGAAGAAACGTCTGGAAATGCATTCTGCTCTCTGGGTTTGGTTTTTAACTGTGCCTGCTGGCACACCTGAAAACCACCTTTTAAACATGATTAAAATAAATGATATGGCAATAAAATAATATTTATACGATAGTATTTATAGGGAGACACCAGTTTGGAGGAATGAGCCATGGCAAAAATTATTCCCCTCTTTAAAACATAAAATTCCCAGGTGGAAATAAGTTTAAACTTGTTTAATCATTAAAAAAAAAGGGTGGAGATGCTGAGTCATTAGAGCTGAGGAGCTGTTCAAGAGGCTGGAGCTGGGAGCCCCATTCCTGCTGGGATTGAGCCCGGCTGCTCCCAGCCCCCCTGTGCTGCTCTGGCCACCCCTCAGCTCTCACACTCCAGCAGTCTCAGGAGGATTAGGTGTTCCTCTAATAATGGGTTTGCACTTGAATAATTTCCATTTAATACATCTGATTACAGAGTACTTCAGTACAGGAATTTTGGCCTTCAAAAGCTCTTCAGGTTCAGGGAAAATGTTCCCAGCAGCATGCCCCTGTCCTGGGGACAAAACCAGACCTGGATGGGAAGGGAACAGTGCAGATAATCTTAATTTTTACAAGTACAAGTGGAGGTGTGAAAATCACTCATTTTTTAACACAGATGCTGAAACAGCTGTGAAACACAGTCAGAAAAGTGAACAAAGCTTAATTAGACAATTATTCACTCCTGAGACTTCTGAGTCAAGCTTCTGAGACAAGCTTTTCCTGACCAGCCCCTGAACCTGCAAGCTCTGTCTGAAATGAAAGGACCATGGGCTGGCCAAAATGAAATTGTGGGGAGAAAATAAATTCTGGTGTTGGCTCATGGCTGTGGTTACTTTTAACAGCCCTGCAAGTGCAGTGACCTGGACGGTTATTTTGCTGTGGGTGCATTTTTATAGGAAATCACACATCATTTAACGTGGGAGGTCATCTTGGAGGTGCCTAATTCTCCTACCAGGGCTCTCCTGAATAGAAAATGAAGCTGTTTCAGCATGAGCTGGGCTGGGATGAGGTGCCTGGAGAGGAGGAATGGAACTGTTCCACCAAAGTTCAGAGATTAGGGCTCTGTTGGCACGAGGAAGGCAGAGATGTAACAGCAATATTCAGATAAATGTCAAAGCAGCTGAACTTTTACATTTGGGAGGCTGCAAGAAATAGACCCAGATCTAATAAGACATCACATTTTGGCTTCTCCCAGACTCATCCAATAATTCAAGTTGGAAAAAACAGGAGGGCTCCAAGTCTAACCCCTGGGCACAGCCCAGGCTGCTCAGGGCTTTATCCAGCTGTGACATTTATCCAGCTGTGACATTTATCCAGCTGTGACATTTTACCCAGCTGTGATATCTTATCCAACTGTGATATTTATCCAGCTGTGATATCTATCCAGCTGTTTTGACTTTATCCAGCTGTGAGACTGCCCATCCATGAATTTGGGCTCATATCAGACATTTACAGATCACCAAAGAGGTGAATACACAATACTCATCAGCACTAAATTAAACGCAAAAAAGTTAAATTAAATGCTTTATCTAAGAATAATCAGTGAGAATCTAATAATTTTAGATATATCACTGCCTATATCAAAACACCTGTCAGATACTATTGGGTGGGGCAAAAATTCTTTAAATGCCCCTGTAGAATTGGTAATATTAGATAAACTGATTTAAATCCCTGGACCAGGGCAAGAATTAAAGCAGATTATATATGATATGCTATGATATGATATATTATTATGTATATTATTAATATAATATAATATAATATAATATAATATAATATAATATAATATAATATAATATAAATTATTATATCTACACAAATAGCACTACAGTTCCTCCTCTAAAATTTGCATTTCTGTTTTGCAGGAGTCCTCACCCTCATAGCCATGATCCTTTTCCCTGTGAATGTGGAAGGGAACAGCCTGTCCCAAGAGCTGGCCCACAGCTGTTCTAGCTCCCTGCAGACACACCTTGGATCCAAACACAACTATGGATACTCCTACTGGATCATGCTGCTCATCCTTTTCCTGAACATTGCTTCTCTCATCATCATCTATTTCTACGACCACGCCAGATATTCCAAGAAGAAAGAGCAGGAAAGACCCATAGAGAATGCACCAAAGGATGTTATTCTGTTTTGAGGACACCTTGGAAAAGGGGGTGTGAAGGAAGGTGACTTTAATGTGGACAGCAAATTTCCATTTGCTCTGAGTTGTGTGCACACTTCAATTCCCAGATTGTTTTGAGGACACCAAAGCCTGGTTTGGTTTTGTGCCTGCTGGCCCGAGCAGGAAGATCAAAGCCATTGTTTTGTAGAGCCTGCAAACACCAGGATCCCTTGGGATGAGGAGAAATGGTCACTGAGGTGCTGCTGCTCCATTTTCTCCTTGCTATTCTCAGGGATCTCCTGCAGGTCTGGAGGCTCCTGGGCCTGGGAGCACCTGTGGCCAAAATCCACAGGGCACAGAGTGGATTTAAATCCCTGGGGGCATTTAAAGCCCTGTGGAGGTGGCACTTGGGGACACTGGGGTGCCCTTGGCAGAGCTGGGGAATGGCTGGACTCCATGGATTTTCCAGCCTAAATGATTCAACAGTTCCATGAGAGCAGAGAAGCCCAGTATCTGCAGGTTTTTAACAGAGGAACACCAGGAAAATCCTGCTTGAGCCCTGCCCAGAGCCAAGGGCAAAGCCACACCTCGGGCAGGTGAGCCCAGCCCTCTCCACACGCCCCTGCTGGCACAAAGTCCCTTCCCCAGGTGATGGTTCCAGTGGTGATTTCTGGCCAGGGCCATCCCCTTGCCCAGTTTGAGGAGTGTTTCATGTGCTCACAAAGACTCAGGGCTGCAGGACTGCCCAGGAGGGGGGGAATCACAGTTCCATTCCCTTCTCACTCCTCCCAGGGAACGAGCACTGGGACCTTGGGACAGATCCAAAGTGCAAAATCCTGCTCAGAGCACGTGTTCAGCACTTCTTCTCCTTTGTCCTTCACCTCTGCAGCCAGGAGAGACTCTTTTTATTCCTTTAAAAAGAAAAAAAGGCCTCCTTTTCCTTTCCAGTGTGATTTTCAGTCACGCTCCACATCTGTCCTGTGATACAAGAGGTGCTCGTGGAGATAAAACAGCACTTTGGAGAGGGGATGAGGAGATACAAGAGGTGAATCCTCACTATTTATGTCACAAAAAGAAACTTTGGAGATGAAAGCAGCCAGCACTTTGTGCAGCTGAGCTCTTTCAAAGGAACCAAAGCAGAGGGATTTCCCATCCTCCCTCTGAGGGCAGAGTGGGGAATAAAATAAAAATAAAAGAGGATTTCTAAGACTTGAGGGGTGGCACAGGTCAATAAAACCAGGGCTGATCTTTGCCTGGAAGTGCTGGGGAGGGCTGGAAATGTTATGGTGCAGCCAAACATTTGCCAGTTTTGCTTTGGCTGCAAAAATTTTCACAATTTCAGTGTTCATCTGTCAGTGTTGGGCCCAGGCAGCATCTGTCATACACCACAGCTCTGCTCAGAGGGGTCTGGTGGAGGGATGGAGTCAGAATAATGCAGCAGGAGCCAGAATTCCAGCTCTGGGGAGCAGGAGCTTCCCCTTGCCTGGGAGCTTCTGCTGCATCTAAACACTGGTTTGGTGTGGTATTTTCTGGGGTCCTCATGGCAGGAAGGAAATGATGAATCAGACTCCATGTTCTTAGCAGGCTAATTTGTTATTTTATGTACTTATATTATATTAAAGAATGCCATACTAAACTATAATAAAGAATAGAGAAAGGATACAGAGAGAAGGCTTAACAAGATACTAATTAAAAACCTGTGATTCTCTCCTCAGGGTCCTGACACAGCTGGCTGTGATTGGTCATTAAGTAAAAACAATTCACATAAAACCAATCAAACTTGGCTGTGATTGGTCATTAAGTAAAAACAATTCACATAAAACCAATCAAACATTCACCTGTTGGATAAACATTCTCCAAACCACATTCCAAAGCAGCAAAACACCGGAGAAGCAAATCAGATAATTATTGTTTTCATTTTTCTCTGAGGCTTCTCAGCTTCCCAGGAGAAGAAATCCTGGCGAAGGGATTTTTTTCAGAAAATATGACAGTGACAGTTTGGGAAATCACAGAAATCCTGCTTTTGGGTGCCTGTTGGGAGCACGTGGCTCTGTTGAAATCAGACTGGAGGTCTCTTGTTTGCCTGCAGACACCAGAAAGTGGCAGTGTAACAAATCTCACCCGCTTTGATGTGAGTGCCAGATCAAAGCCACCACAACACAACACAAACCCGATTTAAACAGGAGTTCAGGTTGCAGCTGACTAACAAAGCTACCTCGGGATTCTTCCTCTGCATGATTTAGTTCAGTTTGAGGGCAGAAATTCCCTTCCCAGCACAAAGAGCTGCTCATGGATGGCGGAGGGGAATGGGGTTGAGGAGCACCCACACATCCCTGCCCCAACCCCATTGATTTGGGGCAATAAACTGCAGGGTACAATATTTACAGGCAGAATTTTAAATATAGAAAGCTTGCATTTTCACTTTGCTCCAAAAGCAGGCACCCAAGACAAGCTCAAATTCAGAAGTTCTCTGTGAGCTGCTGGTAATTCCTCCTGAATTGGGGACCAACCAACCAACCACAGCAGGAGGGAACACACAGAGCTGGCACCAACTTTTCATCCTAAAATTCCCTCAAATGCTTCCCTAAAACTCCTTGCCAGTGCTGGGAAGTGGCAGCAGAGCCACTGTGTGCAGGGGGGAGTTCGAAATTATAGAGTTTATTTTATACATATATATATCTATATATATATCTATATATATATCTATATCTATATATATATATATAAAATAAATATAATAAATTATAAAATATAAAATTATAAAATATAATTTATTATATACAATATATATAATAAATATATATAATTATATATATAAAATATTATATAATTTTTATATATATACATATATATGTGTCTATATAAAAATATATATAATGTATGTTATATGTTATTATATATATTGTTATTATATATATTATAATATATAATAATATATTATATATATTATAATATACAATATATAATATATATTATATTTTATTATAATATATACATTATAATTATTATAAATATATTATATCTTATATTATATATATATATATATATATATATATATATATATATATATATATATATATAAATATATAAAAAAATAAATTATAGCTGCCCAGAGCAACTGTGGCTGCCCCTGGATCCCTGATGTTTCCATACAACTATATATCATATAAACCTTCTAATAAACTTTAAAAAAATCTCTACAAATCCACTTCACACACCTACCTGGCAGTGTCCAGGCCAGCTTGGAGCACCCTGGGACAATGGGAGGTGTCCCTGCCCCTGGAATTGGGTGAGTTCAGGGCTCCATCAACCCCAGCCCATTCTGTGATTTATCTGATCCTGGTTCCAGGCTCTCCTGCCTTTCACCCCCAGGGCAGCCAGAGGAATTTTTCCCTGAGCTCTCGGATAGCTCTGTCACAGAGATCATGAGCTGGGGCTGTGCTTGATTGAGAGCATCGATTGTCAATCCCCCAGCAGGGAGTTGTGCTGCCTCTGCAGTGGAGCAGCTCCTGGGGACAGAGATTGCTTGTATTGACTCAGCCTCTTTGCCTCTGGCTAACAGCAAAGCTGCACTGCCTCTTTTTCCCCCATAATTGTGAATTAACCAGCTCTGCATGCTGTCCAGGAGCTGTGCCCACATCAGAAATGTTTGGATTTGCCTGCCTGCAGCTTTGCAATGTTTCTTATTGAATGTTTTCAGCTGCTGCTAAACTTTAGGTGACTGCTAATTTACCAGGTGTTGAGGATCCTCTGGGGTTTCAAAAGCTGCCTTCATTCAGCATTTCTGCTGTGTGGTGTAACTTTTTTATCCAGTGTGAAACTTTGAGAGTGAACTACAAAGCTCAAGTATTTCTGGTATAAATAAAATCACAGAATTAGAGGATGGTTGGTTGGAAGCAAACTTAAAATTCATCTCATTCCTTGGGCTGAGACATTTTCCACTATCCCAGGGTACTGCAAGCCCTTGGGCACTGCCAGGGATCCAGAGACAGCCACAGCTTCTCTGGGCACCTGTGCCAGGGCCTCAGCTCCCTCAGAGAAAAAAAAAAAATTTCCTAATATAAAAAGAAAAATTTCTTCCTAATATATAACTGAAATCTCCGCTCTTCAATCTAAAGCCATCCCTCCTTGCAGAAAGCAGAGTGAGAATGTATGGCCCAGTTAATGTTATATATGATTGGTTTAAACCCTGCAATCCAATCAGGATCACTTCAGCAGAAGCATCCAAGAGATTTATTTAGCCAGAGAAGAAGAAGAAGAAGAAGTCACTTATTGACTCAGAGCAAGCATTGTGGACAGGTCAGCAGGGACTGGCAGTGAGTGATCCAAACCCAGCTGACATGGAGCCAGCCCGGCCTGCCCTGGTTCTGCTCCTGTGCCTGGAAAGGGAATTTTGCTGGACAAGGAGGATCCTCCCAGCTTTTTATTGCCATTTTCCTCCCGGCTGTTTGCTCCGGGAGCCATGAGAGGGCAGCAGGCTCCTTCCTAGGATTCCTTGGCTTTGCATTCCTGGTTTATTTTTGATGGAAAGTGGACGGAGAGAAAGGCAGGGAGGGACAGGGAGAGCTTCCCTAGCTCCACATGCCAAGAAATATTTGATTTCACCTCCTTAGGACTACAAAAAGAAAAGGTATTTCCCAAATTAAATTAATTTTTAAGGCTCTAATTGACATCCCAACTCTGTGGGAATGGGCACAGGGGGATGGAATAGAGTGGTGGGTTCCTGGGAAAAGTTTTTGGCTCATGCCCAATATTATGTTATATATATATTAATAAGAGGAAATTTGCCCCCAAAAAAATCCCAGAGGAAAGTGAAAATACAATATTTTTTTAAAAAATTAATCAGAACTGACAAAGTTATTGATTAATAATGGTCAGAAATGCAGATTCAAAAAGAAAATGGGATTTTATACAGCACAGATCTGACAAACAAGGATAAAAATACTGAGTTTTGCAAAGGTAACCAAGGCAACATTCACTTATATTTCTTGATCAATACAAGTGTGAGCAAAACCATCATCTCAAATAAGAATAGAGCTGCATCACTCAAAAAAAAACATTTTATAAACATGATTATTTCTTCCATGGATGTAAGGAAGAGAGAATCTCTCAGTGGTAGACGCCATCAGTTCTGTGCTGCCTTTGTTAAATCTCCAAGAAAAGAAACCAGAACCCACCCAAGTGCCCACAAGAAGGAACCTGCTGCTGCCTGGGGCTGCCTCAAAGTCCAAAATTTCATTTATAAAGGAGGTTTGTCAGCACATAAATTGCTCTTTTCCAGGCCTGGCACTTGGGCTGCAGTAGAGGGAAGAAAGCTGAGGATCCATCAGCATCCATCTCCATCTGTCATTCCTGGCTGGGAGCACAGCAGGGCCCCAGATTTTGCTCTGATTCCACCTCAGGAGTCACTCATCCCCTCCTCTCCTGCCCTCACAAGCTGGGACTTGCTCAAGAGCCCACATTTCTTGCATTTTGAAATAAACTGGATTGATTTTCCCAGCACTTTGCTGGAAATGAAACTTTGCACTGGTGAGAAAACACAAAAATATAATTTAAAGCCCCATTAAAATGGCCACACCAATGAAGTTTTAAATGTTATTTTCAGCTTCTTCTCTTACAACTATCACAGAGCACCCTGCAGATCTGAAATTATATTGGATTTTAATAACACCTCTGGGTTTAATATGAGATAATGAATGAAATCTGCCCACAGATGGGAAAGGATCCTGCCAGCAAGGGGGAATTCAAATTATTTCTCTGCAGCCAGAGGGTGACTCCTTCTCATCTGGAAACAACTTCCATTACTGGAAACAAAGGAGAAGGAGCTGCAGCTTCTGGTTAATTCTGGGGGACTATTCAGCTATTTTTTAATGAAATGCAGGTTGGGAACAGATTTTTGGCAATTTATTGCACAAGTAAGGGGAATATACAAGATGCAGGAGAGAATCCAAGTCCTTCATCAGAGAGGGTGAAGCAGGTAAATAGAGCCAGGTGTAAGAAAGGACTCGAAAAGGGCAGCACATTTTGGTTTTCCTCAAAAAGATTTGTAAAGGAGAGCCAGGGAACAGAGCATTGACCTTTTCTGCAGATAATTCACTTCATCCCTCTTTTCTCTAAGGAAGATGTCATCACTTATTCCATGAAATGCTCCCTGGCATGGGCCTGCAAGAACAAAGCCCAGAGGTTGATTCCATCATTTATATTGATTTATCCCACCTGTCCAAAACAATTTCAAGAGGGATTTTTTTTTTTTTTTCCCTCTGGGAAGCTCTGAAGTCCCAACCCTGGTGAGGCTGCAGGAACCCTCTGGATCACAGAGAAAATATTGAACAGAAAATATTCCCTGGCAATTCTGAAACCCCAAAAAAAAAAGGAGAGACCAACACACTTTTTGTACACAAACCTGTGCCTGAGATGAATTTTGATGCAAATATGAAAACATATGAAATATGACTTTCATCTGAAAGCCACAAAGCAGCTTGAAGAAGGGTTTAGTTTGGATTTCCCTCTCCTGGAAGCCACAAGCAGCTGGAGCTGCTTGTTAATGTTCATTCAGGCTGAGGACACTCTCAGTCTCATCTGGGGGCTGGGAGGAAAGATCCCTCAGCTGTGATAACAGAGGGGAGAATGTTTGTCTGAAATGAGAAGCTGCAGCCCCGATAGAAAATAATGATCCTGAAATGCAGGAGGCTCAAAAGATCTCTGGAAATGAGGTGAAAACAGGAATTGGAATTGTCCTTTGGCATCCCCAGCCAGGTGCCAGGGAAATCTGGGATTTCACAGAGCCCATCATGAAGGAACAGGAAACCACAAACCCAAGAGGTGCCCCCAGCATCTCCTTTCAGCCTCAGCAACAAATATAATTCAGCTGGGGAGATGAACCCTGTCCAAAGTGTGGGCAGAGAAGGATTTCTCCTTAATATCCATGTCAAATATGGAAAAATGTGCGGTGTACTTAACAAAAACAAACAAAAAACCTAAACAAAAAACAAACAAAAACCCCAAAACAAACAAACAAAAAACCCCCCCAAAAAACCAAAAAAGCCCCCCAAAAAACCACAAAACAAACAAACGAACAAACAAACAAAACCCCCCTAAACAAACAAACAAAGACAAAAAAAAAACCAAAAAACCAAAAAACAAACGAACAAAAAACCAAAACAAAAAAGTGTTTCCAGCAGAAAAGGAATTGTGAAATGATGATTTCCCATTGCTCAGCCTTGGGCACTCCCCTCACCAAGTATTCCCAAAATTTGTTCCTCAAACAAGCCTTTAGCACCACTTACAGAAATCCCAATACAGCCAAGGACAATAAAAATATAAAATTCAGAGGGGTGTACATCTTCTGTGTTAGCAGGTTTTTGTTTTGAGTGACTCCAGAGCAGCACAAATTCCTTTTTATTCCCAGAAATTCCCTTATAACCAACTCGGGCTGCAGAGAAATCCCAGGATCCTCCCTCACCTCCCACTCGTGACTTTAAACCCAGGACAGAGAATTAAACCCCATTTTCTGGGGAGGTCTAAAAGCAACTGGACGCTGAGATCCTCTGGGGAAGGGAAAGTTAATTAACAGTGAATTATCTTGAGAGAGTGCTCTGAGGGCCCCCAGGCAGCAGCAGAGCCATTACTGCCTCATTTCAGCTGCACCTCCTCATTTCCAGGGCAGCACTCAGCTCCTCAGCATTCATTTTTATTTCTTCACTGTTTTTTTTCACATTGTTGTTCTCCCCTTCCATTAGGACTTAATGAAATTCTTCTTTCATTGAGAATTCCATCTTTGTGCTGGATGATTTTTCTTCCATAGGTCCAAACATCACCACCCCCCCTAATGGGATCCCCTCACCTACAAATCAGGCTTTGGCTCTTGATTTTTATTTTTTTTTTTAATTTCTTAATTATTATTTCTTGATTGTTATTTCCCAGCCAGATGTTTCAGGGGGATTTTCCCTTCCTTATCTCTGTGCTCTGCTCTGGGTGACGAGGTGGGGATGGATTTGGTGATCCTGGAGGTGTTTTCCAACCTCACAGACTCTGGGATTGTGAGAAGAACCCCTTTGCCTTAAGGGATGGGGCACAAAAGCCCTAAATCCCCTTGGCTTGGCTGTGCTGTGAGGGAAACTCAGCTGAGCAGCTGAAACTGGGGCAGTAAAATAAAAACTCACCAAATCCATCTTGGGTTTCAAGAGTCATTCCAGTGTCCTCTGTTGAAGCAGGAGGCAGAAGGGGTGGATTTGATTTTGATGATTTTATTTTATGATTTTTCCTGTATTTCTTGACGAGGTGAATGAACCTTAATGAGAAATGTGGAGAGTGAGGGTTATTGTCAGGATCTCAGCAATGGGAGAAAATTTCAGGAGGATGAAATATAAATATCTCCCCCCTTTTGTTGGGCTGTTTTCCAGGCAGCAGGAGAAAACTGTTGGAAGTTGCTGTGAGAATTGATGAGCACTGGTGGAAGATATCCCCAAAAAGGGATTTGGGTCACAAAAGGCATCGTGGTGCCCTTGGCTCTCAGCAGCTGTCAGAGCTGGGTGCTGAGGGATGCCCTGAGCACCCTGTGACCCCAAAAACATCTCCCTGTAAGGCTGCACCCCTGCTGACAGGGGCAGGGCCCAGAGGGGTGTCCGGGGCACATCTGGGACAGAAGGAGGTGGCACTGCTGCCACCCTAAAAGGGACAAGATCCAGGCTGTGCAATCCCTCATTTCCATCATTTCAACCTTTCCAAAATCTGCAGGTAGGAAACTCTGGAAAGGCAGATTTTTCATATTCCGAATGAATATTAATTTTTCATCTTCTTGAGATGAAAGAAAAAAAGAAAATGGATCAGCAAATAACAGAATTTGTATCGAGCTCAAAGGAGTGAAAAAGTCCATCCTCATGGAAATCTCTCCTCCTGCACACCCAGAGAGGCTGGGAGTGCCCAAGGCCAGCCTGGATGGGGCTTGGAGCCCCCTGGGATGGTGGAAGGGGTCCCTGGAATGAGATATTTTTTAAGATCCCTTCCCCCCAAACCAGTCTGGGATTCCATGATTCATTCCAGTATAGACCAGTATGGTTCTGGTGTCTCTGGCTATATTTAATTTTATAGACACATTCCATGGGTGCTGCAGGCTTTATATGCTTTAATCCCCACATTTTCTGGATAGTTCCAGCATTATTTGAAAGGCAGAAGAGTTATTACATGAAAAATTATAAATCAGAGTAAACAAATGAGGATAAATGGAAAACTGGGAGGTGACACCAGGCTAATTTGTCTTTATTTGAGAATTTATTCCTTCAAGAAAAACACAAGGGATCCACCTGACCTTCATCTGAGAGCATCAGGGTGAAAAATGATTGCAGGAAAAAATGCAAAAAAATGCAAAAGAACGAGTGCAAGGGTGGGAAGGAGTTTCCAAAGAGGCTGAAAGGAGCACAAATGGTCCCTGGCTCCGAGGGGAGGAGGGGGCAGCCAGGACCCCAGCCCTGCCCTGGGGAGGGGCATCACTGGCTCCTCACACACCCTCCAGAGGGGTAAAGGGACTGCAGATCAACCCAAAGAGGGATGGAATTACGTTAAAATTATTTCATTTTCAGTACAGCCCCATTGTTTCAGTACCCAAAGCCCGAGGGAGGCAGGTGGGAACTCACACAGAAAATGTAACTTGGGAAACAGCAAGTGTGGGGCAGGAGGAAAAAATGGAATTTTGGTGAGAACTGAAATGCAGCAGGAGGAGAAAGGAGGAAGTGACAGGGAAACCATCAGATGCTCCAGGCTGATATCAGGGCCCAGAGTATGAAATCCTTCACCAAGCACCCCAGAATAAAAAAATTCTTCCCTTTTTCTCTGTGGTTATCCAGGTGATGAAGAAATGTTTTCCTTAAAAGAAAGGCAAACCCAGCTAAGCCATGTGCTGTCATATTGACTGAAAATTCAGGGAAAAGAACAGATTAATCCTGGTTTATAGACATGAGCTGGGCTTTCAAATGCCACTGCTCAGGCAGGAGCAGAGTTTGAGTCCCTGTTCCAGGCAGATGATCCCAGAGTCAACACCAGAAATGTTCTTCTGACAACTCAATTTTCCCCTATCTGAAGATGTCATTTCCCCTTCTGCAATTCCTTATTCAGCTGAATGGAATTGTTCCCCTCCAGGAGGGTCTCAGGACATTCCCAGAAAAACCCAGCATTTCCAACGGCTCCCAAAGGGTGGGAGCTGGGCTTGGCAAATCCGGGTGTCCAGATTCCAGGATGGGTTAAAATCCATCCCATCCCACCCCAGCCATGGCAGGGACACCTTCCATGTCCCAGGTGCTCCAAACCCCAATGTCCATCCTGGCCTTGGGATCCAGGGGCAGCCACAGCTGCTCTGGGCATCAAGGAATCCCAGAGCTGAGCATTGGGAGTGGGACAAAAATCCCAAATTCTCACAGAGTTTTGGTGGCTGGCCCCATTTCAGCAGGAAAAACCAGTTCCATCCCAAAAGCAACAAATCCAGCTCCTCACCAGGAGCTGCCCAGGGCCTGGATGCAGAGGGAGAGGAGCTAGAGTCCTGCAGGAGCAGGATTTGGGTCTCCCAGGGAATGCCACAATCCCAAAAAGCCCAGACACCACACTGAGCTGGGTTCTGCACGTTCCAAGGTGAATTATTCACATCCAACCTGCTCCCACCATGTATTTTACCAAGGATTTTCATCCAGTTTCCATTTCCTGCAGCACAGAATTCTAGATAATCCATAGAAAAGGATATTTTATTTCCTGATATTTTCCCTCCTGATATCTTTATGTAATAACAACTACTTACAACTTCCTTTTCCTTCAGCCCTGATGACTCCCAAGAGCCTGGAAACTCAGTTTTGTCTTGATTTTTCCTCCCACAACATAGAATTTAATATTCCCTGCTCTGTTTTTCAGAAAAAAAAATATCCTGGGAAGCTGTGCTATCTCACAGTAAAGCCCAGGGAAATCCTAGTTCTTAACAAGGATTTATCACAGGCAAGTGTTGGAGCAGAGGGAAAATTGAAAAGGAAAAAAGAAGAAGTAAATCTGATTTATCACATCCTGTTTGCATTTGTGATGGGCTCCTCCTGAGTGATAATCACGCTGAAAATAGAGATTTATTGCTTTTGCAACTGGATTAAAATAGAACTGAGACGACAATAACAGCAATTAAAGCCAGGAAAATAATTCATGCTCGTTGCTGAAGAAGTGGAACCTCCAGCTCTGCTCCCCAGCCCCTGCCTGCCTTCCCCTGCCCAGCCAGGGGCATTCCCTGGGGTTTTTTGGGAATTTTCCATTTCTCCAGGTGAATCCAGAGGACTCCCCACAGGCACTGCCTGCACACCACCAAAATCCCTGTGAGCAGAGATCACCCTGCACTGCCAGGCTCTGTCCTGCCCTTTTTGTGAGGAAAGGCTGCCAGGGATAAGGAGGGACAGGGATGTTTTTGGGAACCTCCAGCCCTGAGCTGGGCTCAAAGCACAGCCCCAAACCAAATGTTCCAAAGTGCAAACTCTCCTTTCATGCCCTGCACTGCTGCCTGTTCCCAAAATCCTGATTTATGGGGCTTTCACAGCCCCTTCTCTTCCTTATTTAGGCCATCCCATTGTTCCAGAGCTCAGAAATCCTGGATATTTATCCTGATGATAAGGAACTGCCCAGATCCCCATTTCCATGGGTTATCCTGGAATAATGAACCCAGGTTGTTGTTCCCTGGCCAGTGAAAAGCACAGCTCAGAGTGGAGCTCCCAGCTTCCTGCAGGGGCATTTTGTCCCAGGGGAGAACAATCCCAAGGGGAAAATCAAGAATTCAGCCCTTACAGTCTGACCTGGAGCTTTGTATCCCGGCCGCCTCCGCTCGCCGCTTCCTCCTCCTCCTCCTCCTCCTGAAATTCCCCTTGTCGAACATCTCCAACATCTTCTCGCAGTTGGGATCCAGCGTCCAGGAGCTGCCTTTGCCTGGGGACAGTCCCAGCGCAGAGGTGGCGGCTCCGCATCGCTCCACATCGCCCCGCGTGGTGGCGTTCACAGCGTCCCAGCAAGAGGGAAGAGATGAGGATCTGTCCTGTTCAGGGCACATTTTGGAGAGAACCCCCAAAGGGGCTCCTCTAGGAAAGCAGATTCAATCGGCCCCTCACCCAAATGGTTTGGGAGAAGATACCTCCTTGGGGACAAGTGGAAAAAAAACCTGTTTATTAAACAATAAAACCTAAACAATATTAAACAATAGAACCCCTTGCTGCTCCAAAAGAGATGACAAACTGAGAAAGTCCCTCCCCGGGTTGCAGCTCAGCTCACTCAGGCTCTGATCAGTCCCTCAGTGCTGGAAATGTCACAGGCCAGGCCCGGCCTGGTGGGCCCCAGGTGGAGCTGCCGGTGCTCTGCTGGTGTCCAGTCCAGAGCAGGTTTAAACAGCTCCAAAGAAAAGGGAAAGAAACCCCACAGTCCAGGGAACTTGTTTGCCTCAGCAAGCTAAAACTAACTAAAACAATGGAGAGCTCTGTCCCGCTGTCTGTCCATCCACAGACAGCACAGGCCAGGAGCAGGAATGTGGAGGAGTGAGTGCAGTGTCTGAAAACAAACTGAGCTTCTTCTCTGCCCCCTTCACTCTCTGGAACAAGTCCTAAAGTGCAAAACTTATTATTGAGCATAAACAGAACACAACAGCTGGGGATAAAAGCATCATATAGGCAACCTAGGGCAAGATCTGACTCCATGTTTCAGAAGGCTGATTTATTATTTTATGATAGATATATAATATATTAAAACTACACTAAAAGAATAGAAGAAAGGATTTCATCAGAAGGTTTGAACAGAATAGCAAAGAACGATAATAAAATTTTGTGACTGACCAGAGTTCTGAGCCAGCTGGACTGTGATTGGCCATCAATTAGAAACAACCACATGAGACCAATCCCAGATGAACCTGTTGCATCCCACAGCAGCAGATAATCATTGATTACATTTTGTTCCTGAGGCCTCTCAGCTTCTCAGGGGGAAAAATCCTAAGGAAAGGATTTTTCACAGAACATGTCTGCGACATCCCCAAGGATTTTTCATAGAACACGTCTGTGACAGCCCCGCATCAGTCCACGCATCGCCCTGAACCGCTCACATCTTTCCGCACCTTACCTGTCTCACCCCGGTCGGAATCATGTCCTTCCTAACCAGCTGATGACGTGGATGAGCAGAAGCCAATACTGCTGCCCTTCAAGCCGTACTTTACAACCAAACTGGGGACATTGGACTTATCCTCTGCATAGCATGACTGGATTCCACCACAAACACCTGAGAAATCCAACAACTTCCCACTCCTTCCCAAACTCCTACACTACCCTACTATGCCTCATTCTGGCCACAACCTGGAAATCCACCCAATTCGGCCTCCACCCGTGACTCCCAGCTGCTATGGAAGGACCAGCCCCCGTATCCTCCCTACTCCACTCCAGCACAATGGTAGTAGCCAGAATCTTCCTACTCATCCGAACCCATCCCCTGTTCAGCAACAACCAAACCGCCCTAACCCTATTGCTATGCCTGGGAGCCCTATCCACGCTACTTGCAGCCACATGTGCTCTTACCCAAAACGACATCAAAAAAATCATTGCCTTCTCTACTTCAAGCCAACTAGGACTAGGACAGGTTGAGGGACAGGCTGTGGCGGTGCAGTTCTGCCCGTCCACCCCGCCGGTAGAACGGGAAGGTCTCGGCCACGAACCGTCCGGGAGCGCTGGGCAGGGCCGGGCTGGCGACAGCCCCCGCAAATGTGGGACAAACGTGAGGCTCAGATTTCTCTCCAGGAAATTCCAGTGACTTTTGCAAATGTTGGTTCAGATAGTCCAAAGTTTTCTTGGCAAATGTAACAACAGAAGCAGCTCTGAGGGTGTGATCCTGGACCAGGAATGGTGTGGCCAGAGGAGCAGGGAGGTCACTCTTCCTTTGTCCTTGGAACTGCTGAGGTCACACCTGGAGTGCTGTGCCCAGCTCTGGCCCCTCAGCTTGGGAAGGACCCTGGGACACTGAGCACATCCAGAGGGGCTGGGAACACAAACCCTGTGAGGAGCCCCTGAGGGAGCTGGGGGTGCTCAGCCTGCAGGAAAGGAGACTCAGGGCTGCCCTCATCGCTCTCACAGCTCCTGAAAGGTGCCTGTGCTCAGCTGGGGCTGGGCTCTTTCTCCAGCAGCACTGACACAACCAGAGCACTCAGCCTCAAGGGAAATACAGGTTGGATAGCAGGAAAAAGTTTTTCACAGAAAGGGTGATAAAGTTCTGGAATGGCTGCCCAGGGAGGTGCTGGAGTCCCCATCCCTGGGTGTGTTTAACAAAGCCTGGATGTGGCACTGGGTGCCAGGGTTGAGTTGAGCTGTTGGGGATGGGTTGGACTCGATGATTTTGAAGGTCTCTTCCAACCCGGCGATTCTGTGATCCCGCAGTCCCGGGGGATGCTCCTGCTCAGAACGCGACTCACCTGAAAAGCGGGGTCTGAGCGATCCCGGCCTCATTCCCAGGGCAAAGCAAAGCAGGGATGGGTGAATCGTGGGCTGGCGATGCCATCTAGTGGCACCGATCCCTGCCACAAATCCCCCAAAAACGGGGCTGGGATCGAACCAGCAGGAAATTCCCTGGCGAATTTGCAACCAGGAATGGCCCGGGAGGGACCTGGAAGCTCATCCCACTTCCACTATCCCACCTTGTTTCAAGCCCTGTCCAGCCTTGAAACTTTCTCCAGCTTTACTATTGTGACCTCCAAAAAGAAAACAATCCCCAGTTATAATTATTGCCTTTCAGAAATACATAAACTCACCTAAAAAAACTTTTTCAGGCATAACAGAATTCCATTTTCCACCTCCCCATTTCCTGATCTGCCAGGCTTAGAGAACATGTGGTATAAAAACACATGTTCTATAAAAGAGGACATACAAACATTCTAAAGTTCTGTACATTGTATTTCTATTTCCTATTTTACTTCAGTGAATTTGGGTATGAGATATTTAAGTTTTCTAGTGTTCAAAACTCTTGGTATGAAGCGTCTTCAGTTTGCGGAATTTTGGGGGTGCAACATCTGCTTTTAACTGAGGAAAAAATGCAATTAATATTTGATTAATTCTATGAAACAGTTTTAATAAATTATATGCAAATGAATTGTTTGTTTAGGATAATGTGGCCCAAAAAATAGCAGGAATCTCCCACAAGTCAATTTATGTAAAGAACCTCAGTGGTGGGATTTGTGTGGCTGCAGAGCAGGAAACTCTTTGTGTTTGTGAGGACAGAAAGGAGAAAATGAAGGATTTCTTCTCCATAATTATTAAAAACACCACATTTATCCCAAAATTCCCAAGAATTTCTCATGGTGTCCCTGGGAGTCCTGCAGCGGTTTCCCTGCAGAGAGGGAAGTGCTCGAGGAGCATCCCCTGATCCTAAAAAAAACCCATCACTGATTTGGGAGTGCTGGAATTTCCCATCCATTATTAATAATCCACTAATCCATAACTCATCCATTATTATAATCCATTAATTCCCAAAAAATGCACTTTTAATGGGAAGGCAGTGCAGGGATTGTCTCCTCAAGGTCCTGCTGGGGTCTGAAGTCCTTGTGAGTGTTTTCCTCAGGCTCTGGGATTTATTCCCAGATTTTCTGTGCTGGCACAGGACAAACCCCATTTGTGTCCCCACGGATCACAGCAGATGCAGGCTGGGATCCTGGCAGCTGGGTATCTGCTCAGCCAGGGATGCCAGCTTGATTTCCACCCAAACTTCATCAAAATATTGAAAAACCTCCTGCTGGTGGTGTTGGAGACACAGCACCAACCTCCTCCCTGCAGCTGGTGCTCGAGGGCTGTGAGGATTCCCAAATCCCACTGCATTCTCCTGGGCTTTCCATCCTTTTCCTGAAGGACATCAGGGATCATCTGCACCTCTGCTGCCATCATTTGGGATCCCCCTCTGCTCACCTGGAGGAAAAGGTGACAGCAGGTGAGCACTGGAGGCTCTCTGATCTCTTTTTGGGAGCTGGGAAATGGGAGAGTTTCATTTCCTGCTGATTTGTGGCTCTTTGGGGTCCCCTTCTGTGGAATTGTATTTGAATTTGCAACCTCTGGCAGTTGTTTCAAGGCCAAACCAAGTGGTCTGACCCAGCCTGGGTCAGATTTTATGAGGATTTTACTGATCAGCTGAGATCTTCCCTAAAAACCTCCTTGCCAGTGTTTGTACTTGCAGCCACTCACCTTTAACACTTCATTTGACTCTGCCTTGGAAGGTCTGAACTCTTCATGAACTCCATCCTTTCTAAGCCAAACCATTCTTAGATTCCATGATTTTTTAAATGGTCTAAAAATAAATCAACAGCTAAAATCAAATCTGATTTCACTGAGACCAAGTATTGCAAATATTGGTCAGCCTCTGGCCTTTGACTCGTGGCTGCTTTGTATTTAACCCAGGAGAAATGGGATTTGTTTCATTGCAGAGCTGCAAAGGTAAATGACCCTGAACAATACCCAAATAAAATTTTGCCACAAGATTTTGCACCTTTTAAACAGCTATTTCTGCCTGTTCAGAGAATCTGAAAGCAAAACAACCATAACAAATAAGATGTAACAAATAATACAGAATCACGTGTGGCACAGAGATGTATCCACAGAAAAAGCTCTAGAAAAGAGAGGTTTGCAGCCAAATTTTCCATTTCCTATTCTGTTGATTTTTTCCTCATATATTGGCAGTAAAAATCACACTTAAGGTTCAGTTTTTTAACTGTACATGACAGAATATCCTAGCCCTGATTTCCTAATAACTCCAAAGAAGCATTTTCCTTCCAGTTTTTTTTTAACACACCTTTTCCTCTGCAATTAAAAAAAAACTAATAAAAATCCCAAAGTAAATAACAAATCATCCCAGATCAATGTTGATTGGATGCATTTGTTGTGATACCAATACAGTCATTCCTGTAAATATTCCAATGATAAAAAATGAAGTTGAAATCACATTCATGGTTCAGCAGATTTCACTTTGAGGAAGATCTCTGCTTTATGGAATATCAGATTTATTTATTTTCAGTCACATTTTGCTGTATCCTGAGTAACTGGTAGGAAGCTACAAGATTTTTTTTTTTTGTGCAAGATTTTTTACAGAAAAGGATTTTACCTCAGAGGAAAATGTTTGTGTGTCAGGAGCAGGACGTCCCTGGTATCACACAAAGCCCAAAATCTCCCTTCTGAGCTCCCAAATATAAATGCTTTTATTATTTTTTAAGTTTTCCATCCAGATCACCCCAGTGACAAATCCCTGCTGTTCCCTCCCACCTCTGTCCACACAATTCCTGGTGCTGCCCCAGAGCCTGGCACAGGGGTGGGATGGGGTTGGACACCCCAAGGCTGGGCGACCGCGTCCTCCTGGCAGCAGCCCTAAAGCCCAGCTCAAAGTCACACAGCCCACATCCCTTTGCTTTTAATGGACCTGCTTCAGCCAATTAAACCCCTTTTCCTTCAGAGCTCATCTGTGGAGAGCGTGGCATTAACTCACCTCGTGGGATTAATTGCCTGGAAAGTCACTGCCAGACCTTGGACACGGTGATATTAATTACTGTAATAGATATCAGAATGTTAAACATCATTTCTGACATTTATTTGGGAAAAAAAAAACCAAACAAAAACCCTCTCAGAATTAAAGGAATTAAACCACCCCCAGGCTATTTAATTATTTTATTGCCCTGCCATGGTTAGGTGAGGCCTCAGCTTGGTTTTTCTCCTCTCTAAGCCATGTCAGGAGTGGGTTTAAGTGATTCACACAAATCAAAGAGATAAAGGAATTTTACAGGACAATTTCTATTTCCAAATTATCTACAACCCACATTTTTTTCTTTATTGGGCTGTTTTAAATTTGTCCTTGTGAGATCTGATAATTATTTTGCAGCAAAGATTCAGAAAGCTGGAATTTAACAGAGGAAATTGCACTGTGCAAAGATGCTTGTTATAAATATGGGATATTTGGTGAGCAGTTCCTTTCCTCTAATGAGAAGAATTCCAACCAATGACAAAAAAAAAAAATCAGAGAGCAAAATTATCCTTTGCCTGGTTTTACTGATTCAAGTGACATTGCACCAGGAAGGCACCAAAATGCAGGGAAATGAGATAAATGAAGGTTGGTTCTGAGGGAGGGTTACAGGTCATGTTTATATTTGTTGTGAGTGAGGAAGAACATGCAGAAAACAGCAGAAATAGACTCGTGGCCCTGAAAATCAAATTATTTTGGGGTACCAATGACAGCACCTGGAGGAACTGAGGTCCAAATTTTTCCACCAAATGACCAAATTAAAACCAGGCCCCTGCAGCTGAGGAGGAGGGAGCCATCCCTGACTAACCAAACTCCTCTTCCCACCCTGAATTTCCAGCCCAGGCTGGGAAGCAGCTCCCAGTTCCACACTGGGAACACTTTGCTGCCAGTCAAAGCCAGCCAAGGAGGCTGCTGATGCCTCAGGTTCAGCTTTTCTCTTTTTCCCATTCTGGGCTGCTTTAGTGGGTGGGTCTGGGCTCACATCAGGGGATGCTGAGCTCTGTGCACAGAGCAGGGAGACAAAACAATTCCTGCTCCAGCTGGGCACCAAGGACAAATGATCCAAATCTCAGCCCCAGAGCACAAACCCCGTGGGCTGGAGAGAGAAAAACAAGCAGGGTGGGACTGCAGGGGCTAAAGCTGGAATGGGACAATGAACTGCAAGGTGCAAATGGAGCAGAACTGATCCCAGGGACAGAGCCCGTGCCCGGCCGTGCATTTTGGGGCCATTTTGGTTCATCTTGGGTGCAGCCCTGGCTGGGCTCTGGTGCTGCCCAAGGTGGATCCATGGAGGAGATGCTTTGAATAAATCCCTGCTTTATTCTGGAGCTCTGTCCAGCCTCTGCTCTAGGGCAGCATCACTGGAATGACCCCAAGCATCCTCCTGGATCCTCCTCCCCCACATGGAGCCAGCCCCTAAGCCAGGGATCCTGGGCCTGCCTGGCTCAGGTTATTGCTCCAATCCATGAATTCTGGGGTGCTGCCAGGCTGGGATGGAGTGTCCTGCAGAGGATCTGTGCCCCACAGACAGAGGGACAACCCTGGGATGATGCTGGGAAGGTTTAGGGGTTGTTTTGCACCCCCAAGGAGGGAGGGATGGGGATCCTTGGCCAGCAGTGTCTGACTGACCCAGGACTGACAGAGGAAATTTGGGCTGGAGCTGGGGGCCACAAAAAACTAAATTAAAGAAGAAAATTCTTGGCTTGGTTACCTCCTATGCCTAAAGGCTGGAGAGGGACTTTTCACCAGGTCATGGAGGTATAGGACAAGGGAAGTGGCTTTAAACTGATTTATATTTATGGCTTTAAACTGATTAATGTTTTGGATATTAACAAGGAATTGTTCCCTGGCAGGGTGGGCAGGCCCTGGCACAGGGTGCCCAGAGCAGCTGTGGCTGCCCCTGGATCCCTGGAAGTGCCCAAGGCCAGGCTGGACACTGGGGCTGGGAGCACCTGGGACAGTGGATGTTTGCAAAACAAAACTTAAATTCTAAAAAAACCCACCCTGGGTTCTCTAAAGCTTTCCTTCTCTCACACACAACACTAAACCATCAGCACACAGAACAAAATCATTATCCAGGCTTCTGGCAGAGCTTAAACCCAGAGTAGGTCAAGCCCAAAAAGGAAAATATTTGCACAATATGACTCAGTGCAAAGAATTTACCTTCAGTTTTAATTGCTCTGCTTGTCAGCAATCAAACAATGAAATCCTGCAAGGACACACAGAGGATGTGGTTGTCTTCTCTCACAATACAGCTCTGTTACTCCAAAAATGTGAAACATTTTAAATCATCAACAACCCCTTCAGAAGAAAAAAAAAATCATCAACAATCCCTTCTTTTTTGTTTTTAAACATTTCAAATCATCACCCATCCCTTCAAAAGTTTTTCTTTTTTTTTTCTTTAAACATTTTAAATCATCACCCATCCCTTCAAAAGTTTTTCTTTTTTTTTCTTTAAACATTTTAAATCATCACCCATCACTTCAAAAGTTATTCCTTTTTTTTTTTTTTTTGAACAAGGAAATAAAACCTGTAATAAAGCAATCAGTGCTCTCTGTAATTGTATTTTTCAGACCCTCACCTGACCTTTACCTGGTCTTTCTGCTGGCCCCTGGCAGGAGGATGCTGTGTTCCAGCCATGAAATGCATGGAAATGAAATGATGGAGTGGGTGGGAAGTGAATTAGCTTTAGTGAGCCACACAATGCATGGAAATTGAACTCCACACGTCCTGCAGAGCCTCTCCTGCCTGATCTGCTCCTCACTGCCTGCCAGGGCAGCAGAGCATCTGCCAGCCCTTTTCCTTTCATGAACTGACTAATTTGATATTTGGGAGTCACTGCTGACCCTCCTTCGTTATCCCTCAGTCCAGGCTGATTTTCCAGCCCACACAAATCACCCCCTCTGTACCCAGCACCTTCCAGAGCCTTGTCCCAAACTCTGCCAGCAAGGGATCACTTCTCCTGCCAAGGCTTTGCCCTGTGAAGATCAAACCTTGTTGTTTGCCCTTCCCTTTGTCCCCCGGGCTCTGGCTGAGAGTGGCACCTCCAGCCCTGCCTCCCTGCACTGCAGCCAATCCCTTTGGCATTGGGATCCTGCTGGGAGGGGCTCCAAGGACCCCAAACCCACCCCACAGCTGGTGCTGAGCACCTTGCCTCTCCTCACTGCTCATCCCTTTCACCTGCTCTGCCTGGGGCAAAAAAACCCAAATTCTTTGGGATAAGAGGGCAAAGAGGGAAGGAGCTGCTTCCCAGGGGCAGAAGATCTGTCCCAGTGTGACCCTGGCTCCAGAGACACCTGGAACATCCAAGCAGCACCTGGAGTGTGGGAGGAAATGTTTGGTGCATCCAACACCTGAGCTTTGGCTTGGAGAGAGAGATAAAGAAATAAACATGCTGATGTTTATTAATGTTATTTACTAATTAACATTATATAATGTTAATGTGTAATAGGAGAAAAAAGTGCCAGATAGTCCTGGATTGAGGGATAACCGCTGTTCCTCAAGGTGACAACCATGGTTTAATCAACTGTATGAAACATGAAGGAACAAAGGGAAAAAGAGCAGCTCCATGAGGGATCACCTGGCTCACAGCTTGGGACTGGGTGGGGACTGGAGCAGCCTGGTCCTTGGAAGGTGTCCCTGGTCCATGGAGGGGTGCAGCTGGGTCATCTGCTGCTCCCCTCCAGCCCAAACCAGTCTGGGACTCTGGGACATCTGAACTTTGCTGTTTGGAGCCTTCCACCTCCTTGCCAGCTCTTCCAAGACTGAGTGACCTCTACTGCACAAGTCCAACCTGAAGGTGAAACCAGGTTGTCTCAAGGCTGCTTTTGGTCTGATTTGGTCCCTTTTAGCTGCTCATGAGAATGTTCCCAGAGTGATGAGGTGTTTGCTGCTGCAGGATAATCACATTGCATAAAGCTTCTGCCCATTGTGGAGCTAATAAAACCAGCAGCAACATCTATCTTGGCCCAAAGAGGCTGGGAGTTTATTAAAGTTCTAAATTATGAATGCTGCTAATGCAGGGTAATAAGTGCAAGCAGCACAGTGTGAGCACTGATCATTCTCCTATTTTTGTCTACTATTGTGTAGTTATTAGACACCTTGTCCTTTATTAATCTCCTTTGACCTTCTTCCACAAATTCTCCTTCTCATAAAATTGAGTAACTGCTGAGGATCAGAATGTGCCCAGGAGGGCCTGGGGGGATGAGGCACAGTGTGGACAAAATGCAGCTGATGAAGAAAAATGCTCCTGGTGAGGCCACCCTGACTCCTCCGAGCTGGGACGGGACCTGTGGGGCTCAGAGCTGAGGAGGAGGCCTGGGGTGGGGGAGAATTGAATTTCATTGTTTTAATGGAGACTTTGGGGGCTGAGAAAGGGGCTCAGTCTGGAGCAAAGGAGGCTCAGGGGGCCCTTGTGGCTCTGCACAGCTCCTGCCAGGAGGGCACAGGGACAGGAGCAGAGGGAACGGCCTCAGGGTGGGCACAGCAGGAATTTCCCCATGGAAAGGGGGCTCAGGAACTGCCCAGGGAGGTTGGAGTGCCCATCCCTGGAGGTGTCCAGGGAACCCTTGGAAGTGGCACTCAGAGCTCTGGGCTGGGGACAAGGTGGGAATGGGGCACAGCTGGGATTTGATGGTCTCAGAGTTCTTTTCCACTCAAAATGATGATGTGATTTTGGGATCTGATGCATAAATCAATATCTACTGCCAGCAGCAGGAATTCCTCCAAGGAAAAAGTTGTTAAACATTGGAATGGGCTGCATTGGAGTGCCCATCCCTGGAGGTGTCCCAGGAATTCCTGGAGGTGGCACTCAGGGCTCTGGGCTGGGCATTGGGCACAGCTTGGACTTGATGATCCCAGAGGGCTTTTCCACCCTAAATGATTCTGTGAGCTGAGATTTACTTCAGCAGAATACCCAAATGTCATTTCTGAGCTTTGAATGACAATGATTTGAATATTAACAACTCCCCATTTCCTGAACACTGTGGGAGAGGAATAAAGAACCCTTCAGGCAGGGGACAAAAGAAACCCAGAATCTTCTTTCCAAAGTCCTTGTTGAGAATTCAGTGCAGGATCTCCCACACTGGAAGGCAGCCAGTGAGTGCTCCCACAGCTTTTCCCTTTGTTTTATGGCAGACTGAAGGATCAAGGATGTGCCCACCTGCAGCAAGGACGGAGATGGAAAAGAGCTCAGCACTTTGCTCACTCCCTGTCAGCACAGAGCACAGTCCCAGACCCTGTTTCTCCTGGAATCCACGTGGCAGCAGCTGACAGCTATAGAGTTCAATCATTGCTTTTGCCTGAAAAATGCCTGTACTGTGTACAAATTTAAATATTCATGGCATTTGCAACTTACTCATATCAATCACAACACTGCCACTGGAGTGAGACAGGTGTGAAGCCTCTGCTGAGAAGTTATTTCCTAAAAAAAGTTTAATTTTTTTCTCTTCATTATGTTTTTTTCCCTTCTGTACAGCATAGTGAAGAAAACCCCCTAAGTTTAGAGTTGATCGTTCTATTCTGGTTGTCTGAAGAAACATTAAATAAAATGTTTGACAGCTTTAAATAAATTACACATTTGAATGAATAAATAAATAGCTGAGGTATTAGAATTGAAGAACCAGCAGCTGATTAGTAAAGCCTCCAGAGAAGTGAGGGTTATGTTCTTGCAGAAAAGGCTGGATTTGAAACATGCTTGTTACAGCAGGTGGCTAAAGAGTGTTCTCCCAGCATGGAGAATAACTGCTTTTAGGGACTATTACCATTATTTCATGTGTAAGCAATAAGAAAATTAAAAAGACACCAAATTCTCAACCCAAGCCAGCAGAATCCCCTGTTCCCATCATTTCTGGGCTCTGTGGGAGGGAAGAGCTCCTGGAATGGGGGCACTGTGGGCAGCAGTGACCCATCCATGGTGTTCCTGCAGCTCCCCAGGAGCACAGGCACCATCCCAGCCTGGAATCCTGGGGACTTTCAGAAGCCCAGGAGTTGTCATGTTTCACATTCAGCACATCTCAGGTGGTCCCAGGGGGCTGGGAGCAGCAGGAATGTCCCTGTGCCTACCTGGGACATCACTGCTCATTCCCAGGGGCTCCAGTCCCAGCAGGAGCTCCCCTGCCCCATCCCTGGCTAAAGGCTGACAGTTTTTGGGTTTGCTTTTCATTGAACACCCCCTGAGAGGTTTTGTTTAGTTGTTCCCTTCACCATCTCAGGAGGAAGAGGCTGGAGCAGAGAAAGCATCAAATATTTTAGTGACAGGACAAGGGGAAATGGTTTTAAATCAAAAGAGGATAGATTTGGGTTGGATTTAAGGAAGAAATTGAGCCCTGTGAGGGTGGTAAGGCTCTAGCACAGGGTCCTCAGAGAAGCTGTGGATCCCTGGATCCCTGGAAGTGTCCAAGGCCAGGCTGGACAGGGCTTGGAGCACCCTGGGACACTGGGAACTGTTGGAACAAGATCATGTTTAAGGTTCCTTCCATGCCAACCCATTCCATGATTCCATGATGAGCTCTTTGGAACATCCCCACTTTCCAATTCACCACTCAAGAGACAAAGGTTGGCTTTTCTTGTGAGCAAACAGAGCCTCCCCAGTGCTGCAGAAGCTGTTTTTAATTAAGTAGAGGAATGGAAAACTTTCCAAAAGCACTTCTGGCACTCAGGGTCTGATAGAGGCAGCTTGGCACCACAGGGAAGAGAGAAGGAGCAAGGTGAGTGATGGAAGGAAGGAGCTGTCCTGGGCTTCAGCTCAGTGTCCTGCTCCTCAGGTGACCTCTGCATGAGGGTGGAGGGGACAAATTTATTGCCAGCACGGGTGCCGCCTCCCTGGCCCATCTGTCAGTCATGGGATGTGCTGCAATGCAGAGTTGGAGTTCAGAGATGCCAAAATCAAGCAATTTATTCTCATTTTTAATGCACCGGGACAAATTTACTGCCTTAACCCATCCACAGCCTCCTCCCCTCCCATCTCCTCAGCCAAACAAGGAGGTTCATGGCCAAGGAGTGAAATCTCATGGCCAAGGAGTGAATTCTCATGGCCAAGGAGTGAATTCTCATGGCCAAGGAGTGAATTCTCAGGACAAGGGGCACCAGGGTTCCATCAGTTGAATTTATGTGCCCCTGGCACAGCACAAACCAGAGGGGCATCGACACCTCTCCCTGCCTCGTGGATCTGGGAAAAGCCTGGCAGGAGTTCTGTCCATCCAAAACCCAAAATACCCCCCAGACCCATGGAGAAGAAGGTGAAGAAGAACAACCAGCCACCATCCTGAACCCTCCATCTTGCTTTATATATATTACTGTATTCTAAACCCTTAAACTCTGAGTTTTCCACCCTGTGATATCACACACTTCTATCCAAACTCCTCGCCCACAATCCCAGTTCCATCATTCCATTGTGGAAGCTTCTCCACAGCCTCAGCTCAAATGCAGTGTTCTCTTGGGGGATCTGTGCCTTTCAGCACAGAAAGTTTAAAATTCTCAGCATCCAGAGTTCCAACAGAGTTCCAGCCAGGACACAGAGGAATGGAGAGGAATGGCTGGAGCAAACATGGAATGCTCTGTGCTGGAGCTGCCATCCCCACTGCGAGGGGCGAGGACACTGGTGTGGACCAGGAGCTGTTTGGACCCAGCCATCTCTCTCCTGCTTTCATTAAACCCCACACAGAAACCATTAAAACCCTGCCTGGGATTATCCTGTAAGGTCTGTTCATCCCTGTATAGCCAAACACTTATTTATTTTGTTTATTAGCTGTGTTTACTCATCAGCTCTACCTTCTGAGCAGCCTCAAACCTCAGTTTGTTTTAGTCTTTACCCAAGCAACATCTGTCACAAGCTGCTTCCTCAGCCTGCCCCTTTTCTACCCCTCAACTTGCTTTTTCTGCTTTCCCAAGGTAATTTTTAGGCGTGTGAAAGGAGAATAAAATTAGTTTCCTTTGCAGAATCCCCCCTTCCCACAGCTGGACAAAGCAGGGAGCAAAGCAGAAAACAGATCTTGGAAAAATATTTCAGCCACAGCCTTCACTCCATGAGGGGTGAACGGGAATGGTCCATGGAAACAAGTGGAAATTTCTGTTGGAATCTTCATTTTATTTTATTATCTTTATATTATATTATCTTTGTATTATTTATTTTATTATCTTTATATTTTATTTATTTTATGTATTTTAATTATTTTGTATTATTTATTATCTTTATATTGTATTATGTTTAATTTTATTTTTATTTTATAAAATAAAATAAAAAATAAATTTAAAACAAAGGTGGTGGGAATTGGTGGTTCTGAACTGGCTGAAAGAGGGGAAATTTACATTTCAGGGACACCTTGAACATTGAACCCTGAAATTCACATTTCAGGGACTCCTTCCACTACCCCAGGTTGCTCCAAGCCCTTTCCAGCCTGGCCTTGGACACTCACATGGAAGAATTCCTTCCCAATATCCCACCTAAATCTCTGCTCTCTCACTTTGAAGCTTTTACCCATCCGTCCTTTCTCATGTCATCAGTACTCACTATAGATTTTAAAAACTCAAAGCAAAATTTAAACAACTTCTGATTTTCTCTCTCCAGAAAGAAAATAAAAAGGACAGATATAAATATTTTCCCCACCTCCTAAATATTTTTCTAAACAATTCTCAGTTTGTCACCAAAGCCACCTGCCAGATTCCTGATTGCAGAGGGGAAACCTCAGCTTCCAGTGTGTTTATAAAAGGTAATTCCCAGGGAACACTGACTTTTTAAGGATATTTAAGATATTGAAAGTTTCCCTGTTGCTCAAAGTCAACAGAAAGTTAATTTTGGGGTAAGACCAAGAATAGAAAGATTCAACAGTGGAAGAGATGGGTGTGGATAATTGTCTGAGTACATCAGAGGAGTTCTGTGATAGGAATTATCCTGATCATTACCAGTTGTGCCAATCATAAATTCCACACTGGGGATAGGAACTCAGGATAGAAATTGATGGAGATTTTGTTGAAGTGTCAGTGCACTTCATTTTTATTTATTGATTCCATGTTTGTGAGCTCACTTTCTAGTTTATTTTTCTTTTCTTTTCCCACATTACTCAGATGGTGGATGCTGATGTATGTGCAGAGTTACAGCACTGAATGGGCCCAAAAATCTTTAGGCAAAACTCCATTTATTTCAGATTCAAGAAATAGGATGAGCTGACTTTATTAAAAAAAGGAAGATTGAAAACTCCGTGAGGTGAGACACTTTTTAATGAAAACCCGTTAAATTATTTGCTGAGGTAAAATAAGTGTTTAATGGAGAAACATTTAAAATTTAATTGAGTGCTGAGATTATTGGGTGAATTATGTGAGGCACCCACATGAGGTGCAGCTTTCTCTTGCCAGTGAAAACACTCAGAAAAACATGTTTATAAAATTATTTTGAAACAACAACAATAAAATAATGGAATCTTTGTTGTAAAATGTTCTGCTGTTTTACTACTCACATCAGCAGAGAAAATTAAACAGAATAATTTGGGGGAAGGAGGAATGAGGGGAGCTGTGCTTAAATTTGAGGACTATAACTGAAAATTCTGTTTGGAATTATAGCTGGATAATTAAATAAGGGATTTCATCTGCTATGTAATATGAGTTTAAGTGACTAACTGATAACTCTAAATAAAATTTGCCATGGAATCCCAGACTGGTTTGGAAGGACCTTAAAGCCCAAATAGTTGCACCCATGGCAGGGACACCTCCCACTGTCCCAGGTGCTCCCAGCCCCAGTGTCCAGCCTGGCCTTGGGCACTGCCAGGGATCCAGGGGCAGCCACAGCTGCTCTGGGCACCTGTGCCAGGGCTGCCCACCCTGCCAGGGAACAATTCCCAATTCCCAATCTCCCATCCAGCCCTGCCCTCTGGCACTGGGAGCCATTCCCTGGCTCCTGTCCCTCCATGCCTTGTCCCCAGTCCCTCTCCAGCTCTCCTGGAGCCCCTTTAGGCCCTGAGCTCTCCCTGGAGCCTTCTCCTCTCCAGGTGAGCACCCCCAGCTCTCCCAACCTTTTGGTGAGACATTTTTCTCTGCTGTTCTCCAGTCCTGGATAATTTTCCAGAGCAATCTCCTCCAGTGGCTGCAGCCCCTGTTGTCCTTCTGCCCCATGTGAAATTACTCCCTCCAGGTCAACACAGAGGGACTTTAAAACTGGAAATCTTCCACTGCCCATGGATTAATTCCTTTGCAAAACAAGGAGAAATTACAGTAACTTAAAAAAATATAGTCATGGACTGATGAAAAATTTTCTGGGAAGCACCAGCTGAGTCAGACATACAGAATCCTTCCAGCTATTTCCAGTTTATTTATAGTGCTTGAGAAAATATTCCTAATATTAGACCTTGCCAGACTATGTGTCAGATTGCCACTCTAATTCCTCCACCAGCAACACACATGCTTTTCCAACTGATCACATTTGTGTTGGTTTAAAACCCATTATTTTTTTGGTGTTATTTTTAAATTGCAAATTTATTTTAGATTTGCTGTAGAGCTAGCATAGGACAGTCTTAATTTTTTCTTCACAGCACATTATTTTATTAACATTTCCATCTAGCTAGAGATTTTTCAAAATTGTGGTTAAAAAAAAACCTAAAAAACAAAACAGAATTATTAATAAAAACATTTTTTTTAAAAGAAAAAGTAGTTGGGTCTCATGGTTAATATTAAGAAGTCCAGAGAGATGATGCACCTTGTCCACAGAAAAACAGGAATATAATCTTGATGATTATGTCCTTGCTTATTGCAGGGGATGGAGTAGACAATTTTTAAGCTCCCTTCCAATCCAGCCCAACCCAACCCAACCCAACTCAACCCAACCCAACCCAACCCAACCCAACCCATTCCATGATTCCACCTCAGGCTATGTGATCTTTCCTTTTAAATTCTTACCCTCTATCAAAACCAGAATATTTTAGAAAATGTTGCTGTTTTAATGCTAAAAGAGCCACCCTCGAGCTAATCCAGCCAGGCTGAACTTTGCTGTTAAACTCAGTAATTAATCTCAGTCTCATCTGAGAACCAGATTTCAGCCCGGAGTGAAAACACACGGCTGAATTAGAAAAACCCCAAAAATAGAAATTCTGCACGTAATCACCGCCACAAACCTTCACTGGGGCCCCTGTAGGATCATAAAAGACATTTAGTAAACAACAAGGTGCCTAATGATGCAGGGAGCTTTTCATCCAGCACTTAGAGACAACTCACTACACATAATTAGAGCATTACCAGAGTCATCCGACGGCGATGACAGCCATCCACAAATGTCACCTGCCTCCAAATCCAGCAGCAATTCTGGTTGCTTTATGTGCAGAGCTTTAAAATTCAGACAGAGAAGATGACAAAACAAAGCTAATGACAGAGTTCATGTCTTGTTTTGGAGCAGCAGTGAAATTTGGAAGTGGATTTTTTTTTTCTCCTGCGTAATTTGCTGGATTTTGTAATAAAATCTTGTGGTAGAACCAGATTATTTGGGTGTTTGTTGGGAAAAAGTTGTGTTTTCTACCCCTCAGGAAGCAATTCATTGGTGCACTTGGGGATAACTCAATGTGCATTCACAGGAATCTCTTCTTGGCCTGGTTCTCTTAAGTATTTCCATTTATGTAAAAATTACAGTGTCACACAATAGAAAAGAACCCAAACAACCAGAACTGAAGATTGCCCCAGGAAAATGATTAATTGGGACACACTCAGAAAGGCAAAATTCAGGTAGGAGTGGCTTTCTATGCAGTGATTCTTCAGGAATTGCTGGAAGAGGGAGGATATTGAATACGAGCTGTTATTGTGCAAAAGAGAGGTTTAATTTAAGAGATAATTTCAGAACGGTCACAGCCGAACTGTAGAAGTTCAAAAAAAACCCCCACGACTCTTTAACAAGAAGTTTAAAGTTCTGATTTAGTTTAATATAAGGAAAGAATGACTAAGGGAGGCTGTTTGAGGGGCATAAACCAGCAGCCAGCTGTTCTTGTCCACTGGAAATGAGGAAAATGAGCCCAACTCAATGGCAGCAGGAGACATCTGAAGAATTCCTAATTGCTCTTGCAGAAGCTGTCTAGACTTCCTCATTCCCAGTGTCTGGAGCATTGCTGCTGGCTGTTGTCACAGCAGGATTGTTGTTCAGAAGAATGGTTTTGCTTGGAGGCAACACAAGATCTGGGCCTGAACCATCTCTGGAGTCTCTTTCAGCTTTTGTTCAGGAGTTGATTTTTCTGACTCACAGCATCAAACCCCCCACATCTGTTGGTTTAGTGCTGTTTGTGCCAGGCAGGAGCCACCTGGGAGAAGAAGGAGGAGAAGAGGAAACATCTTTTGAAGCCAAACATGGTGGTGACACATGGGAGGCCTCGGCCTTGCTGACTGAGGCCTGGATTGGAAATACAAAATGGAAATCCACACTCTCTGTTTAGTCACTGGGAGACAAATGGTTTCACAAGCCTGGACTTTCCATTCTCCTTGTTATTTTCCCCCCTCAGGGCAGTCCTTTCCAGCTTCTAAAGTCTCATGTTTCCATGGGAAACATGATGGAAAAGAGGGGGCATTGTTATCTTGGGAGATATGGAGCAATTCCTGAAGGGAAAACACTTTCATTCCTGAGGTGTAATTTGAAGGTGCTGCTCACAGCCCACTGTAAAAGGCTTTTTAGATGTGTAAGAATTAACTGATTACTGCTGTATTAATGAATTCCTGCAAGGAGAACACAAAGGATACACCAAGGAACACAGAAATCACAGAAATCTCTCTTCTGAAGGCTGCAAGAGCTGAGTTCATCAACAATGTAGAAAACCTTTGACTGAGTCAACACACAGCATTTTTTGAAGTGTTTGTCTCACGCAGTTCAGGAGTCGATTTGCTGTCAGAATATTTGTTCTGGACCTGTCAGGAATCTCCTGTAGGAGTAACAGCTCTGTTTGCAGAAATCTCTGCTGAAAATCACCACCATTTCTGCTAGCTGGTCATGTTTCCTAAATCCAGAGATATTTTCTCAATCTGCCTTCAAAATTGACCAGGTATCCCTAAGGAGGACTTGGGAAAAGAAGTCAATTAATATATTGCTGGTATTAGCTGGTAATCTGCTAAATTACTGCAGAAATCATCAGTGAACATTACTTTTATTTTCATTTTTGGATGAGTAACCCTCAGAAAGCTTCACAACTCCGTAATGTGTGCAAACATCTTGTAAGAGGGACTGTTTTGTCTTTTATTCTATTAATTCTTTTATCAAAGGGGAATAGGAACCCCTGGGTACATTTTATCAGCAAGCAAAACATTGCAATCTGAAATAATCCCATGCAGAAATCTGCCAAGAACATTGGGAAAACAGCTTTTCCTGCAGGTGTTCATGTGCTGAATCAGAAGTCAAGCCTCAGAAACATACAGGGAGAAAATAAAGATGTTTGTCATGCCTGACATGCCACCACTTTCATTTTTCCAAAAGGAGCTTTCGAAATCTTCCCCTGAAGTGTCTGTTTGAGTTTGACTGAAGGTCAACATGTCCTCCTTGTGAAATGAGAAGTGCCCAATTACCCTGTAGTTAATGAGGGGACAGTTAATGAGATCTGTAGAGAAACATGACTCTGTAAATAGTCAATATTGCAGAACTTGTGTTGCTATCCCAGGATCTGACCCAATCCCCCCTGGGATCCAGCACCATTCCCTGCCCATGGGAGCCTGCTCCAGCCAGCACATCCTCCTGGGACACATCAGCTTTGCTGTGACACAAAATCTGTCCCTTCTTGTCGCTTTTCTGTGTTCAGTGAACAATTGGGATCCACCCCTTAAATGCTCTATTTCTTCTGCCAGACTTGCTGGCAATTAGAAGAGCAATTAGGATTTCTGTGTAGCTCATAATAAACTCTGGTGGAACACAGAGTTCTCCACTGTGCTGGGAATCTGTGGTTTGGAAGATGGATATTCCCAGCCTGTCAGAGACCCAAACTGCAATTTTAAAGTGCAGTTGTCCTGAGACACTTCACGAGTTACCAGGGAATCCAAACCAGCACGATGCACTTACCTGTCCCAAATACATGTGCACCTTTTCAGTTTAAATTTGACTATTTCATATCCTGACTTCATTGGTTAACTGACTTCAAATATTCAATTAATTTTTGTTGATAAGAGACCCTCTAATTGAGTAGTACTGTCAAAATCTATAATGATCTTTATGGATGCTGAAAACAGGCAGGTGTCCCAAATATCTTCCTGGAATGAGTTTTTGTTTAGTTATGGAATAACTTAAATTTCAGAATCTGGTCTGGATCTTTATCTGCTGCTGGCAGTATGCAGTGATTTATGTATCATATCCCAAAATCACAGAATCATTTTGGGTGGAAAAAACCTCTGAGACCATCGAGTCCAAGCTGTGCCCCTTCCCCACCTTGTCCCCAGCCCAGAGCCCTGAGTGCCACCTCCAGGAATTCCTGGGACACCCCCAGGGATGGGCACTCCAACCCTCCCTGGGCAATTCCAAGGCCTGAGCCCCCTTTCCATGGGGAAATTCCTGCTGTGCCCACCCTGAGCCTCCCCTGGTGCAACATTTCCTCTGCTCCTGTCCCTGTTCCCTGGAGCAGAGCCTGAGCCCCCAGCTGTGCCCTCCTGGCAGGAGCTGTGCAGCAGCAAAGTCCCTCCTGAACCTGCTTAAAATAGACCCAACAATAGGAAAAAAAAAAAACAAAAAACAAAAAAACAAACCCAAACCCAAGAAACTGAGGCGAAATCCATAAAACAAAGAAATTTTCAGTGCTACTCCCATTTGGTACCTGCAGCTCCATCGTGGCTCTGGCTGCCCACAGAGCAGGGACCCAGCTGTCCCCTGCAGCCCCAGAGGTGTCATCTGTGCTGGGGCCATCCCAAGTGTCCTCAGAGATCAGGGAGTTCCAGCATCTCCCCCAAAGCCAAGTTTCTGGAGCTCCCAGCTCGTGCCCATGCCTCAGGCAGGGTAAAGCAGCAGCCACATGATGGCAAGGGGTCCAAATTCCCCTAAATCCCTGGAGAAGTCTGCCCTGGGGAAAAGAGTGCCCCTGGCTCACTGCAGCTTCATCCTCCCCTCATCCTCCTCTCCAAGCAGGATTATTATACAGCAAAGAGAGCAGTTTCTCCTCCTGGCTGAGTTTCCACGGGTGTTTTACCCATGTTTTTTTGTTTTGTTTAGGGTGCTTTACCTCTCTGGTGGTGTCAGCAGCATCCCTGGCCAGGTGTGGGGCTGGATTCCCTCTTTTCTCCACTGGCTCTCCCCTGTTTTGCAGGGAATCCATTGAAATGAATGGCACTGCTGGGAGAGAGCATGACATAATCTGCACCAGTGTTGTAAAATGTTTTATGTCCTGAATTCCCTCCCAGAGGAAAATTTTTGCAGCCAATTAAAGCAATGGATTTAAATGTGCTTGTTGTTGTTGCTGAGCAGTGAATATTCCACTCAGGAATTCCAATGGATATGGAGAATAGGACATTCTCAGGGTGTGGAAGGGGCACAGACAACACAGTTCCAATTCTGGCATGATTTAAGCTCCAATACCTGCTGTCAGCTCATGACAAACCAGATCCTCCCTGCACAAAACCAATATTTCAGTGCTGCCTAATGAGATCTTGGATCATTGGAGAAATGTTTGTTTCCAAGGAGAAAACAGAAGCAATTAATTTGGTCTCACATCCTAGAAGGTTGTTTTGGGAAAAAATACCCCACACCACAAAGAGCTTCAAGCAGGAGTTGTGGGCTGGTGTGTTGAAACCAGCTCACAGAAAACTTGGAGTCACTTAAAATTTTATCATTACTTTTTAAAAATAATGTATTTAATTGTTTTAAATCTATTAATGCGGGAAAAAATGGGTTAGGTTTGCCCTGAGCTGAGTCTGGTGGCAAAAGCCAGGGAGAATTCCTGGTTCAAGGTGCAGGACAGAGCCACAGAGCTCTGGAGTGTCCAGAGAAGGACAACAGGAAAGTTCCCACCCCTGCAGGTGCCCAGGGAACACTGGAGTGGCACTCAGGGCTCTGGGTTGGTGACAAGGTGGGGACTGGGCACTCAGTGACCCTGGAGCTCTTTTCCAGCCTCCAGGACCTGTGGATTCTGTGCTATCACAGGCAAATCTCCTCAGGCCAAAGCTTGGAGAAGGGGTCCTGAAATTCCTCATGGCTTCAGCTTGCTGAGAGATAAAAAAACCCCAATAAAAAAAAACAATAAATAAAAGAAGTGAATCACAAGCACAAAAAGTCAGTGCCTGAGTCTGGGGCCAAAGGAGATCAGCACCTGTAAGGGAAATTATTACCTCTGACATGAAACACATCTCCTGCTGCTCTCCAGTGCCAGGCTGCAATAAATCCTCTGTCTCTCCAGCACAGGATCAATTGGGAATCCCCCCTGAGCCCAGAGTTGTGCCTCTGAGCCTCACCCTCCTTTTACAACAGTTCTCTTCCCAGTGATGGCTCCATCAGCTTTAAAAAGCTGAGCTGCATTTTTCTGGCTGCTGCAGGAAACCTGAAATGAGCATTCTGAGCACAGGAATTGTCTCAAAACCCACCATGGCCATTGAAATGTCAATGCTGCCGCTGCTGAAGTTTTAACAAAATCAGGATTAAGGATTTGATGGAAACATCCCAAAATTTTGGCACCAGGACCCAGAACTGCAGCCTGTGCTGCCCTCAGAACCCAGAGCTGTCAGGGTTTGCTCCAGGGACTCAGCAAAATGTTGGACACCAGTAAAAACCCATGGATCTAAAAAGGCAAATTCATTTTAATTTGTATCTCAAACCTTCAATTAATTTCACTGTTAATTGAAAAATAATCAGCTCCAAACCTTGTGGTGTCTGAGCTGCAGAGGAACCTGAGATGGTCACACAGTCCATGAAGGTGGAAGGTGCTAAAAGTGCCTCATGATCTGGCCACCCTTGTTTAACAAGATATTTCAGACAAAAAGCATTCATTGTTTTATTATCATGTACCTCTGTTTGGAAAAGAAATATCACTACAGATTATCAATTACTTTCTGTTCTGAAAAGATGTTGACCTCAAATATCACCCACAGCTTAGCTGTGGGATAAAACCCCCCACTGTAATTTTTTCTGTGCAAAGCCTCAGTCCCAGTTATTAACCAGCTGGTGGCAGTGTCCTCATTAGGAAAAGGTAAAAGGCATCCCACTCATTTCCCAAGGAATCCACTCTTTCTGCTATTAAAGTGGGAGAATCTTCCTTGTTCCTTGGTTTCCTTTGTTAAAATTCAAAGGAAATCCATACAGGATAAAAGCTCCTCGGTCACTGCTGCAGAATGCTCTGTTTTTTACAGGTTATGGACTATTTTACTGCCCTTTGGAGCCTGCCTGTTGTTCCTGCTGCTGGAATTCTGGTCTAAGAGAGCTCCTTGCTTTCCTCTGCAAGTTAGTTCAGATTTCAAACAGAGGTGCTGGAATGAAATAAAACCATGACAGATTTAATCCTGGCTTCTGCCCACTGGATTTGTGGGATTTGTGTTTGGGGAGAGAGGCTGGAAATGGCTTCTGGAAAGGGAGGGCATGGCCAAATTCCCTTACTCTCCCCACACACCCAGCAATGGCTCCTTCCCATCCCTCCCCTGAATCTCAATTTAAGCCAGACCTGTGTGCAGGAGAGCCCCATCTCTGCCCGTGGAATTCATTAAACAGAGATAACAAACATTCGTCAGCATTTAGCAGGAGCAGCTTGCAGCATCCAGCCTGGAAATTCCTTCCCAAGCCCTCCCTCCTGAGCTGCCAGCAATGCACCTTGCCGTGTATTCCACGTAATATTTAAAGTTTTCCAGCCTGGAATCACAGGAACAAGGATCCTGAGGGATCACTAGAACTCATTCCACGTGATATTTAAAGTTTTCCAGTATGGAATCACAGGCACAAGGATCCTGAGGGATCACTGGAACTCATTCCACGTGATATTTAAAGTTTTCCAGCCGGGAATCACAGGATTCTGAGGGATCACTGGAAGCCATTCCAGGTGATATTTAAAGTTTTCCAGCCTGGAATCACAGGATTCTGAGGGATCACTGGAAGCCATTCCAGGTGATATTTAAAGTTTTCCAGCCTGGAATCACAAGTACAAGGACACTGAGTGAAGTGGAAGACATTCCATATGATATTTAAATTTTCCAGGCTGGCATTACAGCCACAAGGATCCTAAGGGATCAGTGGAAGATATTCCATGTGATATTTCAAGTTTTCCAGGCTGGAATCACAAGCACAAGGATCCTGAAGGATCAGTGGAACCCATCCCACATGATGTTTAAATTTTCCAGGCTGGAATCACAGGCTCCTGAGTGATCAGCAGAAGCCATTCCAGGTGAAATTTCCAGTTTTCCAGGCTGGATTCCCAGGCACCAGGACCCTGAGGGATCAGTGGGAGCCATCTGGCCCCTGTGCCTGGCAGCACCATCCCCCTGGCAGCACAGGGGGCCCGAGCCCTCCTCCCCGTGGGTGCCACCCGTGCCATCTGCACCAGCTGCCTCTGCCCACAGGTGTGCCCAAAACTGCTGCCAGGGCAGGTGGGAACACCTCCTGGAGGGCTGGGAAACACACCAGCTGGAAAAAAAGAACAAAACTCTCTTTTTTTTGTGTGGCAGGAAAAGCTCCAGCAGCTCCAGCAGGGAGTGGATCCCGACTGCTGCTGCTCCCCTCCACATCCCCCCATGCCACCCAAAGCAGTGCAGGTGCAGGAGCTGCGGGGATAATCCTCCATGAGGGATGTCCTGGGCTTTGGGAAAGGCTGCTGAGCCCCTGGGAGCACCTGCAGTGCAGTTTGGGCATGGCCAGTCGAGGTGGCAGCTCTCCAAGGCTGGCACTTCCCTCTCCTCTGAGCACCAGGAGGGCTCAGCCTGCTTTGGATTCTCTGGAAAACAAGGAATAAACACTTGCTAACGTCAGTAAACCTGCTGGGCTTTTGGAGCCAGTGCTCTGGGAGACTGGCAGAGCTTTTTTTCATAGTTTTCAGCTTGGATTTGCTTCTCCTTTCTTGTCCAGGAGACCAGAAATCAGTGCAGGTAATTCTGAGGTTAAAAATACACAAGAAATGGAAAAAAAAACCCAACACACCTGCATGTGTCTCTTCAGGAAATCTGTCATGCAGCTCAGCAGAAAGGTCACACTGAATTTCAGTGTCACTGGTGGCTTCCAGGCCTGGGAAGGACATGGGACATGGGATGTGTGTGCAGGTGGGTGAACATCCTGGCTCTGCTCTGCAAGGAGATGGAGCAGGAGCTGGACAGCTGGCAGGGAATGCTCCTCGCTGTGACTCTGTCAGGAGTGATTGATTTCCACAGGTCACTTCATTCATTATGATCTGGCATTTTCCAGTGGAAAACTGTTTGGAGAAAAGTCCTGGCCAGCCTGATTTCAACCCTTCTGGGGCTTATTTAATTCCTGGCCTTTTTCAATTCTTGGTGAGCGCACAATTTCTGCATTTATTGCAAATGTTTGGAATAAAATTTGCCCCTAAACCCCCCTAGGGGACACATTTCATTATCCCTTTGTCAAGTTTAAAAAACCCCACTGTAAATATTTCTCTGTGAATAAGTGATTGATGTTTCAATCAGGTTTGGATTTGCATCCACCTTGGTGTCCTTCCCCTGTGAATATTGCTGGGAGCTGCCTGAGTGATCAAAAAATTAAACATTGCAGTCTGGAGTGTTTTGGGAACACCTTTCATGTTTATTCCCCAAGCCCTTCTCCCTGGAAAAGCAGCATTGGTGCCAGGGTGTGGATTGGTGGTGACACCAAAAATGTGAAATCCTCAGAAATCTGCTGGGGGGCAGCAAGGGAAAACAAATGCCCCAAATCTGCTGAGGTGAACTCACAGAGCAGGACCTCACACTGGGACCACTCCCTGTGTTCACTACCCTTTGATATTCATGCAAATATTGAATTTTCCTCTTTTTTGGGCATCTTTGATATTTTTAAATCACGTTTGTTGCAATAGGAAGCGGTAACAGATCCAGGACGTGTTTATTTTACTTCATCTGAGTGTTTTAACAACTGTCATGAAATATTCTGTAGTTAGAGTTCACCTTTCCATGGAAAACAGAATCATGGAATGGCTGAGGTCAGAAGTGGTCACAAGGCATCATCTGATTCCATCCCAGTAAATGTTCATCCCACTAAAAAGCAAGAAGGAAACAGATGGAGCCTCACCTGGGGGAGGATTTGAGAAACAAATGGAATTTGAGGCTCGGATTTGGCTTTTCCAGGAAGTTCAGCTGCATTTGCTGCTTTTGAAAGCCCCAAATTTCAAATGCTCCTCTGCTTTTCTACTCCAAATTCTGTTCATCCAGTCCTTGTCCCTCCATCTCCCTGGGCTGCTTTCTAATCCCTTTGCTTGGATTTGCTGACGTTAGAGGGCACTCTCCCATTTTCCTGCTTTTTTCCCAAGGTTTTTTAACCAGCTCCGGTTGCAAAGTGCTTCGGCAGGCTGGGGCTGAGGGCACAACCATGCTCCAAACAAAAGCTGCTATTCTCATTTAAAAACTACTACAGGGCTGGGAAATCTTCTCTCAAAACCGACTTTTTAATGATATCTGCATGGCTGGGAGGGTGGGCAGTTGATAAAACCTCACACAAATGAAATATTTCCTGTTGCAACAGCTCTCTGTGAGGGATCCCTGATTTCCCAGCTGGAATTTGTGGGAATTAATGCAGTGGAGCCCTTCCTTGACATTGCAGGGTATTAAACTAGAGGTGGCTAAAAGGTGACCACGAATTTTGTGTGATGAATATCTCCTAAATCCTCCAACCTCTTCAATTCACTTCCAGAAGTGTTTTGAAATTACAGACGAGCCAGAAAAAAAATAGGGAAAAAAAAAAAAAAGCCAAAGACCAAAAGTTGCTTTAAAATGTGTAGGAAAAGTGTTTCTGAATCAGCCCAAGGAATGTCTCATAGCCATAAACCCACAAAGCATCCAGAATGCCATTCCAACATCCACTGTGGCAATATTCATAAATCAAAGCCGAGGTGCTGTGAGCTTCCAACTTTTTTTTAGGATGGCATTCATCTTCCTGACAAAAATAATCATGGAATGCTAACCTGCAGCGGCTTCAGGCTTGCTAGGAAAGTATTACCACTTCTCCCATCCCCAGTCACACCTAATTTTTAAGCTAAGCTTGTCATCATTAAAAAAAATAAATAGCAAAATGTACAGAAGTCACCACAGATTTTTATCTCCCCTGGAACCTTTTCTTGTGGAAGTTGCAGGACAAAACACCCCCCCCAAAATATGGGAATTAGAGATCCAGTTTTAACCCATCCTTGCTGCTCTGGGAATCTCCCCCGTGCCAATCCCTGGTTATCCATTGTTCCCATAATCAGTTATGATTTTCCCTGCAGTTGTGTTGACACAAATTAATTTGCAGTGTCTGGATGCCACACAAATTCCAAGTGGGAGCAGAGAATCCCATCAATAGAAGAGTGGAAGGAAAAAGGACAAGTTCAAAATTTTGGATGTAAGAGCCAAGTGCAGAGGCAGAATCAGGCAGAATCCTGCCCAAGGTGGCACAGGGAATGTGGAGGAGTTTCCTGTAGGAAAAGGAGAAATGGTCCCATTGTTTGACGGAATTTTTGCCAGGCTACATGTCAGGTGTGCAGCATTCCTGCCTGGAAAACTCGGTTCCTGATTCCTTCCTGGATTTGCCTCTGCAACCCATAGCACCAAATTATTACCAGAGCAGGAAGAATCCCTCCCCTCTCCCCCTCTGGCAGGTGAAATCCACTTTTTATTTCCAGAGAAAGGGAAGCATTTCCTCAAGGTCAGGCCTTCAGAAGTGACTCAGAAATCAGAGCTGTCAGTGACCCCGAGCAGAATCCCCTGGGTTTGCTCCATCAGCCAGGAACGAGCCCCAACCCCTCTGCTCCTGCTGACCAGGGCCTTTTCTATTTATTCAGCATGGAATTGAGGAAATCACACAACTGTGCTGCAATCACCACCAAAATATGACATGAAGCTATTGAGACATTGCTTGCAGTGACCGCTGGTGAGTGCCAGGGATGAGTCATGTGGGAGCCCTTCCATCCCATAATTCCAGGATAACGAGGGAGATTCATTTCTTTGCACGGTTTGCACACACGATAAAATTTCTGCATTTGCTGGAAATGCAGTAAATAAATATTGCTGTGGAGTGGAAGCTCCTGGCAGCTGGAAAGGAGCTGTAAGGAACAGCAAATGGTGTGAGGGGATCATGGAATCCCAGGCTGGGTTGGGCTGGAAGGACCTTAAATCCCATCCCATTCCAACCTTCCAATTCCCAATCCAATTCCAATTCCAGCCTGGCCTTGGGCACTGCCAGGGCTCCAGGGGCAGCCACAGCTGCTCTGGGCACCTGTGCCAGGGCCTCATCCTCATTTATTAATAAGCATTAATGAACAATCACATCTGTGAAACACTCTGCAATAATTTGTCAAATTAAACCGTCTTCAGCCATCAGACTCTTAAAAAATTATATATATTTTTAATGCAATATGACTAAATTAATTTAAAATACAAGGCATTTTACCTAAATAAAAATCTAAATTATAGAATATGCCTTTGAAAAACATTCAGCTTAGGCCAGTAACCACACAATCCAGTTTATAAGGCTACAGCATCTCTAATATCATTAATTAAGCAGTTACAGGCTCAGAGGTACAGCCTTTGACAGGTGAACAGCATGAGGCAGGCGAGGCGAGTGCTCTGTGCCAAAACACCTGAATCCATCTTGAGAACACAGGCAAGATAAATGTAACTCATTTCCTGAGCACAAGCACGTAAATGACACCTTATTTGTTGATCATAAGGAGTGATTTGTAAAGTTCAAGTATCAAAATATGCAAATTGGCACCACGCTCCATATGCAAAAGAGCAGAGGGATCCTGGAGACCTCATCCTCACATGGCTTCTGCCTCACTCTGGAAAAAGCCACTCTGAGGAGTTCAGAAAGTGCAGCACAAACACCTGGGCACTGACAGCAGAAAAATCAGGAAATTTAGCTGGTAGGAATTTAGGAAAATGCCAGCTCGATGCAGAAATAGAGAAAAAAATTTGGACTTTTCAAAGGGCCTTGAGCTGCATGGATTTGATGTGGAGTTTGTGTCTGGCTGGGCCTGCCCAGCTCCTGGCAGGCAGGGGCATCCATGAGGGTGATTCTTGTAGGAGCTGAGCTTTGATGATCCTCGTGGATCCCTCTCTGCTCAGGGTGTTCCATGAGAAATCCAGTGACACCATCATTAATATCTGCAGAAAGGCAAAGAAAATATAAAAACACCCCACCTTTGCAACAGGGAAAACATTGATTTTTTTTTTTTGTTCATAATTATCTTTTCATAGCCCAATTCCACCCACATGGGGCAATTATCCTATTTCCTTTTAGGTTCTGTAAATTAAATAACATTAACATTTTACATAATTCATTATATAATTTTTCCCCCATTTTTACTCACATATACCCTTCTTTCCCCAAGTTTTGAACTATTTGTTCTTTTTAATTAATTGATGATTTTTAGTTGAAAATTTAGTGAAAATATTCATCTGCAACATGATAACCATCATCTAATGACAGTGTGATTTTTAGTTATAAAATAAAGTAAAGCAGAGCTGGGGGGACCAAAATGACTCTGGAATTATGCTGATTTTAACAATAAATTATCTTCTTTCCTTTAAGGTTGTGTAAATTAATCAACATTAACATTTTACATAATTTGTTATATAATTTTCCCCCCCATTTTTACTCACACATAGTCTTCTTTCCTCAAGTTGAGAGCCATTTGTTCTTTTCAATTAATTGATGATCTTTACTTGAAAATGAAATAAAAAATATCCCTCTGTAACATGATAACCATCATCTATTGAGAGTGTGATTTTTAGTTATAAAATAAAGGAAAGCAGAGCTGGGGGGACAAAAATGACTCTGGAATGATGCTGACATCACTGAGTTTAACAATACATTTTTTCCTTTAAGGTTGTGTAAATTAATCAACATGAACATTTACATAATTCATTATATAATTTTTTCACCCATTTTTACTCACATATACATTTATTTCCTCAAGTTGAGAGCCATTTGTTCTTTTCAACTAATTGATGATTTTTACCTGAAAATGAAGCAAAAAATACCACTCTGCAACATGGTAACCATCATCTACTGAGAGTTTTATACTTACAAAATAGTATTTTTAGTAAAATGGCAATTTTTAGTCATAAAATAAAGCGAAGCAGAGCTTGGGGGACTGAAATGACTCTGGAACGATGCTGACATCACTGAGTTTAACAATAAATTTCCACAGCATCCTCCCAGAGCGTGCCTTCAGCCAAGTGTCATGCTGCTAATTCAGATGTTAATGAAGACACCGAGCCAAGCAGAGCAGGCTGGGCTCCGTGTGGAGCTCCAGGCTCTGGGATTTGGCTGCAGTTTGGAAAGCCCAGTTTAGGTCTAGGGGGTCAGGAGAGCCCCCAGGCTCAAAGCACAGGAATCTGTGAGGAAGCTCTGCGGGCAGGGGAATCTCTGAGCGCTCAGAGCTCTGTGAGGTGCTCCAGGGTTGCCATAGAGACTCACCAGGTTTGACCAGGAGTGAACACAGAATATTCCGACCCTGAACGTGTCAAATGTTCTGAAGTAAAACCTGTGGAAGATGCTCTGTCACTCCCTGTTCTTCCAGTGAGTGGGGATGAAATGTGGGCAGGATGTCTGGAGAGCTGCTCTCCATTTCTTGTCACTCTTGGGGGAATCAGAAAAATCAGAAAAACAGAAACTCCCACAGACACTGAAGGGTTTGATCTGCAGCCTTGGGAGAAGCTTGGATTGATGTAAAAATACAATACACAGATATTAAGCAGAAAAATCATAAACTCATATTTCTATAGTTGTAAGTAAGAATATGCCTGAAGTAAGGGAGAAACTGCACTGATAAGGTGGTGAAGGGTTTATAATGTAGGGGTGGGGTTGTGTGGAATAAACTGAGAGTTCAGAAGTCAGAACAGAAGCAGATGTGTGCCTGTGAGACAGGAGCCCATTGGACAAAAGTATCCTCAGTGCAGCAGAAGTGAGTAAAGGTGATGGGTCAGAAAAGCAAAATAAACCCTGTGGCACCTGTCCATTGGGTTAGAAAGTTCTAGAGTGCCTTGTAACAAAGAACTTGTGACTGCTCTTGAGCTATGGCTGAATGCTTGCTCCTCTGAAATCTCAGGGACTCTGAGACTGATGTTTGTCTGAGCAATAAATCCTTCTTAGCCTGAAAATAGTCCCATCCCTTTATTTCTAAGGTGACAAGATTATTAACAATGGGCCCTTACATGTCTTCTGGAAGGTTCACACCAAAGAAGTTGACAAGATGGGTCTCAGCTGACCAAGCTTTTAAGATTGCCTTCTTTTCCAGCATCATCAAGCCAGTGACTTCAAATCTGGGAAGGAATTAGAAGAAAAAGTCTGCCTCTCTCCACAAAGACAGAAAAATTGCCCTAACCCCAAAGATTGCTCTGTAGCCCAGCCCCAGACATTATGATGTTTGATACTCAGCTGTGTCACTTTCCCAGTCACCAAGGTTCATCCTGACCTCAGTTGTTCTCACCAGCCATGGCCCATTGGGGTAGGAGAGTGAATTCCAGTTTGTTTCCTTAAAGAAAAAAGTCCTGCCCTGCTGCTTCACCCCCAAAAATAAATTTAAATATGGTGAGACTGATACAAGGCATATCTTTGACATTTTTTCAATCTTTCCCCAAACTCTTTCAACATTTAAGCAGACAGCTCATCAGTCGTTCTGCATAAATGCTCCATGCTTCAAAGTAATTTTTCATGATGAATCTTTAAAGCGCCAGACTCTCTGATAAGTTAAATTTTGATTTTCTTTATATGACAAATGGTTAATAGTTGTCTTAGAGCCTTTCTGCATGATGATTTTTATCTCTCTTTTATTATGGTAATAATAACATCTAATATACTCTCTTATATCTGTCTTGTTCTTTCTTAAGGTCAAAATTATATCCAGAGTTAAAAGCAGCAAGAGACTTCTCCCTTTCTTCCACTTGGTATTTTCAGGGAATAAATTACCACATACAGGCAAATAATAGCAAATTAGGAAACCTAAATGTGATATCCATACTTTAATATGTGCTGGGCAATCAGAAACCTGAGTATTGGGATGTCATTACAACGAGGGAAGTTTCAGGCTTGCAAGTTAATTGGGTGCTATTACATCAGGCTATTTAATTGCCTTCCTTGCCAATAATCTGTGAAGAAGAAGAAAAAGAAAAGTGTTAATTCCTCTTCCTGTCTTTGGGCAGATTTTGTTGGTGGTGTTTTATGGGATTTGTTCTCTTCAGGTTCACCAGTGGGAACCTCAAACCTCCTTCAAAGGCAGAGATGGTTTTTGGGGAGCAGAGGAGAAGCAGGTGACACATCCTGCTCCTTGGGAGGTGCCATTCCAGATGTGGGGATGGGATGGGATGGGATGGGATGGGATGGGATGGGATGGGAATACAGCTCCCACAACCTCAGGGTAGCATCAGCCCAACCCCAGGGCCCAGCACAGGCTAGTTTATAAATTCATTAACATATTTATTATCAATTTATTTAGACACAGCTCGATCTGAGTAGCCACATTTCCTAATGGATGAGTTCTCTTTATGGCAATGATATCACAGTTAAAAGGAGTTGAATTCTTCAATAAATGTGAAAATAAAAGTAATTTATTCTGTAAATCTAGGGAAATCTGGTTTCTACTTTGAACTAGAATCAAAACTGGCTGAATTGAGTTTGGCTGCTCCAAACAGTGATTGCTGAGCTCAGGAATGGTTCTCACAGACCAAAAACAAGGAATCATCACTGGAAATTTATGTCTAAAGCTTCCAGAGGTAGATAAAAGTTAGAGAGCAAAGCAAGGAAAAAAATCCTTATGGATTCAGGAATTCTTCATGTCCTCTCCCTCAGCCTTTCTTGCTATTGAAACCACCCTTTTCTGTCCCAAAACTCTTCCCAAATCCATCAGCCATGACACTGCTCAGTTAAGAAGCCTCAATGAAGGCAGTTCCTTATTTTTCAGATGGGAAAATTGAGTAGAAATTATTTTTCCAAAGTCACTGAATTACTCAGCCAAGACTGGCCAGAGCATTCCCAACTTCCCAACTTGCTCCTCAATCCCCACACAAAGCATCCCTCTTCCCACTCTTTGAACTCTTTGATCTTTTCCCTTTCTGTTATGTTAGCCAAGAAAAAAAGTAAAGGAATTCACAAATTATCTTCTCACAGCATCACAAATCCCTGCTCTCCACAAAGAAATAAAATTAATGACAACACATTAATTATGGTGCAGGTTGGCACCCTTATAGTTGTTCCCATTGTTCACTTATTACTGAAAAAAAGACATTTTCTGCCACATTTCCAGTTCCTGTCAGCATAAAAATTAATGTGCCTGGCAATGGCCCCCTCAGATCCTTATTTCCTGACAGAGATCACTGAGGTCACTCTCTGTTCTCTCCAAAACAAAGCCACCTTTAAAGTTCAGAGATGCGTTCAGCATTGCGGAGTCTTCTGTGGGTGGTGATGGCCAGATCAGCCCTCCAGTGACAGAACTCCTGAAAGGCAGCTGGACAATCCACATTTTCCAGGCTTGCCCTGGTTTAGGTGATTTAGGTGACTTATGGCTCTTGGTGGCCTCCTGGTCCCATTGTTTTGTACATGCAGATCCCTCCAGCTGGAGTGTGGCCTGTCAGGGACCGGCTAAAACCATAAAGAATGGGATTTTCCCAGCAGCCAATTTTTCTTGCATCCCTTATTTTTTGATAAAAGGGGATGAAGGTCTGTGGGAGCAGGACAGCAGCTCTGCAGCCCTCTGGAACATGCCCTGCCCAAAGACAAATGCCAAAACACTAAATGAGTTACTCTCATTCCTGCTCAATAAATGAAAGGGAAGAGCCTGATTTCCCAAGCTCCATGCAGAGTTCTCTTGGCTTAAAGACAACCTTGCTCATCCCAGGTTACCAAGGCAGGAACATATTCATTATGTAGGAAAATGTTAGCAAAAACAGATCTCAAAATCCAAACAAAGGTGAATCTGAATTAATTTGGTTTTTTTTTTTTTTTTTGCTTTCCTGAAAGATGGTTTGGGTGGAGATATGAGCAGGACAGAGCTCTGCCCTGGGACAAAACACCTCCATCCCCACAGCTGTGTGCAGATGCAGAATGGATTCATGGAATTATGGAATCATGGGATCACAGACTGGTTTGGATTGAAGGGACCTTAAAGCTCATCCCATTCCACCCCTGCCATGGCAGGGATACCTTCCACCATCCCAGGATGCTCCCAGCTCCAATGTCCAGCCTGGCCTTGGACACCTCCAGGGATCCAGGGGCAGCCACAGCTTCCACTGACAACCTGTGCACTCAGGAACTGTTTTTGCTTCTGTCACCAGCCGGGAATCATTCCCAGCCCTTCATTTTTTCCATGGCCAAAGGCAGTAAAGTTCTGTTCCTTGGGGAGTCCTGGAGAGACCCGGAGAGTGTTTGGGATGGAAAATTTGCAGGACATCTGGCATGGCTGAAATGCCAGCAGCCAGGAGTGACCCAGGGCCATGACCAGCTGCAGTGTCACCACGGTGCCACCCTGGGCTTGCTCCCATCTGATAGTACCCAAGGATAATAAATATCCAGCACACTCCTTGGGCATTTTCCATGGTTCCTAGGATTTCATGGTTCCATGCTTCCATGCTTCCTAGCATTTCATGGTTCCATGCTTCCATGCTTCCTAGCATTTCATGGTTCCTAAGATTTTATTGTTCCTGGGTTCCATAGTTCCCAGGATTTCATGGTTCCTTGGTTCCATGGTTCCTGGGTTCCATGGTCCCTAGGATTTCATGGTTCCTGGGTTCCATGATTTCCATTCAACTCAGCAAACTCAAGATGACCCCAAAAGAACCCAAGTATTTAAGCGACTTTAAAACCCAGGATGTGTTAAACTTTTCAGCCTGGACAAAGACAGGCAGGAATGTGTTTGATCTCCTTGGATCAGCCAGAAATCATCCAGAAAAACCTGCTGTCCCACCAGCACAGCTCCATGCTGGGCTCACTTTACCCCATGAGCTCAGGGAGGGCATCACAGAGGTGATGACAACAAACCACCTCACTGTAGGGTTAAAAACGATCTCCTGAGCCATGATATTTAACAGGGAAATATTAGAAAACATCCACAGAGTGATTTATTATAATTAGTATCACAGCTTTGACTGCAAAGGGCATTGCAGAGACACTCTGCCACATTGTCAAGCCAAGGGCACAGCTTGTTACACTCAGGGGACACAGCCACAAGTAAAACTCACACGTGTGTGACCTTTCCTCCACACCACATTTACATATTTCACATCAAGTGACTTTTTCCATGTTTTATTTTTTTTACCAACAGGAAATTAAAAAAAAATCCTAGATTTGGCACATTTCATCAATTGAGTGTTGCCTACCTAAGTCAATTAATTGAGGCACAGGGAATGGTGCTGATACCCTGCCTTAAAGTGATTTCCCAAGATTCTTCTGGATATGAGATGAGACATCTCCAGAGACTGTTCCCTGCCAAAGTCATTTTAAATAACTATATTAAAACGCCAGTGGAAGTTACAAGTAGGGCCTGATTGTTTCACCAGTGGCCCTTCATATCATTGGAAACCTGAAATGAAGTGTACTTTAAATCTCTATTTAAATTACCAGTTGCCTTCAAGTAAATGTGATTTGGGATGGGAAAGCACAGGGATGCCTCATGCCTGGCAGAGAGGAGGGATTTTGGGAATACTCCGTCCTCCCCACAGGCTGCGCGCACACATCTCCTCAAAGCACGGGATTATCTTTGTATGAATCAAAGAGCAGCTTGATTAAAACCTGTAGCCTGACAAAGGAGGGAAATTAAGCAAATGAAAACATTCATTTCGAGACAAAACTTTATGCCAGTGTGACTTGGGGAGCAAAGCCCTTCCCGAGCGCTCCCGTCTGCTCCGCTCGGCTCGCAGCGCTTGGGGAGCGACATGTGGGGACTCTGTCAGAGGTGGCCTCGTCAGAGAAAAACACCAAAAGGAACTCAAAGCAAGGACTGGAACATCCGATGTCAAAACCCGGGCCGGGCTTTGGGACACTTGCTCAGGACTTTGCCCTTCGGAAGGAAGTTTTTTTAATTCCCGCTCCGACGCCGTTGCGGAAGGACCTTTTGTGGAGAGGGGACTCCGGGAGAGGCTTCCCAAGGGGCAGCTCCTCACCCCTGCCCACCTTGGACAGGCAGCTGCTCAGCAGCACCAGGCACGAATCCCATCTCCCATACAGCTGGCAGGTCAAATAAAAGGGGTTGGTGCTCTGGAGATTAAAGGCAAACAAACAAACAAGCAAACAAGGAGGGGGAAAACAAAAAAAGAGATAAGAGAAGGTAAAATTATGGATTTGTGTATTTGCCAGGACTTGTGCAGGATACGGAGCAAAGTAGAAACACAAAAGCAATTTATGCTTTGAATGGCAGGGATGAGCTGTTACTTTCTAAGGATTTATCGTGTTCAAAATCAGATTTTTTTCATTGTTTTTAATACATTTCTGGACTAAAATACTGATACAATTACGTTTAGGGTATGATATGAATTGTTTTCTGTGATGCTGACCAGCTGTGACATAGTTTCCTTGGAACAACACAGGTGTTTATTGCTGGAAAATGAGATTTTTTCAGGGAAAAATGAAACACCAGCTTTGTATAACCTGGGTGAACATCTGAGCCTGAAATTACAGGTAAGAGAAAACAAAAATACCTGTAAAGCTAAAATTTGGAGGATGCTTTCCAGTAGTTATGACCAATTCTGGAAGTAGTTCTGAATAAGTTTAGTAATGACAAAATAGTAATGGGAATTTTAAAAAGTCTGCATAAAAATCCAGGCTTGGACAAAAATCCAGGGTTTTGCACACATTCCTTTTACTTGCACTCTATAGGACAAAAAAATGCCAACTACATAAAAACTTTCACATATTTCAACAGCCCTTAAAATAAACTGCATTTAATTACTGTTGAATTATAAAATAAAACCATTTCCTGGCACGTCTGTGGTTGCTCTGTGTGTATTTCACCATATCCTGATTTCTCAGCTGATTTTCCATCTTAAAGTCATATTCTGTAATCTCTAAAAATTCCATGCAAAGCCATAGGATTAACACCTGGAATTGCTGGTAAAACTTAATTAGGATTTGTTTTAATTCAGTGTTTTATTGCTCATTTTTAATACTGGTTATTGAGTTAATTTTTTGTTTGTTTAATGACTTTTTCTGCAACCAACACTTTCTGCCACTGACAAGGCGCTTCCCAGACTGAATTTTCTCCCTAACATGAAAAAACACTTTTTGCCAGGAAAAAAAAAAACCTATAAAAACCAAAAAAACAGGCACAGAGAAATTCTCCTTTTGAATTTTTAGCTGCTATTGCACTAGATTTCCTGAACAAATAACTTTTATTATGACATTTATTGAAGCAATTAAAGTCCTTTTAACCATGATATCATCACCATAAAGAGAACCCATCCATTAGGAAATGTGGCTACTCACATCCAGCTGTGTCTAAATAAATCAGTTGATTATAAATAAGTTAATTAATTGATAAACTCACTAGCAATAAGTGAAATTAATACATATACATCTAATTGCAGGTCTTTGAGATTTGCAAGGAATTCAGATTAAATGGAGAGGAGATTTGTGATTTTCTCTCTTCCATCCAGGATTTCAACTCCCCACACACCACATTAAATATGCACTGAGTTGCTCACATGATTATTTCAGAGGCTTGCATATTTTATTAATAACACCAGGAAAAATTAGGCTATGCTCCAGGAAAATTAGGTAATAATATTTAACCAATAGCTTTAATACAAGAAAGCCCTTTTGTTTTATAAAAAATAAAAAACACAGCAGCAAAGAAGCAACCAAGCAAACAAAATTAATTTAAATAAAGAAGTAATTTAAGAGGAATGAAACAGATCTGGGAGTAATTGGAGAATGGGACTTACCATGGAAGGGCCAACTGGGAAACCCGAGCACACCAATGTCATGGAGATCCACAGGATGAAAACCAAGTTTAACCTGCATGGTCTTCAAAGAAAAGCTGAGATTAATGAAAATTTGGACCAAAACCAAGCAAAATATGAACAGAGAGCATCCCATGCACCAAGAACCCCGCAGTGGCTTTACCTGCTCATTTTTTACCCAGCACTGTGTGTGTGAACATGCAGCTCCACATCCAAATTCCTCACATATCCTTTCAGTTCTTCCTCAGGTGACCATTTTATACCAGAGTTCAGGAGGGAAAATGTCATCAAAGCTGATTTTATTCTGACTAATTGCTCCTTGTTTGGCCTTTTCTTCTTGTTAAATGGGAAAATGGCAAGAACACGCTCAGCTGCCATCACCAACCCCGGGGATTTCATTTAAAGTGTCCCATTAAATGTCACTCAAGTGGTTTTATTGTTACCTCTGTGTCATCACTGCAAGCCTGGTCAGAGGTCTAAAGATTTCAAAAATCCATCTCAAGAGTTTGTTGCCACTTCCAATATATCAGGTGGAGACCTTGCAAAGCCTGGCAGCGAGGGAGAAACATTAAAAGTGCATTTTAAGTAAAACAAAATCCTCAAAGAGTCTTATTATACTCAAAGCAGCCCAATACAAAGAATATTTTTGTTTTTCTATCTTTCTACCCCAGCATTATTTTTTTATGTGCTTAGTTCTAAATACACCAAATGAATTTTTTTCCTGACAATTAAAATTCTTTGGACATTAATTTCTACTATGCAGCCATATCTCAGTCCACACTGAGTTTAGCCAATCCAAACTTCTACAGGACCAATAAACTCTGTTAATCTCATTAATAAACTCTGGTAATCTCCAGCAACACAGCAAATGTTTCATGTCTAAAAGCATCATTTGTTGCTGCAACAAATTTAATGGTGCAGTATTTTAGGGGATTCTTTGGTTTATTTATCCAGATTGGTGTGAAAGTGCTGAATCCCACAAGGTCTGGGAATGTTGGGCTGCACAGGGAATGCTGAAAAACATTAAATTCCATTTATTTTTTCTCAGAATGAGCACCACTTCTACAAAAACATGCTGGGTTAATGCTTGGACTCGCTGATCTGAGAGCTTTTCCAACTTCAACCATTCCAGGGTTTGAAAGAAAACACTGAGGATTATTTTTTGACAACCACAGAGTGTCAGACATGCACACAGTGAGGCACAAACCCCAAGTGTTGCATTTCCTTTAGTGTTTACACTGAAAAATCAGCAGAGAAGGGCTCCAGAAGGGACCTTGGTGTGGGTCTTTGGGGAGACTGAGCTGCTATAAATGATGCCAAATTTCACTGCAATATTTCAGCTCATTTTGACGATCTGGAAAGGTCTTTTCCAACCATAATGATCCCGTGATGCTGTGATTCAGTCTCCTGATAAAGTGCATTTCCTTCCAGGAGCCAAAGAACTGTGAGGAGAAACCCAGTGGCATGGGAGAACCTTTAGGAGTTTTAAACAAAAATTCCTGATGTGATCTCTGCCTGTGGTTGGCCATTTCTCCCTCATCATGGTGGTGCTGATCCTGTCGAGGTTGAGAAAATCCAAGACTCTGAAATGACTTTCTAAAAAGAAAAAGTGGTTTTAAAAGAATTGTGGTTGCTGGTGAAGCTCTCTGGGATTCTCCAGGCCCATGAGGGCTGAAATGAGCATAAAATTTGCCTCATTTAAAGCCTGCAGCTTTAAACTCTTTATAAAGCCATCAGCAGAACAGGTGACTATTGCATTTCCAGCCTTCTTGAGAGAGCAAATCCTGTCTTTGAATGGAACCTCCCATTCCCCTCATCCAGGACCTCCAAGTCCAAGGATAAGAGGATTGGGTCATGTTCCTGCTGCACAGAAAAGCACTTTGGGCTGGATTCTGCCTGGGCACTGCTCAGCTCAGCTCTCATTGTGGCTGCATTTAGTCCAACTCTGTTTTAATCTGAAATTAACCTTCACACAACACTTTTTGTGGAAGGTGAGGGCCAGAACAGGTTGGTGATTAAAGCTCAGGGTTTCCAGGTTCAGCCTGAGACTCTCTGCATGAACTTTGGTGCATTATTGACTTAATTTTTAAAGTTGTGAGTTGTTTGCTCTCCCATTGGGCCTGGTCAGTCCCTCCTATCCTCACCTTTCTCACATCCCTCTAAAAGAAAGGGGTTTTGACCAGGTGAGAAACCACAAATTGCTTTGGAACTGAAGAACCATAGGATCACGGAATAGTTTGGGTTGGAAAAGCCCCCTGAGACTGAGTCCAACCATGCCCCAGCACTGCCCCACGTCCCCAAGTGCCACATCCACAGGGCTTTAAATCCCTCAGGATTGGAACTCCACCCCTGCCAGGGCTGGAGAGCCCTTTTTGGGAAGAGATGTCCCCAATATCCAACCAGAACCTCCCCTGGAGATGCAGGTGGCACCAAGGCAGGAGTCACTGAGACATCACCACAGGGCCCAAGGGCTTTGCCCCCCCCCCTCAGACAAGCACAAAAATATTTCCTGAACATTCCAACCTCTCATTTGCTCCTCCCTCCTTGGAGGTTCTTTTTTCCCAGATTTTCAGGATGCAGTTTAACACAACACACCTGTGATTTGCATGCTTGAAGCACAGATGGAGATTTAGCTCCATTCCAGATATTCCCACTTCAGGTTTGGAGGAATCAGGTTGAACAGAACAAGTGGCAATTGACATTTCTGTCTCCTGCTCTGTCTGCAGAGGCTCTGCTCCCAGGCTGGGTTCACTGGCAGCCATCAGAGGTCAAATGAATCATTAAGAACCACAATAAAACCTCCAGGCATCCATAAAATTTGTATTTTCTCAGAATAAACCAGCAGCAGTATCAGCAACAATATCCCTCCTGCTTGCCTTGTTGGAGGGATGCTGTATTGAACCTCAATGCTGCTTTCCTTTGGTTTTCCCCCAAAAATCATATGGAAGAACACAAAACTCACAGCTGAACCTATCAAACCTTGCAGGTTTTTGAGGTTAATAAGCCCATAAGCTTTCAAACATGATAATTCCTTCTTCCAGCCCAATAGTCAATCCAAAGTGTTTTAAATTGGCATTGTGAGACTTTGCTAAGGGATCAAACAGAAAATGAATGAACACACCTCAACCTGTCCATTGGCATGACCCCAAAAGTTGTAAAACCACAGCTCCTGATAAAGGGAAGGCTCAAAATCTCGTTTCCTCCTGGGATGCTCCCAGTGAAACCTCAGCATGGCTTTGCTGGAGAAAGCTGGTGGGATATTTTGTTCCAAACTCAATATTTTTGGGTTTTTTTTCTTGCTTTCAAGAATATCAAGAAAGCCAAGAGCCAGCGTGGTTTGCTTTCAGACCACTGCAAGGTGCGAGCTGGAAATCAATCACAATCCCAGCACACAAACCTGCTGCTGACTCGGTGATAATAGAAAATCCCAGCAGGACCCCAAGAGAGAAGAAACACAGAAAGCAGGAAGTTCATTCCTTGGGTCATTCCCTGTGTGCTCTCACTGCTGCAAGGGGACACAACCAAACCCTCACCTGCACCACGAGATCTCACCTGCAGAGGCACAGGGGAGCTGCTGTGGATGCACCTGACTGATTCTGGGCATTTCCCTGCCATGGAGATCTCTAATCCCCCTAAAATGGGGTGTCAGGTGATTGCCCCATCCCTGGAAGTGTCCAAGGCCAGGCTGGGCAGGGCTTGGAGCCACCTGGGATAGCATCAGCTGTCCCTGCCCATGGCAGGGGGTCGCCCTGAGGCATCTGAGGGGAAATGATGCCTCAGGTTTGGCTTTTCTGTGTTTCAGATTCTGTACTGCTTTAGTGTGTGGGTCTGGGCTTCACATCAGAGGATGGTGAGCTCTGTGCACAGAGCAGGGAGACAAAACAATTCCTTCTCACGATTCCAACTCCTTCTGGGGACCAAGGACAAATTGTGGAGGGATAGAATGGAAGAGAATAGTGCAGAAGGCAGTCTCACACCTGAGGCGTTGCAGCTGTACCAATCACCAAAGATTAGGAACAGGCCTGCCCTTAACAGGCCACAGCTGTGTCCAATAAGAAGACGAGGGCAACAAAAGAGTGGCTTAGCTGGGTGAGGGGAGAGTTGGAGGTTGTTGGCTGTGCTGAAGAAGGAGGCAGTGCTGTGAGGAGGTGCCCATGAGAAATCACCAAAAAATGTATGGAACTTGTGAAATAAGATGACAACAATAAATGATCCAAATCTCAGCCCCAGAGCACAAACCCCGTGGGCTGGAGAGAGAAAAACAAGCAGGGTGGGACTGCAGGGGCTAAAGCTGGAATGGGACAATGAACTGCAAGGTGCAAATGGAGCAGAACTGATCCCAGGGACAGAGCCCGTGCCCGGCCGTGCATTTTGGGGCCATTTTGGTTCATCTTGGGTGCAGCCCTGGCTGGGCTCTGGTGCTGCCCAAGGTGGATCCATGGAGGAGATGCTTTGAATGAATCCCTGCTTTATTCTGGAGCTCTGTCCAGCCTCTGTTCTAACTCAGCCTTCTCAAGGCATCAACACTGGATGGGATTTAAGGTTTATCCCAGCCCATTCCAGGATTCTCTGCTCCCAGAGGAGAAGGGCTCTGACTGACAGGGATTGGGGCTCTAGGGCCAAATGATGCAGCCTGGGGGAGGCTCAGCTCTTGCCCCCCTGCTGCCCTCAGACATTTGGGCAGTGCCCCCCAGGCAGGTGGCACTCGTGCCCAGGGCTGTGTGCCCCTGTGCCATTTCCCTGGCCCCTGAGCCACCACTGAGCTCTCTGGGGAGGATGCAGTGACCTCACCAGAGGTCAGGCACATGTTTTATACAGCCTGTGCTGGCTGCTGTGGGCGCCCAGCTCTGTGCTCCTGCTCCAGCCTCAGAGCTCTCCAGAAGGACAGAGCTGTTTATTGAATTCCTTCCTGGCTGCCAGTGCTGCTGCCCACTGTGCCAAGCCCCGTGAGTGAGACACTGCTCCAGCTCCTTGCAGGCAGGGACAGCTCCTCTGCTGAGCCCTGGCACCGTGCCCTGGCTGGGAGGATGCATGGCTCCTTTTTAAAAGCCAGATTTTAATGCAATTCCACTCAGACACTGCTGCCCTGGCAGCCTGAGCCAGCAGCAGCTCAGGCTCCAGCCAGGCCCCCTCTGAGGCTCAGGTTTGATCTGTGAGAGGAGGAAAATCAAAAGGCATTCAAGGCAGAGCAGCAGTGCCAGTCCTGCCCCCCTGCACAGCTTTGTTCTCCTGGATGGATGCTGAGCAGGCAGGAGGGGAGCAGCAAGGGCTGCCAGGAGATGGAAAGATCAGGGCTCAGGGTTTGTGGATGCTGTGAACCTCAGGATCTTCACTGGCGCCTGATTTTGGAGCACTCCTGCATCCCTGGGGCTGTGCACGTCACCAACACGGCAAAGGGGACGAAGCTGCAGTTGAATCCTCCCGTGCCAGGGGAAAAATTAGCTCCAAAATCCCATTTTTGATCCTACATCACACAGGAATCGTGGGCTGTGTCACAGTCACCATCCCCAGGATTTTAAAGTGTACGTCATCATCATCATCTCTAAATATATCAATTCCTTTTCCTGCTTCCAGCCAGGGCTGGTGTGGGCAGAGGCAGCACGAGTTCCTCACCCCAGTCCCCAGCACGTGTCCCAACAGGAATCCAAAGTGGCGATGGAAAATGTCACCACTCCCCACGTCCCACAGCACGTGGCACCTCCTGGGCCTTGTGCCAGGCCACACATGGGCACCCAGCCCTGCTGGTGTCACCCAGCCCTGCTGGTGTCACCCAGCCCCTGCTGGTGTCACCCAGCCCTGCTGGTGTCACCAAACCCCTGCTGGTGTCACCCAGCCCTGCTGGTGTCACCCAACCCTGCTTGGGCTGGAGCCCACTGGAAGTGGCAGGAATGAAGCTTTTGGCCAAAAAATTTTGGAACAAGTCAGGAAATGTTTCTAATTTATGGATCTCTCTCTTTTTTTGTCAGCACACCTTCAGGAAAACAACCTGCACAAAGCTCGGCATGGTTTGAAACAAGCCCTCCCTGCACCAAGTGTTAAAGCCCTCTGAGAATTTATCTGGAAAGAAGGAGCAGAGCAGACAAAAGTTGCTCAAACCGTCAAGGGGAGGCTCAGCAGAGGAAAAGTGGAGGTAATTAACGTTTTTGCTACGCTGATTTGCGCGTGCCAACGTAATTTATGCGCTCAGAAATCTCTCAAATAGATCCTGCAGGAAGTGGCTGCTGAAGAAAAGGTGTCAGTGCTGAGCTAAAAAGACACCTGTCAAAGCCAAACCCAAATTCCTGCTCAGATGCAACAAAGATCTCAGTGATCTGAAAAAGGCTGAATAGTTGTTGAAGGAGAAGCCAGGAAGAGAAAAGATAGACAAGAAAAGGAGAAAGGTTTTGAGGAGAGAGAGGAGGAAAGGATGTAGCAAAGTCTGATGTGACTTTAGAGGAAGAGATCAAACTTTAAAGGGATCAAACTTTAAAGGAGTCAAGGAAAGCTAACATAAATATTATAAATAGCAAGGAATAGGGAGAAGGAGCTGGGTGGCTTTGAAGGGCACGATTTTTTATGGATTTTATGGCACTGCACCTCAAGGTTCTCCCATGGATAAGGCTAAGGAAAGACAAGGAAAACATATCCAATATTTTCTATTGGGATAATCTGGCTCAAGCAAGTTTGCATGTTTTCCCCTACAGAATCCCAGCACAAACCCAGTTGTTTGTGCTCCCCAAGTCCTTGGGACGTCACCCCAAGATCCCTGTGTCAGCTGGGAATGGGAAAAAGGGAGAAGTGTAGGGAAAACTCAGTTCTGGCAGCACAAGGAATTGTGCTGGGAGGTTTTGGGGCACAAACCTGTGGATCCATAACTGTCCATAGGGTCACTGAGGGGCACAGGGGATGCTGAAGGCTGCTCAGGACACCCAGAGCTCACAGGCTGGAGGCAAAGGGGGACTTGCTCCCCCCTGAGCAGCTTTTTGTGCAATCCAGAGCGGCCTTGCCCTGGAGAGCAGCTCAGGGGGATGCAGAGCAGCTGCCAGGAGGTTCTGTGTCCCTACAAACACTCCTGGGCTGAGGCACCCCTGGTTTGGCAGCAAATCTCCAGCTCAGGGCGAGTCCCTTTCCTCCGGGGCAGGCGGCGCTGGGAGGGAGCTCTCAGCTGCTCCTCAGAGGAGCTCCTGGCGTTCCTGGAGAAGGGTGAGATGCCAGCTTGCATTTGTGACACCAGACCTAAAGAACCTTTAGGAAACGAGTGGCTGCACCTGGAACAACGCTCATCGTGTGGAGGAGGTGAGAGGACACGCCTTTTTTCCTCCGGAATGCTGAGTGTTTTCCATCTGTTCTCCCTGCTCCTTCAGCTCGCTGCTGCTTTCTCTCTACCTGGCCGTGGCGCTTAAATAAACAAGGATATTGCAGCCTCTTGAAAGGAAACTCCTCTCCTGCAAAAAAAGCCTTTTTGAAAAGAAGGATCCTCTCCACAATGACCCGCTAAAGACCAAACAAAGAGGAGCTGAGCCCCAGCTGCAGGTTCTGTTTTAAAATTGGCTGGAAGGAAGAGAAAATCAAACTGTGAGTCTGCCTCGCTCTGCAGGCTCTGGAAATGCCAGGTCTGGATCAATTCTTGGCGACTTTGGTTGCTCGTAAAGGTCCTCGAGCAGGAGAAAGGGAATGTGGCTATCAAACAATTCAGTGCCTTTTGTCTGAACATGATCCTGATTTCCCCTTGTGTTCTCTCCCTCTTATAAAAGGCTTCATCCAAAAATATCCCACACCACAAGACAGGAGAAGTTTCTGTTTCCTCACTGAAAGCCTGTTGCAGCTGGCTGGATTTTTCTTGCTCTCTGCAAGGATTTCTTTGTGCCCAATTATGTTTCAATGCTTGATGTAACTCCTCTGGAAGTCAGAGCTGCAAAGGGACTTTTAATGAGGTCAGGGAGTGACAGGAAAAGGGGGAAAGTAGGTTTAGCTTGGGTTTTGGGAAGGAGTTGTTCCCTGGCAGGGTGCGGATGCCCCTGGATCCCTGGCAGTGCCCAAGGCCAGGCTGGATGGGGCTTGGAGCAGCCTGGGACAGTGAAAGGGGTTTGAGGTCCCTTCCAACCCAAACCATTCCATGATTCAATAGTTTTATGGTTCTGTGATACCTGGCTCCCTTATTCTTCTATTATTTGCATCAGTGCCTGATTTGCAAAGCTCCTCCCTCCCCTCTCCACCCTCTGAGCTCCCCTTTTAGCATCAGGGTCTTCAGGGTTTTTACCCCTCCCCACAGCTGCCACATTTGGAGGTAATCAACAGCCACTTCTTAATCAGGAGAACAGAAATTAACCATAATAAACACAAAATCCAATATTAGAAAAGCTCATCCAGCCCCGTTCCCTGGGGAGCAGAGAAGGCCGGGGTGCTGAGGCTCAGGGGCAGGACAGGGACATTCTCCAGCTTTCCCTGCTCCAGTCCCCTAGGGCAGGACAGGGACATTCTCCAGCTTTCCCTGCTCCAGTCCCTTGTGGCAGGACAGGGACATTCTCCAGCTCTCCCTGCTCCAGTCCCCTGGGACAGGACAGGGACATTCTCCAGCTCTCCCTGCTCCAGTCCCCTAGGGCAGGACAGGGACACTCTCCAGCTTTCCCTGCTCCAGTCCCCTGGGACAGGACAGGGACACTCTCCAGCTTTCCCTGCTCCAGTCCCCTGGGACAGGACAGGGACATTCTCCAGCTTTCCCTGCTCCAGTCCCTTGTGGCAGGACAGGGACATTCTCCAGCTTTCCCTGCTCCAGTCCCCTAGGGCAGGACAGGGACATTCTCCAGCTTTCCCTGCTCCAGTCCCTTGTGGCAGGACAGGGACATTCTCCAGCTTTCCCTGCTCCAGTCCCCTAGGGCAGGACAGGGACATTCTCCAGCTTTCCCTGCTCCAGTCCCCTAGGGCAGGACAGGGACATTCTCCAGCTTTCCCTGCTCCAGTCCCCTAGGGCAGGACAGGGACATTCTCCAGCTTTCCCTGCTCCAGTCCCTTGTGGCAGGACAGGGACATTCTCCAGCTCTCCCTGCTCCAGTCCCCTAGGGCAGGACAGGGACATTCTCCAGCTTTCTCTGCTCCAGTCCCTTGTGGCAGGACAGGGACATTCTCCAGCTCTCCCTGCTCCAGTCCCCTGGAACAGGACAGGGACATTCTCCAGCTTTCCCTGCTCCAATCCCTTGTGACAGGACAGGGACACTCTCCAGCTCTCCCTGCTCCAGTCCCCTAGGGCAGGACAGGGACATTCTCCAGCTTTCCCTGCTCCAGTCCCCTAGGGCAGGACAGGGACACTCTCCAGCTTTCCCTGCTCCAGTCCCTTGTGGCAGGACAGGGACATTCTCCAGCTCTCCCTGCTCCAGTCCCCTGGAACAGGACAGGGACATTCTCCAGCTTTCCCTGCTCCAGTCCCCTAGGGCAGGACAGGGACATTCTCCAGCTCTCCCTGCTCCAGTCCCCTGGGGCAGGACAGGGACATTCTCCAGCTTTCCCTGCTCCAGTCCCCTAGGGCAGGACAGGGACATTCTCCAGCTTTCCCTGCTCCAGTCCCCTAGGGCAGGACAGGGACATTCTCCAGCTTTCCCTGCTCCAGTCCCCTAGGGCAGGACAGGGACATTCTCCAGCTCTCCCTGCTCCAGTCCCCTGGGGCAGGACAGGGACATTCTCCAGCTTTCCCTGCTCCAGTCCCCTAGGGCAGGACAGGGACACTCTCCAGCTTTCCCTGCTCCAGTCCCTCAGGAAGAGCTCTGGAGGCACAGGACATGAGGAGGAGCAGCTCTCGGTGCACCTGACGCTGCTCTGGCTGCCAGGAGCCAACGTGCAGTGCTCAAAGACCCAGGGACTCTTTCTTCCTTTCCTTTCCTTTCTTTCCTCCTGCCCTCCTCAGGCCCTGCTGCTGCCAGCCCAGCCTTTCATGGGAGCAGGGAAGGTTCAGCCTTTAAACCCAGTCCCAGCTCGGGGGAAATGACAGCATGGACTCAATCCTGCCCTGCTTGAAAAGGGCTGGGCTGGGAGGGCTGAGGGCAGGCAGGGCAGCACCTCCTGAGGGGCTTACTGGAAAAAAATAAAATAAAAAATACTAATAAAATAAAGACATGTCACTGTAATATTTTCTGAAAAATTTCTTCGCCAGGATTTTTTTTTTCCCTAGGAAGCTGAGAAGCTTCAGCTTCTCCCTGTTTTGCTACTTTGGAATGTGATTTGGAGATGGTTTACCTAATATGTGAATTGTTTTAATTTAATGACCAATCGTGGTACAGCTGTGTCAAAGCTCTGAGGAGTCACAAGTGTTTATTGTTCATTCTTGTTAAGCCTTCTGTCTGTATCCTTCTTTTTCTTTAGTTTAGTTCTAGTATAACATTCTTTAATACAATATTATATCATAATATAATAAATCATCCTTCTAAAAACATAGAATCAAATTCCTCATCTCTCACCTCGTCCTGAAGACCCTCACAAACACCACAAAGACAAGGGAAACAAACCCCAATAAAAGACAAGCATATAAAAGAACATCATAAAAACATCAAAATCAATTTAAAAAATCAAATCCCAGATAAAAAAACAAAAAAATAATCTTAAAACTAAAAACCTCTTGTAAATGATTACAAAAACCTCTTTTTCCCTATAAGATGTAAAACTATAAAGAAATAAAAAGTTCAATTAATATCAAGCAAAACCTCCATGTTAAAATAAGCAAATATTAAATTAACTATAAAATATTAAATTAAAAAAAATTAAGAAAAAGAGAAGAGTAATCCAGCTGGGTTTGTTTTCAGGGATGCTTCTCAGGTGCTTCCTGAGCATCCTCTGGCTCAGGGATCCCTTGATGCCTCAAGGAGCTGCAGCAGAGGCCAGAGGGAGTTCAGAGGAATAAAGTGGAGATTTATTGAGGTGCCTCCAAAGGCCACACCCTGGCAGTGCCCAGATGGCTCCAAGATGGAAGCAAAAGAGCTTGGGCATGAGATCTCACATTTTTATAAGTTTTAGTCCATTTGCATACAGGAGTTAACTGTCCAATTAACAGCTTCAAATAATGAAGTTTCATCCTCCTTGCTTGCTTGCCCACCCTCCTCTTTCCATGTTGTTTGTGCTTTGGGCCTGAAGTTTGAGGAGATTGTCCTGGAGTCTCCAGCTAGAACAGGATTGTTTTGTCTCCATCACCTGTGCAAAGATCCCAGTAACACTGCATATAAAGCTAAAGCTGCACACCAAAACAGAACAGAAAAACTCCAACCCAAGGTGTCACCCTGACAGGGCTCCTGCCCTTCGGCGTCGCCTCAGGAGCTGGGAGAAGCTCCAAGGATGACCACAAATTAGGAATGAGCAGCCAGGGAAGAGCAGCTCCCAGAGCTTCCACAGCTCTCAGAGCTTCCAGAGCTTCCAGATCTCCCACAGCTTCCACATCTTCCATAGCTCCCACATTGCCACAGCTCCCACATTGCCACAGCTCCCACAGCTCTCAGAGCTCTCACATTTCCCACATCTCCTACACCTCCCACACCTTCCAGAGCTCTCACAACTCCCACATCTCCACATCTTCCATAGCTCCCACATCTCCTACACCTCCCGCATCTCCCACATCTCCACATCTCCCGCATCTCCCACATCTCCACATCTTCCATAGCTCCCACATCTCCACATCTTCCATAGCTCCCACATCTCCTACACCTCCCGCATCTCCCACATCTCCCACATCTCCACATCTCCCGCATCTCCCACATCTCCTACACCTCCCGCATCTCCCACATCTCCCACAGCTCCCACATCTCCCACAGCTCCACAGCTCCCACAGTTCCCACATCTCCCCCATCTTCCAGAGCTCCCACAGCTCCCACATCTCCACAGCTCCTACATCTCCACATCTCCCACATCTCCCACAGCTCCCACATCTCCCAAAGCTCCCAGCCTCTCCACACGGCAGGAACAGCACAGCCATGTTACAGACGAGAGCTCCCTTGAAACTCAAATAACCCCACAGTTCTCTGCCTTGCCACACTCCATAACATCAGCAGTGCCTAAGCCAGCAGGACAGCAGCTAAAAATACTGAGCTGCAGCTCATGGCAGCTCCTGATGGAAGGGCAGAGCCCCTGCCATGTGCTCCCTGCAAGTGCTGCAGCCAGCGGCCTCGGGGCACGGCCCCACAGCCACAGCAGGGCCTCAGCACAAAGTTCTCCATCGCCCTGGAATCATTCCCAGCTCAGCCCTGCTGTGCTCTCCTGCTCAAGCTCAGTGTCTGTGCTTTCAGTGCCAAACTGTTCTGCAGCCACATCAGTCCCTTTGCAGTCCCTGCAGTTCACAGGCTGGAAATTGGCAATTTCTGATCCAAATGTCAGCCATGGGAAATGCAGACCTGGGTAACTTTGTGTTTTCCAGGGCTGTTTCCCAAGCTAGAACCTCTCCCCAAAGCTCACTGGCACATTTGGGGTAGAGCAGCATAAAGAGGGGCTTGTGAAGAGGAGCAACTGTGTTCATGTAGAGTTCATGTTTCCTGCTGTCCTTCTGTGCTCAGTCCCATTTTCTGCAAGAATGAACAGAGAACCCAAACAAAATGTATTTACTGTGCTTTTTTCCTGCTGCATAAGGTGATGTTTTTATAGAATCCCAGACTGGTTTGGGTTGGAGCAGACCTTGAACCTCATCCCTTCCACCCCCTGCCATGGGCAGGGACACCTTCCACCATCCCACGTTGCTCCAGCCTGGCCTTGGACACTTCCAGGGATGGGGCAGCCACAGCTTCTCTCTGCCGGGACCTCACCACCCTCACAGGGAAGGATTTCTTCCCAATATCCCATCTAATCCTGCTGGTTTTCAGTTCAAAGCCATTCCCCATTTTCCTGTCCTATTAAAAAATCCTATTAAAAACCTGTCCTATTAAAAAATCCCTCTCCAGCTCTCTTGTAGCCCTTCTAGGTACTGAAAAGCCCCAAGAAGATCATCCCACAGACTCCTCTTCCTCCCTTATTTTCAGCCATGTGGGATTTTCTCTCTTTCCTCTCTGCTGTTTCTCTGTAGGGAGGGGTGGCCCTGGTCCAGCTGCCCCTGAGCTGGGACTCTCTGCATTCACAGCACCCACTCAGGATGTGCCCAGAAAATGTGTCCTGAGCAGTGAAATCCTCTTTATTCAGGACAATCCCAGCCCAGGAATGACCTTAGCTCGGTGAGGAGCCATCCCAAACTGATCCAAGGCTGAACTCGGCAGGGCTGGCCAGGCAGGCCCTGCTCCCTGCTCTGGGTGGAGCTGGGGATGTTCCAGTTCCCTGGGAAACCAAATCCTTGGGATCACTGGAGTGCATCCCACACCTCTGCCTCTGGATCCACCATCAGCACCTTGGCTGGGAGAGAATCCTGCTGGGAGGAGCCTGCAGCAATCAAACCCTGCTCCTTCCACGGGGATAAATCCCATGTGAAGTCACTCGTGGGTTGTCACTGTCATATTTTCTGGAAAATCCCTTTGCCAGGATTGCTTCTCCTGGGAAGATGAGAAACCTCAGAGAAAAATGAAAACAATAATAATCTGATCTGCTTCTCCTGTGTTTTGCTGCTTTGGAATGTGGTTTGGAGATTGTTTATCCAACCGGTGATTGTCTGATTGGTTTCATGTGAATTGTTTTAACTTAATGACCAATCACAGCCAGCTGTGCCAAGGCTCTGGAGAGTGTCACCAGTTTTTCATTAGTGTCTTGTTAAACCTTCTGTAAGTATCCTTTCTTTATTCTTTAGTATAGTTTTAGTATAATATAATATAATATAATATAATATAATATAATATAATATAATATAATATAATATAATATAATATAAATTAGCCTTCTAAAAACATGGAGTCAGATTCCTTCCTCCTTCATCCAAAGGACCCTGAAAATACCACAGTGGGCCAAGCACAACCAGATCTGCCCCAAAGAGTAAATATGGGTCACAGCCAGGTGTTTGAGCATCTCCTTCCTCAGCTGAGCACGAAGCTTAAACCCATTAGGATATTACCAGCAGGTGGAAGAATTGGCTGAGTAGAAATAAAGGAGCTACAATCAAAGGAGATGGGGTCACTCAAGGACTCAGAGCATTTATGTAGATTAAATATTTGCAAATTGGGGTTGGTTTTGGCCTATTTTAAGAAAGAATGGATTCAATACTTACAGCACCAGGTAGGACCTTAAAAAACCATCTTGTTCCACCCCCCTCCCATGGAAATGTGGTTGGAGTATCAGCCTGATTTTAGAGGACAAAAAGCCATAAAGAAAAGCAGGATATTGCTCCAAGTGTCCTATTGCTGGCAGCATTTAGACAAGGAAAGCAGCATCATCTCCCTGCTTGCTTACCTTCAATCAAAAAACAACACTGGGCTTTAATTTCTCCTGTGGGTGTAGTCAGTTCTTAAGTTAAAATCCAGGCTTTAATATCGTCTCCTCATAATTTAGGTCATGGGCAGGGAAGCAACACGGGGAAAAACAGAGAGAAAATTCAGGCTTTGCAAGAGATGCTAAAAAACTGCATCAAGGCTCCCAGGGCACTGACTGCAGCCAGTCCAGCTCAGAAAGCCTTGGAGCCAAAAAAGAGAGGCTGGAATCCCTGCAGGATTTAAATCCTGAGTCCCAAGGGCTTTGTAGGGTCTGTCTGCAATCCCTGAGGTCAGCAGGGAATGTTCTGCTCTTCCCTCAGGCAGAGCTGGGAGGAAGGGCTGGGGCTGCTCCACTCCTGGGGAAGGGTCACAAAGGGACACACAGGGATGGGGAAGGAATCCTTGGGATCATCCAGCTCAGGAGCATGGAAAAGTGGAAGCAAAAGGGGTTAAATGGCAGAGAAAAGTGTCTCAACAAAAGGCTGGGACACCTGGGGGTGCTCACCTGGACAGGAGCAGCTCCAGGGAGAGCTCAGAGCCCCTGGCAGGGCCTGAAGGGGCTCCAGGAGAGCTGCAGAGGGACTGGGGACAAGCATGGAGGGACAGGAGCCAGGGAATGGCTTTAAACTGACAAGGGGTAGATTTAGAAGGATATTGGGAATTGGGAATTGTTCCCTGTGAGGGTGGGCAGGGGCTGGGATGGAATTGCCAGAGCAGCTGGGGCTGCCCCTGGATCCCTGGCAGTGCCCAAGGCCAGGCTGGACACTTGGATTTGGAGTGGAAGGTGGATCTGGATGAGCTTTAAGGTCCCAACAACCCCACCCAGTCTGGGATTCTGAGATTAAACAGCAAATTGCAGCTGAACTGCTCCAGGAGAATCCTGTGTTGGTTTTTTTGGTTTTGTTTCTTTTTTTCCCCAGTCCTTCATTTCAAAAATCCAAACAAAGCAAAGGCCTTCCCCTGTTGTCTGTGACACCATTCTGCAGTTCAGTGTCTCAGTGGGGTCCTGTTCACCCCCAGAATTCCGAATTCCATCCCCCCTGCTCAGTTTATGGTGCTCATTCTCATCAGAACATAATTACACTGCACAGGGCCATAAACTGCCCATTCTGGGGGCTGGAAGCAGCTTTCTTCTCACATTTATTAAATTGTGTTTATACACATCCTTACTAATTTATATGGCATCTTCCTTCTTAAATAGAACAGCAAATATAATTGAGTCTTCCATCCTAATGGGGTTTTTTTTTGTTGTGTTTTCTTTATTGCCAACATATATGTGCATAAATTTTTGAGCATCCAGAAGTCATCTGGAGTCTTAGATGATGAGGGCAAGGCAGCCTTGGGGTTTCTGCTGGGTCACCATCAAGGGTTGTTGCATCCAGCTGACACCAAGAGCTGCTAAAAACACACCCAGCTCCTTCAAGACTGCTCAAACAAAATTAAAATTCCAGGAAACTGCAGCCAATTGATTCCTAACATGCATTTCAAGTGTAACTGCTTGGAATTTTTTCTTTATTATTATTAATTTTTTAAATATTTCAGCTCTGGTGGGATGTGATTTGAGATTTTCAGAAAGGCAGTTTCTGAAGAAAATGTTAATAATGAATGGAGTGAAATGAATCCCATCCCAGGTGAATGTGCCATGGATTTCAGTTTAGGAGAACACAGGAGCTTATTTGTCCTGTTACCAAGCAGCCCTTTGGACTGGGAAGGAAAAAAGAAGGGAAAGGGAAAGGGAAAGGGAAAGGAAAGGAAAGGAAAGGAAAGGAAAGGAAAGGAAAGGAAAGGAAAGGAAAGGAAAGGAAAGGAAAGGAAAGGAAAGGAAAGGAAAGGAAAGGAAAGGAAAGGAAAGGAAAGGAAAGGAAAGGAAAGGAAAGGAAAGGAAAGGGAGAAATTCTCATCTTAAACCCAAACACAGCTCCAAGATATTATCATGGTGCAGCAATTTCAGGATGCCACCAAACTGAATTATATCCATTTTTCCATCTGTTTAGGCACTCCAAGCAAACCATCCAGAACTGCCAAAGCAGCTGCACTAAATCTGTCCCACAGCAGAAATCACTGCACCTGAACAGTCCTAGCAGAGTCCCCAAATTCACTTTTCCCTTCTCTTTTCCCCTCCTGAAAGCAAAAGCTCAAACGCTCTGCGAGAGCTCCACGCCACCAGCAGAGAGGATCTCAGCACAGAGCTCCAGGAGAGGAGGTTTTCAGTGCAGAGGAGAAAATTACTGCTTCCCCAGGAGGCACAGATCCCATGTCAAGGGAAAAAAAAAATTAAAACAAAATAGAACTGGACAGCAATTCTGTAGTTTCACCAGGAAATGTTTTGTGATGAAGCTGAGCAAGTAAACAGAATGTCAAGTACCCAGATAAAAGACTTGCATTATTGTTGGGCAATCCAAAGGTGTTTTGTTATTGTTGTTGTTTTATAGCTGCATTTTTTTCTGCAAATAAATGTCCCTACACATTTTTTAAGGAGAGCAATGCACTGGAACATCATGGAATAATGGAGAGGCAGCCTGTGTCCATTTCCAGGGTTAGCAGGTCAAAGACACCAGGACTTTCCAAGAAGAATTCTGCATTAAAACCCCCCAAAAAACCCCACAGGTTTCCTTTACATCACATCAACTGCTCCCCTCTCCTGTTCTGCTGCACAGAAAGCCAAAAAATGCCTGGACTGAAACATCCTTGGAAATAAAAGGGCGATTCTGCTGCCTTGGGGGATGCTGCTGGAAAACTCTGCCTGTTCTTTTGTCTGTCTCTGCCCCTGGAGAAATCCAGCAGCACTTCAGGCTTTAGGGGCTTTCTGGGATTATTTTATTCTGTGTTAAGTGGAAAACACAAATCAATATTTTTTGTGCATGTGCACCTCCCAGTCCTGTGTCTTACCCCCAAAAAAAGGATTTAAATTTGCCAACCAGAGAGACCAAACGTGTACAAACATCTGGGCTATGCATGTTACAGATCATGGAGCAGTTTTCCCTTCATGGAACCACTGAGAGCTTCAGGAATCTTTGGAAAAGCCTGGGACAATATCCAGGTGTGAATGAAGTGCCTCGATTACCTGAGATTAGAATTTCAAACAGGGTCTCTGTGTTATGGAGCCCTTTGTTATTTGCCTGTGTGATTTCTCCTGCACTCCAGGATTTATTTTGCAGTGGTTCCCATCTCTTAGCAGGGCCCACATTTCTTTTCCTAATTAGGATCATTGCAATGTTTTGATTTGGTTTGTGACATTTGCATCTCATTACATGGGACTTCTCTGAGCAGCACAACTGTGTTTGATCCAGCCCTGTCCTGGAGGAGCACAGAGCTGGAAAAAACCACTCCCACAAAGGCTTCAGCTCCTCAGTTTTAATAATTCTGTGCTCAGACAAGCAATTCCCACTCATTCCTGCACCAGGGCTCCATTTGTCTGTCCTGAGCATTCCCACCCATCCCTAATGCCCACAGAAATGGGGTGGACGTGTCTGGAGTCTGAGATTGCAGCTGGAGAAGTGTGAATTAAAGGAATTACCTCGGAAATGAGAGGTTTTCAGCCTCCTGTTCTTGTGGAACAGAGAACACTTTTCTGTCCTTTTTTTGCTGTGACAGGAGCTGGGAGCTCAGGACCCTTCAGGTGAGGTTTGGGTGGATGCAGGGTCAGTTATGATGGAAAATTCCAGGATTTCAGCAATGGACTCCCACTGCCTGTCAGATAATTGAAGGGAAATCATTACAAGGAGAAAGTTAGTCAGAAAAAAGCACTGACATAGAAAAATGAGACCTTTGCCCCCAGCTGGGGTAAAGCACGTGGCATCCTTTAAAATATGGTTCTGGGATTTGCAGCAACTTGATTTCCATTTCTTCAGGCACTTTATCATTATCAACAGCCTGAGCATGAGACTAAATGCACTAATTCCAACAAACCAGAGTGCAAAAAATGGTGCAAATCAATACCCATAAAGATACATTTCAGAATAAAGTAACATTATCCCAGGAAGTACTGGAAAATGAAGGCTTTTTTTTTTTTTAATTTACAACCCTCCACTAATATTTTTCCCAATGGAAAATGCTTTCCCAAAGCTCCCTATTTTTTTTCTAAATTAAAAAGTCACTAGGAATGGGTCTGGGATGGAAAATCACAGAATCAAAGGCTCACAAGGGATTTTAAATTCACCCCCTTCTCCCCCTGCCATGGCAGGGACACCTTCCACTGTCCCAGGTTGCTCCAAGCCCCATCCATCCTGGCCTTGGACACTTAAAATTCCATTTTTTTTTTAAATTTTCATTCTGCTTTCCCTCTGCAATGAGCTGCAGGCCTCTGGAGCAGCTCTATTCAAAAGCCCTGTGGAGGTGGCACTTGGGGACATGGGGCAGTGCTGGCCTTGGCAGTGCTGGCAATGGTTGAATTTCATAATTTCAGAAGCCTTTTCCAACCTTAATTATTCTGTGATATTTTTGATGCATTTGCTGCAACCCTGGGCTACTCTGGGCCCACTGAAACTCCCTTAATCCCTCCCATTATTTTCAGGGTGTGAAGAGTGAGGATTTTAGGTGACATCAGTGAGGTAATGAAATGTAATCATTAAAATGCCCTTCCCCTGCCTCTGCCAGAGCTCTTCCAGCCACTGCTTTTCAGGAAAAAAAATATAAAATTGGAGGTTTTTGCAGTTCCAGAGCAGGTCCTGTCAGGAGCAGCATCTCCCAGGGCTGGGGCAGTGAAAACAACAGCAAAAGTAAAATTAAAATATTTCATAAGTACTTCAGGGTATGATTTAAGGTGTTAAGTGTTGGGCTCAAATTTTGAGGGCTTTTCCAGCCTTAAAATTCAGAGATTCTGCATGGGAGAGCAAAGCTGGTATGAAAAACTTGAGATTTCCTTGGGTTTAATACACTGGCATCAACATCATGGATCCAAATGTTTAATTTGATTTACGGTAAGAAATCTTGTCCCTCCTGAATAAGGAATTCACTTTGGGGGTGCAGCTTCAAATGGAACAAAGGCAGAGCTGCCAGAAAAAATATTTGAAGTTCTGAGGGCAATTTTGTTCTCAATTTTTTGTTCAAATTTGAAGTTCTTTAGGCAATTTTGAATCAGTCAGGGGCCCAACAGGTCCCTGATTCCTGGAGCAAGGAGCCCATGGGACACAGACAAATGTGAAGCTCAGATTTCTCTCCAGGAAATTCCAGTGACTTTTGCAAATGTTGGTTCAGATAGTCCAAAGTTTTCTTGGCAAATGTAACAACAGAAGCAGCTCTGAGGGTGTGATCCTGGACCAGGAATGGTGTGGCCAGAGGAGCAGGGAGGTCACTCTTCCTTTGTCCTTGGAACTGCTGGGGTCACACCTCGAGTGCTGTGCCCAGCTCTGGCCCCTCAGCTTGGGAAGGACCCTGGGACACTGAGCACATCCAGAGGGGCTGGGAACACAAACCCTGTGAGGAGCCCCTGAGGGAGCTGGGGGTGCTCAGCCTGCAGGAAAGGAGACTCAGGGCTGCCCTCATCGCTCTCACAGCTCCTGAAAGGTGCCTGTGCTCAGCTGGGGCTGGGCTCTTTCTCCAGCAGCACTGACACAACCAGAGCACTCAGCCTCAAGGGAAATACAGGTTGGATAGCAGGAAAAAGTTTTTCACAGAAAGGGTGATAAAGTTCTGGAATGGCTGCCCAGGGAGGTGCTGGAGTCCCCATCCCTGGGTGTGTTTAACAAAGCCTGGATGTGGCACTGGGTGCCAGGGTTGAGTTGAGCTGTTGGGGCTGGGCTGCACTCGATGATCGTGAAGGTCTCTCCCAACCTGGTCATTCTGTGAATTCTGTGAATCCAGGGCTAAGGCTTATAAAGACAAAACCCATCATCATCATCAATGAAGAATTTGGGTGGTGAGGGCGTGCAAAGAATCATTTTCACAGAATTCACAGAATGACCAGGTTGGGAGAGACCTTCAAGATCATCGAGTCCAACCCAGCCCCAACAGCTCAACTCAACCCTGGCACCCAGTGCCACATCCAGGCTTTGTTAAACACACCCAGGGATGGGGACTCCAGCACCTCCCTGGGCAGCCATTCCAGAACTTTATCACCCTTTCTGTGAAAAACTTCTCCCTAATATCCCACCTGTTAGGAGAACCCGTTTTTCAAAGCATATTTACATTTGGAATTAAAAATTCCAGCCATTCCATGCTTGAGCTGGGTTTTTTGATTCCTCTGCTCATCTGAAGGATTCAGAAGTGCCCTTCCAAGCAGTGGGGATGGGAGCACATTTAGTGCAGCTGCTGAGAGGCAGAGTCTCAGTGAACTGAGCAGTGATTATGTTGTACCCCTGGGCAATGAGGCTGTCATGGAATTTCCAAACAAGATGTGAGAATCTAGGACAGTTCTGTTGTTGGGTCACAACGTTTGCTTGGCACTTCCCCTCCCTGTTTTTCGCTTAGGAATGAAATCTCAATATTTCCAGGATCAAATCCTCCCCTGGCAGGGAAAGGATGCACAAAGAGCAGATTTGGGGAGGGCAGGCTGTGACAGCAGCATGGGTCAGACACAGGACAAACTCAGCCAGAAATGAGAAATGAAATGGGGAAAATGAGGATTTGTGGCTTTTGCTGCAAACCTGACCTCAGCTAATTACTTGTTACACACCAGCTGCAGTTCTGAATTGTTATAAAACAGCTGAAATTATTACTTGCTATAAAACATCTGAAGTTTTGGCTCTGTTGCCCACTCAGACCCCATGGAAACCTCCCGGTACTGACCCATAAAGTCATTTTGGATGCACAGGGAGGGTTCTCCAGAAGGAAATTTTAAGCACCTGTTGCTGAACCATCCCCTGGAGAAGCCCATCCTGCCCTTCCCTCTTTTTAATTTATAATTATTTGTTCCAAGTAAATTAATAAATAATTGTTTTAAAAACCCAAACAAGAAAGGAAACAAAGAAAATTAAAATATCTGCAAAGGTTTGATCATATTTTAGTGGCAAAGATGAAATTCTGAGGTCACCTCTGCAACTGGGACTCGTTTTTCTGGCCAGCACAGAGCAAAGCTGCCTGTAGTTATCCAGCAGGGACAGAATTCCATATTTCCAGGCTTCACAGGTTCCAAGAGGAGTGAAATGGCCCCAGTAAACCCACAAAACCCAGCTCTATTAATAATTAAATTGGCTCCCTAGCGTGGTCAAGAAGGATGGCTGCCACCAAGTGCCACAGCCAGTGCCAAGTGCAATAAAATGGGTTTATGCAACATTTTGAGGCAGCCTCCCCCTCCTGAACCTGTCCTGTGCACAAAGTCAGCAGGAATGGAGCTGAGCCTGCAGGAGAGGGTCATTTCCAAAGGTAATTGGTGCTTTTTTAACCCAGAACTGACTAAGTGTGGTAAGAATAATGGAGCCTGACAAGGCTGAGGTTGAAGGAGAAATGGGAAGATTGATCTGCTGCATTGGGGTTGCACTTTTGGCAGCCTTGTAGCAAACAAATATTTCCCTAAATAAAGGAAAATGGTCAAATGCTTAGAACAAACCCCAAAATATTCACAGCCCAGAGTTTTCCCCTGAATGGTTCAATCCCATTTCTCTCACCAGCACCTATGAAGAGGGGAGTGTTGGTGATGCCTCAGGTTTGGCTTTTCTATTTTCCCATTCTGTGCTGCTTTAGTGTGTGGGGCTGGGCTCACATCAGGGGATGCTGAGCTCTGTGCACAGAGCAGGGAGACAAAACAATTCCTGCTCCAGCTGGGCACCAAGGACAAATGATCCAAATCTCAGCCCCAGAGCACAAACCCCGTGGGCTGGAGAGAGAAAAACAAGCAGGGTGGGACTGCAGGGGCTAAAGCTGGAATGGGACAATGAACTGCAAGGTGCAAATGGAGCAGAACTGATCCCAGGGACAGAGCCCGTGCCCGGCCGTGCATTTTGGGGCCATTTTGGTTCATCTTGGGTGCAGCCCTGGCTGGGCTCTTGTGCTGCCCAAGGTGGATCCATGGAGGAGATGCTTGGAATGAATCCCTGCTTTATTCTGGAGCTCTGTCCAGCCTCTGCTCTAGGGCAGCCTGAACAAGGCTTCATTGGGAAGTTTTGGATGATAAAATCAAACCCATTTAGGTGAAAATCCATTCCAGTGTTCCTTCCCTGGGTGTTCTGCTCTGCCAACCCCTCAGGGACATTCAGGGGCTGGTGGGACTCCAAGCCTTGATCCGGGTGAAAAGAGACAGGAAAAGTCCTGGAAAGCCATGGAAGAAGGAGATCCCATGGGAAGCTGTAGAGAATGGAGGTGTCACCTTTGATCACCCACCCAGTGATTCAGTCCTCAGGTCAGGGATGGGATTTTCTCCTTCTCAGTCCTGCCCAAATCCAGGGATTTTGGGGGAGCATGCAGGGATGAATTAGGGAAGGACTAAAAGGCTTTTCAAAGGACTGAAATTCCCACAGCTTTACCTGTGGCCCTTCCTCTAAATCCTTCTCAATTGGGAATGAGACAACAAAAATGTTTGAAACCCCCTTATAAGGCTTTAAACAACTCCCTTAGAGAATTTCAAACAATGCCCTTATAGGGTTCTAACCCCTCTTATAGGACTTCAAACAACCCCCCTATAGGATTTTAAACAATCCCCTTATAGGGTTTTAAGCCCCCTTTTAGGATTGGAACCAACCCCTTTACAGGGTTTTAAACAACCCCCTTTATAGGGTTTTTAAACAAACCCAAAGCAAACCTGCATTAAAACACAGCTGCAGGAATTATAAAATAATTAATTCTTGAATTATAAAATAAAAATTCGATTCAGGAGGCCAGGCTCTTGCCAGGCCATCATCCAGGGGTATTTTGCTGCCTGCAGCTCATTTCAGTGGGGTTTGGGGGGCAGGCACAGACAGGACGAGGTAAAAGGGACAAGGATGAAGCTGGAAGGTCACTGAGGTGTTTTCCAGGGGACTGAAATGGCACCGTTCATATACATTTAGATTTTTTGGCAATACAGATGTGCACAGCTATGCCATGATCTAAATCCAGATTCCTCAGACTGTTTCTTTTTTGGGCTGGTTTAGATAAAGCAAAACCCACCAAGGCCAGCAAGTACCACGTAACCTTGAGTACATAATGCAAGGCCCAGCTGCCAATACCAATTTCAGGGCACCTTTAAAGGTTCAGCTCCCATTTCCCTTTTAGATGCAAGACTGAGCAGAAAGAAGAAATCAAACCACTGGTTTTTAGGGGAATATTATGTAGAAAATGTTGCCCTCAAACACATGAACACTTTGCTTCCCCATCCAGAATCCAGAGGCTGGGGAACAGGGGTGCATTTTTCAGCTCTTTTTGCTACTTTTATTTCCTTTCCTTCCCAGTTCCCCTTTTTTCACCCTTCCCAGGTGCAGGACTCAGGGAATGCCAGCACCCAGCCCATCCCTCAGCAAACACAGCAAGAGCACGTGCTCCATGCTGGTTTCCACCAGCTCTGCTCTTGCCTGAAGGTGCCTTCCCCTGCTCCATCCCTTTGTTTTAAGGGAGCAGAGAAATGCAAGCACCACTCATTTCACAGCTCAGCTACAGGTAAATTACCTGAGAGAACAGGGGAGCACTTGGCTCTTCTCCCTTTCATTTTTCTTGGAGTGAAAATCAAATGTAATGGGCTCACTGATTTATGACTGCCAGCAGGATGGAGCACAGGGATCATTTGATACCTGCCCAAATTGCTGGCTGGATCACAAAACCCCTTCCATGTGGTTTGAGGTTCCCTCCAAACCTCTGCTCCCCAACTGTGCCAGTTTTTAAGAGGATAAAAATTCCCCACATTTCCATTGGGACAATCCCTGTGGCTCCTGGGCCGTGTCCAAGCTGGGAAGGGCCATTCCCAAGCTGGATGAAGGCTCCAGGCTGTGAGCTCAGGGGCCCGTGGGGATGATGGGTGGCACAGGCAGCTCATCCCTTGGAATCCCAAACAGAGCATCATGGAATGGTTTGGGTGGGAAGGGACTTAAATCCCACCCAGTGCCACCCCAGCCATGGCAGGGACACCTCCCACTGTCCCAGGGTGCCCCAGTGTCCAGCCTGGCCTTGGGCACTGCCAGGGATCCAGGGGCAGCCCCAGCTGCTCTGGGCACCTGTGCCAGGGCTGCCCACCCTGCCAGGGAACAATTCCCAATTCCCAATATCCCATTTAAATCTGCTCCTTGTCAGCTTAAAGCCATTCCCTGTGTCCTGTCCCTCCATCCTTGTCCCCAGTCCCTCTGCAGCTCTCCTGGAGCCCCTTCAGGCCCTGCCAGGGCCTCTGAGCTCTGCCTGGAGCCTTTTCCAGGTGAGCACCCCCAGCTCTCCCACCGAACAGGAGCTCCAGCCCCGTTCTTGCCATCAAACCAACCACAATTTCCCATTTTCCAGGTCTTTTAGAGACCAGGCCTAACCTTAGACACGATTTCTGCTCCTGATCTTACACAAACACCACGGCCCAGAAAACCTCGCACCAGAGAAAGGGAATTTCTTTTTCCAAAGTCACTTTTCTGCCGCCATGTCCAGAGCCCACAGGGCAGCTGAGATCAGACCAACACTGATTTCTCTCCAGGAGCTTCTGATGGGACGTTCAGAGGAGCTCTGTCTCTTCCCAAAGGTCTTTGTGTTTGAACTTGCACTTCTATTCCCGGCTCAAATACTCCCACAGATCTCTGCCCACCTCCACAGAGACCAGAAAGTGAAGAAAGACACACACTTCTTTAAAAATCTCATTATTTCTAATTTTTTTTTCCTATTATTTCCCTCTGTGGAGCAACTCAACAATAATGGGCTGCTTGGAAAAAAAGGAACAACAAATCTATTTGCCAACTGTACAGAGTAATAAACTCATGGAAGGAAGTTTATAGCCAGTAAATGGAATATTATTGACAACCAGATCACAATAAAATGTAAAAAATATCTCATGACAGGCCTCCTGCAACACATCTAGGTAATAAGTGGCTCATCTTTTGAAAGAAGGTGTTTTACTTTTAAAATTTTTTCTAATTTATGGTTGATTTCTTTTGGATTTTTTCTTGGTGAGCTTTGGAGCTCATGCAATTAAACACAGGCAAACACATCTAATTTCCAGAGAAACAATAATTACAGCTTAACCCAACTTCCTGCCCTCTGCAGCGCCTTCCCCTCTTGCTGCAAGAACACACTCCCCAAACCAGTGTTCATCCTGTTAAATTGGATGTTAATAAGTGGTTTTAGCTGCATAATTGATGCTGAGCTAAGGAATGTTTTGCTCAGGCTGGAGCTGCTGGGATTGTTTTACCTCTCCAAGAGTTGATCCCACGTGGAATTTGTGTCACACTGCTCTGGAACGCTGCCTGGCTCCCTCTTCACTCCCACTGCTTCCTCCAGATCCTGCTAAGGAATTCTCTTTGGAGTCCAGGAAGGTTTTTAGTTCCTTTTCTGTGTTTTCTCCTGTCAGAGCAGTGATCTGGCACCGCTCGTGGGGTGGATGGAGAGAGGAAACTCCCTTGAAATTGGGATTGCAGCACTGGGGAAATGCAAGCACAGCCATGGGAGAATGGGAGAAATTTGGGAAGAGCAGCCAACAACAGGAGAATGCACCAAAAATGCTTTAATAGGAACCAGGGTCACATTTGGGTTTGGTTTTGCTTTCTCCTTGTAAAGACTCCCTAAAATGTTGATGACAAATATCTTCTGCTTCATCTTTCTCATCTCTTTTCTATTTCTTTCTTCTACCTCCCATTTACTGTTAAATAAAATCAGAACTATTGACTCCACATGGTCTCCTGAGCAGATTAATTTGGGCAGAGGAATCTCTCAATATTTGGATCTTAACATCGTCCCAAGGGGGTCAGGACATGTTCCCAGCACTGCAGTCCACAGGCACCTTCCTTTGCAGGGAAATGAGTTATTTAATTCAGCCACTTCCCTTTGAAGTGCTTGAATCCAATGCCACACACGTTGGAAATGAAAAATAAAAGCGTCACTCAACAGAGAAACACAATTTACAGTAATTATTCATGTCTGCAGAATATGTATGAAAAAAAACCCAGGGGAAATTAAAAATCCCATAAATAGCCTCACAGGAGAACAGCTGGAGAGACCCCATACAATAACCAAGTATTTATTCTGATCCCCACCTTTCTGCATCCCCAAGAAGATGGCAACTGCAAGCTGAAAATCAGTTTAGAGCCATGGAAAGTCCAAAAGGAGAATGAAAGGAAATGGAAATGTCAGCACAGCCAAACCTCACGTTTCCCATTACTGCTAAAAACTGAGCACAGGGGAAAACCCCGAATTTCAGTGCTCACATCACTCGAGTGCTTGCTCTGGTTTCCATGGGGGAATCTCTACACATGCTCCCATTTATTGATTTACCACAGAGCAAGGTGAGGATGGAAACTGGAAAATCCTTACCTGGTTTGTGCAGGGGATGCAGCCCCAGCCCGGCTCACACCGTGGCACACTTCTGGCACGGGATGGTCCCCAAAGAGGCCACAAGAATTGACAGAGAAGATGTTTAACATCAAGCAAGAAGGTGGAGACCTCAACCAGTCAGTGAAATGAGATGTATCACATTAAAAATGTGTTTGGTGGGTGTGCATGAATACACAGCTGCACCTGCACTCACATGAATCTCTATTCATATATCACAAACAAATACAATTTCACTGCAAATTTTTCATCCTTTGCCTTTGTTAAGTCACACAGAACTACAGGCAAGGTAAAGAAAAATGCCAATGTTAAGACAAAACTGAATTTTGAAGCATTTTTACCCTCAGAATTTGTGATATCCTGGGAGACACTCAGTAATCATAAATGTCAATTACAGGAACGAGCTTGAGGAGTGACCTTTGTGTTGAGCTTCCCAGTGAAAATAAATGTGATTAAAAAGCAAACAGCCACTGTCCAAATCTTGAGTGGTTTTGTGTGGGACTGATCTATGCACCTGTAAAATCCACCCTCACTCCCAGGCTGAGACTCAGGGAAATGGAACTGAGGAATCTCCTTTTATCCCGGCACTGTGAGTTAACTTTCACAAAGTGAAATTCAGTGGCCACTGAAATTCTGGTTTTTTTCCACTATTCAGAGGTGAACTTGGCACCTCTGAATTCCTCTTTCAGGGAAATTTGTGTCACAAAGCCCCAAGGAGCTGCTCTGAGTGTGAGCAGAGGGAAGTGAATCCCTGACTTGTCCCAAGTGGTGAAAACCTGGCCCCTGTGGATCCTGCCAATTCCCTGGCCAAGGTCTGCTATGGAAAAGATGGATGGGTCACTTTGTAACAGAAATATTGATTTGAATCAAGTCTGAGTGGGACCTTTGGCTGTGGAGGCCCTGGGAGGATAAAGAGGTGATAAATAAACCAGGTTATCCCAACCTCACCTTCTCCACATGCAGCTCAGGGCACGGGCTGGGGAGAGCAAAAGGCTCCTTGAAGCCATTTAGGGATGAATTCCCACAGGAATGGGGCAGATGGAAGGGACAGGAGATCCTACCACTGGTACAAGTCAAATAAGTTTCTTTTCTGAATTGTTTCACAAGGAGCTCTTCTGCATTAGCCCAGCTGTGTCCCAACAATGTGACAAGGAATTCCCAAGGCACTGGGATGCTCTGACTCCCAACTGGACTGACAAGGAGAGAGCAAACCATGAGAAATAACATCATAACATCATTCCTGGGACTGTCCACTGCCTGTGAGGAATCAGCTGCTGGCTTTGCTCAAGTGTGTTTTTACCCCGCTTTGAGGAGGGCCCCGATTCATTCTGGCTTCTGCACAAGGCACAGCCCAGGAGCTGTCAGATTGTAAAAGGGTGACAATTCGGGTCTGGGAGCAGCTCTGACAGCCTGATTTTCAATTCCCAGGCTCAGCTTGCATATTGGTAAAACACACACACACAGATCTGGAGTTTGTGCTGTGAGACTGATTTGGAGTCTCATGTTTGAGGAGTCCCACAGGGCTGAATTGTAACACTTGCACGAGCACAGGGATTTGCCAGGGACGTGGGAAAACAAACACATTATCAGAAATACAATTTACAGGCATCCACCAAAAGGTCAGTGGGAAAGCTCCTCCCATCCTTTACGAAGCAAATGCAACAGAAAAGAGGAAAACTCACCCAGCATCCCAGCACGAGCAGCAGCAAGAGCAGCCTCCAAAGCAATTCTCAATTAAATACAAGATTTATGGAATTGGAGTTGTAATACATTATTGATTGACCACAGATATCTGATTGACTGCAGCCAAGAATCCCTCCCTGCCTGCTCCTCTTGAGCAGAGATTATAGGAACAAAACAAAGAGGGAATTGCAGGATGAGATCCAACAGTAAATCCTGAGACACTCCAGGAGCTGATTTTACAGCAAGGAAAAGTGTGTTTGTTTGATCCAAAGTGACACCTTGGTTTGAGGCAAAAAAATGAGAATATGTAATTGACCACAGGAGCCACTTTTTATGAGAAGGGCAATTTTTCTGCCTCTGTTAACAACAGTGTTGTTTTACTGCTGTGTAAAGTCACTTCTGCTTGGAACTTGCACCGTGTAGCAGGTACCTGAGGTGGAAAATATTACATAAAAGTCATCTGTTTTCTGAAGCATTCACTTAGAGATACCCAAGCCATCATTTTGGGCATGGACAGCACACAGGGATGGATGTTCTCAGTGCTGATGTGTGTTTTAGCTCCAACCTGCAGGGACAACCACAACAGCACAGTAAAAGATTTCAGTTTTCTCATGAGTTCCCCTCCTAAACTGTCCTGAAAAAAAGAAAGTGTATACACAGCCTTCTACATAATGCACTAGTTCCCAAAATTCTGCAGTGAGGACCAAAAATACCCAGGGAATGTATTCATTTTCTTAGACAAGCTTTTAAAATAACAGTTTATTTTTTGAGTCAGTGGTATATTTAAAAACAATCTACTGTAAGAGTAAAAAGATTGTAGATAATAAAAAAAACCAAAGTGTGATGACAATAAAAAACCACTAGAATATAAAGTTAGTTTCCTTCCTCCCTCCCAAAACCCCATCCCATCAGTCTGATATTTCTCAGAGCTTAATATCTGGAAAAAAACCGCTTTTTGTCTTTTCTTTACACTTTCAGCAATTAGGAAATTAAGAATACGTAAAGCATTCTTTGCAGGCACATTAATCATTATGACGTGAAAAGCAGGCACCATAAAAACTAAAACATTCTAAAAACCATCATATATACAAACACTGTACAGAATGATGGCACAAGGACAAAGTGATTCCGTTCAGTTCATCCTAATCCAACATGAAATATTACACAACAGAGAAAGGAAAAAGCTCTTCCCGTTTCTGTACTCAACATTTAGGTTCAGAATGACCAGGAGTCTCCTCTCTGCTCACTGTTTTCTCTGCCATACCCTCGTGCTTGTGACAGCTCCAAGGCTTCCTTGTTTTCCCCCTCATGGACACCGCAGCTCAATGGCAGTGGGTGATCACCAGGGACTGATTTTACAAAGCCCATCAGTCACAGGTTATCCTCAGCTGGGAGGGACCCTCAAGGATCATCCAGCCCAGCTCTTATCCCTGCACTGACATCCCAAAAATCCCACCCTGGAGCAGTGTCCAAAGGCTCCTGGAGCTCTGGCAGCCTTGGGGCTGTGCCCATTCCCCGGGGAGCCTGGGCAGTGCCAGCACCTCTGGGGATGAACCTTTCCCTAAATCCAGCCTAAACCCCCCAGGCCCAGCTCCAGCCATTCCCTGGCTCCTGTCCCTGATTGTGACAATGAATTGTGGCATTCCCCTCAGGAGGATGCTGCTGACCCACCAAGGTCTCCCCTCAGTCTCCTCTCCTCCAGCTGAACGTCCCAAGCGCCCTCAGCTGCTCCTCACACGGCTTCTCCTCAAGGCCCTTCCCCTTGGACACCCTCTAACAGTTTAATGTCTTATTTACATTGTGACTGGTGCCATTCTGGTGTCACCCTTTGTGCCCCACCCCTGAGCCAGCTGCTCACCCATCCCATGATGTGTTCCTCCAGCTGTAGGATGGACATTTTGTCCAAAAGGATCCCGTGGGAGACAGTAACAAGAGCTTTGCAGAAGTCCAAAAAGGTTCCATCTCCTGGCTTTCCTGGATCAGCCAGCTGGGTTACCCTGCTGTAAAAGGAAATTGGGTTCCACAAGCAGGACTTTCCCTCATGGAGCTGTGCTGGCTGTGACCCATGACTGCATTGTCCTCCAGGTGCTTTCCAGGACCTCCCAGAATAATCTTCTCCATGATTTTACTGGGCCTGTAGCTTCCAGAGTCCTCCTTCTTGCCCTTCTTGAAAATCAGGACAACATTCCCCAGCTTCCAGTCAGCTGGGACCTCTCTGGATTCCCCAGACTGCTCAAAAATCATCAAGAGGGGTTTTATGATGGCATCAGCAGCTCTTTGAGGATTCTGGATAAATCCCATCAGGGCCCATAGATTTGCAGGGGTTCAGCTGGGGCTGCAGATCCTGCAGTTTCAGGCTGACTGGGAGTTGATCATTGTCACAGTCATGATCCTCCAGCTCAGGGCACTGGGACCCTCTTGGTCTGTGACCCACGTTGAAGACAGACAAAGGATGTGTTAAGCACCTCTGCCTTGTCCCTGTCCCTGTTTGTGAGGTGCCCATCCCCACCCTAGAGTGGGCTGATGATATTTTTACACTGCCTTTTGCTATTGATATATTTGAAAAAACTTCTTTTTTTTTTGTCCCCAATGGTTCTGGCAGCTCCAACTCCAGCTGAGCTTTGACCACAGGAATTTTCTCCCTGTAGTGGGGAGCTGCAGCTCTGTGTTGTTCCCATGCCCCCTGACCTTGCTTCCACTGGCACACACCTTCCTTTTCCACCTGATTTCCAAGAGGAGATCCCTGTTCAGCCAAGCCAGCTCTGCTTGACTTCCAACATTTGGGAATTGCTGCTCCTGTGCCCTTGGGAGGTGATGTTTAAAAAGGGACCAGCACTGATGGACCCCAGCACCTGCAAGAACATTTTCCCAGGGGACCTTACAAATTCCCTGAGCAGCCTCCTGGTCAGAGGGGAGGTTCTGCTGGAACTTTTCCTCCTCTCACCAGAGGTTTTAAACTCGATGGCATCGTGGTCACTGTGGCCAAGGCAGCCCCAAATCCCCACTTTGCTCATTGCAATCAGGTTATTTGTAACACAGACCAATTTCACAAATCAGCGGTGTCTGATTTTTAACCCTGGGCTAAAATCCCTGTTATTCAGGGAAATCCTACAGCAGCTTCACCTCACTGGGAAACCTCCTCTTGCCCTGAATTCCAAGTGAATATTGTCATTGATTCCTATATACACTGAGATTAGGTACAAAAACTCTGCTCATTTGAAACTCCAGAGGTACCCAAAATCTTTAGGTACAACATTTCCAGCTCTCGTTTTAATCTCCACGTTTAGCTCTGTGCCTGGCGTTATCCAGAAGCAGGGAGAAGGTTTAGGAAGAGGGTTCTGTCAGTTGATGGGAGTTCCCAGTCTCAAGTAGAAATCCAGATTTCTTTCAAGTTATGGGAGGGAATGATCCCAAAAACAAGGGGATGTAGTGTTGGGTCCGACGCACGGCGAGAAACGGATTTCTTACGGAGTTACCATTGCACTAAATGTTAGATACTGCACACCTGAATGAGGTAAACATTATAGACCATAAAATACTTAGGGAAATGAATTGTTACAGCTTGATCTTTGGAAAATAACCCGCTTCCTTCTTCACTGGACAATCCCAGAGTCAACAGACGTTTGCTTCCGCGTCGTCTTGGGAGGCGGCGGCGGCGGAGTCTTGCTGGGCAGAGGAGGAGGCAGGTGCTGGAAAAAACCAATTTGGGCAGGTCATGTTAGGAAAGAATGGAATTCTGCAACGTTTTTGAGTCATCTCTAAGTGCAAGAGGCAGCAGGTAAGTCTGGAGCCCTTTGGCTCACAAAAACCTCTCCCTGCAGAATCTGCTGTGAACACAGAACGCTCTCAGCCATTACTTTTAAATATAACTTTGACTTTTGACAGTGAAAAAAAATCTCTCAAGAGTTCAGGATTAATTAGCTCAATATTTAAGGGAAAAATCTTTTGAAAGCACTGGAGAAGTTTATAATTCCCCACTTTATATCATGATAGGATATTGATTTCTTGGTCTGTATCGATTGCCCTCAGCCTCTAGGCACTCAGAGCTTAAAAACCAAGCTGAAGCAATGGCTTCATTGCTTTTCCATTATGTTTTGTTTTTTGCACAGTTAGAACAGAAATATTTAAAAAAAAACCAAAAAAATTTAAAATCATTTAGAGAGATAAGTAACTCACAATTTACTATTACACACGGAGTTATAATTAAAATATTCCAAACAGAAATGCACAACATTCAAATATATGTATTTTAAATCACTTTACATATCTCACAACAGAAAAACATCCCCAGTCAGAATCACCAGCTAATTGGACAAATTAAAAAAGCCATTATGGAAATTAGGACCTTTTTTCCCTTATGTTGTAACCTACAAGTGATAAAATCTGTGGCAGAAAGAGCTGGAGAACACTGCAGTTTGCAGGCAGGTTTTCCCAGATTTTGGCTGTGCAGGCAGCACAGGTTTCCCAGAGCCTGTGCTGCAGTGTCACAGCTCATCAACTCTGCTCTGGCTTTGTTTTTCCCTACGATTCTCCCCCACTCCCCAGTCAGGGCCTTTTTTTTTCTCCAAGCCCAGTGATGCTTTCCCAGCTGTTTGTTCTGCCCTGCCTCCCCCAGCCCAGCACCAGCTGCTGGCTCCACAGAGGCACAGCCTGAGGAGCTCCAGCTCTGCCCAAATTCCTTGACCACCTCTGCAAGAAGAGCCCAAGAAGCTGCAATACCTCAGTGCTGGACAGGATTCCTGATGGTTTGTCAGGATCAGGAAGATCCTTGTACCTAAACAACTGAGAAACCCCATGGAAGTGCACAGAACCAAAGCTGGTCCTTTTCAAAGCTGTCCAAGGATGCTGCCCCAGAAAGGAGAGAGGCTCAGGGTGATGCCAGGACATCCCAGTCCCTCCTCTGCTCAGAGCAGCTCCTGATGCTCCTGCAATCTCATGACTGGGAGTTGGCAGAGATGAGTAAGAGCAGATGAAAAACAACCTTTAAGGTGACCAAACACGCTCTCCCAAGCAGGTTTGAAGCCAGCATTGAAATCTGAGATTTCACCAGACAGTTTTACTGATCACAGACTAAGGAGAAAGCTAGGAATGCAAACTGGCAGAGCCAGGCTGGCTGGATCTTTGCTGGAATCTCTTTCCTCTATCCTGCCTGGACAGCAGCACTTTCCACTCCATTTTACACCTTTCCTCATTCCTCCCAGGCAAAGGAAGAGGGATCCCAAACCACCCCCAAGGTGAGCCATGCCCTGAGCTTGTCTCTCCATTCTGCTCCATCCACTCTCCATTTCCCAGCCCCTCCAGCACCACCACTGCTCTTTCTGCCTGCTCCCAGCCTCTTCCTTGGCTTCAAAATGCTCTCTGGCACTCTGGAAATCCATTGGGATTGATCTGCTGCTGAGGGAACACTGGACTGGATGATTTTAGTGGCCTTCCCCACCCTAAATGATGCCATGATGTCCCACAGCAGGCTCCAGCTTGTTCCCAGCTTCCAGTGGGACACGACGATCTCTGAGTCAGAAAAGCCAGCAGATTAATATGAAAGGCAGATAAAATAAGAAATTAATTTTTTTACTACATGCAAAACTGAAGATTTTGTTTGGTTTTTAATTAAAATGCCACTGCTGATCTGCCTCTGAAGTACTGCAGCCAGAACTATTAAATATTTCTTCTACCTGAGCAAATCCACTCTTAACTTGGCATGTTAACTCCTGAATTCCTGCTAAGGCACCTGAATAAATGTCAGTTGGGATCAGAAGATTCCAAAACCTTTGAAAACTTGCTTAATTACACTCCTGTATCCAGGCAAGGGCTCTGGGAAAGCTCTGGGAAATGCTGGTGGTCTGCAGAACATGAACATCTCATGGAGCTGACACTGCCTTCAAACTCCATAAACCACGTGCCCCTCAAAAACACAGCACAAAATATAAAATAAAATAAAACTTTCCTCCCTGCTTTGCTCTCTTTAACTTCATATTCATCACCAGGAAAAAAACCCACCAACTCTGCTGATAGCATCATTTGTGCAAATCCATTTTGAATTTAAATAACACTCTATTGGCAATAATTCTCAATTCAATTAGATCAAAGGCATTTCTCAACCAAATGAGCCCCTTCATATTGATCAGAGAACAATCAAATCAGCCCTGAAAACCTGGTTCTGAAAAGCAGAGACAATGCAAATACAATGAGAAGAAGCTAAATATATATGCTATAAATAACAAGCTCAAAACCTACCCAAGCTCAGATTCTGCAAGCAAATTAGGCAGAAAAAAATAGCAGAGATAGGTAGATAATTATTATAATTGAATTTACAATTTCCATTAGAAAGTCGGATAAATTTAGCACATGTTCATTTATATAATAAGCTCCCAATGAATATATTAAGTAGGATGTGTAATGCTGGTTGGGGTGACACTGTTGGGGATTTTGCAAGACAAAACATTCCATTGTGGAGCTGGGGCAACTCCAAAGCATCACTCCCAGGGCTTCCTTTTATCCCAGGACAGAAGAAGTTCAACCACATTTCCTCCCTCCCTTTGACACCACACTCACAAAAACCATTTTCAGGCTTATAAAGTTCATCTGTGCTGTGCTTCCCCTCAGAAACTTTGCAATAAAAATAGAGTCTGCCTTGATTTTGTGTTTAATTAAGAGTCTCTGTGCCGAGTTGGTGTTTATATCTCAGTGGTTAATTGTGAACCTGACTCTTCCCTTTCCTTCCTGACAAACTGACAGAGGCTGCTGCTTCACATCCCAACCTATTTTGGGCAGAATCCTTGACTCAGGGGTACCTCAGGGGAAGCAGAAACCTTATGTAAAAGGCACATCTGCAACACAGAAACAATCTGTTCCTGCTGCTTCAGACATGAAATTGCTCCCATTTGTTTGCTGGTTTTTTTTTCTTTCCCTGATACAGAAAAGAATCAAGTTTAAAAACATTTGTCTGTCTTCTCTTCCAGAGAGATATAAACTGCACTACACCAGGCGTGTTCAAGATGTAGTAAAAATCAATTACAGAAGATGAGAAAATGCTTTTTTAAATTTTTTTTTTTCTGTTACTCTCAAGCAGCAAAATGAGAGATGAGTTGTTCTTCGTCTATGGAATACTGTTAAAAGAAACAACTACAAAAAAAATCAAACAGGATTTGACTCTCCAAAAGGGTCTTTGAGGCACTGCATGAGATTTCTTCCTGGGCAAGGAACTCTTTGAAATTCAGTGGTCATCGATAGGACACGCTCTGGAGATCCAGGGACAAGCACTTTGGTTGGAAGAATTAAGGGATCTAATTAGGTCAGAAGCAGCAGAAATGGGATGTAAATAGACCATCAGCCACCCAGGACTGTGAAAATGTTTCAGACACTGAGTTGTTCCTTCAGCACGGAGCTGAGGTGCCTGACAACAACGTGATTATTTCATATCTGCAATGAAAAATAACATTTGAGTGTGAGGCTCTGGCAAGAATAACTCTCCAGCAGGGAGAACAGCCCAACTCCACTAATGGCAGCCAAATTACAGACAGTTTAAGCTAATTGGCTGTTTGACCCAGGGAGCAAAGTTCTGTGCAGAATCCAGCAGGTAACTGATGGGAAATGACTGTTTAGCCCCTGGTTCATCCATCATCTATTAGAGTCTCATTTGACTCTGTGGCACAGCCATTACCTGCCCTTGCTGGAGTGCCCTGGGATCAGGGAGAGGAGCTGGAAGGGCTCTCCTGCAGAGATGTGTGTCCCACCCCCAGCCCCTCACAGGGAACAGCAGAAATGCCTCAAAATGGCAAACAGGGAATTGCTCCAGGTCAGAACCCCAGAGCAGATCAAAGGGGCTCCTCTGCTCTGGAGCCAGGCTGGAGAGCTGGAGAGGAGAAGGTTCCAGGGAGAGCTCAGAGCCCCTTGCAGGCCTGAAGGGGCTCCAGGAGAGCTGGAGAGGGACTGGGGACAAGGCCTGGAGGGACAGGACCCAGGGAATGGATTTAAGCTGACAAGGGGCAGATTTAGATGGGATATTGGAAAGGAATTCTGGGCTGGAAGGATGCTCAGGCCCTGGCACAGGTGCCCAGAGCAGCTGGGGCTGCCCCTGGATCCCTGGCAGTGCCCAAGGCCAGGCTGGACCCTGGGGCTGGGAGCACCTGGGACAGTGGGAGGTGTCCCTGCCATGGCTGAGGTGGCACTGGGTGGGATTTAAGGTCCCTTCCAACCCAAACTGATGACCCTGTGACTTTCCCCATGATTTCTGGCAGGCTCTGCCTGGAGGGATGCTCCTGTGGGGGACAATGGCAGTGGATGAGGGCAGAGCTGGACCTGTCAGGGCTCTGCACCCCTCATGCAGGGAGGACCTGGCTCCTGGAGTGTGCCAGCTCTGCTGGAGCACAGCTAAGGCCACCTTCCCTCTGTGCAACCCCATTTCTCCACGTGGACACCATCAGGATTTCTCACTGGATGATGCTCGAATTCCCCAGCACTGCCTCCCTGTTCCAGTCCATATACAAACAGACTCAGGAGTGATGAGCAAACCCTCAGAATCAGCTTTAGACTCCAGACTGACCCTGCATGCCTCACTGAAGGCCCAGCTCCTGCAAGACAGAAAAAGCAGCACACCAGCATGGCCCAAACCATGCCCTGATCCCATATGGAGAGTGGGACACGGCCACTCCCTGGACTGGACCAAGGCACACATCACAGGGCTGGGCAGACAGCAGAAGGAGAACACAGGTTTCACTCCAAATCCTGTAAAAAGCAGTGGCAGTCCACTGACCTGGATACTTACTATTTTTCAGAAACTCCTTGCTTAGCAACATCTTAACCCACTGAGGAGTGAGGGACTGGCACAGGAGGAAAGGCTTGCAAGGTTTCCCATCCCCAGCAGGCAAAAATAATGATCAGATGGCAAATAAACCCTGTATTTTGTTTTTTTCTTCTGGGCACATTTTCCAAAGGCTCCTGGAGCTCTGGCAGCCTCGGGGCTGTGCCCATTCCCTGGGGAGCCTGGGCAGTGCCAGCACCTCTGGGGGAAGAACCTTTCCTGAAATCCAGCCTGAACCTGCCCTGACACAGCTCCAGCCACCCCCTGGCTCCTGTGCCTGCTCCCAGCCAGCAGAGATCAGAGAGGAGCTGCAGGCTGTTACTGCAACCCCTCAAGTTGTGTTTCCTAATTCCCTGCTCCTCCACGGTTCCAGCTGCATTTCCAGCCTCTCTCTCCCTGTCCACATGAGGACAACACATTTGCTGAAGCCTTTCAGGTCAGTTTTTGCTCACTGCAGCTGCTACAAGAGAGAATTTCCAGCACTGCAGCACCTGCATTGCAACACATGAAAAATCCCCCTGGGTTGTGCCTTCTGTGTGTTAGATGTGAATATATCATCCAGTTTTATCCCAATGAGCAAGCAGAATAATCCCCACACAGCAGAGTCAAGCCAAGGCTGTTGTGTTCCTTGCAGGCTTCAGCCATCCCCACGTTCCACCTGTGCTGGATTGATGGAGATGTTCCCATCCCAACCATTACCCCATGCTTAGCAAGTGTTATAGCCAATATTAGCAACCCAAGTGCTCCTTTATCTATTTTCTTTGAGCTCCCTCCCTGCTCTGAATACTAAGCAGGAGGTTGATTTGTATGCAAGGGTGAGGATGAGCCCATAAAGAATGATAAGTGCCTAAAGGAATCCCTTGATGTAATAATAATCCTTGCAGGAGTCGTAGATTTCTCTTTTTTTTTTTATGTTCCCATATATTATTAAGGACATTTTTAGCAGAACAAATCACAGGGAGCAAGAAAATATCTACAAAGGTCTCAGAGTTAACAAGGAGTAAGGGACAACCAGGAAATGATAATGAGGTGATCACCTGGATTAAAGACTTCAGGTAGACCAAGGTAACACTGGACTCTGAATATCTGAGATTGCTGTCTCAAAAATGACATTATTGCCTGCAGTTTGACTTGGAGCATCTGATTCCTTTCTGGCTGCCTGCTTTTAGTTCACTACAGCACTTTTCCTGCCTTTCATAACCCACTGCAAGACAACCAGAGTGAAAAACACAATCATTCCTCACACAAGGAGATATTTCCAGTTTAAAAGCTACTCAGATAATCTTATCTCTAATAGGTTTTACTGATTTTTCTTCACCGATACAACGGCAGTGTAATTTAAAAGATGATCAGTTTACCAGGCAGAGAATTATCCAGTTATGAATTATGGAGCTATTTGACCCATGAAACATAAGTCATTAAAACTGTGGAGTGGGATTTAATCACAGCAGCAATGAGAATTTGCCCATCTGATCTCTCATGTCCAGCACTACTCATTTTCTTGATGTTCTTTAAAAGCTTCCTTCCTAGCAGCCTGATGAAATAAAGGCACAGAGTGATTGTTATAAGATTAGAAACCTTCTCCAAAATCAATTCTAAAGCGAATACAGAATCACAGAATCTGCTGCGGTGGAGGGGACGCACGAGGATCAGCGAGTGCCGCTCCTGGCCCTGCACAGGACAGGTGGCTCTGGACAGAGCTCCTTTAGACCCTTCTGCCAGGCCTTGAAACCCCACTCCATGGTCCTGGAAAGCTTAGAAAAACACAGATGCTGGAGAAAATTGTGGGCAGTTAGATAAGAAGATGTAGCTTGTATCTGATTGCATTGCTGAGCTATTAAATCCTGATGCCCTTCCCCACCAGATGTTAAAAAATGGGCTCTGTTCCTACAGAGACAAAATGTAATAAAAAAAATGAGGGGAGCCTGAGCAATCAAGACTGGAAAGAGCAAAAATATTAACAGCTGATTAAAACTTTGCAAAAAACCACGGGAGCATATTGGTACCATATTTCTGAACTCCCATTTAATGATGTGGAAATGCTGCTTGTGGCAGGTACAGGAGCTGCACAGGGTCACAGAGCAAATCAGGCTCAGTTATCTCAGGTGTGGGCTCCCAAAACCACACCTCCATGGCATTTGGGAGTCATACAGTAACTAAAAACATCTATCCCCAGAGTGGAATCCCCTTCCAAAAGCCTCACCAGTCAGGAAAAAAAACAAACCCTGGCTGCCAGGATTTTATTTCTTACCACTGTTTAATGTTTTTAGCTAAAAACTGAACTCATCTTAGCAATCCTGAGCTACTACCACAGCCTAAACCTTACAGTACATCACACAAAATGAATGTAGTACTCTGGAGTTTATGCAGGAAGGAGTTGAGGAAAAGTGAATCCTAATGTGAATTTCTCAGCTTTCTTCTTGGGGATGGATTCCTTAGACAAAGCTCCTGGCAGCCCTGCTGTACATTCTGTAATTTTCCACTTAGAGGGCTGTGTTCAGGACAAATGAGAGCTGGCCCCTGAGACAGATGCTGGGGAAATGGGTTATAAGGTTAGAAGTGCAGTAAAGTTTGATGGAAATGCAAGGGAAAATGAAAATATTGACTAAAATGATCCAGCCATGGGGAAAAACTATGGAAGAGAGGATTGGAAAACAGGATTTTCCAGTATATGCAAATAAAGAGTAAAACATGTTTTGAATATCTCTATTCTCACTCCTGAAGTTCCTTCTATACCTGTATTTTCATTTTACCATTCAGCCTGAATTGAATTGGTAAATTGGTAAAACATTTCAAAAAAGTCAATTTCTGCAACAACAAAGGCACAATTTCAGCCATGGAAAAGCTGGACTCTTGCACTGGGACAATCTGTGTTGAACACAACTCTTCCAAAGGGTCAAACCAAACTCCTGCCTGACGCCTCCTCTGCTGAGATTTCTGCATTTCTGCCACCATGAAATTGGCTGGAAAGCAAATGATTCCACAGAATTTCACTGGAATGGTGAACTTCAGAGGGATCCCGGATGACACCTCTGCCAACGAAAAGGGAGCAAAACTTCTTTTGCCAGGAATTTTCCCACAAAACAGCTCAGTCAAAATTTGACATTTCAGAGTCAAAGAAAACTTGTGACTTCATGGGCTCTCACTGCCCTGCTCTGATTTGATTGGTAATAAATTCAATTAATTTCCCAAAGTTGTGCCTGTTTTGAGGGCAAGGGGTGAGTGATCTCTCCCTCTCCTTATCTCAACCCTTTCATTGAGACTTTCATTGTATTTTCTCTGCCTGCCCAGCAGAGGAGGGGAGTGATGGAGCATCTTTGGTGGGCACCAGCCAGGATCAACACTCCATACCCCATGAAATGTATTTTTTTTGCCCATAGAGAAAATAAAAGGCATTTCTCAAAAGCGCTGCTTTAAAGAAAAGGACCACATTATTTTTAAAAGCTTCCAGCTACAGGAAACAAAGCTGAAAAAGAGAATTTTCCTCAGAAAGCTGCAAACCCTGTTGGTGATGAAGAGTTTCTGAGCTCCTTGCCTCAAAGGGGACACGAGTTTGCCTCAAGGAAATAAATGAGTGGTGACTGAACGTTGGCAGAGCAGAGCTCCAGGAAGGCAAGGTGGCAGGTTCATGTTTTATTTCCTTTCCTGACACAGGACTGAAAGGCTTTAAATCCAATTTGCTGCTCCTGCTGGTTAAAGCTCCCTGCCCAACAAACCTGACAACATCTGCCTTGGAATTGCCCAGAGTGAAGCCAACTTTCCTTCAGGTTCTGCTGCTCCCCCACCCTCCTGGCACTGCAGAGCCCTCTGGATCAGCTGATGGATGCAGGAGCAGGATCCCAACTCCCCTGGGAGGGCTCAGGGACCAAGAACTGCAGGAGGGATCATTCTCAGGGACAAGAACTGCAGAAGGGCTCATTCTGTGGGAGAAGGAACTGCAGAAGGGATCATTCTCAGGGAATAAGGAACTGCAGAAGGGATCATTCTGTGGGACAAGAACTGCAGAAGGGCTCATTCTCTGGGAATAAGGAACTGCAGAAGGGATCATTCTGAGGGACAAGAACTGCAGGAGGGATCATTCTCAGGGAATAAGAACTGCAGGAGGGATCATTCTCTGGGAATAAGGAACTGCAGAAGGGCTCATTCTCAGGGACAAGAACTGCAGAAGGGCTCATTCTGTGGGACTCACCCGTTGGTGGGCAGGGGGGGAGGTGGTGGGGCTGATCAAGTCCTGGCTCTCCATGAGGTTCCCGTAGTCGGCCGTGCTTCCTTTGAGGGGCAGAGGAGGGGGAACGTCGGGGATGTCGGAGCTGGACATCCCATTCAGCTCCAGATCTGCAAGAAACAACACTGGGTTAACCCTGCCAGCAGCTGAATCCTGCAATTCCAGAATGGTTTGGGTTGGGAGGGACCTCATGGATCACCCAGTGATCCATGAGGTGATGGACTTCCACCATCACCTTCCACTATCACCCTCCACTTGCTCCAAGCCCTGCCCAACTTGTCCTTGGACTCACTTTAAAATGCCCTCAAAATACTTGAACAACCCCCTGTTTTTAATTAAACATATTTTTTGTTTCATGTTTCCCACCAAAATATTAATGGCTTAGAAAATATAATCTCCCCACCTTCAAGCTCGCCTTGCACATTAAAACACATTGTACATCAAAAAGTTTTGCAAAGTGCACAAGGAAAATACAATCTGGCTAAGTTTTATTGACTTTCTCCCAGTAAAATCAAAGTTCCCTGTTAATAAAATGCACAAATGAAAGCCTGGAATTAAGTACATCTCTCTCCAAAACTTTCAGGCTCCAGGTAACTATAACAAATGAGCAGCCATTAGTTGTTGAGTAAATAAAATCATGCACGAGAAAGTACCAAACATTTATTATTCCTGTGTGCTAGGTAGAAAATTCCCTTTTCTTAGCAGATAAATCCTCCCAGGTATGTGCTGGAGAGGCAAATAGCCTGAGGGACAATAAAGTGTATTGAGGCCTGAGTGATACATAGGTTTTTGGGGAGAAATCCCCCCACGGTGTATTTCAGGGTAATTCAGTCATTTTAATACAGTCATTTTAATTCAGTCATTTTAATAAAACCCACCGCGATCTCTACGAGACAAGAAACTGAAATGATTTGTTTATAAATTAGGGAACTTTATTTAGGAAAAAAAAAAGGTGATTTCTATTTTATTTTACTGGGGTGATTTGTGAAACAAGAGAGGACTTATTTATGCAGACGTTTTTATTGCAAAGCTCATATCAATATTTTATTAAAAGTGTGATTTTATTGTTCTCTAAAATGGCCTCTCACAACACAATTTAACTCTAAGGTGGCTCTATTGATTTGTCACTGAAAACTGTAATTTTACTCCTCATCCTTCCACCTGAACTCTTGACTACATGAAGAAAAAGGTTATTTTCCATCCTGGGACTCTACATTTTCACTGGCTTCCTCTCCAATAGGCTGAAAATGTTGTTTGTCCACCAGGACCTGAATTTCTCATTGCTTTTTCCATTGCTCCTGTTTTTCATCCTTCCCTTTCTACAGAGAGGATTTCTCCATTGCCCAGACATTCCCAAGAGTTTCCTTTCTGCATCTCCATGAGAATCTCCTCCTTCATGGAACTGAACTGCAGCTGGAAAACCACACTGTGCATTTGAAACTAAAGATTGATTCTGGGAATGAACTTCCCTCTCCATTCTGGATGAACTCCCCATCCATTCTGAAGAACTCAGGAATCTGAGATATTTAACGTCACAAAGCAACTCCCTGGCACAGGTCCTGCACAGCTCCCCCACTACTGAACATCTGTATCTTAGCTACATATGTTGATATCTGAATTTTTGGTTGGTTTCTCCATGCAGTTTAGGATAATATAGGGAAAAATTTGGGAAATGGCATTTTCTTTTGTGTGTTTAGTTAGAGCTTTAGCAAAACCTTGAATGCTGCTTTAGAAAGAGAAACCTTTCCATATTTTGTTTTTAGGCCTCTTTGTAAACATTCTGTGGGAAACTGAGGGGAATAACACACAATTTCCCAAAAATAAAGTAAATTTAACCCCCCTGAACACTTCAGCTTTGCATTCTAGATGATATTTTTTCAACTAACAAGGTTTCACTTCTTCCATGATAAAACTTCTGACTTCACCTAAGCCAAGGTGCTCCCAAGAGGATGGTGAGACCCATTTTGTTAGGAATAACCCAAATCCTTTGTTTCTTTGAACAGATCCTTGGAAGACCCATGGAAAGGCAGGTTTTCAGGAAACATCTGAGGAATGTTTTCAGCAGAGCTGGAGAGGAAACAAGGTGTGGAGGCAACTCTGCTTGAAGAACCTGGATGGAACCCGACTGTCCCTGCAGTCGTGTCCTGCTCTGCTTCTCCCCCTTTCCCTACATCCCCCAGCTCCTGCTGCAGCTGGAATTTCCTGCAGCCTGTCCGTGGCACCTTCCCAACCTCACCCTGATGAAGGATCCACATAAATAAACCCCTGCAAGTGTGGGCAGAGCATTTCCACCCACAGGAAGAGCTCATGAAATACACGAGCAAAGTGTTTGCATTCATCTGGCAGCTGTTTAGTGGAACAAGAAGATTCTATCCTGAGAAACAATGATTTGATCTTCCCCAGAATTCAGTGAAATCCAGGGAACATCTTCCCTGCAGCAGGTATTGAACAAATCCAGCAATTCCAAGTGTTGTCCCAAGAAAATCTATTTGCTGCAGATCTGTTGATTTCCTCAGCTGAACTGAACCACCCTAAGAAGGTCACTAAAATAATTACCCCAAATTTCTGGTGTGCTCCCATTATTCAGTGAAATTCATTATTCAAGGTGGTTCATCAGATGAGTGTGCTCTGAATATTTGTTCCTTGCTGGACATGTGCCACTGGGAAGATCTTGGAGCTGGCAAAGGATCAGTTAAGGGACCCTTTTTTTTTCATCTTACCCTAATGATCACATTTTCCACTCCCTTCTCCTCAAGTGCCAGCTAACAGGCAGCCAGAATTGCTTAGCAACCCAATAACTGCTTTTAGCCAATTTGGGCTCTGAAGGAACTTCTTTATCCTTGGAATTCCTAAAAAAATTATCACTGTAATTCCTGAAATGATTCTAGACTGGTGCAATAAGCTGATCCTATTTTATGTAACATCCACCAATCTCTAGCACAAAAATATTCTCAGAGATACCTGGTAACTTCAGATACTTTTAAAAGAGAGAAATCAAATTAAGTGTTAATAAAACTTACATATGATCAAAAAATCCAATTAAAATATCTTTTGCAGAAGTATATATCCCCTAGTTCTCTGTATTCCCTGTTTTTAGCATTTTTAGTTTTTAGTTTCTGGATATAAAATTGTAAAGGAAGGTGAGAGTTATAAGTTCATTGTAATCAAAATATTTGCTTTGTGTGTCTGACTGTTTAAGAGAAAAAATTTTGAAGTACCACAGCAAGTAAATAAAGCAGTGACCTTGATGGAAAAGATTTTTTTTCTGAAGACTGATCATCTCTTCTCCTCCTTACTAACACTGAACTCTTGCCACTGGAGTTGGATTTGGGGACATGTATAAAAAAGGTAATTTTTTTGCTTTTTTGTCACACGCTGGCAGCTGCAAACTCTGAATAACAGGTTTTGGGAAAGAGCACTGGGAAAGAAACAGGTGTTGGATTACACCCAGCTCTGCAATAGGGTTTGCTACAGACTGAAGCAAACAGATGATACTTTACAGAAAAGCTGAGTGATAGATGTCAATGTCAAGCAAAAACTACTTCAAAAAGCCTGACCTTTATTTTCCCTTCTGGTTTGTACTCACAACATATCAAAGAGAAGTTTTTTTTAATATATGTTTACAAAAAATATTACTTTTTAAGCCTTTGTGCTCCAAAACACTCAATATGGGATCAAGTACAACATGAATTTTTGACTGCTACTCTACACCTAATTAATTGTTAATGATGACTTGAAAAGAACTGTTTCACTGCAATGATTCTGCTTGCTTTTGTAAAATACTGAATTAATTTTTGCTGGCAAAGGTAAGAGGTTAAGTAATACTGATGCTTTGTGCAGGCTGCCCTAGAACAGAGGCTGGACAGAGCTCTAAAGAATAAAGCAGGGATTTATTCAAAGCATCTCCTCCATGGATCCACCTTGGGCAGCACCAGAGCCCAGCCAGGGCTGCACCCAAGATGAACCAAAATGGCCCCAAAATGCACGGCCGGGCACGGGCTCTGTCCCTGGGATCAGTTCTGCTCCATTTGCACCTTGCAGTTCATTGTCCCATCCAGCTTTAGCCCCTGCAGTCCCACCCTGCTTGTTTTTCTCTCTCCAGCCCACGGGGTTTGTGCTCTGGGGCTGAGATTTGGATCATTTGTCCTTGGTGCCCAGCTGGAGCAGGAATTGTTTTGTCTCCCTGCTCTGTGCACAGAGCTCAGCATGCCCTGATGTGAGCCCAGACCCACACACTAAAGCAGCACAGAATGGGAAAAAGAGAAAAGCTGAAACCTGAGGCATCAACACCTGGTGCAAGAAATACCCTGGTGATGGTGCAACTCAAGCCAGGGTGTGAAGAACTGCTCAGGACATGCATTTCCACACTAAAAGGAGTTTATTTCAGAGAGAAGACTTACTGGGCTGGATGCTGAAGGCGAGTTTGGTCCGAGGGGTGATGGGGGGTGGGCTCAGCTGGGAGCTGGGTGACGCTGGGGACACGGAGAATCGCCGCTCGCTGGACATCACGTTCAGCACCTGGCTCTTGGGTCTCTGCGGCCTCAGGGGGCTGATCTGGGGGACACAACCAGGGAGGGGGGCAAGGAAAGCAGAGAAATGAGTGTCAGAGATGGAACTGCCATGGTTTGATGCCATAAAGGGTGACAGCAGCACTAACAGCCAATATTGCTGAGTCCCAGCTCCAGGGTCCTCCCTTCTCCCAGCCTGGCCTGGTTTGCTGAGCTAATTCCCCAAACACTTGTTTAGTAACACCTGAGGAACTTTAGAGTCTCACAGCACATTACACAGCACTCAAAAGCTTTATTTTTTCTCACACATATCTACTTTCCTGCTAAAATTTACCTCTTTAACCATTTAACCAGGTTCCTGCTTCCCACATCCTTTCAAGAGTATTTTTAGCAGAATGGATAAGCAAAGCAAATGCTTTTTCAGGGGCAGATGATTATAAAAAAGCAACCCAGGAAATCAGGTTAATTGGTGAAGGAAACAAACCAGAATCAAGAGAAAAACCAACTGGAGGCAGGTCCCCAAGTTAACCCACTCTTCATCAAACTCTCTTTTGATGAAGACATCATCTGTCTAGAAACACTTTCTTGGTGGCTCCTGATTGTGCTAATATTGAATTAATTGAAATATCTATTTTCTTTTTTTCCCCTCTGGCTGCTTCATAATCCATTCAAATTTTCTATCAGGAACCCTCAAAAGATATTTGTAATCTGATGGGCAACTCATGCTTTAGTTAAGGCAATTCTTTTTACTGAGTTTAATTCTGAGCTCTACTGATTTCCCCATTCACCACCTCCATATTAACAGGGATCATAGTGGAAAAAATGAAGCTTTTATTTCAAACAGATCCCAGAAAATGGAGCAGCAGCCTGAAGTTAAAAGGGGAATTACTCCAAGGTGCTGCAGTGGGACAAAACAGAAAGTGCCAGGAGCAATCCAGGCTTTTTCAAAGGATTTCGTCATTTCCCAATGTTTCGATTTCTATGAAGTATGTTGGGAAGGAGAAATCTGAAATTTTCTTTTTAGAAAACAAACCCTAAAAGGCTTTGCATCAAAGATTGTGCCTGTGAGACCCTTCTACAACAAATGAATGACCAAAAAGTATGAACCTTTTTGTGGAAAGCTCATCAAGACCTCAGGGTGACCTCTAAGAAATTGTTTTGATGCTAAAATAAAATTCTAGAGATTCCAAAGGTTTCTGCTCTCCACATCCTTTCAAGTGTATTTTTAGGAGAATGGATAAGCTAAGCAACCACTTTTTCAGGGGCAGATAAAAAAGCAACTAAGGAAAACACGTTAATTGGTGAAGGAAACATGCCAGAATCAAGAGAAAAACCAACTGGAGGCAGGTCCCCAAGTTAACCCACTCTGTAATTACTGAAATAAATAAATGTGAAATCAATGTCAACTTCTCCTGTGACTGACAGCTTGGGGCTCCTCTGAAAGCTCCACACAAATCACAGATCTGCAGAGGAATATGAGCTCTTGGGAGGCCACCAATCCATAATGAAGCCATTGCTAATTTTTCCTGGTCTAGCCAAGGGCAGATCAATGGTGAGTGATGTTAGACACCACCAAATCAATAAAACACAGCCTGTTCTTCTGATTTCTAACTGCAGCCTCCCAGTGCTCTCCTAACTACCTGGCCTCAGAGCTGGCTTTGCTCTCAGCTCCTGGGATCAAAGTAAACAACGACAATTTATGTTGAAGAAGTTGATGTGATACTTAAAAGAAGATAATAAATCTGTTGGAAATGATGAAGATATTACTGGTATCTTCACATACTCAAGTGCTTGATTTATCTTTGTTGTTTTATGTAATTAAGGCCTGGGGTTTGATCAGTCAATAAATTCATGGTGAGTGCAGTGAAATTTGAGGAAGAGTACTTAAACCATTCAATTAAACAGACTCTGAATGCTGCTTTTCCATGCAAACCTAAACACTCCATGAAATAATTCTGCAGTTTTAGAATTTCCCCATGTTCTTCCATGGTGATTCATTTGATTGGAAAAAAGAAGAGCCCACAGTAGACTGGAAACACTCATTTCTTTACACAGCATCATTATTGGGAAGAGCAGCAGGAGCTCTGCAGAGATAGGGATGGCCACTGGCGTTTCTCTCACATGATTTTCTCTGGAAATTTGTCTTCTGCTGTAAAATCCCCAAATATTTCAGAAGTCAGAACTAAGAATCTGTTAAAAAAATTCACCAAATAACTGAAATGTTTTAACCGAATGAGTGACAGCACAACGAGCTGTAAAATTCTCAGCACAATGAATCCAGTATCTGTAATAAAACACTTAGTAACTTAAAGTACTAATTACTAAAATGTCACTTTAAAAACTTTTTAAAGTTTAATTTCCATTTCTAGACAAACCTGTACTCCCAAGTTTTCTTTTTTAAAAAAATCCAATCCTTATTTTTTTTTCTTAACCACTTTTAATCCAGCAAATTTTCTTCTTCCATGTTCTTAATGCAGGAAAAAGCAAAATGCCTTTTTCTTCAGACAGCACGGTGGTAGGAGTGCTTTGGGAGTAATTTCAGCTTAAAAAGGGAACTTGCACATGAATGTTGAACACAGGGAAAGCTGAATTCCTACCAAATTTCCCTTCACATCATTAACAGGGGATGCCTCCAGCACGCAAAAATTTTTAGACAAATTTTATCTTTAAACTCATCCTTGATTTTATCTGTTCAAAATTCCAGACGACAGCAGTGGGAATCGGGCAAGTGCTTGTGTAAACTGATCTCAAAAGAGTTTCTTCTGCTTCACCTAAAAATGAACCCCACTCCCACCAAACGTTCCAAATTGACTCAGTCGTCTTGGAGCTCATCAAAGCTTCTGCAGAGGCTGAAAAGGGAGAGTTTTTCTCTCAACAGCAAACTCCTTTTCATATTATTGATCTGTGGACTTGAAGAAGCTCAAAATAACTGTAAGTAACCAGTTCTGACATTTCATCTCCCTCCCTCTCCATAACCAAGGGAATATTGCTCACACCACTCAGCCACTGAAAGCTCCTGACTGGGAAGATTGGAAGAACTTGAGTCAAACCATGTTGGGCTTTGCTCCTCAGATGCCAAATGGGAATATACCCCGAGGGGTTATTTTGCCTCCTTTCCAGGCAGAATTTGCATTTTTTCTGTCATAAACTTTTCCAATGTCCAAGAGCTCTGAGAGGTCCCAGTTTCCTCCCAGCATCCTTGGATGCCTCCCAACTGCTCCAGCTGACTCAGCTACCCTGAAATGCAATTTCCTTCTTCTGTGACACCCCACCAGCTCTGCTGGTCTGTTTGGGATCTGGGAGATGCCATTGGAAGTCCTGCCATGGTGATCCCAGTCCTCAATCGGTCAAAACACAACTGCTGCAAGGTGCAGAGAGAAATGCATGGCAGCAAAATCATGAGACGTGGAAATCTGTGCAGGAGGAATCTCCATTTAACCAAACCAAGGCTCATGCAATACTGAAGTCAATGGAAAAACTCATTGGTTTCAAAGTTGAAGAGCCTGAAACCCTCAGATGGGATTTTATTGGAGTTTCTGACTGGGCACATTAAACACAAGAACTGATTTTTCAGGCTGTCCCAAGACATCTGTGAGAGATTAACTCATCTCTGAGTGGAAAAGGAGGGCAAAATCCAGAAAACAGAGGAAGTGTGGCTGAACATGTAAATATCTTCCTATAAATACCAAACAGAAAGAATTAAAGGATCCAGTTATCACAGGTGAGAAAGTTTGAAAATCCAATAACAATGACACAGCACCAACAAGACTCTGCTGAGTGCAAAGCTGGCTCTACAAGTACTTGTGCAGCTCTTGAAAAGAATATTCCATTTACTTCTGGGAGGCAATTTTAAACTCTTGGCCTCCAAACAGGTGTCCAGGCAGAGATTTGGAGGTCACAGTCAGTTCACACTCCCCCTGCTCCAGCTTTAGACATCCCTGCTTTCAATTTCCCAGCTCCAACTTCTCAGGTTACCTAAGCCTTGAGGACAGTTCCAGTGAATTAAATCTAAGCCAAGAAGAGAGGGTTTAAGGGAGATATGCCCTGGTTTTAATATCCTTACACACAGGAACTGCTCAGGATTTTCTGCTCCAAACAGCCCTTCAAGGACACACAACTGCTGACAGAATGGCCTTGGAATGTCCCACCACACACTCTCCTGCAGTGAAATGTGGGCAAATCCATCCCAACCTACTGGGAAGCAGCAGTTCCAAAGGCTGCTGGGATGGCAGCAGTAATTTCAGCTATGCTGTGCCATCTGCTCCTTTGTCAAACAGTCACCCAGAGCTTTGGGTGAAGATTTTCAGAGGATCTTTTCCCCACTGTAAATCAAATCTGTATTTTTGATTCATTAGCATGTATATTAACACTCTGGTGTATCCCCTCAGAGTTATTTCTGGCCTACAAAGGAACTAAACGGTAAAAATCAACATTTTGATTTCAAAAGACAGAGAACATGGCTCAGAATTAGATAAAGCTTTCCTTGCTAATAAAGTTACCGTTTCTGAAAGGATCACTGCTTCAGACTGCTGCAGAGAAATATCAGTAGATTTAAATTCTTTATCAAATATCTCTTGATGCTTGCTGTTCCTCTTCTCCTTCTTCTTTTCCTTTTTATCTTTATCTAGGTCATCCTTGTCCAATTTATCTTGCGACCTAGAATGCATCTTTTTTGGCAGGAGGGGCTCCAGCACGAACCTAAGGAAAAATGTTGTTGCTCAGATCAATAAAATGCTGTTTTCAAAACAAGTAACTTTTATTTACATATTTCCCAAAGTCTCGCTCGAGTTAATGAGGCTTTGCTAATCCAGGAAAACTCATTAGAGGGAGAAGGAGGGGGCAGAAGGTCACACAATCATAATTGTCTTATAATAAAAATTACTGCAGGACTGCTGGAGAAGTGGAGCTGCAGATTTCCCTGCTCTGCAGTAAATTTATTGGTTTCTGGCTGCACAAACTCCTGAATTTCACATAAAAAAATGGGTTTTTCATTCAGCACTGCTATTCTCCATGCTGTGGCACCTGGAAACTCCAGTCCCACCCCACAGCTTCCACTATCCCAGGGTGCTGCAAACTTGGACACTCCCAGGGATGCAGCACTATTGGCTAGACAAAGTATTTTAGGATTTATTTTTTATTATAAAGAAAAACACCACTAAGATCACACCTAGACAAAATCAAACTGGCAGATTTTAAGACTCTCTCAAACCACCACATTAGAAAACCAAAACCAAACCAAAATTTCCCAAAGAAGGACATTTTTAGCCCTGGAAAAGCATTTCCCATGCCATGGCGTGCATGCAGGTACAGGCCACAGTCTTTGATGTGAAATTCCAGAACTCATATTTCAGACAATTTGCACTGACATTATCCTAATCCCCACCATTAGCAGCAATATCACAAATTATTGTTATTTTTTGTTGTTGTTTCCACTCTTTATCAGCTCCTTTGATGGGAAGATGCTCAAAGCAGCACCTGCATCAGCAGCCCCTGAGCCATTTCCCAAATCCTGAATGCCATGGGTTGGGAACAAACCCACAAGTTTATCCATCCCATTTTACAGACAGGGAAAAGGAAAGGCAACAATTTGTCCAGGGCCACAAAGAGCTTCAGTGACAGGGCCCAGAGCAGAGCCCAGCTCTCCCAACACCAGGACTTTTTAGAAACCTGAGCTGTGTGTTTTGGACTGGGTGGTGCCAGCACCTCTGAGGCCAACTGAAAATTCACAAGAGGAATTTCCATCCTTCAGACAATGATTAATTGCTTTCCTTCCAAGCACTGTATTAGGACTATTAATTATTTGGATTATTAATGTATCTGTGCTAAAATGGGTCAGCACACTGCGCTCCAACTGGAAGCACTTTGGGACTGCCGAGAGCTGAGAAATCCCACTGGACCCCAGGATTCTCCTGCTTCCAACCACTGAGTGCAAGTGCTCACGTTTGTATTTCTAAGTCCCATCCTAAGCAGGGAATAAATCCAAGTCTCTTTTTTGAAGTCAGTTTTATTTATACATAAAGCTGGGAGTTGTAAAACACGTCCCGTGTCAAAATCTGCTTTGAGTTTTTGCTTCTTTAAAAGAAACGACATGAAATGGAACATGGGTGATTTGATAAGACCACTCCTTTAGCTTCGTGTTTAATTGTTTTTTTGTTTCATCTGTATTCTCAAATTTAATTTATGAAGAGATATGGAAAGACAAGAGGAGAACTGACCATAAACCTCATCAACTACAGTAGGAAACTTCTGCCAGGCCAGCAGTGCCAAACCACCCACATGATTTTACAGCCACCTGAATTTTTGAGGTCTTTCATGATATTTTTTATATCTGATGGTTTTTCTTCTCCTCCTCCTGATTAAACAAATGAGGGGTATTTTCAGGGCTCCTCAGTGACAGGAGTTGTTCACTCCATTGTCCTGCACTGCCCTGGGCTCAGAGCAAGAGCTGAGCTGCACTGTGGGATCTTTGTGGGATCTTTGTGAAAATACACCCTGAGGAGACTCAGATCCTCAAGAACTGCCATGTGACACCTACCACAACTCAGCTGAGAGGTGAGCCTGAAGGAAATAAGACCCAATGACAAAGTAAAATGCATTTAAAGATTTTGAAGGGAAAACAAGAAAGAGGCAAGGGAAGAATCAATATTTTTCTTCTGAGATAAAACAAAGTTGGTCACTTACTTGGGATGGTTTTTCTGCCCAAGTTCCAGCAAGACAACTTTGTTCAGAATTAGTCAAAACTCAGGGTCTCTGCTGTCCCACATTTACAGCAATGTGTGAGAGCATCCCAGAGGGCAGTGGAATGAGAGCTGAGCTGTCCACAGCTCCTCCCAATGACTAAATAAACTCTCTGTAATCAAGGCAAGCATCCTGCTGGCCCTTAGGTGCTGGGTTTAATTTTGCTTGATCCCTTTAGTCTCTAGCCAGGTAATAACTCCCCTCTGAAGGTGCACAGGAGTTTCCAGCACATCCCTGTAAATCAGCAGCCCTTCAGAAGGCTTTAAAAAAAACTGCTGCCTTGGTCAAATATTGCATTTCTGGATTACAGGGGTGCCTGAGGGGAGGAAGAGAGAGAAGAGACTTCTGAGGCTGCATGGAAAGCCCAGACAGCAAACAGATTATTTTGTTCTTTGAGGGATGTGACTGTGAGACAGGGCTTATCAACAGAATTCCCAGTTCTCATGTGAAATATCTTGATAAGTCTTGAAGTACAATCTTGCCATAAGCAGCTTTTCCTCTGGCAGCTGGAGTGAGCAGCAGTGATTGAGCAGTCAGGTAATCCTGCCCTGAGCTCCTGGGACAGGGCTGGCTGCACACATGGCCTGCAGAGCATCCCTCCTGCACTCACACACCTGAGATACTCCAAAAAGGGGGAACTGATCTCCTCTTTGGGGATTTTTGGTGCTGTTTGAATGCTTAGAGGGCAAAAAAGAACATTGTATTTATCTAGGTTAGAGAACAAGAGACCTTGAGAGAAATGTCTCTGTAGGTTGGGGTTTTTTACCCAATTTTAGGCTGTCACTTAAAAAAATAATGGAATAGTTTGGGATAGAAGGGACCTTAAAACTCTACCAGTTCCAGGGGCAGGGACAGCTTCCATCATCCCAGGCTGCTCCAAGTGTCCAGTGTCCAACCTGGCCTTGGGCACTGCCAGGGATCCAGGGGCAGCCCCAGCCAATCTGGCAATTCCATCCCAGCCCCTCCTCACCCTCACAGCCAGGAATTCCTTCCCAATCTCCCATCATCCCTGCCCTCTGGCACTGGGAGCCATTTCCTATGTCCTGTCCCTCCATGCCTTGTCCCCAGTCCCTCTCCTGTGGAAGAGGTTTTACAGCAACTTCTGAGAGCCAGGAGAAGTTTGATCCATGTTTACCCTCTGAAAGAATTTTTTACCAAGGTTGTTGACATGGAAACCAAGAAAAAGGATAAATAAGAGAAACCTGCAACTCCATTCCAATGAGCACTTTCTTTGTCTTTCCTGACCAATGAGTAAAGTGTAAATGTATGAGTTTTGTAAGAATGTATAAAAAGCATGCATGGTACAATAAAAACAGTTTGAAGCCTTCTGAAAATGGAATGTGTTGCCTTGTATTGTCTCCATCTCAACTATGACATTCTCCAGCTCTCCTGGAGCCCCTTAAGGTGCTGGAAGAACTCTGGGTCTTCCCTTCTCCAATTAAACACCCCCAGCCCTCCCAGCTGTTTCCAGCTCCGAAATCTGGGAATGCCAACCACCCTCAAACCCCAGGGAGCTTTGGGGACAATCCCTGGCTGAGGATCCCCCACGCCAGGGAGCTTTGGGGACAATCCCTGGCTGAGGATCCCCCACGCCAGGGAGCTTTGGGGACAATCCCTGGCTGAGGATCCCCCCACCCCAGGGAGCTTTGGGGACAATCCCTGGCTGAGGATTCCCCACCCCAGGGATTTTTAGGGACAATCCCTGGCAGGGAGCCCCACTCACCCGTCGGAGCCGGGCCGCGAGGGAGTGCTGTCCGAGGAGAGGGAGGACACGGAGGCCACGGAGAGGGGCCGGGATGAGGAGGGCATGGTGAAGGAGCGCACCATGGAGCGCGGCCGGCTGCCCCGCCGCTCCTCCAGCCCCGACAGCTGCGGCCAGAAACGACACAGGTTACTGCTTCATCCAAAAAAAACCGTAGCTATTGTAAAAGGCAAGCAGGCAAGCCGGACAAAGGGGAAAAATGCTACACCTGGCTCCATTGATATCAGAAGGCTAAATAATTACTTTATTGTACTATATTATTCTATATTATATTACACTATATTACATTTCATCTAAACTGAACCTGTCAGTTCATCTCAAAAACTCAACTCTACTCAACTGCCCGGAATCTTGTGACTGTCAGCCCACAGTCCTGACACACACACCTGGATTCAACTGGTCAGTGAATCAAAACACTCACACCAGAATCCAATTACCAATTCCCTGGAGGTAAACAATCTTCCACAATGCATTCCACTTGTGGACAACAAGAGGAGCAGTAAATGAGATAAGAATTGTTTTTTCTTTCTCTGAGGTTCAGAAATAGCCTTGGGAAGTTGTACCTTTCTTTTCTCTTGGCTACAAATATCCACACGCCAAAGGGAACGGGGGAAGGTTCCATGGATTTTCTTCCAGGTAGAGTTTGGTAGCATTAATGAATTAATAACAACCAACACCTCATGTTACCAACAAAGAAATAGGTTCTAAAGGAAATCCACCCAAAGGACAAAAAAAAAAATACTTAGGTCCTCACAGGCAGATGTATAATTTTAAGTATATTCCAAGAATTCCTTTGTTCCAATGGTATTTCCATGCTTTTTTTACATTATGCCTTTAAAAAAAACTGTCTTTTTACATATAATTTTTAATCCATCTCTGCCATCGTTGTGACTGCCCTGTCAATATATTTCAAAGAAATGGACTTCATTAAAAAAAACCCAAAAACCCAAAGCAAAAATCCACAAAGAGAAACTTTACGTCAAAAATATCAAGAGAGCCAATTTACAGAGTGACACCAGGTTAAGAAGAAAATACATTAAAGTTTTGGTTTTGTTTCAGACAATTTCAGAGTTCTGAATATTTCTCCAAGCTTTGTTAGTCATTAATAACTGATATATGCATAAAATAATTGAACTCTTGCAGTCAACAAATAAGAATCTCATGCTGTTTAATTACAGGTATATTTTCCACCCTGTCAACTACTGGTAAATTGGCCTTGTACAAGGAAGACAGAAGAGATAAAACTCCATCAATCCTGAAAATTCTTACTGGTGGGTAGAGTGAAATTAGAGAGATAACACCACTTTCCAGTCATCTCCTTGATGATGTAAATGGATATTACTGAAGTGACTGACATGCAGGTATCATTAATGTTAATTACTTCTGTTCTCCCTGGGAATAAATTACTGTTTGAACTTTTCCCTGAATATATAAATTCATAAGATGGGATTTGAAGGACCACAAACAGAACATCAGTTAAAGGATACCACAAAGGCCGGAATGTTCCCTGTAAGATCTGCGTCCCCATTAAAAAAAGATGTCATTGCTACAGAATTAATTAGGGTGGAAAAGTCTTCTGAGATGGAGTCCAAGCTGTGCCCAGTGCCCACCTTGTCCTCAGCCCAGAGCACAAGTCCAAATCCACTGATTCCTTGGACACCTGCAGGGATGGGCACTGCAACCCTCCCTGGGCAGTTCCTGAGCCCCCTTTCCATGGGGAAATTCCTGCTGTGCCCATCCTGAGCTGCCCTGGCCCAGCCTGAGGCCGTTCCCTCTGCTCCTGTCCCTGTGCCCTCCTGGCAGGAGCTGTGCAGAGCCACAAGGGCCCCCTAGTCCCTCTTTTCTCCAAGCAAAATAGGATCTCATAATAGCACCCAATCCATGTATTTTTGACTGAATTATCAATTTTATCCTGAATTAAAAAGCTATTTGCTTTGTTTGTTCTGACCTTCACACTCAACACTAAAAAGCAGAACAAACCTCCACTGGAAACATCATGAAATTCTTGGCTTTCCCTTAAGGATGAAGCAGCAACTGGAAATAAGTTGCTGGAATGAGAAAAGCATGAATTTCAGTCCTTCTAAATCCATGAAGTAGGAGCTGTCATTTTCTTGCCTGCCTACCTTTGGTATAGGTACAAGCACACACTACCATAGAGCCCTTCCCTAAAGGAATTCCACCTAGGGAAAGGTGACATTCAGCTCTGGAAGAATCCTGCTAAGTGCCCATTTTTAAACTCATTTTTGTAACCCAAATCCTTCAGAATTGGATTATCTTTCAAGGAACAGACTCGGGCAGTTTAGGAATTGCTCCCGTGCTGGGAAATGAAAGCGCTGAGGCTTCCTCAGCATCTCTCATCTGCTCAGTATTCCATAATTTGATGATGATTGGGAACAAGCAGGAACTCTTCATCTACACTGCTCTGCTAAATCAATGGAATCATCACACAGGAATAGAGAGTTGCTGTAATTCAAGGGAATTCCTGATATTGGGGAAAGGAGAAGCTGAGAGGGAACTCACGATGGCGCGGACGCCGTACTGCTTTTCCACCTTGTCCTTCAGCTGCCTGAAACACGCCTCCATCCTCTCATGGAACGGCCTCAGGGCCTCTGTCACCTTCTCCCCGTGGATCCGGATGCCTTCGGCCAGGAATGGGATCTGGAAAGCAGAATTTGGCTGCTCCACCCTGCCCAGCCCCTCCTGAGCCAAGGGACAGGGCAACGCTCCCACAGCAGGGAAAGAGCTCGTGCAGTAATAACAATAACAATAATAATAATAACAATAATAATAATAATAATAGCAATAAGAGCAAAAGTAACAGTAATTATAACACTAATAATAATCATTACAATAATAACAATAATAATAAATAGCAACAACAATAATATTAATAACAAGAATTATTATTATGATCACAGTGACCATCATCATCATCATCATTCCTTGCATATGATGCACGACAGGATCTAAACCCCTGTTCTCCAGGATTCCTCTTTTTTTTTCTGTTAAACAAAGTCCCTTACATTTAATTCAGCCCTAATTCTGCCCAGAAATCCCGTGCTGGATTTATCCCACAGCACAAACCCTCCTGTGATATTCCATTCTCAAGCCCCCACAGATTCTGTACTTTAAAACACCAAACTGATGAATGATGAGTCTCACACCAGGTTATTAATACCAAATCCTTTCCCAGTTCCATGAGGATAAAACCCTGAAGACAAAAATAGTTTATGTTTTCTTTAATAAATGCTCTTTCTAAAGCTGCAAATGAGCTCCATCCTTGGACAGATATATATTGCAGAGCAATATTTATTAATAAAACATACAGTTTTAGATGCTATATAGTTCTCCTTAGAAAAAAATTATTTTATTTTCTCTGGGAAGAAAACAGAAGAGGGAAAAAATTAAATTAATTCTCTTTTGTAACTGAAAATAATCATTTATCTTCAAGGCTTCTGTCACAAAATATCCACGGCAGCACAGGATTATATAATTAGTTCCTAGTGTGGAGGTGTAGCTGACCTTTGGAAATGTTTTAAGAGAGACATTTTCATTCCCACAGCTACCCAGACACACCATTAGAGTTTTCTACCTCCAGCTCAGGAAAAATATTTCCTCTTCCAGGTCCGTTTCAGCCCACACAGTGCTCTGATTCTAACTCAGATATTCTCTGCAGCAATCAAGCTAAGAGGCTTCTTCTTAATAATTCATAATTAAATCATAATACTGATTAAAAACAGATTTTTCTAATAAGACTGAGCAGCAATCAGAAGGAGCAGCTTTATCAGTAAGAGAATAATAAATACACAGATGAATTACAGGTGAACAAACTCGAGAATCTTATCAAGATGATTTGGCACTATGTAAATGGACAGAGGTGCTTCTCCTAAAAGACTACAAAGAGAAGAATAATGACTTTTTTTCTTTTTTTTTTTTAATGTAGTGGCTTTATGTATAAGCATATGGATTCGCACTTGACAAAAATTAAACTTGAAACCAGAAAGTTTTCCCTGCTCTCAATAAGTCAATGAATTTCTAAATTTACATAATTACCAGGCCACACTGTGACCCTCCTGTTTTGGAGGGATAAATGCTCACTTGGCTCATTTATTTTAAAGAACTGTTGACGTTGGAAATGGATTTTTTTAAAAAAAAACTAGAATTACCAAGGTGAAGCATATGAGCCCATTTTATGGGTAGAAAATGCACTGAAGAACCTGTCCTGGGGATCAGCCACCTCCAGGCTGGAAAGTCAAGAACAGGAAGTTAAATGACATTATTTGTAGGGAAAAAATGTGGGGGGAGGGAGAAGGAGAAGAACAAGAAGAACAAGAAGAAGAACAAGAAGAAGAAGAACAAGAAGAAAAAGAACAAGAAGAAGAAGAACAAGAAGAAGAACAAGAAGAAGAAGAACAAGAAGAAGAACAAGAAGAACAAGAAGGCCATGGAGGAGGAGAAGAAAGAGGAAGAGAAGAAGGGAGGAGAAGAAAAAGAAGGAGAAGAAGGAGAAGTTTGTTAATCTTTTACAGAAGTTGAAATCCAGGAATGTCCCATGGCTTTGCCACAGAAGAACACAAGGCTGCTGAGTCAGGATATTTGGCCTCCCTGTCCAAGACCACTTAATCCCTAAATGTTTATCAAGTGCAGGAAGAACCTTCCAGCTGTGTTACCACTTCTGCTTCACCTTCTCCTACCAACTGCCAAACTCCTCCTGTGTCTCCTTTCCAGACACAGGGAAATGTTCTGATGCCTGACATGGAATTTGACACCCGTCAGAGGCAGAATTTTGCCACATTCAGGATATTCCCAATTAATGTGGCCTTGAAGAAAGGGCATTTTCTTATTTCATAACTCTGTTCTTGGCTGATTTTAAAATTTTGTAAAGTTCCAGTGCAACTTGAAATTATTCCCTGATTTGTTTCCCCTTTTTGGTTTTTTTTTTTTTTTAAATCTTGATCTGCTTGGCTGAAAAGACTGAAAAAAATGACATTGATTTGAATTATTAAACTAATCTTTGAAAACAATCTTTCAGAGCAAGGGGATCATAAAATATGAGAATAAAACCTGAGTTTGGTATGCAGCAGTTCTTTCATCTCTGTAGAAGGAGCACAAGGTTTTGATTTGCTGTGGTATTTTTCTGTTTTGCTGCGCTGTAAATACTTTAACTAAATTCAGAGTGACTAATGTCATCAATCATTCATTTCTCTGCCTTAATTTCAATCAATCATTTCATTATCTTCATGTTAAAATGAAAGATCAGCTTGAAATGGTGCAGTTGCATGGGAACATTTTTTGCCTAAGTTGGAAAAGCACCAAGAAGGACAAAAATGGACATTGCTTTGCTAATGGAATTTATCTGAATTAATAAGAGACAGAAACAAAATGTACACTTGAAGTTCACAGGAATGATATGAATTATGAATTATTAATTCCACAGCACAGTGGAGAAAGAGGTAAGGAGATGAAAAAAATTGAATTTAACTGGTCAGCTGGTAATACAATTGTCAGGTTCCTATTTCATATACCCAATTGATTTATGCAGCAGGGAGAAAATTCCATGTGATTACAGAACTCCAAGCCCCACATTATTGAAAAATGGAATCTCCTTTTTGCTTGCCATCCCTGTCAGCCCAGGATGAATTCAGCCCCCTCAAAGGCTTCCATACACATCCCTCTCCCAATATTTGGGAGCTGACTCCCACCTGGCTGGAAACTGAAGTAATTTGAGAGGAATTTTAAATTTTAGGATCCCTTAAATGTGTATGAAACATCCAAGGCAATTTAAAAGCACTGAAAGGGCTTTTAGTGACTCTTAATTTTCAGATATAAAAATAAATGTTGATCCCTTTTCTCTATTCTCTAGGTTCCTGTTGTTCTTGAAGTACAAAACTGATGGGAAATCATGTATTTAAAAGCCCCGAATAATTACAATACAATGAGATCAGCTGCCATAGCTATTTTCAAATTGTAATACCATTTTAATACACAAGTGTCACCAAAGTGAGCCTTTGCTGATGGAAAGTGTGTTTGGAATTCATTTGAAGTATCACTCTCAGAGGCAAAGACACAGAGCTGACACCAAGTCAGTCTGCTGGGACCAAATTATTTTCCTCTATAAAACTTAAAGCTTATAAAATCTAATCTTTTCTAAAAGCTCACGAGAAAATAAATTTAAAAATGCCTTTTTTATTTTTGTCAGACCAAAAGAGTTTTTTACTCACTGATAGTTTTAGGGCCTTCAGAGAATATTCTATTTTTGAATTCTGTAGCTTTGGCTCTACTACCTCTAAGACTGAAATCTACGGAAATGTAAATTATTCCCTTTATTATAAAGACAGAACTGAATATGAAAAGACAATGATTCACTTTCTTTTTCTGTGGGAAAAAAAAAAGATTTCCAATCAACCTGGTATTTTTTAAGTTACCATAAAATTATACTGAGACCACAGAAAAATGTCCAGTATGCAACTATGGAACAAAACTGGAATTGTCTCTTGTTTGCCCTGAAAAATATTTTCTCATCTGATACAGATGGGAGATTGTCACTTACTGTGTTTACAAAAAAAAAAAAAAGAAACAAGAAAAAAGAGAATACCTTGATCATATTTGTTCACAGCAAGTTTATCAAAACGAGCAACTATGTCAGATTTGAAAAGATGAACTTTAACTCAAGCTCCAAGACAGATTTAAATGGCAAAGAAATGTATCCAAGGTGAGGATAATGTCTGAATTTTCTCCAAAGTGACACCAAGCTGTCTTTCCACAGCAGCTGCCTCTGCCAAACCTGACTTCAAGTTTTTTACCTGCCAAGCAATCAGATCCTTCAGCTTCTCAATCTTGTCATGATCCTCTGGATGCTCGTGCATGTATTTTTCAGTAAAAAAAGCCTAATTGAGAGAGAGAGAGAAATGAGCCATTATTCAGAAAATGAAACATCCACTACCAGAGGAATGAGCTACAACAAAGATAAATTGATCAACTTAAAACTTCTGCTAAGTAACAGCTACAAGCACAAAGTGAAAATCGTGGAATCCCAGTGATTTGGGTTGGAAAGGACCTTAAATCCCATCCAGTGCCATTCCTTGGGACACCTCCCACTGTCCCAGGCTGCTCCCAGCCCCAATGTCCAGCCTGGCCTGGGGCACTGTCAGGGATCCAGGGGCAGCCCCAGCTGATCTGGGAATTCCATCCCAGCCAGGAATTCCCAATTCCCAATCTCCCATCCATCCCTGCCCTCTGGCAGTGGCAGCCATTCCCTGTGTCCTGTCCTTCCATGCCTTGTACCCAGTCCCTCTCCAGCTCTCCTGGAGCCCCTTCAGGCCCAGCAAGGCCACACTGAGGTCACCCCAGAGCTTCTCCTCTCCAGGTGAACAATCCCAGCTCTCCCAGCCTTTCCTCCTAGCAGAGCTGCTCCATCCCAGCAGGGCAGGGGATCCTGGCGGAATTCAGGGAATCCTGGTGGAATCCAGGGGATTCCTGGCGGAATTCAGGGATTCCTGGTGGAATTCAGGGGATCCTGGTGGAATCCAGGGGATTCCTGGTGGAATCCAGGGCATCCTGGCAGGATTCAGGGGATCCTGGTGGAATCCAGGGAATCCTGGTCGATTTCAGGGAATTTTGGTGGAATTCAGGGATTCCTGGTGGCATCCAGGGAACACTGGCATTACCTTCTCATAGTTGGCGAAGCCCCCCATGACAGCAGGGTCCACGATGCCGTTGAGCAGCATGGACAGGGGGTTGATGGGCAGGTTGGGGTCGTTCAGGTGCTGCTGCACCATGTTATTGATCTTGTCATTGGTCAGCTGCATGGTTTCTATGGCGTTTTCCAGCGGGCTGATCTCCACCTGAAACCCAAACAAAAGGAGATTTCAAACCAGGGGCGGAGTTTTTAACCTGCTCAGCAAAACCCCATGGGCAGAAATGCTCCAGGCCTTTCAGAACTGAGGTTTTTGGGAGATTTTAGACCAATAATGACCAGAAAGGGTGACTGAGGCATGTGGTATCTCTGTGCTGCAGTAACTGATATGATGATGGCTATCAGTGCAGGAAGTTAACTGCATTTTGCTGCTGCAAGAGGGATTACATCCCAGCACAGCATCCAGAAAGGCTCTGGCAGCAATCACGTGAGGTTTTTTGGAGGATTAGGGAGAACATCAGAGATTAAGGGTTGGTGAGTTTTAGCAGCACAAAGAAGATCCAGCTTAACGTAACAGTAAGAAAGAAATGATAACTTTAACGTGGATTTTCTGATGGAAAATGTAATCCTAAGCCGCTCAAAAATCACAAAGATATTTTTGCAGTGATTATTTTGGTGTGTTTCCAAGGACAGTGAGTTGAATATGTTGATGAGATGATATCTAAACTATTTGCTGTGCTTTTTCCCAAGAGATCACATTTTCTTCATCTGACCATCGAGAACTGAAGGGAGAAATTTTCCTTCTACCTGGACTTCAATGAAGAGTCACCTCAGATGCCTTCACGAGGTGAATTAGCTCCTATGCTGTACAAAACTTGCTTTATTTTAACTGACTGACCTCCAGCTACTTTTTCTGCCCAGCTACCATGTCTTTCAAAAAGTTCATGTCGAAAAAAACAGTATTAAAACATTTTAAATATTAGTGAATGGGCTGAAAATCAGTAACTTGCAGTGACCCAGAGTTTAGAGAGGCCTCACTGGAAGCCACAGCCTGCTTGTATTAAAAAAATGATGTGGAAGGGAGAGGAAAGGAAGGTTAATTGAGGCCTGTGAGGAAAATGCAAGTGTATATTTGATTACAGTCTCATTTACATAAATGCTACATAAACAAAGCAGCACTTCTACCTGGCTATCAGTTACTTACCCTGTTTCTGAGATCCACTTATAATCAAATCTCTTTAGTTGTTACTCTTACACCTGCCAGCTGATTACATCAAGGATGTTTTAATTAGCATTTTGAGCAGCCTGCCTGCTGAATGATTCTGGAAGGCAGGGAAGGAGCCTGGTGGTTCTGCTGGGAATGGGGAGCAGGCCAGGCTCGGACAGAGCCCAGCCTGCCAGGGGGAATCTGGACTGGGGAATGAAGCCACATCCAGCATCTGATTGGGCAAAACTGCTGGGAACATCACAGGCTAAATTTAGCATTCTGTCACTTGTATTAATGGCCTTATAACTATGCAATAATGTGTTGATGAACCATTGCTTTTAAAGCTCTTGAGCATCTCCAGAAATTAGCACTCATTGAGCTGACAGCTTTTTGACTTTTCTGTAGCAGTAATCATGGCTTTCTTTCTCATTCTCCTTTCTTTTACTACTCTTGTAACACTCCCTCTAATTTTTTAAAAGCAGATGGAGAATTGCAGTTGCCATCTCACTACTACAAACTGGGCTTTGGAACCTGGTGAAAGCTATTTATGGTAAGTGTAAATTCAGAGCCTTGCTCCCAGGGCCACTCTGGGCACTCCTCACTCTATCCAGGGAAAACAGGAATTACATTCTCCTGAGACATTTGCACCAGTACAGAATTCCAAGATAAAAACAAAACAGAGATTAGCATTTGTGATTTTTAAACTCAAGTGTGATTCACAATCTGATTTCTAATTCCCTGGCTGGTCTCTCTTCCCTACAACTTCCTGTGCCCAGCTAAAGCAAATCAGTTACAGAATAAGAAATGCTGGCCCCAAATTCCTTGCAGATGATGAACAGATTGCAAAGGTTTAGGTAAAAGTACTCAGAAAGAATTGGAAAAGCCAGCAGATTTAAAGCAACTCTGCATGTTCCTATGGGTTATGTAACATAATACACTGCATTTATGAAATTACTCCATTCTCTCAGCACTGATTTGATGTAATCTCACCTCTCCCTTTAACGATATTCCAGTTCCATCAATAAAATATGAAACATGCAGAGCTGCTGGAGTATCTTGGTGCTTAGCAAGGGATCAATAATATCTGTATCCATAATCACAATTTAGCATTACAGGGATGTAAACCCTGTGATCCTCCTTGCAGCATTTTAGCTGACAGAGATCTTGAGGAAAGTCAATACCCATTTTGTGGGAACTGTGCCAGAGGAGGTCAGAAGTTATCTGTAGCAGTCTTCCCACACGTTATTAAGTTCCATTCTGCTATCATTTCTCAGCTCTGCAACTCATACAATCCTTGCTCCCAAAAGGCTGAGGGGATTTGTGCCCATTTGGATGCCAGGCAGAGCAGGAGGGGTGCACAGCAAGTGCCTGTCAGGCTGTGCTCTCTGCTCATCAGGACTGGCATCAGATCTGCCAGCCTTTACAAACAGCACTTCTTGCCATCATGAAGATAAATACAATCTTCTCCATCAGGGTTATATTGAAACTACGAAATTCATTAAAAATTCAATGTGTTTTATTCAGCTGCCTGTTACTGTCACACATCACATTCATATTCTGTTACTATAGATACCATAGTAATTTTCTGCATTACTTCTGTTCATCCAAATACAACTGTCCAACATAACCTCAATGGAGCAATGAAAAAGGTTTTAATTAATCATATGCAAATTGTTCTTTTCCTTTAAAAATAAGCCTCACAAGAGAGATTTCAAAAACGCAGTAACAATGTTTTTATTGCTACTTAAAAATTACAGCTGCATAAGAATAATTTAATCTTAAAGGCGTTTAATGGATATGTCTTATCTAAACAGTCTAAATGGTTGAACAGAGAAATGAGTAATTTGGAGTTACTCTGTGAGGTTGCTGAGGGTATATTTAGCTAAATATGGAGAAGAAACAAAAACAACCTTTAACCACGAGTGGTAAGAAAGGCAGACATACAATGCCTTTGATTATTGGGGTATTTTGAATTAATGACAATCAAAACATCCAGATCCTCTTTGATAAAGTTCAGGCTAGATTCTCAGGGATGGAACAGGGTCCCTGCACCATCTCAGATCTCTCTTCATTCTAGGCACCTGCTGAGAGACACAAATGGTTTCTAAAAGGGCTGAAGGGCTGGCTGCATTCCCTTCCCTCAGGAATGGAAAAGCATTGCCTGAGTCACCCTCAGTGGGCAACCAGCACCCTCAGCAGGTTCCCTCAGGATGTGCCAGGTCCAATCCCATGGATTCCTTGTTCACAGATCTAAGCACAGCCACTGAGACACACAAATGCTCCCTGGCTGTATAAAAACCCCACTGTTTTACACAATCTCAACACAGCCAAGCTGATCTTACCATGAAAACTGATTTGACCTCAAACCACCTGAGGATCCCTGGTAATTTATAGGCTGTCACATAGATGGTTCTCTCAATCCACATGTTCTGCAAAGGGAACACAAGTGTCACGTTATCCATGGACAGCTGGGACCCCGAGCAAAGCCCTAAAACATCAGCAGCAGGACAAGGACAAAGGTATGGCAGATGTCACAGAGCCAGGGGAGAATTCCAAATGGAAGATGGAGCAGCATTAATTTAAATCTGGTATGTCACTTAACAGGGAACAACTGCTCCCTTTTTGAAGCAGAATACCATGGAAAGATCCCCTGGTTTTACTGGATGTTCACAGAATGGTTTGGGCTGGAAAGGACCTCAAAATCCATCAGGTTCCAGGAGCAGGGACACCTTCCACTATCCCAGGCTGCTCCAAGTCCCATCCAACCTGGCCTTGGGCACTGCCAGGGATCTGCACAGCTCCTCTGGGCACCCTGTGCCAGGGCCTCCTTACAGCACTCATTTATTGACCATTAGATTAAACAAATGGTTTAAAAAAAAAGCAAGAAAAAGCAAAAGGTATTAGTGACAAAATATTTTCAGATGCCTGACTGGAATCTTCACGGCAAGACAAGTTTCAGGTGTAACAATTTAAAATCCTTTCTCAGAAGAGCTGTTTTTACAAAATAAATACAGCTTTGCCCATTTTTTTCCTATTGGTATAAACGAGAACATGATAAATTGGCTTAATTAACTTTCTATGAAAAATAATCCCTTTAAACCTAGAATTTATTTCTCAACAAGCAAAAGATAATGAATGGCTCAGATGCTCAAAATAGAGGGGGATAAACAAGCAAACCAAAAGTGGTTTATTTTCTTCATAATTTCTTACTGCAAATTCGTTGTCTGGGTTTTTCTCTCCTTTTCGAACGGGGCGTGAATACTCAAAGCGTTGGACTTCATTCACCCTGTAGAAACTGAGAAGAGGGAAAAGAATCATGGAATCACTGAATGGATTGGGTTGGAAATGACCTCAGAGATCATGCAGTTCCAAGCCCCAAATGCACAATGAAAATCAAATGCTGCTTGTTTAGGAATGGATACTAAATTCTAATATTAGAGGAAGTCCATCAACAAATATGGGATCACTATTTTCCAGTGGGTTGGACTGTGTGCCAATAATAAAAATCACAGTTAAATGCCCTCACAATGCCCATGCCCCTTGACTGTGCACAGATTCCTAATACAACAATGTGCTATAAAGGGGACAGAGAAAACAACAAAACCCAAACTCACCTCACAATTTGCTCTGACACCGGCCTATGAAATTTCGAGGGTAAATCCAGTTTGGGCTTTACAGTGAAGCACTGAATATCTGAATTTCAGGGGTTAAGAAGTGAAAAGGGAATTTCAGTCACACAGAGCAAACAGCTCAACAGAAACACACACACAAAAAAGGACAAAACAACAAAATCGGTGCGTTACACCCGTCAGGGCAGAAGTGCAACAGGTTGGCTGTAAATCCTTGACCTGAGTTGCTGGATGCACTGGTTGTACTGGGTGTAGTGGGTGTACAGCCCAAGGATACACTGGCCAGAGGAGGTTTTGATGTCATCACCAGGGGGTGACGTTGTCTTCATCTTCTCGGCGTTGGGAAACTGCGTCAGCAGCCGCGCCTCGAAGTCCTCGCGGCGCTCGTACTCCTTGCCCCGGTAAATGAACACTTTGTTCTGCAAACACATGACGCCTCGGGTTTAACTTTTCTATTTTGCACATTCTGTGCAGCTTTAGTGTGCACTTCTGAGCTTTATATTAAGGGTTGGTGAGCTCTGTGCACAGAGCAGGGAGACAAAACAATTCCTGCTCCAGCTGGGCACCAAGGACAAATGATCCAAATCTCAGCCCCAGAGCACAAACCCCGTGGGCTGGAGAGAGAAAAACAAGCAGGGTGGGACTGCAGGGGCTAAAGCTGGAATGGGACAATGAACTGCAAGGTGCAAATGGAGCAGAACTGATCCCAGGGACAGAGCCCGTGCCCGGCCGTGCATTTTGGGGCCATTTTGGTTCATCTTGGGTGCAGCCCTGGCTGGGCTCTGGTGCTGCCCAAGGTGGATCCATGGAGGAGATGCTTTGAATAAATCCCTGCTTTATTCTGGAGCTCTGTCCAGCCTCTGTTCTAGGGCAGCCTGCACAGGGCATCACAGGGGCACCCACAGCTGGCACCAGCACCCCAGAGCTAAAACCAGTGCTCCCAATACAGAACTGGGGCCTCAGATGGGCTGACACCAACGCTGTTAGCACTTCTCAGTACAAGAGGAATGTCACACTCCTAACCCTGTGTCATAATCAATACTTTATCAGTATTTTTTTCTCACCTCCAATTCCACCCTGAGATCATTAAGGCCATGGTTAACTTCAGGTATTAATTAAAGCCACACTAAAATCACCTCAAAATGTGATTTCAAGGATCTGTAACATGGGTGGCCATTGAAAATATATTAAGAGAAATTATTACCAAATCCAAGATGTCTCCTCCACCTTCCACAGTTAATGATGGAGTGGATGTCAATAAATAAACTGGATTGGGCTTTTTATACATAAACATTTATTCAAAGGCACTCAGGGGAGCAAAAGAGTAGCAGAGAAAAACAGAAACATAATGCAGATTTAAGGAGGAATATCCAAAAATAGTGACTCGTATAAAAAGACTCACATTAGTGGATTAGATTTTTGCCATTATAAACTTTAAACTTTTTATAACTTTAAAATTAAGTTTATTGTATTTGTAAGCATTGGTTTTTTCTTTGCCAATAAAGAAAATGAAGAGATATTTTACAGAGTCCATTTACATGCTGAGTTCATTAAATTCTAAAGGAAAATGTAAAAGACGAACTTGCATATTTTTAACTGATCAAACATATTAAAGCAAGTTTGAAAAAATTTGCATCTGAATATGCTTAACCTCATTACTCATCTCAAAATGAATACTTGGTGAAAAAATTATAGAGGACTTAATAAAAAAGGGTGTTTTGACTGGGGGTAGGAGCCTGGAGTTGTTCACATTTGCCCAGTTGGGTTTAGTTCTGCAGTGATGCCTTTTGAAAAGCTCAGTAGGGGAAAGAAAGGTAGTAATAGATGGCTCTGTATAACTGTAATTCATGTATATACATTTGTAATTGACAGGGAATGCTGGAATAGAGGGAAAAGTGAGGATTTTCTCCAGCAGCAGGGTACTCAACAGCCTGGTTTTCAGAGGGCGAACTGGGAAGGAATTAATTCCTGTGAGGGTGGTGAGCCCTGGCACAGGATGCCCAGGGAAGTTAACAAAATAATAATGGGTTATTTGTGTGTCACCAACTGCCAAGTGCCAGAGAATCATAATAGAGATGCAATTCAGACATGTTATAGCCCCACTTTTCTTTAACCACTAATTCAACCCATAAAAATCCTAATATTAGTGAAAAAAACCCTTAAAATGTCTAATGTCTACTAAAGCTATGATCCTGGCATCAACCAAGTGATATATGTCTTAAATTGGCACCTGACACACACAAATCAATGATAAAAATTGCTATTAAAGGTGTCACACACACCTTTGATAGTCAACTTCATTTTTGTGACAATGCTGGAAAGAACACTCGCCTGAAAACATGGTCATACAAAAGGTTTCTCTACCGTGCTCATATATATATTATATATATAAATATATATTAACCTGCCAGGCAAAAATGTCACCATTTCAGATGGTTATGACCCTGAGTGATGGATTGGGTCATTTATCTTCATTTCTAGTGATACCCTGAAGAAATAGAAAGTACTGAATACGTTTGAAGAGAAAGTTTTTCTACTAAAATTCAACTATTCCATCATAGAAACCAGAAAGGAAAAACCAGTGATTGTTTTGTACACCTAAAAAGCACCTGTCCCTGTTAGGCAGGTTTCTCCAAGCCAAGGGAAATTTCCAGAGCAAGAAAAGTCTCTGGAAACAGGTGACACTTACCCTTATGAAAGTTGGGAATCCCTGGCCATAGTATCCAACAGCAAAATAATCTGGTTTTGGTCGTATCACCTTCACAATGTTTTCATAGAACTGGGCTTGTTTTCTCTGCAAAATAAACAGGAGGGATTTGAATGACCTGAGTTTTTAGGAGATTCCTTATACTTAAGATCTTGTATGCATCTCTAAATTGAAGATGTTTCATTCCCCTGTTTTTCCTCACCTTTATATCAGATTCATGGCAATATTTGGAAATACCAGACTCTGTAGCAATGATTTTTCTACTTACCAGAGTGAATCTGACTGTTCCCTAAGGAATATCTCAATTTTGATTAATTTCACCTCATCATGGTGAACCTCACTGCTCCATATCCAATATCTCAATTTTGACGGACCTCATCTTGGTGAACTTTATTGTTCCATATCCAATATGTCAATTTTGATGAACTTCATCATTGTGAACTTCATTGTCCCATATCCAATATCTCAATTTTGAGTGCCCTCATCTTGATGAAGGTCCCTGCTCTATATCCAATATCTCAATTTTGATTAACTCCAATATCTCAACTGATGAACTTCATCACTGTGAACCTTACTGTTCCATATCCAATATCTCAATTTTGATGGACCTCATCTTGGTGAACCTCACTGATTCACATCCAGTATTCCACTGGCAGTGAAGGTCAGGAATCTGAAATTCCAGTTGTGACACTTCTGATGCCGAAACACCGGAAGGATGAAGCTGCACACAGCTCATCCCAATGGTGCTGACTTGTCGGTTTTGGGCTCTTACATCTCATTACATTTTTCTACTACTTCTCTTCCATATTTACAACCATGAATTTGCATATGGAAAGCAGGCAGTTGAGAATTGCAGGAAAATGTAAATGTTGGAATGAACACACGCATGTCAGACGCCATCTGCTTTCGACGCTGACTTCTTTATCTCTAATGATGAAATAATAGCAAATGAGCAGCTTCAGAAGATCTGTTCATTAACTTATTTTTAGTCAATTATTTCTGCAAAGAGAATGACTTTTGATCTGGGGGGAGGTTTAGTGCTGCTCCCACACGACAGATAACTGTAAATGGCACCAAGACTACAAAGACCCAGATCTGCCGAGTATTTCTCAGCTCGTCTGGAGCAAAACTATTCTGTCATTTGTGAATTGTCTTAGAGACTAATATTTAATATTGCTTGAAGAAAAGAGACAAGAGGGAGAATAGAAAGAACTAAAAACTTCTAAATTTTAGTGTGGGAGAAAAAAAGGAGCTGTTCAGCAGCAGCAATAGGAAAAGCTGATGGGGTACATGAGACCTGACTCATATGGGAGAGTGAATCTTGATCTCTGTCTTGTGAGGGAAATACAGGCCAGGACTAATTCTGTGACATCTCACCCCTTGGCTCATGAGCAGATGAACTCAATTGTGTGATGTGAGGATCAGAATTTCTTGGTCTCCCTTCTTAGAAGAGGGAGAAACTCCATGGAAATATCCAAGGCCAGGTTGGACAGCGCTCGGAGCAACCTGGGACAGGGGAAGGTGTCCCTGCCCATGGCAAAGTGGGTGGAGCTGGATGAGCTTTAAGGTCCTCCCAACCCAAATCATTCAATCCCTCTGTGATTATTGGCTACAATGAATAAAGTGCAAATTCCAACTTCCCCTACAGGATGGATCCAGTAGGATAATTAAAGAGTGGCTGCCTCTGTGACAAACCCATTCACATGCCCATGTGCAAGCAAAAAGGAGATGGAAAATTAAAACTGAGGGACTTGGAGAGTAGCCATCCCCTGGTGAATAATCACCTCTGACAACCATTTCTAGCTGAGGAACAATCCTACCCAATTCCTTTTATACTGAAATGAAGAATATTCTATGCCCACCCCACCAGGAACAGCGAGCTGGGGCTGTGTGGAGCTGAGTTCAACACCACAGGAATGCCCAGCTCAGAACTACTGGGATAAAGAAAACAGATAAATAATTCAAAGAAATTGAGGAAAATGTACTCTGAGTGCAAAAGCAAAAGGCATCAAAAACTTTAGAGTTGAAAATTTTCAGAAACAAACTGGAATTACATCCCAACTCCTGTGGAAATGGTTGGGACCTGAGGAGGGACAGTGACAGCTGCCATTTATCTCTTTGGAAGAGAACAGGAGGAAAAAAATGGTGCAGGAATAATGAATGGGTAACGTCAGGGCAAAAATAACTGACTGGAGACATGAATGCTTGGGGATTATTCATACCTAAAAAAAGAAATGTGAATATAGAAAGACACTTGAGAGAGAATGGGGATTTTTTTTTCATGTCCCCATTTATATTTAAATTCAAAATTTCCTTTTATACCCCAAATAAATCAGCTTAACATTACTGAAATGCTTTTCTTTCTGCTAAAAAAAATAAATTCAATGTTTTTCAGACAATCCACTGGTAGCCAGTTAATTGACATCGGTCCAACAAAACCATGATGGGTATTTGTTTCTGAATTTTACTGTCATTGATATAGTATTTTTTATATAATTTTAAAAGCTTCAAAATTCAACTCTGAAATAAATTATTGCAGTGTCTATGTCATTAAAAAACCTACCAGCAGTTCACTGAGTTGTTCATAATCAAACATTTCATTTTCATACTGTTCTGCAAGTTCTTTACCCAAGGCAATGGCCTCTTCCCACATCTGTCGGAAAAAAAAATCACAAAACAACAAAGAGAAGCTGAATTACATACCTTGGTTAAACATCAACATTAGAATCAAATAAATCTGGATAAAGCAACCAAATGAATTGTGTCACATGCCTGAAACACTGAGCATCTGACGTGCCAAAGAGCTGTGCTAGGGTTATAAATGTCTCTATTCATGGAATCATGGAATTGTTGAGGCTGGAAAAGCCCTCCAAGTTCACTGAGTCCAACCATTCCCAGCACTGCCAAGGCCAGCACTGCCCCGTGTCCCCAGGTGCCACCTCCACATGGATTTTAAATCCCTCCAGAGATGGGGACTCCAGCACTGCCCTGGGCAGCTGTGCCAGGCTTGGACAAACCTTTCCATGAGGAAATTGTTCCCAAATATCCACCCTGAGCCTGCCCTGGCCCAGCCTGAGGCCGTTCCCTCTGCTCCTGTCCCTGTGCCCTGGAGCAGAGCCCGACCCCCCCGGCTGTGCCCTCCTGGCAGGAGCTGTGCAGAGCCACAAGGGCCCCTGAGCCTCCTTTGCTCCAGGCTGAGCCCCTGCCCAGCTCCCTCAGGGATTCTGCAGCCCCTGCCCGGCTCCCTCAGGGATTCTGCAGCCCCTGCCCGGCTCCCTCAGGGATTCTGCAGCCCCTGCCCAGCTCCTCAGGGATTCTGCAGCCCCTGCCCGGCTCCCTCAGGGATTCTCCAGGCCCTGCCCAGCTCCCTCAGGGATTCTGCAGCCCCTGCCCGGCTCCCTCAGGGATTCTGCAGCCCCTGCCCAGCTCCTCAGGGATTCTGCAGCCCCTTCCCGGCTCCCTCAGCCCCTCCTGGGGCTCTGATCCCTTCCCTGGACACACTCCAGCCCCCCAATGACTTTTTTACCATTCAGGGACCCAAAAGTTGACACAGGATTGGAGATGCCTGAGCAGTGCCAGTACAGAGGGACAATCCCTGCCCTGGTCCTGCTCCACACCATTTCTGACACAACCCAGGTGCCATCATTGGCCTTCTTGGCTTGGTGGCACTCCAGGTGATCTGCTCCATGACCTTCCCTGGCACAGGATGCAAATTTACTGCATCCCAATCAAATGAAATGATCAAAGAGCTTCAGAAATGAAATGATTCCTGCCAGCCCATCCAGTAATGTGTAAACACAGCCTGTCCACCAAGAAACCCAGGACCTAAGGCTTTGGAGCAAGGCTGGTGATTGATTATATTTCATAATCACCTCTCTCTCCCTCTAATATCTGTAATCTGTATTAGACAGGACAGGCAATTTGCAGATATTGCTTTGAACAAATACTCATTATATTTCCATTGGTTCTTCTCCTTCTTGTTCCTCAACCATGAAATTCAGCAGCCGTCTCAAGTGACCCAAAGAAATTTAACAATATCCTTCAGCTCCTCAGAAGGCAACAATCTTAATGAGGAGCAGCAAGAATGGTTTTAAATGTGCATTTTTCATTTGTTTTTTCCACTCCAAAGATAAAGAACCACTCCAACCCAAAAATATGCTTAAATTAGCACACCAGGCTATCTAAGATCAAACTTGATGATCTACCTCTGCTGCTGAAATTTGGCTGGCATTGCTGACCTCACTTTATTATAAAAATGAGTTTCAGAATAAGTTAGAAATGCAGATTTTATCAGCCTTCATCTTTAAATTTAAATCCTCTGGCCACACCACCTCATTCTCCTCTCAGCATGAGGCCACACATTGCGCTGGTGGAATCCTGAGGGGATGCAGCAGCCAAGAGCAGATGGATGGAGGAGGGCTGAGGGGAAGGGCTGAACACACAATTCCCCATTTTTCCAAAAGATATCCACCTTTGGGGACAGGGAGTTTGGGATGAAGCACCACAACTTCCAAAGATGGTGGGAGGTGGATGCTGGGGAGAGAAGAGGAAATGTGACCTGGGGAAACCTTCACAATAACTCATCCCTGCATCCATCCCATAAAATCCCTCAATCCCATCCTCTTCAAAGCACTGTGCAAACAAGAGGTATTTTACACTCCAAACCCCAAAAGCTCCCCAAACCGCACAAATGAAATTCCACACTCAAAGCCCTAAAATCAATGCCAGGTGAATTCTCTTTGTCTACTGATCTGCAAGGTGAAATTGCAATTCTTAGTATATCTGGAAAACTTGGAAAAATAAGACTTTTAGAAAAATTCCTGGTTCTAGATGCTGATTTGAAAAATAAGAATAAAACATTAAGGATTAAACCTCAGCAAGTCTTCATATGGAACACGCCAATGTCACAAAAAGCAAGATGGGTCCCGTTGGTTCACTGGCCATCCCTGCCCTTCTCTGGAAAAAAGGAGCCAATTTTCAAGGGGAGGGATGGACTGAAAGGTTATCCTGGCAAACTGAGTGGGAATGGCTGGAAAGCAGCAGGAGCAGGGAGGGAGCTGCTGATGGTGCAGGAGATGAGGAAATGCAGAGGGAAAAACAGGGGAGATCACATGGAGAAATGAGAGAGATTTCTGTCCTCCAAGGAGAGACAAAATAAGGGCTGAAAACTGCACTGTGGGGCTGAGCAAGGGGAAAGGAGCTTCTGAGTCCTGCAAAAACCAGCTGGGATGATGTCTGGACAAAGTGGTGACCTAATTTAAGATTAAAAAAGCCATGAATGCTCACAAGGAGCAGAATCTGGTTCTTCATTAACCTTGCCTTGCAGCTCCTCGTGATATTCGACCCCTCCTCTTGATTTTACTTATTTCTCCAACAAGGTTCAGAATGTTATTTATCTAGGGAAGAGGACTGGAATGAGCATGAGTTGCCTGATGTTTGTAAAGTGCCTTGAAGGTGAAAAACGCATCAGAAGGACTAATTACAATCACGGTAATGAGGGATCACGTCTGCAGGAAATTACAAGGCAGCCTGAACGCTCCGCAACGCAATTTTTGCAAATGGAAGGATCTGAATGTTTTTATCCATATTATGGATCTAATCTAGCATGATGATACAGAGCATGTTTTTATTTTTAAACAAAAATTAACATGAATTTAAGAGTAAAGGCACAGTTGCACAAGAAGGGGGACGTTTTCACATACCAAGATGAGTTAATTTTGATTCAGAAGGGCAATACAGCACCAATTTATAGGAGCTGAACTAATATTCAGGTGTTTGTTAAGTCAGCAAGTGAAGGCTTTCAAAATCACTTAACCTTCCCTCATTTTGAGTGCCATTTTCTTCTGAACTTCAGTCATCCATAACTTGTGCATATTTTCATTTCAAAGACAATGGCGTGACCATCACTTCCCTTGTCCTCTTTGTGTGCTCCAGATTTAACCAGCCCCTCTCCAAAATGAGACTGGAAATAAACTGAAGCCTAAATCATTTTTGATTTGCATCAACACTGTAAACAAACTCCTTTGGTTCTTCCCACTGACTCCTGGATGAGCACAGATGTGTTCCCAAACCAGTCTGGGAATGCAAAAGGTTTAGATGAGATACTGGGAAGAAATCCTTCCCTGTGAGGGTGGGCAGGCCCTGGCACAGCTGTGGCTGCCCCTGGATCCCTGGAAGTGTCCCAGGCCAGGCTGCAGGAACCTGGGAGAGCTGACAGATGTCCCTGTGATGGGGTGGGACCAGGTGACCTTTAAAGGTCCTTCCCAACCCAAACCATTCAGTGATTCTGAAAGCAGACACACTCTGCCTACACATCACTGCCTATAGGTACCACAGCACTGCCACTGATTAAATAACAACTTCAGCAGAATTAAATCTCCTTTGATTTTTTTTTTCACCTTCCCACCTTGTCTGTCAGCACCATAAACACGCTGGAGCAGAGGTTGCACCTCCTCTAGCCTGAACAAAGCCTTTAGATGTTACTGAATATTAATATTAATAATGGATTCTGTAAATGTTCCAGAGCCTGAAAAATGAATCCTCAAATTAAATGTGATCCAGATTTAGTTCATGTACAACAGACAATAATCACATAATCCTTGTGCTCTTCCTAGCAAGGAAGTGGAGATGAACAGGAGAAAACCAGACTATGGAATCACACCAGAATGATTTGGCTTAAAGATCATCCCCTTCCACCCCTGCCATGGCAGGGACACCTCCCACTGTCCCAGGTGCTCCCAGCCCCAGTGTCCAGCCTGGCCTTGGGCACTGCCAGGGATCCAGGGGCAGCCCCAGCTGCTCTGGGAATTCCATCCAGCCCCTCCCCACCCTCCCAGGGAACAATTCCCAATTCCCAGTATCCCGTCCAAATCTACCCCTTGTCAGCTTAAAGCCATTCCCTGTGTCCTGTCCCTCCATCCTTGTCCCCAGTCCCTCTGCAGCTCTCCCTGGAGCCTTCTCCTCCCAGCCCTCTCAGCAGAGCAGCTTCAATTAGAACACTTGTTTCTGGCTTAAATTACTGGAATTCCTTTAAAGTTTCTGTAAAAGTCAGTTTACAAGTTCTCCTGCTGACATGGTGTCACATTATCTTTAATGGAACACTTTCAGGAGTGTACTGAAAATCTATTGTACTGTAAATACACAGTAAAAAGGGAGAAAGGGGAAAAGATTCTTTCCATTTTTGCCAGTCTAACTTTGTCCCTCTCCAGCCAAGACCTCTGTCTAAGAGAAAAAGCACCCATGTTTTGTTTCTACTGCCTCTTAAAAACCCCACTGTGCTCCAACATCTCTGTTAGGAATTCCTGGATGTCCAGTTGTTCCTTCAGAGGAACAATGAGAACTTGGAATATGGAACTCAATTTCTGGAGTGGAGAGAGCCCTGAACTCCAGAGGCCCAGGAGTCCACAGAACCACTAAGCTTGGAAAAGACTTCTGAGATCATCAACCATCACCTTGTTAAACAATAAACCCTGTTCTCAGGTGTCAAACACATGCAGTTTTTTAACAATTCCAGGGATGGGGACTGCACCACTGCCCTGGGCTGTCACCATCATATTTTCTGAAAAATCATTTCTGCTCCTGGGAAGCTGAGAAGCCTCAGAGAAAAGGGAGGGGAATATTATCTCATTTGCTTCTCCCTGTTTTGCTGCTTTGGAATGTGGTTTGGAGATTGTTTATCCAACATGTGAATTGTTTTTACTATATTTTACTTTTAAGGACCAATCATGGTCAGGCTGTGTCGAGACTCTGGAGAGCCACGAGTTTTTAATTAGTATCTTGTTAAGCCTTCTGTCTGTATCCTTACTCTATTTTTAGTATAGTTTTGGCATAGCATTCTTTAAAATAATGCAATATTATAAAATAATAATAATAATAATAAATAATAAATAATAAATATAATATAGATAATATATATTATATATAACAATACATATTATACATATAATATATAATATATAATATATAATATATAATATATAATATATAATATATAATATATAATAATAACTTATAAAAAAATAAATTAGCCTTCTAAGAACATGGAGTCAGATCCATCATTTCCTTCCTGCCATGGGGGACCCCAGAAATTACCACACTGAGCAGACTGCTCCTCTGCTTGCCAACCCTTTCCATGAAGAAACTTTTCCTAATATCCAACCTGAACTTCCCCTGACGCAACTTGAGGCTGTTTCCTGAACTACCTGGCTTTTCCTTTGTGCAGCTGCAGCACAACACCTCCAACATCACAGAAAGCCAACCTAAAACTGGAGATTTTCCCACCATTTTCAAAGAAACAGGGACTGTGTGTCTCACAACCCCCTGAAAAATTCAGCTGTTTGCTCCAGAGCCAATTTATTCAGGTGAGGACAGCGCGGCTGGGGCCCAGGATCCTGATAAATGAAATCTATATTCTTGAAGGTCAATAACTCCCAATCTGCTGCCTCACAGATTTCCTGCCTTGGAAGCTTTCCCAGCTTTGCCCAGGACATGGCAAGTCTTCTGGAGAAATGAGTTGTACAGGGAGCTCCTACACGGGATTTGTACGAGGAACAACTCATTAATGGGAGAAACAATTTATCTGGAGAGGGGACCAGGGAGAGAGGCTGCTGGTACTGGAAGGAAAATGCTTCTTTTGTACTCAGGGGGTAAGAAAAATGTGCAGAGCCTAAATTTAGTTGTGTAGACATAAGCTGCAAATTGTTATGGGCAAGACTTTGCAGATGAGATCTGTTTTAGGGAAAACCCAGAGATTTAATTTCTTTTTCAAGCTGGAAAGAACTACAGCATCCAATTTAGTTTTTGAGGTTAATAGCAGCAAAGGAGGATCTCAGGGTATTTCTGAGCTCCTGCAGAGTTAATGGTCAGGAGCAGTGAGATTGTCTGGGATAAGAATATTATGGTGCCATGTTCAGACGTGTCAGGCACTTTCTAAGCTGGTTAAATTACAGGTAGTCTTAATTAACCAGCATGAAGGTTTAATATTTGAAATAAAATGCTAAAACTCAGCATTTCTCTATTGTTAGCACTGCATTCAAGATACAGCCAGGTTGGAAACTCTTTAAATAAATAAATATATTCATTTGGAACATGGTCAGACTCTGTATCCTCCCTCTCCCAAGACTCTCTGTCCTTCCCAGCTCTCAGGACAGCTCTGGGGCTGAGCTGGCCACGAGCCTCACACAGATTTTTGGCAGACAGGTGAATTTCACCACTCACTTGTTAAGATGGAAGAAAAAGCCATTTGATGTCATCCCACGAGCCAGAAAAAAAGGCCTTTTAAGCCAAAGCATGGCATTTGCTGTATAATTTCAGATATTTTCTGTTCTGTGGCTGCTGTAGAGCAGTAAAAGCTTTTTCTTGGAGGAGGAAGGGAGAAAGGAGGAGCAGAAATAAATGAGCAGTGTGCATTTATTTAGCTTTTTCTCCTCAGGACCAACAGTTTCAATTGATGGAGGAGCAGAGGAGAAGCTGTCCTGATTTATGGGCAGCAGCATCACCAGCAAACCTGAGCCTGTGGCTGGTCCCACATTTCAGCAGGCAGGAACAGGAATGCTGCTGCTTCCCTTGTGGTTCCACAAACAAACCTGGTTTAAAACAACACCTTATTTTTGCCAAGAAGCATTCCCTGGATTCAGGAGCTCATCAGCATTGATTTCCATCAGCTCCTTCCCACAGGTAAAGCGTCACACCTTCCCCATCCCTTTAGTCCCAACACTATTTCCCTTCTCACCTTGGGACATTCCAACCCAAGAATTTCCAGCAAAGTCCCTGCATTAAGGGCTTTGTTGGAAATCACAAAGCTTCAGGAAAACACAGAGAGAGCAAACACTTGAGAGCAGCTCAAAGGAGGGGTCAGACTGCTGGGATAAACCTGAGGATCAGGATTTGAAGGGCAAAGGCCAAAAGAGATGGAGAGGAGACTGGGAAGTGCAGTGCAGTGAAGAATGATCCAGGAGAGAAAAGGATCCCTGTATCAGGGAAACAACTTTCCTTTTGGAAAGAAGGAGCTTAGAAAAGGAACGAAGAGCATAACTAATTCGGAATCTAATCCATAAAGTAGAACAGCTGCAAAATGCAAAAGTGGTTTCTCAAAAATGCTCCTTCCCTAAAGGTGAAAGTTGCACTCCAGCTTTATAAAAGGTTGGTTCAAGGACCAAAAGTCAAATACAGGTGAAAAACCAAACATCCTAAGGATAACAGATTAAAAATAGAAATCAATATGAAGAACCCTAAATGGATCTTGAACTCCCAGTACCAGGATACTCTGGTGAGGGCCAGCATTTTGTTCTCAGCCCACATGAGGTGCCACATTCCTGCCTTCAGGCAAGTCCACACTCCTTTCCCTCACTTACAAATTTCTCAGGCACTTCTGGGCCAGCAGTGAAGTGTTCACTCCATTTCAGCCTGTGTGTGGAGGATTAAACCTAAATTCACCTGCCCATGAATGCCAATATTTAAGGGATAAGCCTCATGGTTGGCTTTTAATAGACAAGGAAACTGAATTCCCCTGGGAAATTACTCTGCCAAGAGAAAGGGATCCTGATTTTTGAGAGGCTGAACTACACCAGCTTTTAAAAAACAAAAAGCCAATGTTTTAAACCCAATTTTAGGAAATCCCTCTGCTCCATTTCCTCTACCCAGTGTTTCTAACTCCCACATCTCCCTCCCTTCCCAAATCCACAGCTTCCCATCCGGCAAACAAGGGGAGCTGAAGGATTCTCTCAGCTCTTGTAACTGCCAGAAAAAGTCCTCCAAATTACATGCATCACTTTTTTATTTACTCCATGGCATCATGTGCCCATATATTTACCCTTAAGAGATGAGTTAAAAATGTACCATTGATTCTTTTCACTTTTTTTAGTAATATCATTATCTGTAAGTGATTCCTGAAGGCTGGGAGAGGCAGGCTGGGAGAGGCACAGGCTCACAACTGGAAAACAAAACTCCTGAGCTTCTGGAAAAGCCTGGAAGTGTCTGCACAGCTGCCCAGTGCTGGTGACCTTCTGCTGACATCTCTTGTTAACTTAATGGGAAGGGAAATCAAACAAGTGGGATCTGGAGTGAGCTGCCAGGCAAGGACCCAGCTGGGTGATAATGGCACAAAAAAAGCAAAAATTGGTTTGGGCATGGGTTCAGTGTCCCAGAAATGCACAGCAAAGGCTGTTTCAGGTGTTTTACTGATCATGGAGAGCTAAAGCAGCTGCTGGGCTACATTGGCAAAGTGCTCAAGGAATGCAAGAAGTTGATTTAACTTAATGTCAGAACGTCCCAAATGAGAGGATTACCTTCCATCCACACTGGAAACCTCCACTTGGAGCTTCCTGACATTTGCAAAATCACACAAGATGAATATTCTCAGTGTATATTGATTTTTTTATTTCCCTTTTCATGGAGTAATGTGAAAAATTATCACCAGCTTGAGTGACCAGAAAATGAGAGGAGGAATATCTGTAAGTAGGAAAGAGCAGTTTGGAAATAAATCATCTCCTCACAGACACAGAAATCACACAGGAGTCCTGGCACTTGGGTTCTGCACAGAACTGGTGCTCAGCAGAACAATTCCCAGTGCCTGGACACCAGAAAGGACCAACAGAAAGCCATAAAGACAAACAAAATAAAACCAACAAAATAAAATAAAACAAAATAAAGCCAACAAAAAACCCCTAGGCAACTCCTGGTTTTCCTTCCAGACAGGAATGTAAGATTAAAACTTACGGTGACCCTCATTCAAATGAGATTCTTCTCACTCACCCAGGAAAAGCTCTTTGGGCAGCAGGAACTGTCCCCAGGTCACCTCCAGCAGCCCCAGCCCCAAACAGCCATTTCTGCACCACTCCAGAATTATATTTTTCCAACTTTTGTCCCAGTCCAGAATTACAATTTTTACCCCAATCCAGAATTACAACTTTCAGCATCACTCATTAACAATTCTTAAATATTGCATTAAGATAAGCTATAAAATTTGACTTTCTAAGCAACATTTCTAACAAAATGAGAGAAATGAGAGTTCCTATCAGATTTATTCTAGGATTTTGATTCTGCTAAAAACGGGAAAGGATGGGCTGGCTGGATAATATTCCAATTCTACCAGAAAACACCACTTCTGTTTACTTTTAAACCCCAAGTTTACACTTCTGAAATGTTCTGACAAAGACAGAGTCCTACTTCTATACTGGAATATTTTGTGCCTGAAATACCCAAACTCTGATCCATCCCTGCCTCCCACATTAACCCCCTTCCTCTCCAACACCAAGCAATGCCAAATGCAATTTCCTTCTGCATTAAAAGATGCAATTGCAATGAAATATCCTCATCCCAGGATATTTATGATATCAACCACAGACATCCAGGCCCTGAGGGAATTATTTTTGTGTACATGAGGAAAAACAAGGGGAGCTGAAGGATTCTCTCAGCTCTTGTAACTGCCAGAAAAAGTCCTCCAAATTACATGCATCACTTTTTTATTTACTCCATGGCACCATATGCCCATATATTTACCCTTAAGAGATGAGTTATAAATGTACCATTGATTTCTTTTGACTTTATTTTTTTGTGATATCATTATCTGTAAGTGCTTCCTGAAGGTCACTGGATGCAAACTATGTTTACTATTAAATTTATAAGTTTGAGAGAAAAGCAATGAAATACATTTGCACTTTTTTTCTTCCCTTTTTACCTTGCCCTTGTCAAAGTAATGGATAATTTCTTGATAGAGCTGATCTTTCAGCTGTCCTTGAGTAGCAGCTTGGTATCCATCCCGCTGGGTAAGATGTGCTGCACATGCTTCTTCTGACCACTAAATCACACACAAAAAAAAGGGAAAAGTGAAAGCAAATCCAAAGCTATGAGTTCTGAAGTGAAATAAAGAGAGAGGTTTTATTTAAAGGAGTGGTACTGCAGTTAATGCACCAACAAAGGGTTTTTTCACAGCTGTGCCCTTTGCTTCCTTGGGCACAAGGAGCATTTATTTGGATGCTGTAATTGGAGGCTAATTACATCCATCAGCTGGAGGGAGCTCCTGGAGGTGGCCTCCTCTCCTCGGTGAGTTTGATGAGAGCGACCTTGGCCTGCTGATGGGTACAACCTGCTGGGGACACAGTGAACACTTCACTTTGTGTGGGAGAAACCCTGGAGCCCAGATCCATCAACACAAAGGTGATGCCTCGGGTTTGGCTCTTCTATTTTTCCCATTCTGTGCTGCTTTAGTGTGTGGGTCTGGGCTCACATCAGGGGATGCTGAGCTCTGTGCACAGAGCAGGGAGACAAAACAATTCCTGCTCCAGCTGGGCACCAAGGACAAATGATCCAAATCTCAGCCCCAGAGCACAAACCCCGTGGGCTGGAGAGAGAAAAACAAGCAGGGTGGGACTGCAGGGGCTAAAGCTGGAATGGGACAATGAACTGCAAGGTGCAAATGGAGCAGAACTGATCCCAGGGACAGAGCCCGTGCCCGGCCGTGCATTTTGGGGCCATTTTGGTTCATCTTGGGTGCAGCCCTGGCTGGGCTCTGGTGCTGCCCAAGGTGGATCCATGGAGGAGATGCTTTGAATAAATCCCTGCTTTATTCTGGAACTCTGTCCAGCCTCTGTTCTAGGGCAGCCTGCACAAGGCTTCATTGGGAAGGGCCGCAGGCAGGGAAAAGGGATGGTGCCAACTCACTGAGGATTGTGGAGGCAGGGAAAGCATAATTAACCTTATCCAGCCTGTCTGCAATTAGCAGCTCTGGCTCTTCCAGCAAGTGCCTGATGGATCAAGGGTAAGATGTCAATCACAGGAATCATGGAATGATTTGGGTTGGAGAGGAGCTAAAAGCTCATCCCATCCCATCCCTTCCTATCCCAGCCCTGCCATGGCAGGGACACCTCCCACTGTCCCAGGTGCTCCCAGCCCCAGTGTCCAGCCTGGCCTTGGGCACTGCCAGGGATCCAGGGGCAGCCACAGCTGCTCTGAGCAACTCCCAGATTCATTTCCAGAATTACTGCTACTTTACCTCCTATATATTATTAATTTTCACCCAATCACTTCTTGATTTGGCAAAGATATTTGTGTTTGGGTCATGTAGACACCTCTGACAGCTCTGTTCTGAACTCTGTTTCTGAGCAACACAAACCTGCTGGAGCTTGCAATGTGATGGAATTTTTTTTCAGCATGCTAAGAGCTGCTATCTTCTGTTAGTTTTGAACACCTCAATTTTGAGAAAAAGGGTTGAAAACACAACAAAAGTCTCTTTTCTTGAGTGTGCTTCGTCAGCTTGCAGTAATTTGGCCTCTCTCCCTCCACAGACAGAGCCTTCTTGCAGATTTAAAGGTGAAATTCTCACCCACTCTCAGTCTTGCCCTCAATGTGATCCCATTAAAATCACTGGGATGAAATATCTGCCCGTGATGAGTGTCATTGAAAATCCTGTCCTGAGGCTTGACAGAAAAACTCAATTGCTTACTTACCCCCAGTGCTGCTGCTCCTCAGGCAACACTGAACTCCTCCCTCCACTCAGGGCTGAGCTAGAGATTGATACACTTTGATAATAAAGGAATTCCAGCCTCTAATGAAATGATACTTACAAACAAACATCCACTCAGGGATGAAAACCTGTGACAAATTCATCCCTGGCATTTGCTATTGATTTGCATTAGAAGGAAAGAAAAATGGCTATTTCTTCCCATGGAGTTCTTTACTGAATTCAAAGGAGCACATTTAGTGAGACACTCACCTGCTCCCTGAACACATCCCCTAAGAAAAGCCACAACTGGCTAAACTCTAATTTGAGGTCACACAAAGTAAATTGTCTAACAAGTCCAGGCCATGCCAGGTGAAGTCTGAGTGAGGTTTTATGGCCTGGTTTATTCCATCATTTATTCAGGAAAACAGCCCCCATGGAAGGGAGTGAATCCTTCATCCTGTCTAAAAGGTTCATCCACGTGAAGTGGGCACAGTGCTTTTGCACTCCAGATGAATCTTTGAGAGGTTTCCTTGTGCAATAACCCTCTGATGATTTTAAAACACAGTAAATACATTTCAGAGTGCCTTAATTTAAATTGCACATGTACACTCTGCATCATATTTAGTCTTTTTATGGCTTGGATGCAGTTTACTCAGCTCTGAAGTACGAATAATTCTCAGTGCATCCATCAGAAGATCTCATTTAACACCTTCCCCTTTTCAACTTTTCAAAATAGATATTTGACACTCACACTTTGCTGGGGATTGCTGAAATTAAAGCCAGGATTGCCAAGAACAGTTGGCTGCTGAGGATGAGCTCCTTTTCCATGGATGGAGAGGGGCACCATGAGCACAGCAGGGTGCAATCACACAATCCCAGCCTGGGAAGGGACCTTAAAGCCCATCTGGTTCCATCCCTTGCCAAGGGAAGGGAAACTTTCCCTGGACCAGGAGGCTGCAATACACCGGAATGAGCAGGACATCAAGGGGAAAATGAAATTCTCATTTATTCTGTCCCTGATTCTCTGCCCCTGGGGGGTCATGTCCTTGGAGGGGGTGGAAAGAGATCCAGCACTCCCTGAGGAGGAAAGATTTCACTGCAGGTTGTGAAATGTGAGGAAGACAAACAGGACTAAATCAAACTCTTCCAAAATCTCTAATTCTTATCACATTGAGATTTTTACTTCTCCCATTAACTGCTTTGCAAAATTAAACACAAACCTAAGAATTCAGTGATGATTTAGCTGTATTAAATGTGATTTCATGACACAAGTGTCTGCTGGCAAGAGCAGCACCTTCCTAAGTGACAACCAGGAGAGCAAAGTGGGTACCTGCTCCCGCATTTGTGACATTAGCACAAAAAAAAAGCTGCATGTCAGAGACAAAATATTCTTTCCAGAATGTTTTCAGGAGATTAATGCTTCTGAAGTACTCCTCACTCCATTTCTGGCTGGCAGTGGGTAGTGTTAAACACTCAAATGCTCTGTCTCAGGCACTTTCTGCAGGTAACATTATTTGTGCATATTGCAGGCTACACCAAACATTCCTCGAAGAGGAGCAGTATTGTTGTGCCTCGTCAAATGTGCTATAAAGTGGGTAACACAGCATTAAAGTCATATGCACCTTTGAAAGGCATGACCTTGGAGAGAAGGCCATTTGAATCTCTCTGCAATTTTCTGAAATCAGTTACAGGCACCCAAGAGCACGAGCAGGGCTCCAGCACTCCTTGCACAAAAGATCTGTGGAGAGCTCATTTACTAAAATATCTGCTTAGAGGCTTTCACACATTGTACAGTCTGGATATTTGCAATTTGGATCTTGTGGTGCTGACTTGACCACATTCCCTTCACTCCAGCCCCAGGTCCACCTCTGCCATGCAGTGAAGTGCTGCTTTCCCCTGGGGATGAATTCCATGTGCAAAAGAGAACCCAGAGCACTGCACTGGCTTCAAGTGCAGCTGTTCTGAGTGCCAAACACCCCCCTGGCTGCTGCTGCTGGCATTTCCCAGACTTAGGATGAGTTTTGGGGTTTACCTTGAGGAGCTTTGCGTGCAGGAGTAAGGTGTAGGCAGCCTCTGTGTAGTTGTCACACTCCTTGTGCAGGTCACACAGCTTGTACAGGTACCTGCCAGCAACAGAAACAATGCCTCTTAAAAACAGTGGGTTCAAGATGTCACTCAATCATTTATTTTGAAGATTATAAGGGTTCAAGTCTATCTCCAACTGGTTAAAGTTCCCATTTCTGTGTGCAAACAACATTTAGGATCATCTGCATTTCCACTGTGCTGTTTTTAAGGGATATTCAGGGAATCAAGAGATCATTAAGGTTGGAAAAGTCCTCAAAGATCATTGAGTCCAATCTTTGGCTGAACACCACGAGAATGACTTGTGGTGAGTAATAAATCCAATCCAGATGTTGTGTAAGACTGAGCACTTTACAGTTCAGCTATGGGGACAGGAATAAGTTTCATTCTTTACCTTCAATATCATCACACCTCTGGCAGGGGATTCCCTTCATTTGTTTAATGATTTTTAAACTGACAATTGAAAAAAAAACCCACAAAGCTATTAAAATTGTATTTTGAAAAAGCCAGTGAAAATCCTTTCAAGTTTGATATTTATTATAGGTTTGTTAAAAGAAATTGGAGAGAATTTGGCTGAGGGTTTGACAGTGAAAGGCAATTTGTCTTTATAGAGATGCTGAACAGGACAGACCTAAATAATAACAAATCATTTCATGTGTTTGTCCACAATTATCAATTCTGCCATTTCCTATTCTTTTTGCAAACTTCTAAAAGACCAATTGAAACCATTTAAACAACAGGAAGAGAGCTGACAAGTGAAAACTCTTCCAAAAAGATAACAAGCACCTGAGAATGAATAATGAGTCACATTTAGATACCTAAAATAGCATTACAAACACAAACTTCATCATCTGAGCACAACAGTGTAAGCAACAGTCAGCCAAAGCACAAATGGGAGGCTGTGAACCCTGAGGTTTACACAAAGCACAATATTTCCATGTTTACTTGGTCTGAAAAGAGATTTTGAAAGCTTTAAGGTTAAAATAAGTATCAGTCAGGGATTATTTAACAGTTGTTTTTTATTCCAAGTCACATATTTTGTACCTCACCAGGAGGCAACATCATTTCTTTGCTCAGCTTATTTGTTTTCTTCACCAGCAGAAGAATTCTGGCTCCTGAGTATTTCAGTGCTCATCATAATGGAACTGAAGGACTTGGAGGAAGGGGACAGAGATAATCTCCTGACTTTCACTTCCAGCACTCTGTTCTCAGTGCACATAAGCTTTTGAATCACTTCAGGTTCAGCCAAGGTGTGATTCTTCATTACTCCTCTCTTCCAGCCCCCAAGTGACTGCTTAATATGAACCTAATTTCCCCAATTACAGAGCCTGTGTCAGGCAGTTTGTCACCAGTCATGTTTACAAACCTTATGTACATCTCTTCCCTCTCGATCTCCTTGTAGAAATTCTGAAAAACAACATAATTTGGTTACAAAGTCTTTGATTTCACACTTTGGAATGTACACAGAATGCGCTCCCAATTAAAAATTCATAATTGCGTAATGTCAGCCTCCAAACTGCAAAATGAAATTTGCCTCCAGTGATGGAACACAAGTTATTTAACTCAGAAAATCAAATGCTAGGATGTTTCATGTTGCAATGTTTTAGGGCTTCTGTCTCATTGCAAAGGTTAAGAATTTGCAAGAACGATACTGCTAGAAATTTGCTGCTGGCATTTGCAAGTCACACATCATTAACCATTTTCAGCTGAACATTTTCTAACGTACAACAAACCCAAAATTTTTAAGCAACAGTTGTTCTAGGGATTGAAAACTCTGAACCTTAATCCAGCAATACATCATCTGCTCTTGGATTCTACCAGTTTCCTTGGAAATACAAAGTCAGATTAGTGTTATTTGTCTGGTTTCATATGTCACACATTAGCTTCACTCTCCTCTGAGTGCCTCCAGCCTTGAGATAAACTGGTTAACAGTGCAAATATTGTAAATGCAAAATATGATAACTGGGGAGACATTCAATGCGTTTCTGAATCTAATTTCAAGTTTGCCTCCAAAATTTAAAATGTACCTAAGAAAACAAAATACCAAGAAAGTCCTTCTTCACTGAAATAAATATATTTCAATGCTAAATTAAAGAAGTTTGAGGAGGCAATAAAAGAGCACAGACCCAGTACTAAAAGAGGGATAAATCCAAAACAAAAGTGATCCCTTAAAAGAGAACTGGAATGGATGACAGAATCCGCATTTCAGAGAAGAATGATGGGTTATTCCAGGGGTGTCTCAGTTGATGTAACTGCTTATTAGTTTTGGGTTCCATTCAGAAAACAAACTGCCAAGGCCACCACTGCCCCATGTCCCCAAGTGCCACCTCCACATGGATTTTAAATCCCTCCAGGGATGGGGACTCCAAACTGCCCTGGGCAGCTGTTCCAGGTCTGGACAAACCTTTCCATGAGGAAATTGTTCCCAAATATCCACCCTGAGCTGCCCTGGCCCAGCCTGAGGCCGTTCCCTCTGCTCCTGTCCCTGTGCCCTGGAGCAGAGCCCGACCCCCCAGCTGTGCCCTCCTGGCAGGAGCTGTGCAGAGCCACAAGGGCCCCTGAGCCTCCTTTGCTCCAGGCCCAGCCCCTGCCCAGCTCCCTCAGCCTCTCCTGGGGCTCCAGCCCCTTCACCAGCAGCACTGGCTTAAGTGCAGATCAAACCCTCCCAGTTAAACCTGGGTCAGTGCAGACAAATTTAATGCCAGGAAAAGCTCGGGATCAATCAAGTTCCAATTAGGAACTCTGAAACCTCACGTGGGAATTGTGCAGAGTTTCAGCTCTGGGTTGGATTTTTGCAAAGGCATGAATTTCATTTCAGGTGCCTGGAGAATGATGAAAAGGCTGAGTGGGCCCTGGAGGGAAAACAGGAGTGTAAAATCAAGCTCAGGTTTGAAATCACGGCAACCGAAAGCGACGGAAAATTCCGCCCTGCGCCGCTTCCCGGGATTCCAGCAGCTCCACAGGGCTGGGCTTGGAGTCTCACAGTGACTGCACCTGACAGCAGCAAATCACCCACAAAATCTATCATCTGCAAATGCCTCCAAATTCAGCTGCCCAAAACCAGCAGCAGGAGATGCTGTTGGGAGACACCTGGAGAGAACAAACCCCCAAGGGCTCCTCAGCTTCCCCACGGGGATGGAGAGAATTCCTGGGAGGAGACTCTGAGTGCTCCAGAAGGGAAGGAGAAACAACTTCACCTTCCCAAGGGCATCTTCCCAGCTTGACACAGTGTGTGGTGACTGTGATGTGCTGTTTCCCATCCTGCTTGGAGTCCTGGCAGGATTTTCCAGCAGGGCTCTGCTCAGGAGGACGCCGTGACCTTTCTGCAGGCAGCCCAACAGCACTTGCTGCATCACCAGCCTGAGACAACTCTCCAAGTCCCTCCTCTTCACCCATTTCCCAAACATTTTGATGCTTTCTGATGTGCAGAGAGGAAAAATAAACTAAAAATAAATGCCCAATTTCGGATTTGATGCCTCCATCTCCTCTCCTGCTCCAGTGGGCACTGTTTTGTTTGTGGCTGATGAGATGGGGCGGGGTAAATGCTGCACTGCATGAGGCCAGGACTGCATTAGATGCAAAATAAAAAAGCTAAAAACTACATTATATGCAAAAAAAAAAAAAAAAAAAAAAAAAAAGCTGCAAACTACTTACTCTGCTCTTTCCTGAACAAAATCCATCAGCCAGATCACATAAATGATAAACACTGGCTGTGCCTCATGTATTTAAGCCAAATCAAAGCTTTGATGATGATATGGGGAGGAAAGCTTGGAATTCTCGGTGGCAAACAGTGGAAAAATCAAATTTAGTTCATGTTATTTTAAGGTCTCTGAAAGTTATTTTTCATGGGTACTGACTTTCGGGTTGTAAAATCTCATTTTCTAAATCTGCACCAAAGACCATGATGTGTGTGAGTACAACTGGAACAATTATTGCTTCCAATTCCAGTCCCCAAAGGACCAAGATTTGTGTATGGAGTGGACACTCCAAAATTTCAGGACCTAAGAGGTGGAAATTTCCCATCGGTGAGGAAAACAAGCCAAGCTTTTCCTGCTGTGAATCAAATAGTACCTCCAATTCCTATTTACTCAAAATAATTTAAATTAAGGGGCTGAGAAGAGAGCAGAATATAAATGGGATTGCAAATCCATGGGAATTTTGGGAGTAAATGGCAGAGAACTCCGACATTCTGTATGTCAAGTGGTTTTCAGCACAGAGTTGTTTATACACCAATTGTAAATGTCAATGAACAGGCCCTGTAACATTTCTCCTTAAATCTTTCTGTGGAAACAATTAAAGAAGGGATAATCCATGTTTCCACAGATTTGCTTTCACCAAAATAGGAAAAAAAATAGGAAACAACCTAAAGCATTCCAAACTTCCCCAAGAATCCCAACAGACACTCTGCTTCACATAAGCCCTTTGTTAAAGATGCAGGATTCTGAGGGTAATGGGGGTTTGGGTGATTTTGCGGTGATTTTGTAGTGGTTTTATGGTGGTTTTGTGGTGATTTTTGGGTGATTTTATGATCATTTTGTGGGGATTTTTGGTGGCTTTGTGGTAGTTTTAAGGTTATTTTGTGGTGGTTATGTGGTGATTTTTGGTGATTTTTTGTGATTTTGTGGTGATTTGGGGTGATTTTGTAGTGATCTTGTGGTGATTTTGCAGTGGTTTTGTGGTGAATTTGTGGTGGTTTCATAGCAAATTTGTGGCGATTTTGTGGTGATTTTGCAGTGATTCGTGGTGATTTTGTGGTGATTTTTGGTGGTTTTATGGTGATTTGTGGTGGTTTTGTGGTGATTTGTGGTAATTTTGTGGTGATTTTTGGTGGTTTTGTGGTGATTTGTGGTGGTTTTGTGGTGATTTGTGGTGGTTTTGCTGCTCACCAGCACGTTGACGGTGCAGCTCATGCGGTTCTCCTTGTTCTCGTCGTGCATGATGGTCCTGTAGTCCAGCAGCCTCTCCATCAGCCTCACCACCAGCTTCACAAAGGTCTCCCCACTCTTGGCCAGGTATTTGTGCTTCCTGCAGTGTTCCAAGAGACTGAAAAACCAATTAAGTTCGCCTTGTTAATCACACGCTGAGAAAAACCTTGACTCAGGTGCAGTTTTAAATATTGCGCATCGTTAACAGATTTTAATTATTTCTGGGCTACAAAGTTCATTGTAGTCTAATTGCTCTCTCTCCTGACTTCCCCGTGACATAAATTTTGCTGCTGATCAACACTTACATTTTGTCAAATAACACTTTGTACTGCTCATCTCCACGGCCTCCTTCCACTTCGTGGTCCAGTTTGGTGATGATCTCGTTTTCGAACTGTAATTAAACAAAGCAAGCGTAAATAATCAGCTGGCAAATATTTCACTTTATTACTGTAGCCTCAATGCCTCACAGATTGGTTGGGTGCCTCGGTGAGACGTTTAGCCGCTGGTTTAAAGCCTGATTGACTTTTAGAGTTTGCAGTCTCTGGTTTTTTAGACTCTCCACGACGATCTCCTGCCCTACAAGGACTTCTCTGGTTAAAGGAATCATTGGTCGTGCTGTTAAATGAAGTGTAAACATTTGCATTATGGAAAACTAAAGAAGGAGATTAATGACAGGAATTGAGGGCAGGGAGAAAGGAGACACAGAATGTCCCCAGCAGCAGAACTAAACACAAAAAATGCTGGAAGCTTTCAGAGAAGAAAGGCAACACCTGAGGCTGGGTGACCCTGCTGGGTGCACCCCCAGCATCCCTGACACCCCTTTTTAGCACACAGACACTGACTGCAGGACACAACCTGATCAAGCTGTTAATAAACCCTGCAGAAGGAAAGGGAGTAGTTTCAAACAACTCGAGAATCATTTTATTTGGGCAACATTAAAAGGATGCAAACTTAAGTGGCCCACAGAATATGTTTTAAATGCAAACTGAGTAATTCCCTGGATTTTTTATGATTACAGAGGGTTTTAGCTCTTGCTGCTGGGAATGGATGTGAACTGTTAGTGGAGGAAGGCTCACTGCAGGCCTGCTGCTCTGCCATGAATCAGTGAAGTCACCTAATTCCTAATTCTTCATTAAGCAAACACAGACAGGCACAGGATTAAAGACAGAGATCTCAGCAGGAGAGGCTGGGCAAGCTGGGAGACCCTGGCAGGGGAATGGGAGCCCAGTGCTCCCAGTGGGAGTTGGGTGACAGAACACTTGTCACCAGGCTCTTTCACTGTCACTTCCTTAAGCCACCCCCAAGGATGCTGAGGAGAAGCAAAGGGCCCCAAGAACAAGACAAAGAGTACCAACATTTTGTAAATGTCAAGAGATGTATTTTGCATCTGCAGGTGATATTAACAGCACATAATGTGCCCGTGGAGAAGGAATGGATTGTCTGGATGATTAAAATATTCTGGGTTGGAAGGGACCCACAGGGATCATCAGTGCCAGCTCCTGGCCCTGCACTGGCACCCCAAAAACCCCACTGAGAGCATTGTCCAAAGGCTCCTGGAGCTCTGGCAGCCTTGGGGCCGTGCTCATTCCCTGGGGAGCCTGGGCAGTGCCAGCACCCTCTGGGGATGAGCCTTTCCCTGAGATCCAACCAAAACCTCCTCCTGACACAGCTCCAGCTGCTCCCTCAGGTCCTGCCCCTGGTCACAGAGAATATAATGAATCCATTATTAAAATAAGGACAGGAAGATGAGAAAAGGCAGGATAATGCAATCCACCCCCTCCCAGAACCTAACACGCTCCCACAGTACCAGAGAGTTGAGTAAAACACTGAAACAACACAATGATGAAACAGAGAAGTCACAAAAATCCTGTTCCCTAATGAGCCCAGAATAAAATTGACTTTCTAACCCAATGTGAAAAATGACACTTGCTGCCAGCCCCAGCCCTGCAGGTGATGTATTTTTTAGGAAGAGATTACTCAGATAGAGAAGGGCAATTACATTTGTCATGCAGGATCTCCAGGATCTTCCCACTATCAGTTTTACTTAAACCTCTGTAAATCCATGCTTTGTTGGGCTATTTCCCCTAACAGCCTCTTGGGCTGAACAGAGCCAGCCTTGTGGCATTTTGGGGGTCTTTAGGATTATTGACAATATCTTTGCTCTTCAGTCACTCCTAATATTTCTCATGGAGTCGCTGTGATGCCGATCATCTGAGCCAAATGAATAAATGTTATTTAACATCAGTTACAATTCCTTCTGTGGTCTTTCCATGGAGGAATGTTTTAGCAATGCCAGCTGAGGTTTATGGAGCTTTGGAGGTTTATCACTCCCCACGATGGGAGCAGGAATGTGACCCTGGAGCTGCACAAGCCAATGGCTCTGGGACACTGCACCTGGCATCTGGTGATAAACTCCATTTTTCCTTTTCTCTCTCTTTTTTTTTGCCCCTAATGCATTGAGTTTTTATAAATGCATTACATTTAATTTAATGCATAAATAAGCCTGCAATTATTGTGATGGGATTTAGTCTCAAATGAAGAAGTGCCAAATCTCCAATGTTTCCATTAGAGCCAGTGCCACTTGCTGAGGCTCCTTCTGGAGCTTAGGGGGGATATCTGCACCATCAGTGAGCCACACTCACATCCTCCTGTTGACACTGAAAGCTTCAGGGGTGATACCAGGAAGATTACAGGACATTTCTATCCACTTTTCCTCGCAGCTGATCAAGATCTCAGCCTCTCTTTAGGATGTTTGAACTTGAGCAAAGAGCACTTCCAGTGCTTCCTCTGCCTGTGACAATCTCCCACTTGGAGCAAATAAATCAGGGTGAGCCATCTCATGTCAACTCAACTGATCACTTCTTGGCTTGGGTTTACCTCAAGGAAGGCTGAATTTGTAGCACTGGCTGACAAGTTAATTTTGCTGTAGATGAGGAGGACTTCCAGCCCTCCAAGCTGCTATAAATTCATTTTGATGTGGGCTAATAATAATTTGCCATATAAAATTCAAATGACAGATCACACCACCAGAAATTAGTCCTATCACAGAAATGACACCCAAGTACAGCAAAACTTTGCTCAGAGGTTTCTATGGAAGTTGGTGGTTATTCCCAAAGGTTTCATCTGTTCTCTTTCCTATTTTTCCACAGCATTACAGCTGGGAAACAGATCTGGAGCCATTCAAAACGATGGGATCACCTTGGAGGCCACTGCATTACCCTTCTCCCTTGCTCCCCAGGTGGAGTCACAGAGGATTATTGATATTTTCCAAAAGGCCAGAAACCAAGAAAAACTTACACATTCACACTTCAACTGTAGATAATTAAAAAATAATCCTTATTGAAACCAATCCTTTGTGAGGGATTAGTTATTTGGATTTGAATGTTCAGTGGGATCACAGGAACTGGGAGAGTCATTTACTTGTGTCCTGTCTGCAAATCCACAGCACAGGGAAAGGGAGGTTAACCCAGTAAGGAATTATGGGTTCTGAAAGCCAAGAGATATTTAGGTAAAGTAGGGGTAACCTCTGACTAGGGGGAATGAAATGAAATCCATCTGAAATTCACCAATAATCAGCATGTGAACACTAAAATGCTGGTGTGACTGTTTGGTGATACTGAGATTTATTGTTAAATGTAAGAAATGGGCCCAACTCCAAACAAGCAGAAGGTGGTATCAGCAGTGACACAGGTCCAGAAAAGGTGAGTTAAATTTTATGCCAAGAGTGCTGGTAGGAAGTGAGGGATGAAGCCACAGCTGGGAGCACCAGGCACTGACACCAGGAGCTTTCCATGCTCCAAATTTCACATTCCAGCCGAGGGGCTGTTTCTCCTGAAGCTTTCCCTGCTGTTGGCACCACAGGATCCATCCCACTCACCTGAGCAGGCCCTGAACAATCAAACCAATTCTCTTTCATCACTCCTGTGGCTCTGACAAATTCCCTTTGATCCAGAGGCTCTGCTCCTGAAACCAGCCAAGGGAGAAGCCAAGGGGAGGAGGAGGAGGTGTTTCCTTCCACAGGGAAGCTTCAGTCCCACACTGTTTTTAGGATGGGGTTCCTGCTTTGAGGTACAGGCTACTTTGAAGTCTTATAAAGGCTTCAAAGCACCTTCAGAGGGAAAGGACAAAATGGGCAACTCCAGCTTTTAATTCAGTCGGCCTTAATAGAGTTCTGTAAAAACAAGGGGTGTATTTATCTTGTTCTGTCTCTAAATACACTGGGAGAAGAAAAAAAAACAACTCTTGGTCTGTTCCTGGTTTTACCAGGCAAACCCAAATCCTCCTGAAATGAAAACCACCACAGGGAAAGCTGCCTGTTTATCACACAAACCATCACAGCATCAGAGGCCTGCAAAAAACTGCAGTTCCTCCCCCACAAATCATGAGGTTGATACATCTGCTGGAGAAGTGGAGCCAACCTAAACCCTTGTTGATGTGACTAATAAGGTTAGATAATTGGATTTCTGGCAGATTAGTTTAACAGCAGCCAACCATGCCATTTGGAAGTTCTCTCTGGAAGCAGTGCTGGACAAGGATAATTGGTACTTGCATATAAAGGATATAAAGCAGCACATTACATCGACCCATTAAGCATCAAAGCTTGCCTAGGTACTGGTAATATTAAAAAAAAATAGATTTTATCTATTTCTATCACTTTAACACAAAAGAGACAAAAAATGACTGAGGAATCTACAGACCAGACATCCCCACTTCAGTTCCTGAGGAAACCACAGAGCAAGATCTCATGGAAGGCTTTTTCCAGGTACACAAAGGGCAAGAAGGTGATTGGCAAAACCAATTTACCAAGCTGAACATCAAAAAAGTGTCCCCCTTGAATGGAGCCTAAATGTGTCCTGGATTGCAGCAGCAGGAGCATGGCCAGAGCGGCAACAGGAACTGTTGCACTTGTTGGACCATGGCTGGAATTCCATGTCTGGCTCTGATCCACCAGCTGAGAGAGACCCTGGCAAGCTGGAGATGGTCTAAAGGAGGGCCACCAACGTGGGCAGAGTGCTGCAGAACCTGCAATCATTGAAGGGATTGTGTTTGTTCAACTCAGAGAAAATCTAACTCAAACATTCCAACACCTAGAGGGTGCTCAGAGAGGAGATGGAAACAGAAACAGGCACAAGCTGACCTAAGGAAATTCCATCGGGAAATAAAAAGCAGAAAGTCTGAATCATAGAATTCTGGGATGGTTGGGGTGGGAAGGGACCTTGTATCATTCCAAACCCCCTGCCACAGGCAAGGACACCTTCCAAAGGCCAGGATTAAACATTGGAATAGCTCACCCAGAGAAATGCTCAGACAACCCTTACTGGAGATATCTAAACTGAGCTTCAGTCCCAGATAACCCAACCTAATGCCCAGACTAATTCCAGAGGTCCCATCCAGCCCAGACCTTCCTTCAACCCTCTGCTTTTCCCAAGCCTGTGATCTTCATTTCCCAAAGGTCAACCTGAGATACTCAGCACACTCAGAAGTGCATGATCAATGGACAGATTGATTATTCCTTGTAGGATGTGGCTGGTTCCTCCAAACCCATGGAAAAGGGTTTTTTTTTCCTCTGCACCTGTCCTGTCAATGCTACATCCATAAAGAAGCTACACTGCTAGGAAATATTATGTCAAGTACAACCCCAGACATCTCTGACTTAAAGGATGAGGCATTTTTCTTAAAAGGCAAAAAACCTCCCTAAGTGAAATATTTAAGACATTCATTTATTAAAATCAGCCAACTATTCCACACAAAGCTGGTTTCCTTCTGTCAGGAAAATTGAGGGCCATAAATTTAGCTATAAAGTCACCCTCGGATTTTTCATGATCTATATAATTGTACAAATAAAAAATGACAAGCAACAAAAGAGAGCATCTGACAAGAAACTGTTTAAATGGCATCCCAGTGAGCATTTCAATCTTTACAGTAGCACTGGAGTCAAACATGAGAAAAAATGATTATGCAGTAATTGGATGAAGCCAAAACACAGTTCACAACCTCTCCACACACCATCCAGCACAAAAGAAATCAAAGCAATAAAGCTGATGCCATTTCCCTTGCTTAAGTCTCTCCACGCAGATTTTCATTTACTCTGCCTACAGATTTATTAAGAGCTGCTTCTCAATAGCAGTTCACAAGGAAAGTATGGAAAAGGATAAGGTTTTTCATCCAAGAAAGAAAACTGCCAATAGAAAGGGGAAAATAGAAAGCAAACAACACATGTCAAGCTTTATTGCAAAATTCACAAGGTCACATCCTGAACTGACGGGAATCTCACAGTGGGAAGGAGCTCCACTGGCTTAGTCCAAACCCTACCTGGCCTAACTAGTCTTAAACTCAATCCATAAGCAAAGTTTCAAGGGAAGCAATGTCAGATGAATGATATCAGGAAACTTTCTCTCACTCCACTTGTCTTTCAAAAGTTGAAGCTATCAGGAAAAGATGGTGTGTGTGTGTGTGTATCAAGGGCTCCCCTCAGCAGGTTCAAATCAAATAGAATAAAAATGCTCCATTACTATTTGAGATTTTGCAGTGCCTGTAGAGCAAGAAGAAGCACTGACAGTGCTGGATTGCTTTCTTCCTCTTCAAAATCCATAAAATGGTAAGGAAAATCAGAATTATAAGAGAGAAGAGATGATAAATCCTTACAGGTTATACTTTTGCCATATTATCAGGCTTTCTTTATGTCCAATTTATCTCGGGAACAAATTCCTTGTGTGAGTCACAGTGACAATTTAAGATATCTGTCTTTGCTCCTGTGCCATAACCAAAGGTTTCATTTACTACATGCAAATTCCTCCTTCAATAACCACTTCAAACCAACAGATGAAAACTGCACAGCCCCTGAGGAGTTGTACGAAATAAGCAAATCCGTAATTATATTATTCCTTAGAAAAATGAGAAATAACAGAACTCCTTATGTTTTGTCAAGGAACAGCCAAATCTTCCTCACTTAAAATGTCTGCAGCTCTGTGCTTACCCTCTGGAAGCTCCTGGTGGAGTGGAATTCACACTGCATCATGTCAAAGAAGATGGGGATGGTGGCTTTCCGCAGCTCCGTTTCTGGGATCAGGGTCATTTCCAGGATAGGCCCCACCATTTCTGGGATGAACTTGATTTTATGCTGACCTTTAGGAGAAAAGATGCATTTCAGAGTGAACAACCCCTGGATTTGTAAAAGCTGTATTAATATGCTTATTGAGCATAACAAACCATGTTTTAATACCTGGCTCTACTGAAACACTTTTTTATTATTCTTATTTATTTGATGATGATGACCACCACCATTATAATAATAATTATTAATAATACTATTAAATTATTATTATTTATTTAATTATTAATAATTATTACCACAGGAGAGGAGATATTGTCTAAATCCTAATCAAGAGTAGTTGAATCAGTCGTCAAGCTGGGACTCGCCACATTTCCCACTACATATTTTCACACCCAAATTTCCAGGTTTTATTTTAAAACACAATGTGTGGCTGGCAGGGAGGGAGGCTAAAAGGCACATCACTTGTATTAACTTATTTAGACTCCTGTGTGAACAAAATGTTCTCGGTGTCAGTCTATCAAAGTGTCACCACGAGTGCAGCCTAACAGAGCCTCGAGACATGAAAGCACAGCTCAGCCAGCCCACAATATGTCTCCTTTCCTCGGAGCTGAGCTGCCTGCAAAACCTGATTGCAGATTCAGCTTCCCAAGAGGAAGCTGCTCCTCCCCCCATCCCTGCTCTGCTCCACACAGGGAGGGGAAATTAAAGCCTAGCAGGAGCATGGCACCTAATAAACACTGGAAAAAAGAGCAGGTTACTGGTGATATTATTGGCTAAATGGATGCAAAGTGTGTGTGCTGCAAATTATCTGGTGAATAAGTCCATGGAAAAATCATCAGGATGGCTGGAGTTGGGAGTGACATTCAAGTTCATCCAGTTCTACCCTGCCATGCAGGGACACCTTCCACTATCCCAGGTGGCTCCAGCCTGGCCTTGGGCACTGCCAGAGATCCAGGGGCAGCCAGAGCTGCTCTGGGCACCCTGTGCTGGTGTCCCATCACCTCACTGTACCATGGTGCTGGAGCAGCACAGCCCTGAGAGCTCCAGGCAGAAGTTTAGGAAACACAAACAATTTGTCCATCAGCAACAGGCTGGGATCCACTGGGAGCTCAGGACACAACTGGAGATGCTCCTCACAAATGCCTTCTTAGGGATGTTTACAACCAGGTTCAAACACTGTTTCAATGCCACTATCATGCTTCAGACCAGGTTCTTTGGAGTCCAGTCCTCAGTTCCCTCCAGCTCTCAAACTCTTGCTTCCCACTGCAGTTACCAGTGGTACAGGACACAAACAGATTTCAACTCATTTTTATTCCACTGCACTACACCACAGTGACAGCAACCAGTGAAGTCTTTAATTGGTAGTTTCACTTTGACCAGAACTAACATAAATCTCAACAAATGTAATCAAGAAAAATCCTTTACCACCAAAACACGCTCCTTTTTTTAGCAGATATAATTGAAGTCCCTTGATTTGGCAAACTCCTGAATCCTATTAGCATTAGCAATCGGATCAGGGCAAATTAATACTCAAGGAAAATGGTGACTTTGGGTGCTGCTGAAGTGCTGGGGGCTGCTCAGGAATATCAAGTGAGAGGCCTAAAGCTTCCCTGAGTCTCCTACAAGGATGATTACATTGGATCTCTCAGGTGACAGATTTCTTGTGTTATGCCTGAGGAGTGTCAGAACCAAGACTGCAGAAAACAAATAACGGTGACAAAAGTTGTTCATCACTGCGAGCTCTCCCTGTGCCACAGAGGGCTTTTCCATTGCCTCAAGCACAGGAATTCCCTTTGAACTTGAGATGTGAACAATCCACACAAGATTAGAATCTTGGATGAGATGATGATCTGTTTGCAGCTCTGGGAGAAGCCCCTGGAGCGGGATGTCTGTCCCACGTGCATCAGTGGTGACACACATGGGTTTGCTGTGACAGTGTGATCCTGGGAGATGCTGGGCCACTAAAGGAGCAAAGCAGGAAGGGAAACAATCCTCCCCTGGCCCCCCAGGGCATCCATGCCCTTGTCTGGTAAACAACCCAGCAAGGAATTCACCTTTTTCCTCCCCAAGGGAATGTGGGAACTCCCACACAGAGACTCCAAATGTGACAAGTCTGGAAGAAAACTGAGGAGTCTTTTCTGAAAACCAACTTGTGCAGCTGCTCTAGGAACCACATGCAAAAAAAAAGCCCCCTTTGAACCTGCAAAACCCTCCCCTTGCAGCACCTTGTGCCTGGCCATGGGATGTGCTCACACAGCAGAAGTGACCTCACCACAAACCAAATCCAAAGTGCTCTCCTTGCTGGATAACGTGTGATTCTCATTTCCCAGATTCCTCCCCTTTCAGTTGGGGCCACAAAAGCCTGTGAGTAATTTGCCAGCAGCCTCCCCTGTGCCCTGGGCAGGCTGGGAACACGCCTGACTAATCCAGAGAGGGTTATGTGCAATGACTTCTATTTATGTAACACCCAAAGTTCAGGGCTATTTTTAACCCTGGCCTTCCCTCCAACGACAGCGAGGGCCCTGTCAAGACACCTTTGGTGACGTCAAGCCCTGGCAGGGATGGTGGCATTCACAGGAGGACACCAGCAACCATTCCCCTTCACCTTGAGGAGCTCCTCTCCTCCATCTCCCCCCAGCTGGCTCAGACGTCACCAACACCTCCAAGCTGCCTCTCCCTGGCCACCTTTGCCACCAGGATGTCACCTGAAATGTCACTGCAATTCCTCTGCCACGCAACTGTGGGTGCCACCAGCCACTGCACCCCGTGCACGGGCTCTGTTTGCTAAACTGCATCACAAAAAAACCCTTCCAGTGTGTGGTTTTTGAGTTCCTGCATCTCCAGGACAGGTCACGGCCTGTCTGATGCTTTTTTGATGCTTTAATGTCTCATCAAGGTTTAAGAAGCCCCAGTTTCAACAAAACACTGACTCAAAGTAACACATTTTAAAGTTCAGGTTGTGCTATGGAAGGAAAAAGCCTCTAAAGTGCTGTTCTGCACTGTAAATGTTCTTTTATTTTTTTTTCTGCTCATAAAAATAGGAAGGTGTGATTATTGAGGCCTCCCCTGCATCAGAAACAGGCAGCCAAGTGAAAACCTTAAGAATTCTTATTTTACTATTGAATTTCAGAAAAAAAATTATACTTTTAAATGTGCATTATAGCTGGAGGACTGCCTTGCTCCCAGCTGGAGAATTTTAACTCAGCAGGCATCATGTGTTAATCATGGTATTTAGAAACAAAACCTGATGAGACAAAACATTCATTTTTGAGGCTTTTCTATACCCTTTAATCCATAAATCAAAAGTCAGGGAGTGGTTGGGTCCATCACATCTCATGCACAATGGCACAGGCATAAAAACCCTGTGCTCAAGAATTCCAGAATTCCAGCTCTTCACTTCTGATTTGGTTTCTGAACATACACATGAATAATTTGATTAATGCAGTGCAGCTTCCAAGATAAAAGTGTCAGGCACCCCCCAATCGATTCCCATGCAGTGAGAAGTTGGAATTCCTTCTTAATTGATGCTGTGACACAGATGAGATTGGTGAGGGGCCAGAAGTGAAACATAATCCATGAGTTTAACATGGACTCTCTGTGTGACAAAGAAGATGAGGAAAATCAAGGTGCTGCTCAGGAGAAGCACAAAGGCTGTCTTAGACTGGGCTCCTGCCTCACATTTACCTTTCTCTCACAGCTTTTTTTGGGAAGAGCACCCATTTCCTGACTCCCTCCCCATGTGGGATTTTGGCATTAATGATCCCACTAATGGATCTTGGAGAATCACAAATATTAGAGCTTGAGGAGGTCACAGAGGGATCTTACCTGGATAATCTCCATTTATAAAAAAATCCATTAAAAATAAAAGGCTTTCATGACAGCACAGAAAGAAATATTGAATAAAACACTACCCCTTGAGCCAATCGATTCCCAAAACTGCAGGGGAAATTATTATCCTTGTTAATGGTGAGAAACTGAACCCTGGAGCAACTAAATAACATGCAAAGAGCAGCCAGTGACAGCAGCAGTAGTGAAAGACACAAGGTACTCCACAAAGCCCAGCCTGGATGAAACAACCTCAGTTAACACCAGCTGGATGGAAAAGTCTGCGTCAAACTTTCTAAATTCAGTCCAGTAAATTCTGGGAAAAGTTTAAGAATCCAAAGAGACCAGAAATATTAGTGAGGAGAAAAGGTGATTAAGGGAGCTGGGCAGGGGCTCAGCCTGGAGCAAAGGAGGCTCAGGGGCCCTTGTGGCTCTGCACAGCTCCTGCCAGGAGGGCACAGCCGGGGGGGTCGGGCTCTGCTCCAGGGCACAGGGACAGGAGCAGAGGGAACGGCCTCAGGCTGGGCCAGGGCAGCTCAGGGTGGGATATTGGGGAAAATTCCTTCATGGAGAGATGGAGAGGATTGTCCAGGCCTGGCACAGCTGCCCAGGGCAGTTTGGAGTCCCCATCCTGGAGGGATTTAAAATCCATGTGGAGGTGGCACTTGGGGACATGGGGCAGTGCTGGCCTTGGCAGTGCTGGCTGGACTCAACCTTTTCACAGAATTCCCAGAATGACCAGGTTGAAAGAGACCTTCAAAATCATCGAGTCCAGCCCCAACAGCTCAACTCAACCCTGGCACCCAGTGCCACATCCAGGCTTTGTTAAACACACCCAGGGATGGGGACTCCAGCACCTCCCTGGGCAGCCATTCCAGAACTTTATCACCCTTTCTGTGAAAAACTTTTTCCTGCTATCCAACCTGTATTTCCCTTGAGGCTGAGTGCTCTGGTTGTGTCAGTGCTGCTGGAGAAAGAGCCCAGCCCCAGCTGAGCACAGGCACCTTTCAGGAGCTGTGAGAGCGATGAGGGCAGCCCTGAGTCTCCTTTCCTCCAGGCTGAGCACCCCCAGCTCCCTCAGGGGCTCCTCACAGGGTTTGTGTTCCCAGCCCCTCTGGATGTGCTCAGTGTCCCAGGGTCCTTCCCAAGCTGAGGGGCCAGAGCTGGGCACAGCACTCGAGGTGTGACCTCAGACCTTACCAATTACCAACCTTTCCAGCCTCACCAATTCCATGGCTCCAGGACTGTGGGGCTGGAGGAGGGATGGATTTGGCTAATTGCTCACCAGAGGCTGCCAGCAGCCCACACTGGCTGATGCAGCAGCAGGCACGACACTGATTTTATTACCTGCCTGTCAAGTCACATCTCAGCCGTGCACTAAGCTCTAATCTGTTCTCCAGACACTTAATTCACCGAAGATGCTTCTAATAAAAGTGAACTCAGCTGCTCTCTGAAGCCTTTTCTCATCATTCCAGCAGATAGGATGCAAATTCTGCGATATCAAATACTTATGAACCCTTGGCACTCTCTTCTCTTAGAAATGCTGGGGTTTTTCAACTCCCAGCAACAACAGCTCAGCCAGAGATAGAAGTGAAGTGGCAAACGCTTTATTTCTGATCATTTAAGGAAGTTTTGATAAAACTCAGAAGAGCTGAAGTGTCTGTGCTGTTAAGCTCAGGAAAATGAAATCTGGCAGATGAGCACACTCAGGTCACAGTAAATACTGAGTTTCTCATGAAATTCAATCCCTGTACAGGCAAATTATACCCAGGGAGCAGCCCAGGCTGGAGAGAGGCAGAGCTGCCTCACTCACCCATGGGCTCCAGGGAGCTCCAACTTTCCAGACCTTCCTGAGTCACTGAGGCTGCCAGACAAGGCTGAAAAGCAGAATTTATGCAGAATTCCAGGCTGAGGTACTGAGAACCCTTGGACACATCCATTTTGCTACAGTTGCAGGTACTGCATCCTCAAGTGAGTAAATATAAATACATGTGTATATAGTTATTTTTAAGGGGGAAAAAAACCCCATTGAATAGGTATCACCACAACAATGGCTTTGTGTTCAGAAGAGGCTGAAACTCACAAAAAACACAGACAAATAAATATTAACAAGAGTGATGTGCCTACCCAGATGGTGAATTAAACATGTAGAGGTGGCTTGATTTCTTAAATCACCTGATTTCTAAAAGCTTTCTGCAGGCATACTTTTGTTTCAAGAGAAAGCAAATTCATTTTAGAGAGTCATGGGATGGTTTGGGTTGGAAGGGACACCAAAGACATCTCATTCCATGGGCAGGAATGACACCTTCCATAGAGCAGGTTGCTCCAAGTCCCATCCAACCTGGCACTGAATTTTTCCAGGAATATCCCTCTAAATGTTTTTTTGGGAACACTGAAGGGAACACATGCTTAGGATACTTACCCAGGTTGTACCACATGTCCCTGATCTCAAACCCAATCTGCCTCCTCATGTCCCCATACCTTGAAAAAGAAAACCAAAACCAGCATTAAAACAAAAGAAATCTAAGACGTACAAGCAGATAAATCTCATTTCCAAATCAGATTCACAGTCTTCAAAAAGGGAAGAAACTCCAGAACAGGTTCTCAAGTGGGACCCACACTACTGAGATTACCTGGCTACCTCCCACCAGCTCAGCAATGCTTCTGCCAACATCAAAATCTGGGGAAAAAGGGTTTCCAGCCTCAGCAATTCCAGCATCCCATGGTCCCTGGCAGAGGTGGGAGCCCACCCACCCTAAAGCTGGTGGCACCAACACCTCCCATGTCCCCTCAGGGCCATTCTCTACTCCCCTCCCTCTGCTCAGGAAAGCTTTGATGAGTGGAAATGATCCCAATGCCTTCATTAATGATGGGATCAGAACCCTAACGAGCTCCAAGGATGCATTTGCTACACGGAATATTTGCAAGTTAAAGATCCTTACTTAAATCACAAGATGAGCCAAACTGTAATATCTGGCAACTTGTAGGATTTCTGGGGGATAATAGTGAGACACCCAGTCATTAATAAGGATTAAAGGGAATCTTCTGCATCATTAAGAATCTGCTATTATCTAATGCTTAAATGCAATGTTTAGCAAAACCTACAAATTACAATAATTAAATTTTAATTATTAAATATTTGACGTTTTAATTGAAATATGTACTTAAAAAGATGGGTGAGTGTGATATTGAATTAACTGATTAATTACATCCCCTTTGACACAGAAGTGCCTTCACACAGCAATGAAAGTGCCTCCAGACCATGCATTTATTGAATCTCAAATTTATTGTCTTGATTCCTGTCTCCAAAACCTGATTAAACTGAAAATAGCAATTTGCAAATTCATTATGAACAAAGATTTACAATTTTGCAAACTTTATTAAGCAACCACTTCAAATTACTTAATTTATTTACTTATATTAGCAGTGAGAAATGTCTGTTGATTCCTTGAATTCCTTCAGTGAGATAAACTGCTCTGCTTATTATAAAAATCACTCCAAGGAAATTTGTGCCTCTGGTTCTCATCCTGATAAAGAGGAATTATCAGTCCACAGATGTATTTGACAGCAATTTCCAGCTCAGCTTTTGGCTCTTTGTTCAGGTCAAGAGTCTGAGCTGGACTAAAATGCTCTCATAGGTGCTGGGCAGAGAGAGCAAAGGGATTCTAAATTTAATTAAATAAAATTTACCTGCAAAACCATCTCAATTTCCTAAGTAAAATATACCTGCCTTTACAATACCAGTTCAATTTCCTTAAATAAAATACACCTGGCTCTGCAACACCAGCTCAATTTCTGTAGAAAACCCTTTATCTATAATGTTTTTTATGGTATTTATAGCACAAGCCCCAAACCCTGAGCTCTGCTTGACACCACTTTTCCACTGAACTTGTAAATATTCCTGTTTCATCATCAAGGAAGCCCCATGAGTCCCAGGTAGAGCAGATCCTAAAGTGCTTTAAAATTCTCTTTCAAGGCTCAGGTAGAGCAGAGCTTCCAAAGGAAACACCTCAAAACTCAGGAGGAGTGGTGGAGTTTGCAAGGAAAACTTGGCTCCCATAAAAAGGGATGGGATGGGATGTGGAGCCCGTCCTGAATTTTCTGGTCAAAACCCAAAAGCCACACGAGCAAAAAGCCTTTAAAACCAAGTCACTGCAGCAGTGATGAACTGTCCCCAGTCCCCCTGGGATTTCTCTTATCATAATGACAGACAGAAAGGCCTGGATTGGGAAGGTGAAGGGATACAAAATGCATTTTCTTTCTCTATATAGACACATTTTATTTAATGTACACACCAGAAGCCTGAGCTGTGCTTGTTCAGGGAATCACAGCTTGGAAATTCCCCATTTTGGTGACCTCACTGGCTGTGGGAACACCTGGCTTTTCCAGCTGCTCTTCCCAAATAGAAAAAGAATCCACACACTCTGCCTGAAATCACAACACTGGCTCTTTGCAGAGCTTGGTGTTTAGTTAAGCAATAATAAGGTCACTACTGTGGAACACCAATAAAAGGCAGGAGAAATATCAACAGGACAAGGGGAAAACAGCCTCAAGTTGTGCCAGGGGAGGTTAAATGGAGAGTTGGGAAAAATTCCTCCCTCAGAGGCTGGTCAGGCATTGGAATTGGCAGTTCAGGTGGAGTTTCCCACCCCTGCAGGGATCTAAAAACTGCAAGGATGTGGCACTGAGGGACTTGGGGCAGTGGTGGCCTTGGACTCCATGATCTTAGAGGTTTCTCCACCCTTATTCACTCTGTTTTAACAGAATCTTCATGTTCCACTCTCATTCCCAGGCTTTTTTCCCCCTTTTGACAGCTTTCCTTTGCTGTGGGACTCTGGCTGGCAGTGGGGTGGTTGGAGGCAGGGAATGATCCCCCAGAAGGAGGAAATGGCTGCACCCACCCCACCTCACCCCATCCTTCAGGGACAGCCCAGTGGAACAGGCTGGAGCACCAAAATGCCCTCAACAAGTCAGGGATGAACAATAAAGAGCAGACATAAAATGAGATTGGAAGAAGCACAAAGCTGAAGTGCTTTCAAAATGCAGTTCTGTAACATGTGAACATGAGAATCTTGACTTTCTGAGCATCCTGCAGCAGCAAACACTGAATTCATCCCTAATGAATGGTGAAATTCAGATCTCCACGCCAGGGCAGAAACACACACAACACTTGATTCATGTTTTTCAACCCAACCTTTCATTATCCCCTGATTGCATCTCAATTTGAATAGATTTAGCAAAGAAATTAAACTGAAATTATGGCAATAGACCTCGAGATCTTGGCCATGATTTAGATGATGAGCAGGACTTACTTGTTAAGGATTTTTGCTCTTTTAGCACTTGAAAAATTCTCCAGTTGTAAAGATTCTTGTGTGAGAAAAGCAACAGCCAGGTGGAAATAGTTGTTCCAGAGCTGAAAGCCCCCAAAATGACAAAAAGAAATTCCATTAATTCTCTGAAATGTTTCTCTACAGACCTACAAAACAACTGAAAAGTCTTTAAATTATGCACATAAATATTTAAAGGAGAAAAGAACAGACACCACAGAGATGGTGTTTCTTGATAAATTCTTAATACAGCTCCTCGTTGCCTTTATGTTTCCAACAAATATTTCCCAGCTACAAATCCCAATTCTTTGTGTTTTGATGATTCAGGCAGAATCCCAAGCCAAACCCTGCTGTGATTCTGTGATTCTGTGACAAGACCCACAAGTCAGGAATGGATCACAACACCTGCTGAGCCTGGAATGATTTAACTGGGATAACTGGGGTTCACAGCCATAAATAAATGATTAATAAACCCCCAAAACTACCCAGGGCAGAAATTTATTACATTAATATAATTTATTCCAGTCAAACTGGGAGTTTTTTCTTACCTGTAACTCAAAGTTGGTTTGATCAAGGAATTTTTTGTTTAGCATATCTGCATACTGATTAATTGCTCGCAGGAAGACTCTGAAAGATCAAGAGAAAATTACATAATTACACACTTCTGGGGTACCTTTGTATATTTGGCATCCCAATTAGACACAAAATCCGAGTCTGTCTGGAAAGTGAAATTTGAGGCTGATACTTGAAAAGCAGTGTGATCTCACCACTGGTAAGTGTACAGAATTCTATGCAGATGTTCTCCAAATTAATCAAGTAAATTAGCATATGCAGAAACAGAGGGAGTGTTTGGGATAAAATCACTTGTCTTTAAAATATCTTTTCATAATCAAGAGATCATTAAAAATTCAGTTTATTAGCACTATATAGACATAAATTTTTAAAGTTACAGTGTTGTGTCTAAGCCAGGCGCGCAACTAGTTGTACTTTAACTTAAAGGTCAAGAAAAACACGTTTTTAAACACATGAGGCAAAAAAAAACCCCCTCCACTTATGGCACAACAGAAATGCTGGGGAAGGACAGACTTTAGAACGTTGTTCACTGCTCTATTTCCAAAATGGTAATTCAGTACCCACTGTAGCTTATAGAGTTTCTAAAACACCTCTTAAATTGCAAAAGGAGTTGGCCTGACAGGCTTGAAAGAGAAAACCAAATGGCACAGGAGAAGTAGGGCACTACATATTCATGGTGCTGAAAAATAAACTGATTATTCCTTGGTAGCCTGATCTCCATTTTCAAAACAAACATGAGATTCCCCCTGCAAACTCCAAATTTATGCTGTGCAGCTGCCAGCTAATGCCCAGACAAATGAGCTGCTCCTTGGAGCAGGCTGGGAGAGAGATCTGTGTCTCCTCAGAGTCCCCAAAAATGATGAAAACCCCTCCTGACATGTTCTGGGTTTGCTTTTTCCCCACCCCCAAAGCCAATATTGAAAAAGAAAGTTCACTACTGCAAATAAAAATATTATTTTCCTTCAGACTGGCCAATTAAAAACAAAAAAAAAAAAAAGGCAGAATTATTTAAAACAAAGCAGCTAGAAAGGGTTTGTACTGAATTTCAGATAATTAGCAATTTCTCCTGAAAAAAAAAAAAATTAGCTGAAAGATCGGTATCCAAGAGAAAAGAAGCCTCCAGATAATCCAACATGATGGAAACAGACATTATTTATAAATATTTATATATTTATATATGGGCAATATGTTGCCAAGAGATTATTTATGAACATATTGATGTATTTATATAAATATATCAATATGTACATACATTCATAAATATTTCAATATGTACATAAATTTATCAGGAAGCTAAGAGAGTTTATTTATTTATATATTGAAATAAATTAATAAAGGGGAAAATTTGATGCCACTGGGATGTATCTGTAGTGTAAGGTCAGATCATCCCCATGGCAGAATTATGGAGGAGAAAGAAAGGATCTAAATGGGAAAACTAAAATTAAATTTAGAAAGGAAAACAGAAAAATAATTAAAATATGAAAGTATTTTTAAGATATACGCAAATATACATAAAAAAATATATATACAGGTGTGTTTCATAATATTATTATTTATAACTAAGATGACAGAGACATCTCTGCACTTGCACCCAGCACAGCCAAGGAGGAATTTCAGCCCTTCAGTGTCTTTGTCAGTGTTTTGGGCAAGCACTTCATTAAGAGATTTTATAAACGAGCTGAATCCAGCACACAAATGAACACCCTGCACTGCTCCAAAATAAATGGATTGGAGATCTGTGATTCAATTACTGAGCTGTAGCACAAACTAAGATTGAAATCGAGCTTATCTGTGTGATCACACAATCACCAGTTTTATTCCCTCCTTAGCCCTGCTTTGCCTTGTGCTTTTGTTAGCTGATAATACCAGGAGATCTGTAAATATTCCCCCAAAATTAACAATTTAACGTGGTGCAGGGGCCATCCCAGGCTGCTTCCTCATGGACATAAAACTGGTTCCAACTCAGGCAGGATTGTGCCTCCAGCTTAATGATGCTGCCTTAAGACATCACTGGAATGTATTCAATCTGCTCCATCTAATTAAGCTTTGGCACAATCTCATTACTTCATATACCATTATTTTTCTTTAAATTGTAACTCTCATTTTTCCTTTATATTAATTCTAGGGAATACCAACAAAGAATAAATAATACAAATTCTGCTGTGTTTGCCACTGGAAAAGGAGCAGAGCACAGAGCATGTGTTCAAGTGGAGCTGGAGTTAAACAACCCCTGGGCATCAGGGGGATTCAGGAAGCCAGGAATTCCTCCAATTTTTCGTAAAGGAACATCCCAAAGAAGAGATTGAGAGACCTAATGTTGCCTTCTGAATTACAGGAATCCCAATTTATTTTTGATTTGATCAATCATTCTGTGACTGGATAAAAACTTCCTACTTAGGTCAGTGGAGAAACCCCAGTGACAGTCAACAGAACATCATCATCATTACCAATATCATCATCATCATCATTATTATTTCTTCTACTACTACTACTCCTACTCCTACTACTACAATTATTATTACAGTCTATCTTCATTTGCAAATCAAATGTCATGCAAACCTCACAGCACTTTGCAGGATATTTCAGCACCTCCAGTGCCAAGAGCAAAGAGCAAAATTAAGATTTTTTTTATCTAATGAAGTTAACTTAAAAAATATATTTATTAAAATATTGACAAGTAGAAGTAGCAAGATCACTACTCTGCAGAGAGAATTTCCACAGTAAAAAATCATGCTGGATGAATTCTTGGCTGGAACCTGGGCAATGCTTTGTTATCATCTGGGAAGTTGCTGCAACTCATGAATATAAAAACAGTTCAGGTTTATGCCCAAATAAAAAATGAAAGAGGAAGCTGAAATACTTTATCATTCCAGGTGTTAAATCCTCCTCCTCCTCCTCCTCCAAAGCAGGTCCTGACAATTGTCAGTAACTTCACTGTCAGAAGTTGGAGAAAACGGAAAATGAAGCAAGAAGTGGCTCTTCTGAATAAGTGGAATTAACCCAAAAGCAACAGTTCTGTACTGAAGAAGAAAGGAACTGGCTGCTGGAACACTCTCAAGGATAAAAGGTGGACTTGGACATCACTGGGCCAAGGGATAAATAATCCAAACTCTCAGCTGGAGAGCATCCCTTGCAGTGCCAGCCCTTATCTCGCTGTAATTAATAACCAAGATTGGCTCCCAGTTGTGTGTGCATAAAAAGAAGTGCTCTTCTTGAAATTCAGTTTCAATGAACAAAAGAATTTATTATCCATGTCAGGAAGAGCCACAGAAGTTAAACTTTGAGAAAGGGAGAAGTTCAGAGCCTGGAACCCAACACAATGGACTGTGCTGGCATGTAAGACAACAAAACCTAATCCGAATGTACTGGGAAAGATTTGTGAGACAAAAGACTTTATCAACCCAATTAAAAGCAGGAAATTAACATTTTCTATGATGTGATTGGAATAGAAGGAATATGATTACAGAAGGAAGTCACTTCAGGATATGTGGAAGAAAGAAGGGCATAAAAATCCACCAAAGAACAAAATCAACAGCCTGGACAGAGGAGGCTATTGTGTGAGCTCTGGGGAAGGGGGGATGGGGATGGCTCCAAGGGCATCCAGAGATTCCTGTTGTAGTTTGATCTCTGAGGCAGGGACTGTCCTCTTATTTTGTGTTTAGAGACCTTCCACAGAGCAGAATCAGAATCAGTTTGGTTGGAAGGGACCTTAAATGCCATCCATTCCACCCTATCCATGGCAGGGACACCTCCCACTGTCCCAGGTGCTCCCAGCCCCAGTGTCCAGCCTGGCCTTGGGCACTGCCAGGGATGCAGGGGCAGCCCCAGCTGCTCTGGGCACCCTGTGCCAGGGCTGCCCACCCTCACAGGGTACATTTCCTTCCCAGTATCCCATCTAAATCCACCCACTTTCAGCTTAAAGCCAGTTCCCCTTTTTCCTCCCTTGTCCCCAGTCCTTCTGCAGCTCTCCTGGAGCCCCTGAGAGAGGCTTTAAGGTGTCCCCACAACCTTTTTTCTGTCACCAGGATTTTTTGGCAGTTGATCCCTGTTTATGCATTTCCTGACCAGATCTGTATCAGCTCTCCATGATCCAGCAGGAACAGTGAATTGCCCACCACCTTCTGAATGTGACATAAAAGTATGGCTGGGAGCTCAGGTGAGGGAAGGCAGGGAAAAGGAGATGGAGAAACCATGGTAAAGGTCAGTTAGGAAATACAGGTCATAAAAAGCAGAAATTCTCAAAAAAAACCAAACCAAAAATCCAGGTGACCAAATCTCAGTGACCAGCTTGGGCCCATTCACCTTGCCCTGCCTCAGGCAGTTCTGATTTCTCCAATTCTCCAGTAATTTCTCCCCTTTATGGCTCTCACTCCAGAGTTCATCCATCCAGGAGTGTGCTGCTGGTTCATGAACTGACTCCAATTTCAACCCCTGACTCCTGGGAATGTTTCTGTTATTGATTATTATTCACTCCCACTGGGCCCAGAGGTGCTTAATTGGTTTGTGGATGCAGAGATTGCTTCACCAAACAGAGCAAAAATTAATGGTTGGATTCTGTAGTTTTCCAAAAGGTCCTTTCTTCCCTCCAAACAACCTCACTGCCTCCAGGAGGTGGGAACATACATCAAACCCTGACTTCCAGTGGCAATTGTAAATGAAGGAGGGACAGAGGGATGTGATTTATAAATGGAACAGGAGTCCCTGTGCCAAACAATTCTTTTTTTAGCCCTTTCTCAGGTTCAGTCACTTTTTATTCTGCCCTTCTCCCTCCTAATTAGTCAAGTGCCCTGATTTGTTCATGTTTAAAAACATTTTGTGCCCTGTTTTCTCTCACTCAGTTCTGACACTGTTGGAAAGTATTTGCAGGAGCTGCAGGAACTGAGGAAAGTTGGGTGCAGGATGTAACACCCATCCAACTGCCTCTGCAGAAACACTGCTCTGGAGGAATAATCCAAAGAGAAATATTTAAAAAGTAGAAATATTTTTACAGCCTATGCCATTTGGCAAGTTATTTAGTTAGCTCCAGTACCCAAGGATTTGGATTTACACTGTGAGTGTTTATGCAAAGTATTTCTGACAGGGAAATTTCTGACAGAAAAAGGAACAATACAAACTAGGAATGTCCTCCCCACTGTTTTCCCTTAAGCAAACATCAAAAAGAAAGAAAGAAAAAGAATGAGAAAATGACTTCCTTAATGATTATCTAAACAAGAATACACAGATACAGCTTAAAATAATTTTGGTTTAGGTGATAATTTAATAAAAGAGAGGGAATTTGCAGTGAGGTTCTAAAAGGCACTATTATGATGTCATTTCAGTTAATTTAGATGGAAGGATAATGAATGCTTTATTGCAGCTGATCAGCCTTCCTGCACATCATCATGCTCCCCATGCCTGGGCTCTGCTTCTCTGGGAGACAAATTCCATGTGCTTATGGCAGCCAGAGTCCTCTTCTCTTGTCAGGCTGGGTGGGAAACAACAGCCCCAGTCCTGGAAACCCCAGAGAGAACCCAAACCTCAGCAAAGGTTTAGGAAGGCACCAACAGCCCAGCAAAGCCTTCTCTGAACACCCCTCACCTCAAACCCCTCCATCCCTCTTGCAAAGCAGAGTTTTTAAACAGCTTTTTTCTTACTTATGAATTTAAAAAATAAATTTTCCCCAGCATTCAACCTAAATCTCTGCTGGCCCAGCCTGAGGCCGTTCCCTCTGCTCCTGTCCCTGTGCCCTGGAGCAGAGCCCGACCCCCCCCGGCTGTGCCCTCCTGGCAGGAGCTGTGCAGAGCCACAAGGGCCCCTGAGCCTCCTTTGCTCCAGGCTGAGCCCCTGCCCAGCTCCCTCAGGGATTCTGCAGCCCCTGCCCGGCTCCCTCAGGGATTCTGCAGCCCCTGCCCAGCGCCCTCAGGGATTCTGCAGCCCCTGCCCGGCTCCCTCAGGGATTCTGCAGCCCCTGCCCAGCTCCCTCAGGGATTCTGCAGCCCCTGCCCGGCTCCTCAGGGATTCTGCAGCCCCTGCCCAGCTCCTCAGGGATTCTCCAGGCCCTGCCCAGCTCCCTCAGGGATTCTGCAGCCCCTGCCCAGCTCCTCAGGGATTCTCCAGCCCCTGCCCAGCTCCTCAGGGATTCTGCAGCCCCTGCCCAGCTCCTCAGGGATTCTCCAGCCCCTGCCCAGCTCCTCAGGGATTCTCCAGCCCCTGCCCAGCTCCTCAGGGATTCTGCAGCCCCTTCCCAGCACCATTCCCTTCCCTGGACACCCTCCAGCCCCTCCATGTTTGTCTTGTTGAGAAGGGTCCAAAATTGCCCCCAGAATTTGAGGTGTCTCACCATAGGAGACTCAAAGTCATTTCAATGGCTCAGCCTGGAGGATACCCTTGCATCTCCCTCAGTTTTCTCCCTTCCCAAATTTTGTCTCTTTTCTTTCCCTCTTCACCTGCCTTTGGGCCTCCAGGCCTACCAGCTGCTCACCACTAACAAATTAATTTAATTCAACACTTCTTTATATTTACACATCCCTGCCCAGTCCACTTCTTTCTCTTAAAGAACATTTAAAAAGTGTTTAAAAGATTTCTTGCAACATCCTCTAATTCAGCAGGCTAAAGAGCAGTCAAAACTTAAAAAAAACCAAAAAAAAACTAAATCCTTGATCATTTGCTGCCTTTTGAATTACAATTCCTGAGCTGAGGATGATAATAGCAGAGAGTAATCCCAAAGAAGACTTGCTACTAAATACCTACATTAGCATAATCTCCTCATAATGCCCGCTCCACAGCAGCACAGGTGCTCCATGTCACTTTATTAACCTATTTTCTAACAAATATTTCAGCCCCAGCTTTAGCACATTATCTCTAATCACTGATAGCTCTCCCCTCATTTGTATTCTGGGCTGGTGCCCTCTGAAACAAAGATGAATGAAAAATAAGTGAGTTACAAAATGCTGAAGGACAAACTTGTGGGCTGACTACCAAAAACCAGGAGGCACAAGGGGTTCTGTGTCCAAGGTGCCTCTGTGGCAAGCTCAGGGCTGTGTCCAGGCGGGGTCTGAGTCTCTCCAAGGGTTGGGATCTGCTTGGATGACCACGGATCTGACTGCCCTCACTCTGCTCCTGCCTTGTCTATGTGTCTGAGGTCTCAGCTGTGGGTTTTGGATGACTTTGAGTGCAGGAAAGAAGAGGTTTTAGCCTTCTGTCCTCTTTCCCAAAGCAACTTTGCCTCCTGGAATTTTATCTCCATGGATAGAACAGTCCATACTCAATTTTAGCACCTGGAGAATTTTATGGCAGAGCAATAAAAACTTGGAAATTACGTTTTCTAATGGAAATGCTAGCAGACAATTTAATTTAGGAGGTTTTTAAGGCTACAATGCTGGCAAAGTAGCATCTCTTGCAAGTGGACGGTGATACTATTCCTCTACTCCAAAGTTATTATTCTAAAGGAGGCAGACTTGCTGAATTCCAAGAGACTTTCTATTGTGGCAGCTGGCAAAAACTCCCAGCAGAGCTTGTAATATCAAACAAATGTAATTTGTTGGAGTGCTGCTGGAAGGGATCTGTGCCATCAGGTGAGTTATTAAACAAGCATTTCATTGTAGTGCAATGCTCAGTAAAATGCAGAAAGCCTTTGCTAGGAACAGAAACCATCACCTTCCCCTGGTAAAGATCAGAGAACTCCAGAAGGGTTTGGGTGGGAAGGCACTTTAAAGATCACCCAGTGCCACCCTGCCATGGCAGGGACACCTCCCACTGTCCCAGGCTGCTCCAGCCTGGCCTTGGAGCTTCTCTGGGCCAGGGCCTCACCACCCAGCTTTTCACCTCAGTTCTTGTTTTGACTTGATTTCACAAAGGAATCCAACCACATTTTGCAGAGGTAAAAATCAATATAGAAGAAGTTGATTTTTTTCCCCCTATTGAGCGGCTTTTCACACAAACATTCAGTCCAGAAAGAGAAATAATTAAAGTAATTCACAGAAAGGCTGGGAAAGGACATGACAGGCAAATCTTCCTGCAAAACATGGAAGTTCTGGCTGAATTTGGCAAAATGGTTGCAAATACTTGACAGTACCTCAGGGTTTGCAGCAGAGGAACCTCCCTTGCTCTGTGGTGACAGCACTGGCCTCTGCTCCTTCCCCATTTCCATGGATACTGCAGGTGATTAAGGCCACTTTAGCTACTTATGGATAAATCAATAGAATTGATCTGCTACATTTCAAATTATTTGGCCTTCTCATCCATCTTGCCATCAATTGGGAAGACAATTGCACCTGGCTAAACAAATGTCCTGATGTTGCTTGGAAAAGAATCTCCCTTTTTTCCTGCAGGTACTTAATTTATCAAATTCCACCAGAGACTAGCAATGAGGAAAAAGAAAGCAATCTGCAAAGGTTGGGTTATCACCTCTTCAGTGCTGGGGTCACCAATCAGGGTTGTTCAGAAATTGCATTTGCTGAAGTTTCCCCCAAAATGTGAGGTTCATTCTGATGGCAGAAAGTTTCCATGGGAGCTGAATTATCCCAATGCCTTACCATGACTTTTATTTTCTAACCCAAGCAATCACAAGCACAGAGGCAGTGCCCAGAAGAGCTGAACCTTCACAAAACTGGAGTCCATCTCCCCAGCAAGCAGAGACTCCCTGGGAAGAGGTTAAAATGTGATTTCTTGTAAGAGATGAGCAGAATAAACCTCAGCAGCCGCTCTGCCAGGCTGTGCCATGGCTGCTGACAACTTTGTGAAGGGAACACTAATGCTGGCAAAGTAAAACACCATCCTGCTGGAGCTTTAGGTAAGCCTGTGCTTGATCCAAAGGGTGGCTCTCAGATATTAAAGTGACCCAGAAGGTTTCAGGGAGGCACTGGGGTGTGTGAAGGAGGGAGCCAAGCGAGATGGGAGCTGTGCTCGCCTCCTGTGCCCATCCTGCCCACCTCACCCAGCTGCCAACCTCTGCACAGGATCCTGCTCTGCTGCTCTCCCATGGCTCCCTCAGCCTGATCAACCCTGCACAAGATCCTGCTCTGCTGCTCTCCCATGGCTCCCTCAGCCTGATCAACCCTGCACAAGATCCCTGCTCTGCTGCTCTCCCAGAGCTCCCTCAGCCTCATCAACCCTGCACAAGATCCCTGCTCTTCTGCTCTTCCATGGCTCCCTCAGCCTCATCAACCCTGCACAGGATCCTGCTCTGCTGCTCTTCCATGGCTCCCTCAGCCTGATCAACCCTGCACAGGATCCCTGCTCTGCTGCTCTCCCAGAGCTCCCTCAGCGTGATCAACCCCTGCACAGGATCCCTGCTCTGCTGCTCTCCCATGGCTCCCTCAGCCTGATCAACCCTGCACAAGATCCCTGCTCTGCTGCTCTCCCATGGCTCCCTCAGCCTGATCAACCCTGCACAAGATCCCTGCTCTGCTGCTCTCCCATGGCTCCCTCAGCCTGATCAACCCTGCACAAGATCCCTGCTCTGCTGCTCTCCCATGGCTCCCTCAGCCTGATCAACCCTGCACAAGATCCCTGCTCTGCTGCTCTCCCATGGCTCCCTCAGCCTCATCAACCCTGCACAGGATCCCTGCTCTGCTGCTCTCCCATGGCTCCCTCAGCCTGATCAACCCTGCACAAGATCCCTGCTCTGCTGCTCTTCCATGGCTCCCTCAGCCTGATCAACCCTGCACAGGATCCCCACTTTGCACAGTTCTGGAGATTCTCTTATTGCCGTGTCCATATTGAAGCAAACTTTCCCATAGCTCTCCCTTGGGAAGGGGAGGATCCACCCAAGGGCAGCTGTGCCTGGAGGTTATTGCACTGTCTCAAACTCACCTGTCAGAAATCAGATGTTAGTGGTGCTCCAAAGCACTGTTTGTGTTTCAATAGCCACAGAATTTCCTCTAGTTCAACAATCGTTTGGCCACACAGCATAATTTAAAGAAGTAGCTTAAAGAACTTTCTTGGGATTAACAGAGGGAGTGTATTAAAATTAAAAATTAAAGTATTGTATAAAAGGAATCTTCCCAGAGCTCCCTCAGCACCCTGCCTGACACCTCTGGAGTGGAATAAATGTTTCACTGGGATGCTTCAACACCTGCCAGACACAGGAGCCCCCAGCACAGGAGCCCAGCCCCTCGGTGGCTCTGAGCAGGATTTCTGGCTCTGTGGGATGGGCTAAATCACCCTGCACAGCCCACAAATAGTCCCAGCACAAAAATCAGCCTGGCAGGGCACACAATGCCATTTATAATGTGGGTTTTTCTGTTCTGCAGGGCAGCAGAAGGACATGCCAACCCCACAAACAGATCCCCTGCAGCCTTTCTGCAGGGATCAATCACACCAAGGTCTGGGAGCTCTGTTAGGCTGCAGGCAGGATTCAGTGCTGCCTTGGACATGCCAATCCTGCCCAGAATTTTCCAGCTGGGGATTAGTTTCTGCCTGGTGAAATCAAAGCCCAAGAGGCAAACACAGTCAGGGTCACAAAAACACAGCCAAGTGTGTCAATGGGACAAAGGCTGGGATAAAAAGTGGTTTGTATCAAACAAGCAATGAAATAGAATTGTGGATGTAAATCCTTCCCTGCTCCAGGATTCCTGGAAGTGTCCAAGGCTGGGTTGGACAGGGGTTGGAGCACCCTGGGACAGTGGAAGATGTCCCTGCCATGGCAGGGCTGGATCTGGATGGGCTTTAAAGTCCCTCCCAGCCAAACCATTCAGGGATTCTCTGAAATCAGGTTCTCTGTGATTCCTTTTATGCAATACTTTAATTTCACTCCCTCTGTTAATCCCAAGAAAGCTCTTTAAGCTACTAAATTATGCTGAGTGGCCAAACAATTGTTGAACTAGAGGAAATTCTGTGGCTATTGAAAAACAAACAGTGCTTTAGAGCACCACAGGGCTAACATTTAATTTCTGACAGGTGAGTTTGAGACAGTGCAATAACCTGCCCTTGGATGAATCCTCCCCTTCCCAAGGCAGAGCCATGGAAAAGTTTGATTCAGTGTGAACACAGCAATAAGAGAATTTCCAAAACTGTGCAAGGCTTATTTCCTTGGAATTTGGGAGCTGGACACCAGCACATTGGAGCACCATCAATCCCACAGGGGGGATGCAGTGCCAGGGAAGTTAATTCCCATGTGGAAAATATTCCTGAGCCTCAAAAGGACCAGACAACCAGGCAGTCCCTTCACAACCATCAATGCCCCTGGCCTGGCTCTCCTGCACTGGGGCAAGGCAGAGTTGGGTACAAAGCCCAAATAGCATTTCTGCACCATTTCTGCTCCTTTTATCTTCTTCCCTGGCCTGAATCACACAGTTTGGCTCTCTCTAGATAGATGATTTATAATGCCAATGCACTGAAAGCCAGCAGCTTCTCTGGGAGTAGACTGCAATTATCTGATGGGCTCATAGAAGCAAAAAAAACCTAACTGGGAAAAATTTAGATTAGTCCTGATAGGAGATTTTCTCACCCACAAAACACAACCAAAGCAAATGCTCAGGTCGATTTTTTTCAGCCAATGCTTGTGTATGGAGTAACACCTAAAGCCATCCTCATTTTATAGGATTGTATCAGAGAATCCCAGAATGGTCCGGGTTGGGACCATAAAGATCATCCCATTCCATGGGCAGGGACATGTTCCACAGCCCAGGTTGCTCCAAAGTCACCATTCCAGGACTAAAGAATTCACAATTCCTTCATCCCTGCCTTGAGTGATGTTTGAGCATCCATGTGGGATGGGCAGCACTGTCTGGTCACTAAAAACTCAGGATATCAGCAAAGCTGGGCCTAACAAAGCTGGGAATGAGCTGAGAGGGATGCAGGGACTAACACCAGGATGCAGAGGGATTCTGGCATCCAGTGACCCATGAAGGGCAAGGAAAAAAATCTGCTTTTCCAATGGACATTGATGCTTGTGCAGAGCAGATCTGCCAGAGTTTTCAGCTCCATCTGCAGCAGAAATTATGAAAAGCCTGGCAGCAGCCAGGAGTGATCTAGGCCAGCAATGATCAATAGGATCAAAGGTTTATACAAGGTAAAAAGCTCCATTTCCTGGATTATTTCCAGAGAAATTAAAAGCAGAATGGCACACACAGGTTGTCCAGATTTTAAGTAATTTCATCTTTAACATCAGCAATATCCAGACATTGATCCCTGAAAACGGATCCCAAAGGATACTGAAAGTGGCAGCACAAAACCTGGGATATGATTTACAGTGTTACAATCCAAAGCTTTAGTGTTACAGGAGCCACACAAAAAGCTTTTGCTTTGGATCACACCCAGAGGCCCAAGAGGTTTGAGAGTCACTGCTGAAGAACTAGGGATTGAGAAATTCAGGAATTATTTTCAGTTAAAAACAGTACTTTCAAAGAAAACAAGCAATAAGAGTTTCATAAATTATTGCAAAAGATTTCAAATTTTTACTTTTTTTCCTAGAAGTGTCATCTGAGATAAAGATTTTTTTTCCTGAATATTTTAAGACCTTCTTCCTTTTTCTCTCACTTTTTAAGAAATAATTGCCTCTCCCCCTTGATTTAGGTTTAGGTTGAGTAATTTAACTTTTACTGGGGAAAACAGTAAAGGGTTTGTGGGTTTTTTTTAATATATATCTACCTTATTATTAATCTTGCTGTATTAAAATTGGGAAATTCTAACTTTATTAATATTTAAGTTAGATGCTTCTTCTACCCCACACACAGCATTTAATGGTGCAAATGGGCCTCAAAAATTGTAATTTAGTCCAAGACATAAGAGAGAATTAAATGATGACACCACTTCAATGCTGTTCCTGTAATAGGAGTATGTTCATTTAGGTCACATTCACTAGTAATTTGTAATTCATCACAAAATATATAATATTTTTATATATCAGATTTTTATTCTCAGTGCATCACCAAATGTTTAAGAGTCAAATGTCACTAAAAAGGGAGAAACAGAAATTGTGCAGAGCCCTCCTGTGATTGAACTCTTCATGTGTTGACATTTTTACCAGAAATTCCCAAATTTCCTTCAGGAAAGTTCCCAACTGGGGCCACAAACCCTGCTCAGAGCCTCTCACCTCTCATGGAATGAGCAAACAGAACTAATCTGCTTTTCATCAACAATTCAGCCTACAAGCCCTCATTAAAAATACTCCCATTAAAACCACAACATTACAGCCCAGCTACAAATAACTGTGATTTTCTCTGTGCCACCCTAGGATAATTCACTTGTAGAGAAACACAAAGGCAGAATTAAAACCAGCTCGTGGTCCAAATTAACCCTCCATGTATTATTTCTGCAAGACACCACCTTAATTGCAATTATGCATTCAGGGACCAACGTGACACTTTGTTCTTAATTTGTACACAGTAAAACAAATGGGGTTTTAAATGAATGAAAAAAGTAAATATTAGTCTGCGACAAATCATAATTACAGGGTGGTCACAGCTGTTTAAATTGACTCCTGCTAGGGAATTTCAGGTTGTGACAAACAGAGATTTTTTTTGAAGCTGCTTTGGACACCACAGGAAGTTGGGGAGGGTCGCTTGGTTTCTTTCAGAATTCCTTTAAAAAACATTCACAGAGGTTTGGAAATCACACCAGTATTTTTAGCTTAAATTAATGACAACAGCACTCAGCCAATGGGATGTGGTAGCTGAGGACATGGGGCAGTGGTGGCCATGGCAGTGCAGGGAATGGTTGGACTCAGTGGTCTTGGAGGGCTTTTCTGACCTGAAAATTCCTGATTCTATTGATAATCTCTGACTTACTCCACCTGCTCCAGCCCTGCATGGAGCCAGGGAAATGCAGCAAAGATAACAGAAAACCATGGAATGATTTGGGTTGGGAAAACCCCCAAGATCATCGAGTCCAACCATCCCCCAGCACTGCCAAGGCCAGCAGTGCCCCATGTCCCCGAGTGCCACATCCACACATTTATTGAGCACTTCCAGGGATGGGGACTCCAGCACTGCCCTGGGCAGCTGTGCCAGGCTTGGACAAACCTTTCCATGAGGAAATTGTTCCCAAATATCCACCCTGAGGCTGCCCTGGCCCAGCCTGAGGCCGTTCCCTCTGCTCCTGTCCCTGTGCCCTGGAGCAGAGCCCGACCCCCCCGGCTGTGCCCTCCTGGCAGGAGCTGTGCAGAGCCACAAGGGCCCCTGAGCCTCCTTTGCTGCAGGCTGAGCCCCTGCCCAGCTCCTCAGGGATTCTGCAGCCCCTGCCCAGCTCCCTCAGGGATTCTGCAGCCCCTGCCCAGCTCCTCAGGGATTCTGCAGCCCCTGCCCAGCTCCTCAGGGATTCTGCAGCCCCTGCCCAGCTCCATTCCCTTCCCTGGACACCCTCCAGCCCCTGTTGCAGTGGGTGGGGGATGCCCCAGCAGGGAGGGCAGAGGTCTGGCAGAGCTGGAACTCACAGGGTGTTGAACGTCTTTGAGACAGAAACGTTTTGTGCTGACCCCACTTTGTACATCAGAAGGTGCCACTGAGCAGCCAGTGACCTCCCATGTTAAAAGCTCTGCCTTTATGTCATGCAAGGGCAATTTTTGATTTTCCTACTCAATAAAGGCAAGGTGCCCCAAGGTGAAATCTGTAAATAACAAATCCGAGCACAATTGGTGTTAATCCTCGAGCAGGAAAATGCTGCTATGATGATGTAGAAACAAAATACAGGGTGTGAGTGTTTTATCTTCTGCTTGGTTTTAGAGAATAAATAAAACTTGGTTCATTCAGCTGGAACTGCAAAGGTAATTTCACTGCTGCCTCTGACAACAACTGAAACTTCATTTTCTCCTTTAAGAAGTCTCAGCACCCACAAGAGTGGGATCGATCAGGGTGAGAAGCAAAGCTGTGCTTCCCTTCCTCCTCTCCAGCTGAATCCAATATTTTCTGCTTTTATGTACAGGGCAGTCAATGGACACATCCCTGCCCAGAGGGAATTATCTGACTCAGGAGTAGGAGGGCAGGACAAACACGTGGGAAGCTCCTCATCCCAGGGGAACATCATCCAAAACCTGCTGGGCCTGGCCTGACAAGTCCCACATGCAAGGACTCTGCTGACCATAAACCATGGAATTCCAGACTGGTTTGGGTTGGAAGGCACTTTAAAGATCTTCTCATTCCACCCCTGCCATGGCAGGGACACCTTCCACTGTCCCAATGTCCAGCCTGGCCTTGGGCACTGCCAGGGATCCAGGGGCAGCCCCAGCTGCTCTGGGCACCTGTGCCAGGGCCTGCCCACCCTGCCAGGGAACAATTCCCAATTCCCAATCTCCCATCCATCCCTGCCCTCTGGCACTGGGAGCCATTCCCTGTGTCCTGTCCCTCCATGCCTTGTCCCCAGTCCCTCTCCAGCTCTCCTGGAGCCCCTTTAGGGTCCAGAATTGTCTCTAAGGTCTCCCCAGAGCCTTCTCCTCTCTGGGCTGAACACTGATCCTTCCTGATCCCCATCTTTCTGCTGGAGGTTCTCACTTCCCAAACATTGCTGCAAAAAAGCACTTTGTGCAAACATCCCCCCTGGATGAAAAGGAGCTCATTTGGGCTTGTGTGACAAACCAGCTGAGGTAACCCATTTATTTTAACCAGTTGATGTGGTGAACCCCTTTGCTATGAGCTGCAGCAGCTCTGAACCTTCCTAAAGCCTTGCTCAGATTTAAACTTGGGAAAAAAAGAGCCCTTGGAACAATAAATCCTTTGGAGTGTGGGTTAGAGACCCAAGGATAATAAACCCCAGGCTCATCTAAACCTTCTGTAGAGCTGGTGCTGCTCCTAATTGGGATGGATGTGCTTTGCCATGGAAGAGCTGGGTAAGGATTGGGTTGTTAAAACACAGGTTTATAGGACCCATCCTATGAAATGATGGATCAGGAACGTGTCTTGCATTATCAAATTACCCCAAGAATTGGAGTGTTTTGCATGTAAAGCTTCAGTGCTAATAACGCTGTGCCAAAGTAGTGGGAATGAATAGATGCTGAGTAAATAATCCCATTTTGTTGTTAGTTCCTAATGGAACTGTTGATAGGAAACAACCTCTCTATCTGTTTCCATCAGGATAATTTGATAACCCATCTGTATTAGTTAAACTGCAGATTTTGTAAACACTGAGGCCAAGTGATTTGTAACAGGAACAGGATGTAGGAACCACTCTCCTAAAGTGTTTTTTAAATGGCTTTGCTCGCAGAGTTTGCCATAAAGAATGATCCCTCATTGTGAAATTTCCCAGCCTCAGGAGTGGTCCTGGAGCTGAGGAAGGGACAGGCTGATGATTTAAGACTATTTAATACCCTGCTTGTTGTGGAACAGAGAGCTGGAGACCTTCCTGCTCTAGCAGAACACAGCACTGCAGTTCCTTAATGCCTGAAACTGGGAAACTGATTTATCACCTATTAGGTCTTATTAGATCCCATTCAGTAGGAAAAATGAACTGCTGGAGCTGGATGGCAGAAAATTAATTTGAAATAAATGTTATAGAGTCAAGCTTCTTCTGCTCTTCTCTTCAAGCCTCTGTGGCTGGGGTTTTCCAGTTGGATGTGGGCTCTTGCAGGGAGGCACACTGTGATCATTTTACACATTTATAGTTTAGATTTAAAAAAAAAACCAAACTTTTTCAGTGCACATCTCCTTCATGGAGGGGCAGGGGAAGGGCAGCTCTCCAGCTGTGCCAGGGTATGGAATTCACTGGGGTTTATTTATTCCAGAAGCACTTCTTCCCTGGGAAAAGGAGCCTCTGCAGAGCTTTTCCCATAGATTTTTATGACTTTTAATCTATTGTTTAAAACTGGAAGAATGGTTTCCCACTGCCAGAGGGCAGGGATGGATGGGATATTGGGAAGGAATTGAGAGCCCAGAGCAGCTGTGGCTGCCCCTGGATCCCTGGCAGTGCCCAAGGCCAGGCTGGACAGGGGCTGGGAGCACCTGGGACAGGGGAAGGTGTCCCTGCCATGGCAGGGGTGGAATGGGATCATCCATTCCAGCCCAAATAATTCCATAATTCTCTGACAATTCCATGACCACCAAGGTTAAACTCCCCAAAAATTCACAAGCCTATGGGTTCTCTGGGGTGAGTATTTGCCCACACCTTTGCTGACCTTAAAAAAAAAAGTATTACATTAACCTTCCTTAATTTTGCATAGAATTTTAAATAATTTTTTCAGCTTTTACACCTCAGATGTGAACTGGGCTATTTCAGCAGAGATATGGGTTAATATTCCTAGGAAAAATGGACAAATTATCAAAATGGAGCTGAACATTCCATGTGAGAATAATCTATGAGCTGACTCCTATTCTTCACTGCTGGTTGTTCACTGCATGGGTACAGGCAAATTACTTCATTACTCCATGAATCAACTTGAACATCTGTAAGGTCAACATAATGCAGATGATCTTCCCCAGCTGCTCCGAGATTCTTCCAAAAATAATTCAAATTAATATTATTGTTGTTATATAAAACTGTCACTACAAATCTTTCTTTATGGCAAACAAAGCATCTTTGACAATGGCCCTTTAGCAAAGAAGAGCTGAAAAAGTTGGCAAAGTTTAATTTTCCCACAATGCCCAGTTGCTTGAGTAAAAAGATCCAAAGGATGATTTTTTCAGTATAAAACGCAGGAATAAAATTCTATAAATATATTCTTGCCCACAAGATCATATTTGGCCCATTTGCCATTGATATTTGTGTGATAATTACCTCAAAAAATATTTTAAGTTACCTGAATTCAAGCCAAAAGTACCTTTAAATCATTTTCAAGCCAGAAGTACCTTTAAATCAAACACCCAGTTAAGTAAGTGGACTGTGAATGGAAGATCAAATTTATGTATGACTTTTAACATCACATAAAAAATAAAAATATCTTTTAGCAAGATAAATGAGGCACCATAATAAAATGTTCTTGAAAAAAGGTCATTAGAACATTATAGATTAAAATTCATAGAAAATGGAAAACCACATACTGAATTCCTGATAAAGAAATCACTGATTTCTTGAACCTTAGGTTGGGGTTTACACCAAGCTCACTCCCAGCTCTCTGCCACAGCCTCGGAATCAGTGCAAAGACTGAAGTAAAATTGAAATGCAAATTAAAAGAATCAAAACTGCAGCCTGACTAATCCCTGAATCATGGAATCATCATTGATATGGATGCAAAAAGCCTCTGAGATCATCAAGCCCAACCATCACCACCATGGTCACCACTGTCCCCAGGTGCCACATCCACAGGGCTCTGAAATCCCTCCAGGGATGGGGACTCCAGCACTGCCCTCCACACCTTGTTCCAACATTTGACAACCCCTTCTGTGCAGAAATCTTCCCAAATATCCAACCTGACCCTCCTCTGGAACAGTCTGAGGCCATTTCCTCTTGTCCTGTCCCTGTTCCCTGTGAGCAGAGCCCAACCCCATCCTGGCTGCTCCCTGTCAGGGAGATTTAAGGACCAACAAACTCCTCCCTAAGCCTCAATACTATCAATCTCATTTTCACACCACTTGCATGCAGAAGGATCTCCCACCCTCCTCTGCTGCGCTCCAGGATGGGCACTGACCCCACTCCTGCTAAGAAAACCCCCCTGATCTCCTGGAGAGCCCTCAAATTCAGCTACAAGCCCTTTTTCCAACATTTATCACGGCACATTCCCTTGCAGCAGCCTCTGGGCCCAAAGGCAACATCTGTGTGGACAATTTATGCCCATTTTCTGGAAGCCTGTGTCTGTCAGAGCCTGCAGCACACCCCAAAATGAGCTGCATCACATTTCAAACCTTGGCTGCTTGCTTGACATCACCGTGGCTTTACTGCTGGCATCCCTCCTGACACCTGCACTATCAATTCTCCACGTTTGTGCCTTGAAACACCTGAATTCTGACATTAAATCTGTCCCTTTCTCAGCCTTCCTATAATTCAGCCTCCAAAAGGGACCGAGGAACTAAAAAAAAAGAAAAAAAGAAAAAAAAAAGAAAAGGGTTAAAATTTAAAACCTTCACAAATCACATCCTTCTTAACCTGGTGAATTTGCATGGCAGAATCTGATTCCTTGAGAAGTTTTCCTGCATTTCTATTGGATTTCCTGCCAAGCTTCAAGCAAAGCTCCTGAATACTGGCTCAGGTACGTGCAGACATAAATTCTTGCAGGGATGAGCAAGTTTTACAAGTTGTGCTTCTTTTTTCTTTTTAAACTTTTTCAGCAGAATTTTGTGCTGCTTTTTAGATTTCTTTCACATCAGTATAACTCACCAAAATCTCATTACAAAAAAAAAAAAGTAAGTATTTACACTGAATTACTGATAAAAGAGAAAAAAGCATGAAATTATTCACTTGTGCCATGTTACCTCTGTATCTGGGAAATAAATTTAAAATAGGATAAAAACAACTTGTGCAAAAACGTTTACAGCTTTTCACAGAGCAAGAAAAAACCACTTTTTTTCCCCCTCCAATGATCTGTAGAGTAGGACATTGAGCATGAATTCCATTCACTCTTTTCAAAACCTGGGCTTTCATTTTCTCTTTCCTTTTACCCTCTGAGCTGCCCTGACTCGGGTGTGAATAACCCAAGTGCAGACTCGAGGTGCTGCTGCCTGGACTGAGGAGATGAGCTGCACTTTGTGTCCCTCCCCTGTCCCCGTGCTCTGCTCCAGGGCAGCTCAGCAGCCTCAGCACTTCCCCCATCCCAACAGCACTCACAGAGCCAGGGGATTTATGATTCGGGGAATAAAGGGAATGTTTCATGTTTTGTGGGCTGGCAATGGACAAAGCAAATGCTTAGTGCAGTCAAGGAGAGCTCAAGGACACAACGTTCACCTGGAAACCCAGAGCCAGTGCTGGTAAGTGAACTGCAGAATATCCCAGCCAGGAAAAAATGTCATTTTCATAAACATGACATTTTAATTATCCTATTAACTGCAGATTAAAAGATTTACATGATAGGGTAACAACATCTCATAAATTTAAGTTTGAAATTTAAGTTTGTGTAACCAACACATAGAAATTAATCTAAGAAAAACTGGGCATGGATGGGAAAAATGGGTGACCAAGATTCAATTCTAAATTTTTTTCTTCTTTTGTGTGTTACAAAAGTTAATAAAAAATTAGTATCATTGTTGGATCACAGCTTGGATGGGCTGTTGAACAACCTGGGATAGTGGAAGTGTCCCTGCTCATGGCAGGGGGTGGGATGAGATGGGATTTAAGGTCCTTCCAACCCAAACCATCCTGGGATTCTGTGGCTGTACCATGAGCAGTTTGCTCATGCACTCAACAGCTGAAATACAAGACTCAGAGAGTAAATAAATACATAAATTAATCAAACCACAAGCAATAATCAATATCCAGAAGTGGGAAAAACAACAAAGAAAAAATAAACCAGAAAAAAAAGACCTAAAAATTGCCAAACAAGAAAAAAACAAAAGTCAAATTATCCGAGTGACATGAAGAATTTCTATAGGGAAATTTCGATCCATACAATGGTCAGATCAGTAACACATTGAAATGGCTATCACTGTGTTCCAGTGGACAAACAGAGAGCAGCACTAGAAAACCTCTTTTTCTGCTGTTGGTACATCCTAAGTGAATCCTTCACCCTGAATTTCCTAATTGATGCACCAAACTTAGTGATACAAAACCAGAAGTAACACAAGATTAAACATTTACACGGTAATTTTGTCTCAAAGCATAAAGAAACCAAACCACGTAAATCTCCTTTTTTTTTTTTTATTTTAAAAAAGGCTTTTTCAGGATTGTTCCTCTGCAGCCTAAAGCTCCTGACAGAACCTGCAGCATTCCCAAATCCAGCCCTGGCTCTGTAAGATGTATTGCAGTACTTACATCCCAAACAGGCTTATTCACTGCATGGAGAGAATTCATTTATTATTAAAGAGCACTGGAGAGGAGGCAAAAAACCCCTCAAACCCTAAAGCAAACTGGTTCCTTATCACTGCAATTTCATTTATTAACACAGCTGGAAATAAGTTGGTGGTAACTCTTTGAGCACATGGACAGGACAAGATAGGACAATAGGAAATGGCCTCAGGGTGCGCCAGAGGAGCGGCAGGTTGGATATCTGGGAAAATTTCCTCCCTGAAAGGGTTGTCCAGGCCTGGCACAGCTGCTCAGGGAAGAGGTGGAGTCCCCATCCCTGGAGGGATTTAAGAGCTGTGTGGATGTGGCACCTGGTGACCTTGATGGTCCTGAAGGGCTTTTCCAACCTAAACTGAAGTTCTAGGACTATGTGGATTCATCCTTCCTGACCATGCACAACTGCCACGTTTACAGCCCCGTGAACATCTCCCACGAATCAGATGGAGGAAACAGAACCTTCAGCTTTTCCAAAGAATCACAGAACCACAGAATCCCACAATGGTTTGGGTGGGAAGGGACTTCAGAGATCATCCCATTCCACCCCTGCCAGGGCAGGGACACCTCCCACTGTCCCAGGTGCTCCCAGCCCCAGTGTCCAACCTGGCCTTGGGCACTGCCAGGGATCCAGGGGCAGCTTCTCTGGGAATTCCATCCCAGCCCCTCCCCACCCTCCCAGGGAACAATTCCTGCCCAATATCCCACCTTATCCTGCCTTTCTACAGCTTAAGTCCATTTCCCCCTCCTGTCCTATTCCTTAATGAGAAAATCTCTTCCACTGCACAAGAACCTGCCCTTGGCACCCACCAAGCCTTAACAGCATTTATTTGCTATTTATCATATCTATCCCCAAAATACAATCCAGCCCTTCTGGATTTTCAACGGAATGAGCTGAAAAACTTGGAAAAACCTCAGGTGCCAGTCAGCTTTGTCTCATCTGAAGCTGCCCATCTCAGGTTAATTGTGGTGCACCGTTATCGCACTCCACGTGCTTGCCACGAGACATCTCTGACAGACTGAGCTGAGCTGCCCCAGATCTGGAGATTAATTTCCATGATCAGCGAGTCTTGGAGCTGTTCTGCTCATCCCACACCCACATCTCTGCCCAAAACCCACTCCTGGGTGTCTTAAATGAACCCCTTTCTATTTATCAGCTCTAACAAATCTCTCCCCATGTTAAATCAAGGCGAGCGCTGCGTTCCATCCATCACACTTGCACAGGGAGGATTTCCATGTCAGAACAAGGGAACAGCTTTAACAGAAACATGTAAGTAGAAGGGATTAGATATTTTACAGCAGAGAGAACAGCGAGCTCTGATACAAAACTCCATGTACGGGCAAAGTTTACAAATTTCAATCAAATCCAGGTTAAGCACAAAATGGAGGAGTTGGTCACGTCAGGAGAAGCACGGCAAAAAATGCTGAATGCAACAGTGGTTTTGCACTCTGGCTTCACTGCAGTCCTTACTTCCTACCAACTTTCAGACCAAACAAATTAGCAATTCATGCTACAGATGTCAGAAGTTATAAAGGAAATTAATGCAACAGTCGAGCTGAAATGAGACTGAGGAAAATGCTGTTATTTTCCCTGTGGACTCATACGTCCACACACCGAGTTCTGCTTTGTGAAGATAATATCCAGAAAGTGCTCAGCAAAGCTTAAAAAGTAAATATCTAAACCAATTTTTATTTTTTCAGAAATGCACGTGAGTGTTGGGTTGAGGTTTTGGGGTTTTTTTAAAGATCTAATATTGAAGGATTTGATGTAAATTTGTCATTGGCAATATTCCAGTTTTCTTATAAGGAGTTTTATTCCATGAGTTTTGACTAATGCAAATAATAAGTTTGACATCCTGACTAATAGAGAAACAAACTCAGTTCTAAGCTAGAAATCCAAGAACTACTGCATTGAAGGGACAAGGAAAAACGGCATTAAGCAGAAGGAAAGTAGATTTCTATGGGATTTTGGGGAGAAATTATTCCCTGTGAGGGTGCTGGGGCCCTGGCACAGGGTGCCCAGAGAAGCTGTGGCTCTCCCTGGATGCCTGGAAGTGTCCAAGGCCAGGATGGACAGGGTTTGGAGCAGCCTGGGACAGTGGAAGGTGTCCCTGCCCATGACAGGGGGTGGAACAAGATTATCTTTATGGTCCCTCCAGTAGCCAGCACAGGATGGAAATCCAGTGTGGAATCTGCATATTCACACAAAACAATCAACAGTTTTAGTCTATTTCCAAACTTCCTATTAGCAGCTCTGATGTCAGGATTTAAAGCACACTTTCTATGCGGGATGAATAAATCTCATATGCCAGCATAAATTTTTCATGATTCCTTCATAAATTCCTCATTCCTTGTTGTCAGTTGTCTTGGCAGAAACTAAAATATAGGAAGCTGTAAAAACGTCGATCTGCTTTAATTAAGCCAACTGCCTCCTTCCAGTGGTGTCTGACAAGCCCTGGGTGAGGCCACAGATCACCCAGAACACACAGCAAAGAGTGCAAGGGCCTTTTAAAGATAAATACAGAGAATTTCAAACCCTGCCTCACCCCTGAGTGGTTGGTGACCATCTCACAGCTCCCTCAGGTTTTCTAATCCTTGTTTTGGTTCCTGTTTGTTAAACCTGAGTTACGAGCAGCAAAGCAGAGAGGGAGATTTTCATCCTCTGCAATCAAGAGGCAAGAGTTTACTACAATGATGGATTTTTTTCATTAGGCTAGGTCAGAAAATAGTAAATTAAAACAGGAAAAATGAAGCAATGGATTCCCACCTGAAGTACTGCAGACAGGTCTCTTGTCCTCAACATAAGGAGGGCATGGAACTGTTGGAGCAAGTCCCCAGGAGGGCACAAAGGTGATACAGGGTATGGAGCACCTCCACCATGGAGACAGGCTGGGAGAGTTGGGATTGGTCAGCCTGGAGAAGAAAAGGTGGTGTGGAGACCTCCCAGCACCTTCCAGGAACTAAAGGGGCTCCAGGGAAACTGGAGAGGGACAATTCACCAGGAACTGCAGGAACTGGAGTGACAGGACAAGGAGGAATGGGTACAAACTGCCAGAGGGCAGGGCTAGATGGGAGATTGGGAATTAGGAATTGTTCCCTGGCAGGGTGGGCAGCCCTGGCACAGGTGCCCAGAGCAGCTGGGGCTGCCCCTGCATCCCTGGCAGTGCCCAAGGCCAGGCTGGACACTGGGGCTGGGAGCACCTGGGACAGTGGGAGGTGTCCCTGCCATGGCAAGGGGTGGAATGGGATGAGCTTTAATGTCCCTTCCAGCCCAAACCATCCTGTGGTTCCACGATTCCATGCAGAATGAGAATCCTCTCATCAAGAGACAATCACAGCAGAGCTGAGCAGAGGCTCTCCAAGGAGAACCAACCTCCCTTCCTGAGCTTTTCTCTATGCTCTTCCCAAGGAACACAGCACTAGATGATCCTTCCAGCATGGGATCCTATAATTCCATGCTATATTCCATATCCATTGTTCAAGAGATATTCCAGAAGAACCAAGAGTGGGTCCCTCAAGGAGCACCAAGGCCCCACTGCTCCCTCAGTTGTGTCAGAATACGGTGAGGGAAAAAGAGGCTTTGGAGCTTTGAACAAACTGGAAAAGATGAAGAATAATCCTTAAAGAACCTAAAATCCTTAAATTCTGTTAAAAACACTGAAAATTACAGTTTTATGAAGAACAGAAAACTCTGGAACTCTGGCTAAGAAACATTATTTTCAGGGATACAAGCACTGGCAAGTGCTGAATGCACATTTCTAAGTCTAAAAAGTGCTGCACCAAAACAGGAAAGTACAGCTCAACATGACACCAAATATTAGGTAATAACTGTGATTCATATCTCAGAGATGGAAATATTTTTCCTCAAGAAAACTTTGTCCTCGTTTTCCTTGAGGAAACACAACTGAAGTGGTTGTGGAAGGAGCACATTGTCAAAAATAGTCTGACAAATAAAAAGTTAGTCTGTGTTCAAGAGGAACTTACAGAAAACATGTTTGGTTTTGACAGTTGGCAATTTCACTTTGATTTTTAAAAATGAAATGTGGTTTCTGCATGAGAAGATGCAAAACAGTCCAGAAGGAAGAACATGAGACAACAAGTGTGGGAAGGAGAGTGAATCCTCACAAAGCCATCCTAGTATCACACCTCCCTTAAAAACCTCATTGACGCAAACACACAACTGAAATTCATCCCAGAAATGTTTCTGTTTGTACATCTTTATGAGGGAACTGTCAGAAAATCATCATTATATTCTCCTGCATCCTTTTTTGAGTACTTCTGTTACACCTCACAAAGTGCAGACGTGACCAGGCCAGCTAGAGGCAAATCATACAAAGTAATTACATTTTTTTTAACAGTCGGACACAGAGAAGAACAAACCCATGGAGTGCCTGAGCCCTCAGAAGAATTAAGAAACATTAAGAAGCATTAAGAAACACAGAATGTCATAAAGGTGATTTTTTTGTTAACACAGAATCATTGTTCCTCCGACTGTGACAGGAACCAAAATACATTTTCACATGGAAGATGGGAATAGAAGAAATTAAATTAAAAACTGAAGGGTGGTCAGGGATACAGCTGTTGAAGCCTTCCCAGCTTCCTGTGCATTTTGTCTGTCTGTCCATCTATCCATCCATCCATCTATCATCCATCCATCCATCATCCATCCATCATCCATCCATCCATCCATCCATCCATCCATCCATCCATCCATCCATCCATCCATCATCCATCCATCCATCCATCCATCATCCATCCATCCATCCATCATCCATCCATCCATCCATCCATCCATCCATCCATCCATCCATCATCCATCCATCCATCCATCATCCATCCATCATCCATCCATCCATCCATCCATCATCCATCCATCCATCCATCCATCCATCCATCCATCCATCCATCCATCCATCATCCATCCATCCATCCATCCATCTATCCATCCATCCATCCATCCATCCATCCATCCATCATCCATCCATCCATCCATCCATCCATCCATCCATCCATCCATCCATCCATCCATCCATCCATCCATCCATCCATCCATCCCTGTGAAGGAGGACTCTGCAGGAGCCCATCTGGACTCAATTCCCAGAGTTTTTTAGCTGACTCACCCCATGCTGTGGTGCATTTCAGTGTTCATGTTCCAGAAGACTCCTCCTGCCCAGGGCACACCTGAGCCAGCAGAGAGCTGCCCAAGCCAATCAAACCACCCCAAACTTCTCCAACTGAGCTAGGGCATGATGCTGCACCACCGGAGTGCTGTGGGTTATGGAGAGGTGGCTCTGTCACCATGGAGCTCCAACGGGAATTGGAGCAGAGATGGGATCAGGGATCAGGTGCTCCACTTCAGCTCCTTCTCTCTGAAGCCACTTGCAGAGAGAGAGAAACTTCTCATGCCACTGATAACCACAGCAACCTGAGAACTGACAGTTTTCACACCTTCTGCAGCAGCCATACATTATTATTTTTTCCTTTTCCTGGAGTTGCTGGCAAGCAGCAAACAACTCCCACAAAGGGCAGGTGGGTGCTCTCCCAGTCTCCAGGTGAGGGCTTAGGGAAGATGAAGCTGGGCAGGGGTGGGGAAGGTCAGAGCAGGAACAGCAGAGGCATTTCCAGAGTGCCTGGATGCTCTGGATGCAGGCTGGGAACATGGGCAGGCTCAGGGGAAGATGGAAGGTGCAGGGGGAAGCCCTTCCCACACATCCAGGACAAAAAAAACTCTGAAAAAGCTGGGAGAGTAAAGCTCCTGTCCCAGGAAGAGCAAACCCAAACAGATCCCTGAACACACTGACAGTAAATTGCCTTTGCAGCTCAACAAGCCTTTGGTGAATGTTTATGCACAAGAAATTTAAAGAAGGAAAAGGTTTGCTTTTAATATCTTTCATGTTATTGCTTTGAACATCCCAAATGAAAAATATGCTGGAAGTTTAAAGTTCAGCCACTCAAGGCACAGTGTGTGCCTCAGGATGGATATTTCCTAACACCATTGATAATCAATATCCATCACCCATATCCTAAAGATGCTCTCATTTTGGTTAATGTTAAAAAATCTTGAATTTACCTCCTCAGTTCAGCCTGTTCATCCCAAGATCTAGAAATATCTCTGTTTTACTACCTGCAAGTGCCAGCTTTCCTGTAACACTTCTGATGGAAAAGGAGAAACATCTATCAAGAAAGGCTGAGCTCAAGCTCTGCCTGCAATGCACTGAGACAGAGAGAAGATGACTTTTCAGTGCTTATATTCAGTGATATAAACCTTCAAACTAGTGATAGCCAATGATCTGACACCTCTTTTCTCCCTAAATATGCTTTAAACTCTTCCTGCCCTACAATCACCCATCTGTTATGTCAGAGCATGAATAATTTCCTTCTTTAAAAAAAACAACTCCAGTTCTTCCTATAGTGGCTGTACTTTCTCATACTCCCACTGTAAAAGCTTGTTTTCTAGAATGTGCTCATGAAATATTTCTGATCCTAAAATTTAATAACCCCAGAAAAGGCCTCACTGGCTTTTTAAGCATCGAGGCTGCTGCTCTCAGAAGCCAAAATGCTGCACCATTGTCAGTCATTGAAAAAGATGAAAATTCAGAAAAGGAACGTGTTGGCAAGGTAAGAGCAAGCAGGGTTTTAGGCATATTTCACCCAAATTGTATTAAATTAATAACTGGGTTGGACACTACCCTTGTGAATCATTAAAAAAATAATACATTAAGAGCAAAGTACTGTTTTATAGTATGTACAATATCTCTGTTTAGTCAAGCTGCTCTAAGTGCTGAAAATCCTGAAGTCACTCATTGATGGTCAAGCCCACAGAATGTCAGTGCAAAGCTCACTTCAGAATTCTGAATTGCAGACTAACAGCCAAAAATGCATTTAAGCCTTAAAATAATATCCAAACAACCGTTTTTTGTTACTTTTCAAGACTAAAATATTGGGGTTTTTTACAATACTGGAAAAGATGAATAAAATCCAAGTGTGAAAAAGCAGCCCATCCCTGGGTATTTTTAAATGGGCAATGGTAGTAACTGGAATGATGCTGATGTGGAAAAAGAATGATTCAAAGTGAAAGTTGCTACACCTTCCCTGTTAAAAATAAACATCACGTGGTGTTAGCTTTGACTTGATAAAAATGGAGCCCTGCTTTGGGATTTAACACCTTCAGCTTTATTTAATTAGCTCCTTCACTCTGCTGCTTTTATAAGCACCAAGTGTTCCCACATCGTGCTCATGCCTTACATCCTGTGCTAAAAACATCCCAGAACGTTCATATTTGGGGCTATGACGTGTTCACCCTTCCTGGGGGGTTCAATGTGCACAAAATGAGCACTCAGGGCACCAGAATTCCAATTAATAACTGCAATAGCACATCCAGGTGGGTTTGGGTGCTAAGATAGAAATCATTTAGGTTGGAAAAGCCCTCTAAGATCATCAAGTCCAACCTGGCATTCCAAAGCCACCACTGACCCGTGTCCCCAGGTGCCACCAGGATGCTCCATAGTCTTTGGATTCCCATCACCAAAGGGCACCATCATCATTCCTCACTCTTGGTTTTGGTCACATGTCCCAGGGATCGTTTTTCCTGTGGGAACCTACAGAGCAAATCTCCTCTGGGTGCTCCCAAGGAATGTGGTGCTGCAGGCACCAAAACTGGCTGTGAGGAGCCAGCAAAAGCAGAATAAAGCTGGAAAAGTCCCCAAAGCTCCATGAAATGAGAAAGCAAATACTTGGATGCAGCTTCATCCCAAACACCCACACTGGTACAATAATGTGAATTCAAATGTTCATGAGCTCATCTTAGAGAGAGCTAAACTTTGAGTATCTACTCACCAGGGCCTCTGGAGTGGGTTCAGGCAGCAGTGGGGAAAAGAACATTAGAATCACAAGATAAAATGTCAAATTTAAAATGACAGTTAAGGGTTTTTTCAGTTGTAATTAGGAAATTGTAAGAAAACTTTAAATTAAAGGAAGGTTTACACTAAGGATCTGTCTGAGGAAACGTAATCTGCCAAGGGTTTCTGCTACTCCTGAAGTAATTAAAGCACAAAACAAAAACCAAAAACATGTAACAACATTATTATCCATCATTTACGGAACAATATATTGAATTCTTCTTGCTTAATTTGATAAAAAAAACATCATGAAACCCAAATTGATAAAGATATTGGCTGCTAAAAGGCTTCTGAGTACAATCATCCCAAAGTACCTTAATGTCAACTCATGTTTAGATTCCAGAAGGGAAAATAATATTGGAATCATTGTGTTCCATTTGAAATTACTTTGGCAAGGCTTCTTCAGGTCTCAATCAGCTCTCAGCAGAGAATTACCACGACACACAGGCTAATAACCTCTTACAGCTCTCTTTCAAAACAATGTGTTAAACCCAGCAGTTCTCAACACTGTCAAGATGCAAGTTGGGGAAAAAACCAGAGGGCAACTAGCCAAACAAATGAGTTGGCTTTCCAAGGATCTTGTTAAAAACAAAGGAAACCAGACATCCACAGCACCCTGTGGGTGATGGCTCCAAAAAGAGAGGAATAAAAAGCCATTTTCAACATTCCCTTGCTTTTTCTTAGCGTAGCAGTTGAGCCATGCTGCCTCTTTCACCGTGTGAAGATCCCGTGCCCTATTTCTCCTTAAAATATCCCATTTCTGAGCCAGTTTGGAAATGACAGACTGGGAGGTGCCTCTCAACTGCTCGTGACTCTAGAGCAGGTAAAATACACCAGGGGACAACCAGCAGGTGTTTGGGAGGAGTAGCCACTCCTGCCTGTGATTCCCTGTGGAATATCCTCCATGGCAAACCCCCAGCAGTAACATGGGATGTCCCCTGGATTAAAGATTATTCTAAATAATAGTGACAGGATGAGAGGAAACGGCCTCAAGTTGTGCCAGGGGGGTTTAGGTTGGATATTAGAGAAAATTTCTTCATGGAAAGGGCTGTCCAGCAGGGCAGTGGTGGACACACCGTTCCTGGAAATGTTCAAAAACTGTGTGGATGTATCATTTGAGGATGAGGTGGTGCTGCTGGGTTGACGCTGGACTCTGATCTCAGAGCTCTTCCCCAGCCTCAACAATTCTGTGATAAACCCACAAATTCATTGATGCTCCTCAGCTTTATGAGACATGCAGAGCATTCAAAAGGTTTTGAAGAGATTGAATTTGTCCCCACTCCAAGGAGGACAACCACCTCATGCTCAGGAATTATCCAGGTCTAAACCTCAGCATTGCCTCGCTACCTAAAACTTCGCAAGGTGCCAAAAACAGCAAAAATTTCATATTTTTACAGCAGAAAAGATGAAAAAAAATCTCTAAAAAACTCTTCATTCACCTTTTTCCCCTTGAACTCAAGAACAGCAGCAGCTGGGATCATTTTATCCCTCTGTGTTTCTTCCTAGTGCAGGGAGAGCTGTTCCCTAACACCCAGTTCTTTGCTTCCAAGTCACTGGAATTTTCTTGCAGCAAAACAAAGCTGAAGTGTCACGGGGTTGCTGCTGAGCACTGAAGGTGGAGCTAATGCTGCAGTGATGTTTTGGAAGCAAAGTTAAAAGCAAGATGTGCTTTAGGATGAAGAGGACCTGCAATAGCCTTCTCCTGGTTTTATAAAGGTGCCATGGCTCTGAGATCTCCATTCCTGGCAGGACACCAAATCCCATCCACCTTTAGGGACAGGAAAATGTCTTTGTCAAGGGAAGAACAATAATAAAATCCAGAAAACAGCAGCATCACAGTGGATGCCGGACATGGTCACCAGCCCAAGCCCATCTTGCTGCAGGAAATCTTCCCAAAAACCCAAGATGGCTCCAAAGACACAAAAACCATAATTAAGATGATACAATTATGATCAACAAGGTAATTACTTTACTGCTGGAAATCACTGTTCCACCTCTAGACCACAGGAGGGATTACTCATGACCCAAATAGATGGAAGGAGTGCTCAAAAAAGGAGCACATGGATTTGGGAGGGCTGGGACACCTCACCCCCACATCCCAACATCGGCAGCTTCATCAGGTGCTTCTCAGAATCCCAGACTGGCTTGGGTTGGAATGGACCTTAAATCCCATCCCATTCCCACCCCTGCCAGGGACACTTTACCCTGTCCCAGGCTGCTCCAAGCCCTGTCCTTGGACACTTCCAGGGATCCAGAGGCAGCCACAGCTGCTCTGGGAATTCCATGCCAGCCCCTCCTCACCCTCACAGGGAACAATTCCTTCCCCAAACCCCATCCAACCCTGCTCTCCTTCCATGACCTTTCCATCACAAATGATCACAGATTGCAGAAATTAAGGAGAAAACCAGATCAAGGAATCCAGTGGGCTGCCCCAACTGCTCATCAGCTCTCATAACCACACCACTGTCAATATTCCACCAATGCCATAACTCCAAAGGCTGGCAGAAAACCACCTGCCATGGGGTGGAAACCAGCAAGGGAAAAGAGCAGCTGCTGAAGAATATTCCTTCAAGGAATCTCAGCTCTTTGAATAAGAAAATACCCTGTTATTTCAAACACAGTCAAGTACATTCATTTTCCTCCCAGGTGCAGTTAATTTGACAGGTACAATGCTAAAGCAAAAATCCTGCAAGGTCTTTCCTGAAAAGGTCAGTACATTATGCAACGGGGTTTTATGACAGCAAAAAAAAAAATCCCTCCATCTACAGAAATATTAGATGATTTACAGAAATTGTAGACGATTTATCAATGTGCATTTGTGTCTTTTATTCCCAGATGAAGAGCAAACTTTGGGGCACACAAGTTAATTTTGAGAGCTGGTTCCTAAGGAAGTTCCAAGCTTTGGAAATTGTTATCCTCAGTCTATACATGGGAAATAGCAGAAGGTTCTTCTATACAGAGAAATATTCAGCACTAAAGAAAAACAAAATTGCTCCCATTTGAAGTCTTATTGCATTCCAGCCCTGAATTAAATGATTTGATTGTTCAAGCTGCATGTCTGGACTCTTAAACTTTCTAAGTAAGCACAGAGTCTTGTAGGAAATGCATTAATAGTCAGGAAAAGTAGCAGCAATTCCTTCTAATCCAAGCTTTTTGTACTGTTCAAACTTCTTGAAACAATGCATCCCTTGGCCTCCTAAAACATAATTGCATTTCAAACACTTCCTTCATCCCAACTGAAATTTGGAAATGTAAACCAGTTACCATGTTCCACTAAAACATACATTGAGGAAATATTTAAGTGATCAGGGCCCCAGTGATAAACCTGGAATTTCAACTAACATCCAATAAAATTGAGTGGGTTAAGGTTGGTAAAAAACCTTTAAGGTCATTGAGTCCAACTCTCAACCCAGCTTGTTCCAGATGTTTTTGGAACACTTCCAGGAATGGGGACTCCACCACTGCCCTGGGGAGTGCTTGACAACCCTTTCCATGAGAGTTTTCCCTAATCTCCAAACTAAACCATCCCTGGAGCAATTTAAGGCCATGAATAATGTCTTTGAACATGGAATTAACACAAGCTTGAACCCACAAAGGGATTTGGGAAATGAAACTATGATTTTAAAGCTTTTTTTCCTGCTCCATCCACCCCAATCCCAAAGATTCAATAACACCTGATAGGCTGTGAAACTGGGGTACCCTGCTTTTCCTGTAGTTTGCAATCCAGAATCTTTGCCATCCTTCTGGCCTCTTTTCCCCTGTTATGAAAACTACCCCTCATCCAGCAGGAGCTCAGGATGGATTTTAAATCAGAGCTTTTGCACTTGCACTCATCTGATGGATGCGACTTGACTGCTCAATTATGTAAGTGCAAAGAGCCTATTTTCATACATTTATTAAAACCATCCTGCTTTTGTTTCCATAAGCCTGCCTCCAACCCAGCACAATATCACCATGAAGCCAAATTTCCATAAGCTAAACCCAGATTTTAGTGTGGCTTTGGGGGCCTTGTCAGGAAGGATAAAGTCACAGTTGTGAAGGTCCCGAGCTGCGCAGAAGTTGCTGCGGTTCCTGACGCACGTCTGCGTTTGCCCACTGCTGATGGATGGTCACAAACATCACTGGAGGTAATTCTGAGAGCACAGCACGGATCTGACAGGTACTGCTATGACAACCAGGCAGCAGAACTGCCTACATTTCCCTGGAAGCTCCAAAAATAAACATTCCAGGACATGTTTATCCGGAGCGGCTCCCCAGTCCTTTGTCCTCCTCTTTGCAAGGCTTTTTTTTGGCTTTTCACACAGAACATTCACTGAGACTCTGGGCTGGTGGGCTGGGTTTGGGTGTGGTTGAGGGCATTTTCTTCATGGAAGGTGTGGGGTGGTGGTTTGGATTTGTGCTGGTAACAGGGGGCACAATACAGGAATATTTCTGTGGCTGCTGAGCAGAGTCTGGGGCTGTGACAATTCCCTGAGGAGCTTTTCCAGTGCTCAACCATCCTTTGGGAAGAATCTTCTCCTGATATCCAACCTAACCCTCCCTGACACAACAGGTAACACCCTCCAGATTCCCTCCCCAGGCCAGCTCTATTTCCTCTGGAATAAAAAACCAACAGAGACAAGAAACCTCATTTTCACTGAGAGCATCTCATCCCTTTCTCTCTGACTTCAAAAGGCAAAACAAACAGGTATTTTATGTAAATGTGGACATTAGAAACAAAAAATAGAACAGCAAACATCAAATTCCTTTTTCGTAGGCAACTCAGCTTCCACTGGCACAGCTGCAGATGAAAGTAGCAGCTACAAATTAATATATCATAAGGTCTTACCAAAGGAACTGAATTGTCTCAAATGCCAAAAGTAAGACCAAAGACTAAATTATTTTCATTTACGGAACCGTAGGGAGGAATTGCTTTCATGTTCTGAGTTATGTGTTTAGGAGGAACCTAAGTTTAGCTTGTCAGCTTCTGACAAAAGTTAACAACAATTTCTAAAACATTTCGGAATCATTTCCAAACGTGCTTTCAATGGGGAAAATGGAAACAAGACAAAATCACAAAATCCCTGCCTTTTCTTGTAACTGCTTTCACAGTTCCAACTCCTCGTGTGTGCTTTCCTGGAGATGCCTGGAATGAAGAAACTGCCTCCAAAGCACTTCCTAACCATAGCCAGAAACACAGGAAAACTCCCTGATTGCTTAAACCTGTTAAATACAGATAATGTGGCTTGAATTTCCTGAAAATGTGGGCACAGACAAAACCTACAACAGCTGGATTTAAAGGTGGAAAAGTATCCTAAGAGGAATTCTAAGACATTTCCAGCTCCCCCTTACAAGGAGCTGTTTCAAAAGTGCATTTAATGGTCCCTTATCCATCTTTCTCATCCCTCAGTGTTTTTTTCCATCTCCTTTCCTTAAATATTGTTGTTTACAGCAAACCAGGGGAAGATCTGGACCAAAATTTGGAAGTGAAAGGAAAAAGCCACTGCATCAGTTCGAATATTCTCTTGTTTTACCTCCAAAATGCTGATCAGCCACCTGCAAACCAATGTCACCTTGAACACACTGGTGGCAATTCCATCAAATTGGTAACACCAACACCTTGGGCTCTGAATCAAAAAATTGCTTTGCTAAAATGAGAATTTTAATACATTAGAAAAGTCAGCAAATAAAGTATTTTACCAAAAAGGAAGAATTCTCTTGTTAGATATGAAGATTTCTTGTGTTCATTTTGGCATGAAAGGTGGGAACACAGTTTGGCTCCTTGAGGTGTTGGAACTGAGGCATGGGATGTGAGCCTGAGCTTGGGATGTCATCCTGAATTTGGGATGTGATCCTGAATTGGGATGTCATCCTGAACTTGGGATGTGATCCTGAACTTGGGATGGGATCCTGAGCTTGGGATGGCATCCTGAACTTGGGATGTGATCCTGAGCCTGGCACAGTGAAACTGGGAGGCAGAAAAGAGAGAGGACCCTGATGTTTTCATGCACTGGACCAAAACCAGGCAGGCAAAGTTTTCAGAATAATTTCTGTCACTATTAATGAGTGTGCAGAATTTATATATATTATATATATATAAATATATATATATTCTATATATTTATCCCAGTGGTGAAGGTCAAAAAATAGAATACTAAATTTGAACTAAACTTACATTTCCAAATATTCCCTGCAATCCAGTCATTCACATGCATTTCTCCATTCCCCTCTTCCCCCATGGCTGTAACTTCATCTCATCCAGAATATTTGAAGCCACTCCTTAATCCAGAGTATTTAAATCTGGAAGCAAAGCACTGCATGGAGAGGAGCTTTAGGAGAAACCTCCTAAAGGACAGATCTAAAAGAGGAATTAGAGCTTGATTTTCCAGCTATTTTTATTCTTTTTCCCATTGTTTCACACTACCAGATACACTCCATGCAGGAAACAAATGAAATGATGGATACATTTAAAATTTAGTTCCCTTGATTTGGTTATGGCACAGAAACTGCCCAAGGAGGTGCTTTCAGAAGCGACACAAAATTGCACATTTGGAGTTATTTCTATAGACGGGATGCCACAGCCTTAAAAGACAGAATTTGTTCCTAAATTTCATCTGGTTTTCTTCAATAAAACTTTATAAGGGTGGAAATAAACGGAGCAGATGGACAAAACAAGGTATTTTACAATGCAGTTTTCTGGGCCAGGAGACCACGTTAATTCCAGCAGGAAAAATGAAAAGCAGGGAAATCAACTGAGAAGAATTTCCAAAGGAGCTGGCGCAATGGGAATGAAAGAATGAGGGAATTAGGGATGAACAACCCCCCTCAGGACATCTGAAGATCCTCTTCAACACCAAAAAGACTGGGAAATGTTTTTGTTTTAACTTTAAATACTACTCAGATATTCTGCAGACACTGAGGGGAGTCAGGAAGAATCAAAGATCATCAACACATCCCATTTCTGCTTCCTCAGGACTGCAGGTTCAGCATGGGAAAAAAGACTATTTTTAAGGATAAAAATTCCAAGTCTCTGTCCTCACTGTGAACCACCATGCTTTGATTTGCTCCAAATTTTCCATGAGGAACTGCCTGGGGGAAGGATCCCTTTGTGCTTTAAGGAAAAAACCAGGAGCAGGGAAAGGTTCTTTTTCTACCTTTGCTCTTTCATTTGTTTGGCCAGAATTTCACAGTGCCAAATAAAACCCAAGGTGAAATCCCTACCCAAGTGAAGACTGAGAGGTCACCTGGCAATAATTGAAGAGAATACAATTCCAGACTGGTTTGGGTGGGAATGGACCTTAAAGCCCACCCAGTGACATGGCAGGGACACCTCCACTGTCCCAGGTGCTCCCAGCCCCAGTGTCCAGCCTGGCCTTGGGCGCTGCCAGGGATCCAGGGGCAGCCCCAGCTGCTCTGGGAATTCCATCCCAGCCCCATCCCGCTCTCATAACCAGGAATTCCTTCCCAATCTCCCATCCATCCCTGCCCTCTGGCACTGGGAGCCATTCCCTGTGTCCTGTCCCTCCATCCTTGTCCTCAGTCCCTCTGCAGCTCTCCTGGAGCCCCTTCAGGCCCTGCCAGGGGCTCTGAGCTCTGCCTGGAGCTGCTCCTGTCCAGGTGAGCACCCCCAGGTGTCCCAGCTGTCCCTGAGGGGCACCAGCCCTGGAGCAGCCCCGTGGCATTCTCTGGATCCTGTCCATGGGCTCAGTGTCCCTCCTGTGCTGGGCTGATACAAGGAACACTCCCTGCAATGCTGACCACACTGTAACTGCCCTGTCTTAGCAAAGCCAGTTAAGGCATTGCAATGTCCAAACACAAACCTTCCCAATCCTGTTTCAATCTCTCCCAAACTTCAGGAACCCCAGAGTTCTCCTGTTCACAGGTAACACAGGCTGGGAGGGTTTCCCTACACCTCCAACACAGCTCCCAAGGTACTCGGAGCTGCTGAAGCAAAAACACTTTCAAAATTAATAAAGAAAGAAATCCAAAGGGTTTCAGATGTTCCTCATCAGCTCTCAATGTGCTCCTTATATCAAACACCAGGTGCTTCCCAAGCATTCCAAAGCAGCAGGAAGAACCCAAAGATGGCTCAATCTCCTGACTCCTATTTATCCAGAACAGATTTTATTAGGGAGTTAAGGGAACTACAGAAGCCAAGATTAAAGTTATGGTGCATTTTTATAAGGAGAGCAGGAGCTGTGGTTCAGGATTTTATATAGGGAAACACTGACAACTTTACAGCCATGGTAGCTTCCAGTAAATGCAGAAGAGATTTCTCCAGGCAACTGGTAAATATAATGTTTTTCCCTTATACTTTCATCTCAGTACACATAAAAGCATTTGACTCACTTAATAAAATGTCACCAGCATAAAACACTGCACAAAGGAATGCTAAATAATGACAGAACTGCAATTATTGGGGAAAAAATGAGCATTAGGAACATTTTCAGCCTCTTTCCACATTACTGGGGTGATGGAATTTGGATTTAAAAGCTTCCTTAATTCTTCTTGTAACACCAATGAAGACATTCCTGGACATACAACTCCATACAGTACCATCTAATGTGAGGTCATATGCAAAACATGCAACTCATCCTCCAAAGAATAAAATGAATTGCTTTAAGATATGGATAGAAAAACATGTAATTCACCTTCCAAAGAATAAACTGAATTACTTTAAGACTTGGATAGAATTTTACTGCACCTGGAGTCAGCTCCAAAATCCAGGTTCTAAAACTGACACCACCCTAAATTCTAGGTGGCCTCCAAGAGCCCTAAACCAGGTCACTAGAACACTCCTCCAGAGCCAATGGTTCAATAATTCTTTGCATCAGAGGAGGAGGAGAAGGCAGGGCAGGCTGGCTGCAGATGCTGTTTCCAGGCAACCCAGGAGTTGTGGAGAGCTCTGGAGCTTCTCCCTCTGCACTCAGGAGAGCTCTGGAGCTTCTCCCTCTGCACTCAGGAGAGCTCTGGAGCTTCTCCCTCTGCACTCAGGAGAGCTCTGGAGCTTCTCCCTCTGCACTCAGCTCTGGAGCCTCTCCCTCTGCACTCAGCTCTGGAGCTTCTCCCTCTGCACTCAGGAGAGCTCTGGAGCCTCTCCCTCTGCACTCAGCTCTGGAGCTTCTCCCTCTGCACTCAGGAGAGCTCTGGAGCTTCTCCCTCTGCACTCAGCTCTGGAGCCTCTCCCTCTGTACTCAAGAGAGCTCAGGAGCTTCTCCCTCTGCACTCAGGAGAGCTCTGGAGCTTCTCCCTCTGCACTCAGCTCTGGAGCCTCTCCCTCTGCACTCAGGAGAGCTCTGGAGCTTCTCCCTCTGCCCTCAGCTCTGGAGCCTCTCCCTCTGCACTCAGGAGAGCTCTGGAGCTTCTCCCTCTGCAATCAGGAGAGCTCAGGAGCCTCTCCCTCTGCACTCAGCTCTGGAGCTTCTCCCTCTGCACTCAGCTCTGGAGCCTCTCCCTCTGTACTCAAGAGAGCTCAGGAGCTTCTCCCTCTGCACTCAGGAGAGCTCTGGAGCCTCTCCCTCTGCACTCAGCTCTGGAGCTTCTTTCTCTGCACTCAGCTCTGGAGCCTCTCCCTCTGTACTCACTTGTTCTGCATCATGTTCATGATCACCCAGTCGAAGGGGTAGACGTTCTTCCCAATCAGGTTCTTGAACATGATGAATGTCTCCATCAGGAAATCCTAAAAGAAGAGAGAATATTTGGAGAAAATGGGACCAAGGAACTCCAAGGGGTGGTGGCAGTTATTGATGACTGCACCCCAAAGGGGTCTTTGTGCTCTGCTTCCTCAAAAAGCTGTTTTTCATAAAAAGCACACCTGAATCCTACTCCAGTACATTTATACATGATGCCCATAAATCCTACAATAATTCTATTTCGGAAATTATAAAAACAGTAATCCCACATTTAAGCAATGGGATTCATCAAGGGGATCAATCATGGGATTCATCAAGGTCAGGCACTGGCTCACCAATTATCCAAAAGGAGTTTTTACTGGAAAAAACATTTTTTCCCCATGCTATGGACAAAACCTCCTAGTTCCTTTGTGTATGGCAACCCACCTGTCATGACACGCTCTTGGGAAGTTGATAAAAGCACATTGGTTCATGGAAAGAGGAAAAAAAATCAAAACTAAATATTTATTTAACTCTTAGGATTGCACTAAAATACTCCCTGAAGTCAGACTAGGAATAATCCCTCCCTTCATGGATATTCTCCAGAAATTGAGATTATTTAGGTGTTAAAATAAAAACATCTTCCAGCTCAAATCATCACCTCCACCTGGGGCAGAAGACAAAAATGGTTTGGACATCCCAAAACTGGGAGGGATCCTCCCTAAAGGGAGCAGCAGGAATTGCTTCTGTAAGTGAAAAGCTGCCCAAGAACAAGTTAATTTAACAGCATAAACCAATTTATTTCCACACACCTATAAACACACAGTTCTTTGGACCAGAAACTTTGTGTACTTTACAATGTAAATCATCTCCTACTATTTGGGAATCTGTAATTGCTATCTAACAATTTCAGTAATATCAAATGCTGTGAGAAAGATAAAGGGGAAAAGAGAACTTCATGCAGAAAGTCCTTGATCCACTTCACACAGAGATAAAAATGAACTTTCATTCCAAGGTTAGAATATCTTCCCTTTGATACAGTTTCTCAGCAATGGTATTTATCTGGTCTATCTTTAAAATGTCAAATGCCTACAAAAAAAATCCCCAATATGTTCCATCAACTGGACTTTTAACTAAGACTGGTTTCTGTGTAACCTTTTCAGTGAGAAACCAATCTGAAGTCCTTGCTCTCATCAGTCTTTCTTCAGCTCTGAGAGCCAGGATCTTCAGCAGATTTATCTTTTAATCCACTGCTCTGTTCAAATGTTTTCCTGGCTCAGAAATTCCCCATCAGTGGATGCAGGGAGCTGCAGGGACCCTGAGGACGCAGCTTGGAGATCAAGAACCCCAGAATCCCAGACTGGTTTGGGTGGGGATGGACCTTAAAGCCCATCTCATTCCACACCTCCCACTGTCCCAGGTGCTCCCAGCCCCAGTGTCCAGCCTGGCCTTGGGCACTGCCAGGGATCCAGGGGCAGCCCCAGCTGCTCTGGCAATTCCATCCCAGCCCCTGCCCACCCTGCCAGGGAACAATTCCCAATTCCCAGTGTCCCATCCAGCCCTGCCCTCTGGCACTGGGAGCCATTCCCTGGCTCCTGTCCCTCCATCCTTGTCCCCAGTCCCTCTCCAGCTCTCCTGGAGCCCCTTCAGGCCCTGGAAGGGGCTCTGAGCTCTCCCTGGAGCTGCTCCTCTCCAGGCTGGTCCTTCTTGATCCCCATTTTTCTGCTGGAGGTTCTCACTTCCCAAATATTGCTGCAAAAGCACTTTGTGCAAACATCCCTCCTGGATTCAGGGAAAATGAGCTCACATGGGTTTGTATGATTTAAATCAACTCAGCTGATTTTGACCAGCTGACAGCTGCTCTGGGCACCCTGTGCCAGGGCCTGCCCACCCTCACAGCCAGCAATTCCTTCCCAATCTCCCATCCATCCCTGCCCCCTGGCAGTGGGAAGCCATCCCCTGTGTCCTGTCCCTCCAGGCCCTGGTGAATATTGTCTCTCCATGTTTGTTCTTTCACAAAGCAATGTGAAATTTCCCCTCTCTGGAGTCATCCCAGACCCACTTGGGCCCTGCCCTGGCAGGGGTTGGACTGGGTGGTTTCCAGAGGTCCCTTCCAACCCCAGCTATTCTGGGATTCTGGGAACTTCCAGGGTACTGGGTTCCACCATGTGCAGAATGCTCCTGGTGAACGAGCTCCTCTGTCATTTTATCACACAACATCAGCAAGGATCACAGAATCCCAGAATTCTGAAGTGGGAAAAGAAAAGAGCCCCAGGACCACCAAATCCAACCTCTGACCATGCCCAGTGAACCAGATCCTGCTGCTCTGACATGGATGGACAACAAGTCTGGAGCTGTTCCTGGTTCAGATGTGACCACTGCCACCACTCACCCACCCCACAGCCTCTCCTCCAGCTCAGGAGAATCTGCCTTCATTTAAGAGCTCAACCTGCAGATTGCCTGCTTGTTTTTTCTGTGTTTTGGTGACAGAATTCCATTGATGATGATTTGGTTCCTTCCTGAGCCTGGGGGTTCTGACCTACTTTGCTGATTCAGCTCTGCATTTCCATCCCCTGATATTTACATTTTAATAACCCCACGCTCACCCAGGTACTTTAAATAATGCTCTGTAACAACTGAGCTAATTATTGATCAAATAAAAGGCTCCTGATGCTCACCTGGGGTTTATGTATTCATAATATTGCTCTTTTTCCCATTTTATGATTCTCATAGAAAAGAAAATGGTTTGGATGAATTAACCTCATTTTATGAGGAAAACTCAGGGTTTTTGAGGGGCTGGGAAGAGAGGGGAGCCACCAGGACAAGAAAAATCTACTTATTTTCAGAGTAACTGGAAGCAGGACAAATATTTCTGAACATAAAAACCCGTACTAAAGGAGGAAGGGTTACAACTCCTGCTCTCTCTCCAACTACAAATACAAATCCTGTTTAATAGGAAATAGAATTCACAGCAGGTAAGACCCCTAAAAAATCCCCATCCACTGATGGAAAGGAAGCAGCCTGGGCTCAGCCTGAGATTCTCCACATGGCAGAACATTAACAGGCATCTTTTGTCAACTAAACCACATGTGTCTCAAATAAAAATATTTTTTACCAAGTAAAAAGAGGAAAAAAAAATCAGTTAGTCCCAGAAATAACCTCCCTGATCTCAGATAATATTTCATCTCAGGATGACAGCAGAATCACAGATTTTGATTTTACAGAATCACAGCAGAGTCTGGACTGGAAGGGATCTTAAAGCAAGAAATTCCTCTTTGAACAGACATTCCTTAATAAATCTAAACTCTCTATTCTGCAGAGAGGTAAAGGACTGGTTTTATTGCACTCCACCTCATCTTTTTGAAGACTTTTGAGGCCAAATATGACCATTATAATAATCTAAACCTGCCACCTACATAACACAGACCATAAAGTTTCCTCCAGCACTTCCAGCCCTGAGCTTCCAACTCCTGCTTGAGCAAGAGCAGAGGCTGAAGGAAGATTTAAGGGTCTCCAGTGGTGAAAAAGAAACCACAGCTTAAGTTTTCCCTTTTTCTTGCCTTTTTTTTTTAAGAAAAAGCTTTTCATTGCTGCCTGGCTGAATTTAGTCCCAGTTCTAAATCACTGCTTTGTGATTAAACTGAATCCTCTGCAACAGGAGGTGCAGTTGTCACCTCCAGCTCTGGGTTTAAAAGCCAAGACTCCTGGATTTCAGTTCTACTGGCTGAGTCAAATGAGAGTGGCACAAAAAATTCCTGGGTTAAAGAAGTGGAAAAATCACAGAAAAACAAAGAGAAAGAAAATTTAGTTTACTCCTTGTAGTTTCCTTTACTCACAGGGTTAACAATGCTCTGCCAATAAACCTCCACACCTTAATGAATATTATTTAAAATCAGCTCTGAGCTTTAGAGATGCAGGTGCAAAAAGAGGCTGAGAAATGGAACAGGGCAAAGAGCTCAAACCTTGCCCAACGCAGGCAGAAAGAAGAATTACACAAATTCAAGACAAACTGGGAAGTCCAAACATTAAAATTATACAAAAGAAAGATCCTGACTTGCTTTTTCTCTCTTCCCTCTGTTATATCCACTCTTTTCAGCCCTTTATCTGCATTTAGTTTGGGAATGCTCTGCTGTCAGTGCCCGTCCATGTAAACGCTCCAAGATCCCAAAGGAGCCCTTCCCATGCAGTGATCCTATTTCCAGCAATTGCAGTTGGACTTTGCCTTCCCCCTCTAAAAACAGCAGCTCTGAGCTTTAGAGATGCTAGAGCAGGTGCAAAAAGAGGCTGAAAACTGGAACAGGGCAAAGAGCTCAAACCTTGCCCAACGCAGGCAGAAAGAAGAAGAGAAACTCAGGACAAACTGGGAAGTCCAAAGACTAAAATTACACAAAGGAAAGGTCCTGGCATTGTTCTGGTGGGGCTGGAGGAAGAAGAGAAGCTGAGGAAGGATCCAAGCCCAGCTGGGAGCTGCCTGGGCACCCCAGGGTGGCAGAGGGGATGGGTGGTCACTGCCTGCTGGAGCTCAGCCAGGGAGGTGGGTGTCCCCTGCCAGCCCTGCCTGGCCATATGGCAGTGGCACTTTCAGGTTATTACAGAGTTATCTCCTCAGCTATAAACTCCCTTCTATTGTGCTTTAATTAACTTGGGTTGTTGCCTTAGCCAGGCTACCCAATGACTCTGAGAAGACAAATTGCAATTATTATTGCTTATTTAACAACTAAGGGCATCTTTAAGGTTAAAGTGTTTTGCATAAAAGGGAAAAGGGAAAGTGAGCAGATCTCTAAGTAAAAGCTCCTTCAAGAAACAAAATCAGGACATCTGGAAGATTTAACACTGAAAGTTCCTTTCCTAAGAAAGCCTTTTCTATATTCTTTTTCTTCTTTCCTTACCAGATTTTAGTAATGTCTCATCACTACTATTTTTACTGCTTTCTTTTAATTGCCTCCAATCCACTGTCTCATGTTTTAAAATACTGAACAGCTCCAGCTGTACTCCTGTGCATGTCACAATGCCTAAATAATTATTTTCTATTAAATCTGTAATGCCAAACACATTTTGTTCACATCTCACAAGTGCATTTAATGACCAGTAACAGGAAAAAAAAACCCCAAAACAAGCTGAGCCATCTTATGAAGAGATAAAACAAATGAAACTCACCACAACATCCGACCTCATCTTGCCAAAAGTCTTGATTAAATGAGCATAGTGGTAATCCTCCATTTGCCTCAGGATGGCTGTCATGCAGGCCACAAAACTCCCCTGGCAAAAAGCAAAGGAAAGGAATCCATTATTTAGGATAATGCAACATAATACTGGCTAGCAAAACATAAAATTGCTAGAGAGAACCACAGAATGCAGTGGAGATAATTCTATCATTAAAATTCATTAATGCATATGCAAAATTCTGTCAAGGAAACAAAAAAAAAACCCATCTCAAAAAGTTTCCAGTTTCCAATTTCATGGGTTTATCACCGAAGCTTTTGCGACATATTCTTCATCTAAAAATTGCTCAGACATTAAAGTGTCTGCAAGGTAATAAACAGCACTCCTAAAAATATCACACAATATCAGCATTTGCATTTGGAAAGTCAATATTCTGCTCAAGGAAGAAATCTTTTCAAAATTATCATATTGAGCGTTGAGCTAAAGCAACCCCAAGTTTTCATTTCACTGTGTGGTATTTCCAGATACAGCGATGCTTAAAAAAAACACCACCAAAATCCAGTGAATTCCATCAAACCAGAAGAGCAGCACCATCCAGATCTCTCTAAAAACACAGAAAGAGTAAAAAATGACTAAAAGAAAGTTTAGTTTTTCCTTGTGGTGGGTGAAAGTGCTGTAGTAACAATCCAATCCTTTCCCAAGGCTCCTAGATGTAGTAAAATCCATAAATGGGAGCTTCTTGTGCAATCCCCCTCTCTGCCTATCTGCTGAAAGCCTGCTAATGATGTCCACATCTTTTCTGGTCTTAATGCCGGAGGAAAAACATTAAAAATTGGTAAAAACCCCATCAGAATGACTTAGAAAATAAGTGATTCTTTCTGTGGTTTGATAGAATTGCAAATCCCCCTTTCTGTGCTGTTTTCCAGGTTATTCCATGCCACAGCCCAGAAGAACACTCAGGAATTTTCTCTTCATAAAGGCACAGAGCCCTTATTGTTACCTTTAAGTTCAGCATTAATTTCAATTTAAATTCTTTATTTCCACATCAATCCAAGTAATTGAGACTAAACCTGAAATGACACCAGGTCACCTGCATGTGCTCTGAGCCCTCTTATTTACAGAATTTACAGGTTAACCTTGAATTCCACCTATCAGCACTCCTGGAATTTGCTTTTCTCCTGCAATGGAACTGAGATCTAAACCCCTACAGGACTGATTTTTTCCATGTGGGAATATTGGATTTTCCAGAGGATGCCAAGCTACTTGATGGGAGCTCTGTGGCACCTGCAAACTCCATGAATATGGAAGGGAAGTCCACCTGAGCTGCTGTTCTGGGACATCAAAAGAACTTTCTAACAAGAACAGAATCTGGGGCTCTACAAAGACAATGCTTCCTACTATGAAATGGAAATAAGACAGGACCATCTCAGAAACCCAAACATTAATTGTCAAATCAGTGCCTAACGAGCTCCTGGCACAGCAAACACTTGGTTTGATAGGAGCCAATAGGAGAGTTGGTTAAAAACCTGGAATGGCTGCTGGAGTTAAAAATAAATACAAGAAGCAAATAGAAATGGAACACAAACAGGAGGGGATTCTGTAGTGCTGTAAGTTTTAGTTAGAATGACAGAAACTTGTTCAAGTTTGTAGTTTCAGCTCAGGCTGAGCCCCCAAAGTGTTACTGAGCAGGTTGGGTGATGGTCTTTCAGCAGTTATCAACACTTCTTCCCGTTTCCCTGCATAAAAATAATGATTCATGCTCATCTTGGTGTTTATCTTGGTGAGAAAAACCCTTCCTTTGATACAGAATTGTTCCTTGAAGCCAGCATTGCATCACACACACACATCCCTGCTCCAACACTGATCCGCTGATCCCCACCTGCAAACCACTGTTCAAGGCCCTGCTGAAAGGAAAATCTATTTAATATTAGGAGGAAAGTACAACTACCAGTCATCATTTCCTTTGTGAGGTATCACTTGCAGCCAGCACACTCTTAATTACAATGCTAATAAAGGTTTGTAATTATTTAGAGGTAATATTTGTACTCTAGGTGTTTTTAATATGCTCTAACTAGTTAGCAATAGCTAACAACATGATTAATTTTAATCTTAAGTTGATTTTTAATCTTTAGTTGTATTTGGAGATCATGGTCATCATCTACAGACCAGCACTGGAAGCAATATATAGAAAAAAGGTACCTAATTCTCTAAAAAATCAATTTCAATTTGAGCCATAGGAATAATTGCAAAGCTGTGTTTACCCAGGCAGTCCTGCAAGGGGTTTCCATTGTGCTAGGCATTTCTCAGCTATTTATTCACTGAAATAGTGGCAGGCTTTACCCTGGAACTCTCTCCCTGTTGCAAAGCTCAGAAATGAGCTGGTCACACAGAGAGGAAGATCATTAAAGAATATCCACTAGAGAAGCATTTTGCAAGCAGATTGCTGCAATTCCTGCCTCTCCTGGATTGTTTCTTCCCAAACCAGGGCCACTGAGGGTCCCCCTGGGCCAGCAGGGTTGGGAAGTGCCTGGTGGGAAAGGACCTGGGGGTGCTGAGGGGTTGGAATGAGTCCAGATGTGCCCAGGTGTGCCCGAGGCCACTGGCACCTGAATTGGAGCAGGATTTGTGTGAGCACAGGCAGCAGGAACTGCCCCCTGTCCCTGATTCCTGAAGCTTTTCCCAGGAGCATCACACCAGGAAGGGCAGGAGAAAGACTCAAAACAAAGCAGACTCCTCCCCTAAGGCACAGAAATTTCTCTCTGTGTATAACAGTGTCCCCTGTGCTAGCACTGCTGAGGGACCTCCAACCCTGGGGACAGTTTGGATTCTGCAGGACAAGAGGGACATGGAGGGGCTGGAGGGTGTCCAGGGAAGGGAACAGAGCTGAGAAGGGACAGGAGAATCCCTGAGGAGCTGGGAAGGGGCTGCAGAATCCCTGAGGGAGCCGGGCAGGGGCTGCAGAATCCCTGAGGGAGCCGGGCAGGGGCTGGAGAATCCCTGAGGGAGCTGGGAAAGGCCTGGAGAATCCCTGAGGGAGCTGGGCAGGGCCTGCAGAATCCCTGAGGGAGCTGGGCAGGGGCTGCAGAATCCCTGAGGGAGCCGGGAAGGGGCTGCAGAATCCCTGAGGAGCTGGGCAGGGGCTGCAGAATCCCTGAGGGAGCTGGGCAGGGGCTGCAGAATCCCTGAGGAGCCGGGCAGGGGCTGCAGAATCCCTGAGGGAACTGGGCAGGGGCTGCAGAATCCCTGAGGAGCCGGGCAGGGGCTCAGCCTGGAGCAAAGGAGGCTCAGGGGCCCTTGTGGCTCTGCACAGCTCCTGCCAGGAGGGCACAGCCGGGGGGGTCGGGCTCTGCTCCAGGGCACAGGGACAGGAGCAGAGGGAACGGCCTCAGGCTGGGCCAGGGCAGCTCAGGGTGGGTATTTGGGAACAATTTCCTCATGGAAAGGTTTGTCCAGGCCTGGCACAGCTGCCCAGGGCAGTGCTGGAGTCCCCATCCCTGGAGAGATTTAAAATCCATGTGCAGGTGGCACCTGGGGCCATGGGGCAGTGCTGGCCTTGGCAGTGCTGGGTGAGGTTAGGTTAGGGTTCGGTGCAAGGTTGGACTCAATGATCTCAGAGAGGTTTTCCAGCCTTGATGATTCCATGATTTTCTTCTATGCTTGAAGTATTCTCAAAGCAAAGTCACAGGATCCAGGATATCTGCCCAAAGGGAAGCCACATCCAGCTCCCAAGCAGGATGAGTGAAAATTCTGCTCCATTAAAAGAAAACAAACCTAAACCCAACACCAAAGCATCTCTTTCTTTTTTTTTTTTTTAATTCATGATTATTTAGAAACACATTTTATATCTAAAAAAAATGAATATGCTATTCCAAACTGTGAAATTACTTCTGATTTCTCAAAAATTCAGTTCTGAGGGAAAACTTGAAGAGGCACAGGAATGCTCAAAAATTACTTCTTTTCCTAAATCGCCTTTAAAATAAAACATTCAGTGTTCAAATGGCTCTTGAACAGGAACAAGAAGGGAAATTTTAGTTTTAAATAATCCCCACAAGTAATATATTAACACTGAGAAATTCCAGGATGAGAAGAGAATTCCCTGCAGGAGAAACCACATATGCCAACACCTGTCTCCCTCAGGGATAAAAGATCCTGTTTTAAACAGGCTTGTCCATTTTCTCCCAGTGAAATATTTAAATTGAATATTAAGCTCTTTATGTATAGTGAGAAAATATAGAGAAATCAAACCTACACTCAGCTAAGTGATATCTTACTGAAATGTCCCTGTTACCATGGTCAGAAATAGATGAAAAAGTCTAAGTTTCATTTATTTTTTCCATTAAATTTTCCTTATGTGGCCTTAAAAGACTACACAGCTAAATAAATAAATGGATGAATGTATAATAAAAAAAAAAACTCAAACAAAATCCCTTGAATTAATTCACTACATTTTGGCTTTCAGAACATTTCCACAGAATTTGTTGGAAAGGATTTAAGTCCCTCACAAAGAGAAAACGAATGAAGTTTTCTCTCTGCTTATAACTTGTATTCTCTCTACATTAGCAACAAATAAAGAACTAAAAATCAATTTTTATCAATTCTAGAAGCCACTCATTAAATTGTCACCACTTACGGACTCACAAGATAAAAACCCAACTTGAAAATGTCCCAAATTTCATTTTTTTGCCCCAATGTGAAAATGTAAAATCCAATTTGTCTGCAGACAAGTTTGCTCACTTCAATAATAGTTTGTTATGTAATTTATAGTATAATGGTATTACAAAACCCAGCATGAATAAGGCAGAGGACCTTCCATCATTTCTTCTCTTCAAGAATATTTTATATGATAAAATAGATAAAGATATGGATGAAAGTTTCAGCTTCCAGGGCATCCTGAAAGGAGTTTGATTCCTGAAGCTTTTCCCAGGAGCATCACACCAGGAAGGGCAGGAGGAAGACCCAAAACAAAGCAGAATCCCCCCTAAGGCAAAGGAATTTCTCTCTATGTATAACAATTCATACATGTATTTCTCACACTATTAAAACCAACATTTCTTTTCTCATAATAGAAAACCCGCAGTAAATTCAGCAGCACCTTCAGAGACAAAATTATTTCCTGGCTACAGCAGCAGGATAAAAACAAGTGCAAAACATTCCCATTTATCACATTTTTTACTGAACACACAGAATATTCCATTTCCTCAGGCCAAACCCTGCCTCTTGAACAAGAGAATAGAACATGTGAGCCTTTTTCCTTGCAGGAACAGAAGTTCACACCTGCAACAGTGGCAGTGATAAATATCTGGGCAGTCTCCTGCTGCCACAAACATTCATTTGAAGCATCTTTTTGCCAATCAAGATGCAGTAAGGTATTTTCAGTGACAAACTTTGCTTCCAGAGCTCCTGGAAAAGATGTGAAACCTCCTTTACCTGATGTGACTTAAGGAGTTCAGAGCCTCCCCAAGCAGCAAAACCGATTTTAGGTCAAGCCAGGGAAGTCCATGCAGAATGCAGAGCTCTGACATGGGAGTTTAGAGGTGAAAATGAGTTTGTTTAGTCTTCAAACCTTGTTTTACCTCAAGAAGTGCTTTACAGATCCTGATTTGATCTTTGACAATTCCATCTCAATCAACAGAAAACTTGTTTTAAAAGGAAAACTTTTCCAGCACTGAGTCCCTGCAGGAGTGGATGCAGGGAAAGCCCTTTGGGAAGGAAAGCAAAGCAAAGGGGTTTTCACAGAGATCACAACCAGAACCCAGCCCTGACTGTGGCCCTGGCATCTGAAGGAGCTGACAAGAAAGATGGAGAGGGAATATTGACACAGGGAATGGCTCCCGCTGCCAGAGGGCAGGGATGGATGGGAGATTGGGAATTGGGAATTGTTCCCTGGCAGGGTGGGCAGAGGCTGGGATGGAATTCCCAGAGAAGCCTCTGGATCCCTGGAACTGTCCAAGGCCAGGCTGGACACTGGGGCTGGGAGCAGCTGGGACAGTGGGAAGTGGGATGGGATGGGATGGGATGCCATGGGATGCCATGGGATGCCATGGGATGCCATGGGATGGGATGCCATGGGATGCCATGGGATGGGATGCCATGGGATGCCATGCAATGGGCTTTGAGGTTTTTCCAAACCATTCCATGATTCTGTGATTCTAAGATCGCAGCAGCTCCACTGAAATTCACTTTGCACAAGGTTTATTTGTTAGGAAGTTGATGGCAACACAGTGGGAATAGACAAAAAAAAGTTCCCTGATTCAAAAGTGCTTTGCACCAACTTCTGTAAAAAGCAGGCAAAAAAAATTAATGAGATGTTTTAGCAACACCATTTATCATGTTTCTAAGGCTCTTTTGCAAAAAAAAAAAAGTCCATTTTAACAAAAAAATGTTTCTCTTTTAAAAGCTCCATGCAGTGTCAGTATTGAACAGTGCCCTTCAATGGAACCCACAGTGCTCAGGAGTTCTCAAGGTCAGTACATTTATTTCTGGTTTTCTAAATGCATTTGCCTTTCCTCATGTTTTTTTTTCCTCCCTCTGCTACACTAAACATTATTTCACTGAAAATCTACAGAACTGCCCTCAATAAATCTGTTTCAGGTATCTTGGTTTACACATCTATTAATGCCCATAATAAAATTATAAATGCAGTCATAAAATACAGAAAACAACTGAATTTATGGGAATGGCCAGTACTCAAACACTAAAAAATAAAAAGGAAAACCCATAAAAAATGTTTTAAAGTAATTTTGCAAAAATGCAGGACTGAATATGGGAATATAACCCTGGTGCCAGTGCCTCACCACCCTCACAGGGAAGAATTTCTCCCTAATATCCAATCTAAATCTCCCCTCCTTCATCTTAAAGCCATTCCCTGCTTTCCTGTCACTCCATGCCCCTGTAGATATTTCCTTCAAAAAATCATTGAGTAGGAACAATAAAACCAAACCTATTACAAAGAGAAACCCTATTTTATTTATCAAACACAATTAATGTTGGAAGCCATGTAAAAAACTTTGATACAGACCAGGAAAAAGAATTAAAGAAAAAGATAAACCTAAAAAGGATATTATAATTGGAGACAAGTGGCAGTAATTGGGTTAGCCCACAGATATTTGGGATGGTGTCTCTGCAGCACTGAGGTACCACTATGACAAACGATGGGAACAAGAGGAAGAGAAATGATCTTTTAAATGATAATCTTCACACCAGACAGGTGATGCTGCCAGATGAATACACTCCTAAAAGCAACAGCCATTTTGAAGACAAATGATCCCACTTTTGGTGCTTCTCATCCTCCTGTTTTAATGTAAATTATTTAGCAACTGCTTTATTGAGGGGCTCAGCGAGCATGAGAGATAAGAAATGTGTGCAATCCAAATTTAATTGATGAAACCACGCAGTTCACAGATCCCTGGATTAAAAAGCTCCTTGCAGGAGGAGGTCTCTTTGGGGAAGCTTTTGCATTTTGTAATTAATTCCTACCTTTGGTTCACTCAGCACATCAACCATCACACCATACCCCGGGGGCTGTTCCCTTCCCAGGTTTTGGGACAGAACACAGAGGATATGGGAAGGTTTATGGGATGCAGGCTCTGATGTGGTGCTGTTCTCAGCTCTCTGAAGGTGACCCAGTCCTTGCAGACAGGAATTACTGCCAGGCTCTCATCAGTGGGGAAAATAAAGGCAGGGCTCTCTCCACATTTACATGATATCAAAATGAAATCCCCAGCACAGGCAATGTTCTCATTTCCTCCTCCCCAAAGAGCAGGAAAAGTGATGAAATCCACAAAGACTGAGAAGAGGCTGGTCCTTTGTTCTGACTTCTCTCACTTCAGCTCAATTTTCTGTGATATTTTATATTACAGCAGCAAATTAATGCTATTTACACAAATGCATGTATCAATAATGGTAAATAAGAGAAATACAATTGCCAGACAGGTCACATTTCAAGTGAGAATTTCTGTTCCAATATTGACAGATAAGAGGAGCTGAACAGATTAATACCCAATAGCAGCCAACAGGGGATTTCACAGGAGTGAAATTGCTCTTCTCTGCCTACAGGAATGTCCTCACCTTACCTGGCTCTTCCCTTGGAATTTGCCTCCCAAATCACTCCTTCCACCCCAGCCATGGGCAGGGACACCTTCACTATCCCAGGGGGCTCCCAGCCCTGTCCAGCCTGGCCTTGGGCACTGCCAGGGATCCAGGGGCAGCCACAGCTGCTCTGGCAATTCCATCCCAGCCCCTCCCCACCCTCACAGCCAGGAATTCCCAATTCCCAATCTCCCATCCAGCCCTGCCCTCTGGCACTGGGAGCCATTCCCTGGGTCCTGTCCCTCCATCCTTGTCCCCAGTCCCTCTGCAGCTCTCCTGGAGCCCCTTCAGGCCCTGCCAGGGGCTCTGAGCTCTGCCTGGAGCCTCTCCAGGTTGAACAGTCCCAATTCTCCCAGCCTGGCTCCAGAGCAGAGCACAGGAGTTTTATCCTTGTCCCACATGCAGAAGTTGTCTCTGCACAATTTTACTTTACCTGTAACTTCTGCAGGTTGTTCAATTTTATAAAATGTGTACAAGGTTTGCAAGGAGCAGAGGAAAATTTCCACAGCATTCCCCTTTTCCAACAGAGATTCATAAGCTCAGGTTTCTATCTTTTCCAGGAGCTGTTTGCAGGTGTTTGGAGAAGCAGCCATATCTGCATTTTACACCCTCTCAAGGAACACAGACCTGTTTAATACTTTGTGTTTAATTAAAGGGGGCAGTAAAGGCCGCATCTGCAGAACCTGAACACAAGAATATGTGGGCTGAGTCTCCAAGAATGACCCAATTCTTCCCTAACATTATTAAATTTGAATTTTGTTTCTTATTAAACTCCCAGCAACTCAGAAGACTTTGGGGGATTCTCTCAGACAACTCAGTGCTAAACAATGTGCAGTCTCCAGAAGAGCTTCAAAGGTGCCTCATGAAAAGAACATGAAATCAATCTCTAAGCTGCAATCTAAGCAAAAGGAGATGAACTTTTCTATTGTGGAAAAGTGAATTAATTAAACCCCTCTTTTATTATGATTTGGGACGATGACCAAAACGTTCAGCAGAATAAGCTCCAACAGGATGCTGCTGATAAAAGGCTCTTTATCCTGATCCTGCCTGAACTCAGCAGAAATCCAACCCCTACAGGACAAAAGGAGACCATCAACAAGGTAAAGGACAAACTGCCTGAAGTAAATGAACAGAGTGGACCCAGGAATTTCCTGTCACACACTAGATTTTTGCTTTTATATTGATTTTAAATCAATATCATGTTTGGAAGATAAGAAAAAAGCTGAATATGTTAAACACATCTCATTCCCTTCTCCATTCCATGGAAAAGCCAAGATCACAGAATCCCAGACTGGTTTGGGTTGGCAGTGATGCCTTAGGTTCAGCTTTTCTATTTTCCCATTCTGTGCTGCTTTAGTGTGTGGGTCTGGGCTCACATCAGGGCATGCTGAGCTCTGTGCACAGAGCAGGGAGACAAAACAATTCCTGCTCCAGCTGGGCACCAAGGACAAATGATCCAAATCTCAGCCCAGGAGCACAAACCCCGTGGGCTGGAGAGAGAAAAACAAGCAGGGTGGGACTGCAGGGGCTAAAGCTGGAATGGGACAATGAACTGCAAGGTGCAAATGGAGCAGAACTGATCCCAGGGACAGAGCCCGTGCCCGGCCGTGCATTTTGGGGCCATTTTGGTTCATCTTGGGTGCAGCCCTGGCTGGGCTCTGGTGCTGCCCAAGGTGGATCCATGGAGGAGATGCTTTGAATAAATCCCTGCTTTATTCTGGAGCTCTGTCCAGCCTCTGCTCTGGGTCAGACTGAACAAGGCATCAAAGGGGACCTAAATGCTCACCCCATCCCAGCTCTTCCATGGGCAGGGACACTTTCCACTGTCCCAGCTCCCTCCAAACCCTGTCCCACCTGGCCTTGGACACTTCCAGGGATCTCCTCCTGAAGGAAAGAATGGAATATTTGCTCAGGAAGCTCTGCTGCTTCCAGATGAAGCTAATTCAGGTTTCGCTGTTCTTGCAAGTCAACCAAAACCCACCTAGAATATTTTAGGAGAATAACTTATTTATTTTCTCACTAAACCAAAGGTGCAAAACATGTTTTGACAATTTTCCTCATGACAGCCAGCACACTCCATGTATTCCAGCAACAACAAAACATTTTGAAGTGCTGGTTTTCCACCACCAAAATAAATTCTGACCTATAATTGAATTTTATTTTCCTCCCCAACTTTGTTCTGGCAGAAATCAGAAGGGAAAGAAGTAAATTCCTCCCAAATAAGGAGTCGTTTATCACATTCTAACAACAACACTCCCACATTAACAACAGGATTAGAGATGGATCTTCAGCTCTGGAATTGCTTTCTCCTACCTACAGCCCCAGCATGTGGGCAACAAAAGCAACTTAAGTTGAGAGATGTTTTTTAATTACACATCCACACTTAAATGAGAACTAATCTCTCCTTGGAAAAAGCAATTAAATCCAAACCAAGATTAAAATCTTTGGTTTAAAACATGCCAAAGTGAAAATCAGCTCCTGGGCTGCAGGGGCAGGACAGGGAATGTTCCTGGGAAGGGGCTGGTTTGCTCCAAGAGCTCAGCTCACCCTTCCTACACCATTCCAAGAAAATGCAGGGATATCCCATGATCACATCACATCCTTTTTTTCCATATTTTTCCTCCCATCTGGGCAGAACCAACAGGACCAAGCAGAATCTCTTTTCCAGGCTCTGATATTCAGCTTCATGCCCAGACTCACCCAGGATTTCCCATCCCAGTCCTGGAGATCCAGGAATCTGTCCCAAGGGGAAGTAAAATCAAACCAGCAAAGGCAAATCTGCTTTAAGATGGATTCAAAATGTAACATAAATATTAAGAAAAAATTTAAAAATCTAAAATCAGTGCACAGGCTACTGCAAAACCTCAATGGAATTATAGGGATTGGAACTAAATTTTCTTTAAGGCCCCGCCCAGTTAATATCATAGAATTCAAATATTTCTGTATTTCTGAATGTTACAGTACTACTTTGATATACTAAAAATACAAACAAATGGAAAAAGAAAAATACCAAAACCCCCAATTATTCTCAGGGCCCATCTTTCAATCTCAAAACATGAGATTTTTTTTCTTTCTTTTGTAATTTCCATGCACTTAAAACCATCCTAACTAAATTTTTTGGGAGCATAACATTTGAAACCCCAGCAGAAAATCAACCAACCCTGAGTTATGGTAGAGCCTACAACACTCATCCCACTCTTGACATTTGGCAAAAATGGGATTTTTAACTTCTCTTGATATGGCTGAAAAATACTCATCATCTGTTGAGGAGGTAAATTTAAGCATTATTTTTAAAATGCTTTTAAAAATACCTCAGAAAAGCTACTTAATGCAAGACAAAATGTTTTTCAGAGCCAAGGAAACAGCTCTGATTAGGTTGTCCCTATAAGTGACTGTGAGGTATATGGACAATTACTGCATAAAGAGAGCACAAACATTACCCAAAGTCATTAACTGCTAGCAGGAATTAATATGTTTACAATTCAAGCCAAGTGATAAATATGAATATATAAAAGGCTAATATTCATTGCATCCCTGTGAATTATTAAAACTCTTTTTTTCCTTAGTAAATGCAAAAATTAACATGTACAAGCATTCTGCTTTTTCCAGTTACTGGGTTTTTTTCTAGGCAGGAATCTTATCCTTGTAACTTTTGCTAACACCTGAAATTTAAGAAAAATACATTAAAAAATAAAAGGCCAAACAACAAAAAAGATACTTTAAAGTTCAAATCTGTTTAACTAAAATTTTATGAAAAAATTTTATGAAAACCCCACAACATGAACTGCCTGTTAAATGAGCTCCTATGGAATATCAAGGCCAGGTTAGATGAGCTTTGGAGCTACCTGGGATCATGGAAGGTGGCCCTGCCCATGGAAGGGATGGGACTTGATGCTCCTTAAGGTTCCTCCAACCCAAACCATGATGGGATTTCACAGTGAGAAGAGCAAGGGGTTTGTCCTTTCTTCCCCCCAAGATTTGGTGTCCCTTGTCCCAGCCACCACAGACACCTGTGACATGATGTGTCAGCTTCCATGATGCCCCCACCCGTCCTTCTGTCAGCACCTTCAGTCCCCAGGAGCTCTCCCACAAGACATCAAGTCCCTCATTGGCTAATGAATTGCTGCAGATCTTATCTGTCACCTGGTAATCGATGTGAAATAACAAAATTATGCTTCCAAACAAAGCCTGATAGCTCATCCTTCCAGCCCATCATACTGAGGACAAGCTGAGCTCAGGTAAAGCCCTGGTGATGTTTCCTACCAGGCTTCAATGAAAGCTTTGATTTCCATCAGCTCCCAGAGAACTAAAACAATTCCATAAATAAATGGAGTCTCCACAGCTTGAGAGGGACATTATCAATGACAGGAGAAACGAGGAGAGCCACCAAAGTGACAGCCTGGAGAAGAGAAGGCTCCAAGGAGAACTCTTTGTGGCCTTTAATATTTAAACAGGGCTTGGAAGAAAGATGGAGAAAGACTTTTATCTTCCCACTGGCAGAGGGCAGAGTTAAATGGGATTTTGGGATGGAATTGTTCCCTGTGAGGGTGGCAGGCCCTGGCACAGGGTGCCCAGAGCAGCTGTGGCTGCCCCTGGATCCCTGGCAGTGCCCAAGGCCAGGCTGGAGCACCCTGGGATAATGGAAGGGTCCCTGCCCATGGCAGAGGGTGGAAGGGGATGAGCCTTGATGTCCCTTCAACCTAAACCACTCTGTCCCCAAAAGGCACAGCCTGGATGGATTCACATTTTCCTGAGGTTTCCAAACCCACAGCAGGGGGGATGAAAGGAGTGCACAGCTGCTGCTCACAAGTTTCACTCAGGTAGAGCCAGGAGGCAGCAGCTGAAGCCAACAGGAGATGAATTTCAAACAAATAAGAGATGGGACTTTTAATCCTGGCATTTCTTTTTCCCTCCCAGGGAGCGATGGGAGTTGAGCCATGGGGACAGGCAGCAAAGGCAGTTCCACAAGGGAATGCACAAAGCCAGGAGAAGGAAAGCTTGGAGACAAGGAGCAGCCTCCACCTCCCATCCAACCAACATTCCCATCCAGGCTGGGGCACAAGGCTGCTGGCAAGGGAAGGATGTGGGTACACTCCATTTATTAGGGCACTACTTTGAATTCCTAAAAGTAAATTGAGGGAGTGCCACATTATTATCAAATTATAACTTTGTTTCTGGGTTTTCAGAGATTTCATCCTTTTCCTCCCCAGCAGCCCTTCCAGTTGTTGGGCCTTTCTGTAATACTGATGGACACCCCTTGGATATAAAGCAGCTGCTAATTATGCTACTCAACCACTGCTAAGTATTAATATTTAAAGTCCTGAACTTGTTTAAAAATTGAAGAAAATCAAAATGTGGTGCTGCTTTGAATGGTTTTTAATTCAGTGTCCCCAAGCCATAAAGGACAGAGCCATTTTTCCTGCACTGTGTTTTGAAGAGCCACAGACCAAGGATTAGAAGGACTTCATGTGGCCTCTGCTGTCAACTGTAAACTCATTTAATGTCATTATCAGGTTTCCCATATTTTTCAGAACACAACTTATTGAAATATCTTGGGCTTTTAGGATTTCCAGACTTTTCAAAATAACTTCTGTTCCTTTCTAAAGGTAAAACTCAATCACAGACATTTTAATATATAAAAGAATTAGGTCTTTGCACAGTCAATGAGGAATTTAGCATATTCTTGTTTGCACAAGGCAAGTTTCTAGGTCATTTTATTTAGGAAAAAAAAATAAGTAAGGGAGGAGAAGCTCTTAATTGTGAGCATATGGCTAAATTTTAGGTGCCCATGATGCTGCAAACTGCCTCTTTATATCCCTTTTTTATTCACTGCCATCATATTTCCCTGCCATGTATCAAAGTTATTAAGAGCAATTTTATTTTGGCACCTGCTTGGGGATTTTAGAAACTACACTAAAGAGTTCATTTCTGAACATTATGGCCAAAATACTTAATTTTGGTTTAGAGCACCAATAGAAATGGTGAGTTTAATTCTATTTGCACTGTTCATTATTCCCTCTTCCATAATTTTGTAGGATTTTCATTTTTCATTTGTTTAACACATTTAATTTCATTTAATTTGGTTTTTTTCGGTTAAGCATTTTTCTGTCATGCATTAGGAGCAGGCTGCTCCCTGGGCTTCTAACTTGAAGGCAACATGCAAAAGCACATAAAAGTCTGTATTTTTATGCTATGTTCAAACTTTAAATGGTTCAATATTTCAAATGAGAAAACCTTCCTGAGGCTTTGGGAGTTTACATTACTTTATAACATCGAATGTTCTCCACTTTGACAGAAAAGTTGCATTAAATCCTCCATCTAATGAAATCAATGTTGTATAAATAATATATTATCCACCAAAGAGCAAATAGGAATCAGATGCAAGTATCCCATTATTTGTTGGATTTGCCTTTTTTCTGCCCATAACTTGAGTTTGAAGATGGAATTTATGCTCATCCCACATTTCATTAGGTGCTTAAATCTGAAACCATTTGTCCAAAGGCAATCAAAAGTACGACCAGATTTGTTGCTTTTTATTTTTAAGCAGGGCAGGATTTTTTTCCCTTTGCCATAAAGCAGTCAGAGAGAAAACTCTGGAATTTTGGAAGGTCATAAAATAAATGAGATAAAGCAAAATATTAACGAAGTTGGCAGAACGTTCCTTTAAAAACATTCCCCTACATTTCCAGTTCCTCAAGACGTCTTAACAAGGATGTAATTTCCCATTTGCTCTCAGTGAGCAAATCAAACAGGGTGATTTATTATTCAGATGGGCACAAAGGAATTCTGAAATGCAAAAAGAAGGGCTCTAAAAGCACAAGTCATCAGTAATGACGACAGCCTGAACTGCCTTTCAAATATGAACAAAATGCAGCCATTTAGGGGCTCATACATCACGCTCTCCCAGACCCTCATTTATTTCCCAACTGTACAGGCTGCATGAAAATGGAACCAGAATTTGGCATCTACTGAGAACATCTTTATCAGGGAAGTGATTCCACACCATGGGAGAGCATCTCAGAATCCCCACCCTTGGAAGAACAACCAAGGCTTCCCAATCACCACTTCAGTTCTCCTCCCAAAAACATCCACGTGCTGAAAAGAAACTTTTCTGAACTATAAACACAGTGAAAATACGAGAAAACTCCCACTCCTATCCCCAGAAAATTCAGATTTTCTTAATAAACATCTCCAGCAATTTGGGCTCCTGATGAGACAGCATTCCACTGGAACCCAGAATCTCAGCTTTAGCTGGTGAGACCTGCTGTTATATTTTTCTTCCAATGATCTGTACAATGGGAAATTGAGAGAGAGAGAATTAAATCCTGCTCATGCTTATCCCAACGAAGCGCAGAAATAACCATCAGAGCTAATGAGGTTACTCAGCATTTTTCTTCTTCGAGCAGAAAACCCACAAAGAGCAGTTCCCTCAATCAGCTGTTTAATATTTCAGCTGTGCACAGGTATTATGGGTATTAGACACATATTCTTAAATCCACTTTATCTTCAAAACGTTCCTTTAAGTAAAGAGATGTGGAATTAGCACTTTATGTATAAAGAACTGACATCAGCATAGGCTCAAATGAATTTTCCAAGCTCATGGAAAAGACTTGTTATGGAGCAAGACACCTCAGCAAATCTCCCAAATTTCTGCCAACTATGACTCCAAGAGACCTTTTCCCTCTGCATCACAGCCAGGCAGAAAATATCCTCCCCCAAAGCAAGGAGCACCTCCCAGGATTGGACTGCAGGGAGACCTGTTTGAAATTCCAGCCAAGTTTGCCTTCACCTCAGCTGGAGCAGAGGAGCATATTTAACATCCCTCCATTTCTGTTCCAATGGCAGGCTGGAGGAAATAAATAAATTAATTACCAATTTAGCCCAGAAAGCCAGGCAGTTATCATCTAAAGGCATGGAAATAATCCCCTAATTAATGGGAATGAAGGTTCAGCAATGTGAAAATACTTGGTTCTAGCAAAGACTGAGTGACAGCATTGGTCCCAAGTGACCACAGAAAGAAAAGGCACAACTTTGTCCACAGCTCTGCTTCAAATCACGTGAACTTCACCCTTTTTTCATCTCCAACACAGGTGGGAAGTTCTGCCATAAATTAGCCTGGTCCTATGGAATTCATATCCCTGGGAACCCAGCTCAGGCATGTAGTGTTGAGATTTAAATTATGCTTCCTACTATAATTTACTTAACATAGATCTGAAAATCCCACTGGTGCTGGTTTATCATCCTCCTTCCCCACACTGGTGGCCACCAAACACCTGGCAGGTAACTTGAGCTTTGGCTGCCACATGCTTTCCCCTGAGCTGCATCCAAGCCTTCCTCCACAAGAACTTCACAGACTGTTCCAGAAAATTACATTTTAGTGTTCCACTGTCGGACCTGTGTGTTCTGGAGGAGCATAATCCTCCAAAGCAGCTGCTCAGCAAAAAAATCTCCCCAGGCACAGCAATTCCTGGGGCAGTCCTTGAGCCAAAACCTGAGTGTGGGGAGGACAGGCCAGGCTGACCCTCCCACAGTCACCCAGATGTGTCCTCAGAAACTGAATACAAGAAAAAAAGTCATGCAAAACCTGAAGTCTGTAACACCAGGCTGTGTGTGCTGAATAATTCTGAATACACACACAGGTGCCTCCCTGAATTTATGATGCAATTAGCAGTGAGGGAGAAGGGCCCCTCACTGCACTCCTCCATAGAGAATGCCACTAAAAATCCATCCCACTGCTCTCCAACCCCTGCTTTTCCCACTGCCCAAGGCAGGACTTCCACCTGCACGTGTCACTGCAGCCCCAAGCAGGGCTCACTCCTCCCTGAGTGGAGAAAAAGCCAATCTGGGAAGGTAGGACACTCCATGAGAGGAAAATACATTTATAACTGAAAACAACTACAATTAGTTGTCTTTTTTCTCTTTGCACCCTCTCAGGTTGAAGCCCAACCCGTCTCCCCTCTCAAGCATCTCTTCAACACTACATTTCATTATGCAACAGTCATGCTCAGCATTTTTAAAGGCTAAAATATTGACAAATGGGCTGATGAAGCATTTCCAATTTCCCAGTGTATTTACTTCTATGTGCTGTTACAGTAACATGAAGCATGATAATCACAAAACACTTCGTTTTTCACAAACCCTGATTTAAAAAATCTCTGTATACACCAACGGTGTCAGCAGTTACACATGAATCTGGTCCACATCAGAAAGTACTTTTTAATTCCCTAAAAACCTCCACAAGATGCTGTACAGTTCATAAGTGGGGCATATGCATAATGCTGTGCAAGACTAATCAGCCTTGAGACAACAGCTTCTAAATATCATTATGGAGAAGACAAGAATGATGTTTAACTGCTGCTTCTGTCAGACAGATTCTCCTTTCAAGTCACTCAGGATATCAAGTTATAGTATTTCCTTCCAGTAATCATGGGCTGGATAAACTCACATTTTCAGCTTGTGAAAAAGCAGCAGCATCTCTACCACTGATCTGTTGGCTCTGAGGAAGTAGCCTGTGTTATTTCAGACGTGCTCACCCTACCATGTAATTTTACCCACGTCTGTATCCAGGCTGCAGCCAAAAACTACATTTATTTTTATAGAGAGAAATCCACAGAGGACCTGGAATACAGCAAGTCAGCACTGCTGGAAAGAAAAACAGAAAGAAAAAAAAAATAACAGCGGGGTGGCTGCTGTTGCATCAATAAGCAGCTCGATATTGAAGTTCTTTGGAAAAAAAAATTAAAATCTGATAAAATACCATGAGAGATGCTGAGTGTGACCCAAGCCGTGTCACAGTTCCTAGCCCGGGGCAGAGCAGCGGGTGATGTGGAGGGCACACCCTGGCACCCTCGTTCAGGGATCAGGAGCAGGGATAAGGAGCAGAGGGAAGAGGGCAGCGGCAGCACCTGCACAGGTACAGACAGGCAGAGCAGCGGAGCTGCCCTCTGCTGACTGCCTGCTCTGCTCTGCTCTGCTCTGCTGAACGCGGCTCCGATCCGCTCCTGCACAGCCTCACCGCGACTGCACCGCCCGGGCTCTCGGTGACTGCCTGCCCACGGATGGAGTCACACCGGGTGCCAGCCGGACCCAGGCGGGTCCCCTGTCCCGGCCCAGCCCCAGCCCGGGCTCTTGGCACCGCGGAGCCCCGGCCGCTGCGGCAGCACCGAGCGGCAGCGCCGCGCTGCAAGGGCTGCCCCAGCTGAACAACTCCAAACACACCCGGGACTGGAGCCAGGGCTGCTGCTGCACCGTGCCCGTGCACGGCCGGACTCACCCAGCGCCCAGCTCGGCTCGCCCTGCCTGCTGTGCTGTGGGGTCGTGCTGCAACACTTTGGGCTGCTCCAGCCCCTCTCATCTGCCGGTTCAAATCAGGGGTCGCTTCAGTAACCCCCAAAATCAATAATCCTCAAGGTGAAGGCAGTGCTGTGACAGAGAACTCCGTGGCCCACACCTGCTGGCACCTGGGCTAGGGGACTTTCCTGCTGGAAAGTATTTATTGAACAGCAAAACTCCTGGGAACCTCCGAATGAAGCACAGACCCAACGCTTCCCAACTCGGACCAATTCTCGTGCCTCTCATGCATTTTCTGTCTAGCACTCAGGTAAAATACACACGACCTATTTAACTTCTAAGGTTTTGCTTTTTTAAAGTGAAAAACATCATTGCTAAACCCTCTGTAAAGTGAGAGAAAAGGAGGAAAGATGTGATTCAAGTTTTACGCAGATGATCACGTTTATAAATCTCCTCTGCCAAACTGCTTCACTCCGAACTCGCGTCCATTTTATACAAGGCTTAAAAGCAAATGGGAGCAGCTACTCCTTTAGCACCTTAAACACTTTCCCTCCCAATAAAAGGCAGCCGTGTAGCTTTAACCCAGCGCTTCGCTGAAATTCCCAATGGATCAGCATCACCCACTCTGCGGCTGCTCCATCGCTCCCGTAGCGCGACTGGAAACCTGGGCTGCTCGGGGACGGTGTGCACGGCTCTGTTATTACTGAACCCCCGCGCAGGGGAACCAGAGCAATAAAGAAAGAATAAAGCAAGCTTCTCAGCCAGCCTGCGAGCGGCAGCTCCGCGCCTCTCCCCTCCTTGTGCGCGGCGGCCGAGCATCGCCGCTCCATCGCTCCATCCCACCTCCCCCGCCCGCCCCCGCCGCCAGCCCGGCCCCCGGCTCCTCCTCCCCGCTCCCGCCCGGCTGGGGGACGCCCGCCGGTCCCGCTCAACAAGTTCCCCTCGGCGGGGACCCGGCCGAGGGGACCCCCCGACAGCGAGCCCCCGCCGCAGCCCATGAGGGCAGCGGGGGAGCGCGGCGGCGGCGGCTGCGGCTCCTCCGGCGGCTCGGCGGCTCCGCGGCAGATGCGCCCCGGCGCCCAGGCTCTGACGCCCAGCTCGCCCCGGCGGCTGGAGGGAGATGCTCGCCCAGACCGCCGCTTCTGCGTGAGGAAGCACAAGGTAAGGCGCTCGCCCCGAGCCCCCGAAATCGCCCGTCCGCCGGTTCTGCCGGCGGAAAACTTCGTAGGGATGAGGAGAAAAGCTGGCGCTGAGCGCCAGCGTTATGCAATAGCGTATCTGCCTGCCTGCGAACAGCTCCTGCATCCAATAACTTTCGTGACAGATAAGGAGAGAATATCCCGATACGCGACTTTCTTCTAGAAAAATACCAGCGTTTCTTTGCCTGCTCCCCTTGCAGCGGTGCCTGGGAGGGGAGAGGGGTAGCTGGAGGATTTTTGGAGGATGCACGAAGTGCTTTGGCTCTTCACATGGCTGATGGCGAGGAACTACCGCTGCTTATTAACTTCAGCCGTCCTAATGAAGTGTCCGTACAGCGGCGATGGAGGAACACGGGCTGTGTTCATCGCTGAACTTGCGCTACGGCACTTCATTAAAAGCCAAACCAACCCAAAAATCCTCCTCGGGGACTGAAGCTGCTGCTATTCAGTGAAGTGTGCAGGGCTCTCCCGATTTAACACACCCGAGTCCCCATCACCATCACCGACCACACAGAAATCGGGGATGCCGTGGTAACGCTGCAGGAAAACGGGACAAAAGGTAGCAGGGAAGCATCCCCAAAGTCACAGTCCTTGCATCGTGCAAGGCATCCCGAGCTCTGCAATCGCATCGTGCCTCCCTCGCCGGTAAAAGCCCTGTGGCCGTGACCTGGGCGCCTGCTAATGCCATGTTTACGGGGAGTTACGGCAGCGAGGGATGCAGGACTGCAGTTCCATGGGATCTGCCCGGGGAGGCGGGGGGGCCGCCGGCCCCGGCAAAACAGGGACAGCTTGCACTGCTGGGAGCGGGGAATTTATTCCCTGCTTATGTCACCGTCTCCCGAGGGCTCCGTCCCAAGGGAGCTGTGCCCCCCTCGCAGCCGCGAGTCGGAATAGGGAATGGAGCGCTTGGCTTTGACCTTGTGTGTCTAAGCCGCTTAAAATCCTGCACGGAGGAGAATTTAACTCATTAGGCTCTAAGACCGGGAAGTCTGGGAAGACCTGTTTTTCCCAGCCTTGGAGAATCATTTCTTTTTTTTCCCCCAGCTGAATGCTGGCAAGTGCTAAGGAAAGGCAAACCAGTAACAGGTCATGTCTGATATAAACTGGGCATTTATTCCCTCCTCTTAAGTGCTGGATCGTGCTCGGATTTACCGGGCTGCCAGGAATGCTGCAAGTATCAAGGTGAAAATCTGGCTTCTGGATGGAAAAACTCCTAGCTAAAAATAATTAAATAAATAAATAAAAATAATCACATGATATGCAACTATGTCCTAGCCATGGACTGCGATTAAATTAATGTCAAATTCCAAGGCAACAGACCAATAGTAAAAATGGGAAATCAGGGAGAGGAATGGATCTCCTCACTCTTGGTGTGATGCCTCTTGGTGTTCCACCAGCCTGCTCATGCCTGCCTGTCTGGACTACAACGATCTGTTCCCTCTGAGTACAAATAACAGTTCTAAGTTAAAAGCTGGGTCCTTTTCCTGGCATTAAAAATTCATATTTAGATGAGAGTATCTCAGGGCTCAGGTATTACTAATTTATCACCTGGAGGGTGATATTCTGCTATACGGTGGTGGCATAGGTCCCTGATTCCAGGAGAAATCCATACTGTAGATTGCTAATCCAGAGACTAAATCCAGAGACTGTTCTAATTCCAACAGTTCAAAAATTAAATTCCTGCCCCAGAGTTTAAGGTGCTGTTGCATTGAAAGCATCCTCCCTTCACATGATGGGGAAAGCTGATACTAAATCAGCTTTTTTTAGGGCTTTTTTGTAAGGATGTCACAATGCCCTTGATGAAAAATGTTTGTTCTTTAAGACTCCGTCATTATTAACGATGTGTGTTTTAACAAGATGCTCGAGATAATTCTAATCCTGGATGGAATCAGAGCTTTTCCCTGGGACTGACACATAAAAAACCAGCTGGGCAGGAGCACCACCAGAGAAAGTGTTCAGTTCCTTATCAAGAGGGCCAGCACTTAGCATTTAATGCACCCTTGTATTAACTGAGCTCACAAACGAGGAGCTCGTAAGATACTCACGGCCTGTTCCCCCAGTTAACCACTGCACTGACAGAGCATTTCTGCATGAGGGGCACACACTGCATGTTCCATATTCTAACCTAGCTATAATTAACTCAGCAAGAAGAGTGGTAAGTTCAGTGCAGAGGAGCGCAGGGAAGGAGAACGTGGTGAAGCAGCCCAGGGCTGCCCAAGTGCCGAGTCACGGAGCGTGCGTCACCTCCCAGAGCAGCACCAGACACCACTGGACACTGCCTGGGAGCCCAAAATCCCAAACCCAGCCAGGGATTGTGCAGAAGGCAAGGAAATACCAACACTAATGTTTGCTTCTGCAGGATTTAAAAGCCAACTTAGCCATGCCATTCCTTTGCTGTGACTAATGGGGAAACCAGTCAGGGAAACCTATGAGCTTGCCAAAATCCCTGCTAAAATCTAAGGATACCTCCACAGAGCTCTTGAGCTGTGATGTCTCAAGGCCATTCCTTATCCAAGCACAGGACAGGGAGAACTGGGGATGTATAGTCCCATAATTCATGCCCACTTGAAGAAATGACAGCAAATCTAGGAATATCTGAGCCCATAAAAAATTCACGTGATTATCTGAACTAGCTATTAATAAAAAGCTCTTATATTCTACTTTATGACAAGCACAGTTTAAAGAACTGCTGAAAATTTGTCTGAGATATTAAAAAACATGTAAGCAACAAATCTATTTTATAGCCAAGTACTCCCTTGTATTTTTACTTATCAATTTGCAAATTAAATAGGCTTTCTGAAAATGAAATCATGAGCATATTTTAAGAAAAAAAAAGAATGTCAGAGTGGTAAATGCAGTGGGAGCTCCACATTCAGTCTTCTGAAAACTGGTGCTTGCTTAGAAAATCCTGAATAACCTCTGAACACACACAGGTATGACTCCCTGGGTATTGACACTTGATTTTAAATTGTTATTGACCACACAGAAATGTGCTCAGAGCCTTCTCTTATTGCAGTGGCACATGCCCATCTGAAGGCTGTTTACTCTAATTTTACTAGGTTCAGGCAGAAAAGTGATCCCTTAATACTCCTGAAACAGTTCACCCTGTTCATGCTTTTGCTCCGTGTCAGGGTGATCAGTGCCTGAAAACTGCTTCCCATTAAGACATCCCAGCACAAGTCTCCCAGACAAAGAGAACTGCATGTAAAAATTACAATTCAGGGATCAAACAGCAACATTTGGTGTCCTCTTTGCATTTTTCTCCCCCTTTAGTGGCACAAGACACCAAGCCTGATGTTACTCCAGTTTTTTCCAGCTGAATCCACTGGATTTGATACATAGCAGCATAGAGGAGTCAGGGCAATTTTCAAAGTCTGAATTAAACAGAGATGGATTAAAAAGAGTGAAGACCCTCAAGTCTATGTTTACGTGCAGATCCAAACTTCTAAATCATAACAACAGATTTCTGTCCTGACAGGGAAATGCTGAGCTCTACCGTGTCCCTCTCCCCAGAGCTGCTGATTTCTGGTCTCAGACTCAGCCCATATCAAAAACAGTTGTTAAACATCTCAGAAACCCCAGCTTTAACTCATGTTTGTGACATCCATGGGAAGGAGAAGCAGGTTGCTGCTGTTATTTTTGCCTGCCCATGATTGCTGGAGCAAGCCTATAAATAAAGCCCACGTAGTTACTGAATTAAACCAGTTTAAAAACAAAAGCAGAGGAAGCTCCTTCCATCTGGTCTGAGCGAGCAGGAATTGTCACAAGCTCACCAAAAAAAAAAAAAAAGTTACTTGTTTTGTGCTCTTGCCTACCTTTCCTGCTTGTTTTACAGCTGCCCTTCTCTCCTCTTCCATTTTTTTTCGCCCAATTCTCGTGTCAAGGCTGTGATTGCATTGCTTGGAACAATTTTGGTGAGGCCAAAGCTTATAAAGCCCAACCATGGTGTAAATGACTTTTTAAAAGCTGGAACAGGAGCTCTCTGATGCCCAAGAGAAACCCATTTAAGCAGGTGTGTGACTTCAGGACTGTATTTTAAAAGTTCATAACACAAGTAGTTTTGGTTTGGTTGGTTACTTCCTGGGAGAAGGAAGAAGAGGGAATTCAGTAAAATCCTTAATCTATAAATAAGCACAAAATCTACAACAAGCCCAAAGTCTCCTTCCAACCATTAGTAATTGGTTGTTCATATCCATTTTGTTATTATAGTCATTATTCTCTCCTGCAAATAGAGAGGAGAAATGAATGAGGAGATATCCAGTACACAAATTTAACTTGTGGATCAGTTGCATACATTGCTGTGTATCAAGGCCATCGGCAAATAAAACACAGCCATATCTCTACAGAGCTGACAAAGAGACAGATAAAACATCCCACTGCTGGAGAGAGAGTAATTCAGCAGAAATTATGCTTGAACTGCCTGCTCACAGTGATAACACTGATCCCTTCTGGAGACTGAGCCTAAACTGCTGAATTCCAGAGGAATCTGCGTGGTTTTGTGGAGCAGGTTGGTGAGAAGAACGAGGTACATTCCTGCATTCACAATTTGTAACTCCAAGCCACAAGAAAAGTGATTCGAATTATCTGTCTGGTGGCCAGTTGTGGTGCCTTCCCCAGCCAAAAAATATCCTTGAGAGGGTCTTAAATTATTACTTTAATAAACTTCCTAATCATCCCTATCACGAACAGCCCATCCTAAAATCCAGAATCACAGAGTGGTTTGGGTTGGAAGGGCATTAAGGATCATCTCATTCCAACCCCCTGCCATGGGCAAGGACACCAGGTTTATTTAAAAATCCTCTTCCACATTATCCCAGTTCCACAACACCTGGGAGCAGCGTACTCAGCAACTCCACACTGTATTTGCTTCCCTCTTCATTTCCCACGTAGTTCTTCCCACCAAAACTGTGTGGCACCAAAACTGTGCTCCCTGGAATGAGCAATTTCCATCAGCCCTCTCCCAGAGTCCTCCTGTTCGATGAGAACCTGGGACTGGGGGAGTTTAAGACAACTTCCCCTCACACAAGACGTTGGCTCTTCCTTCCCAGGATTTCAAAAGCATCTTAGATCCAGCTCTGAGGAAGCTTTGCAGCTTTAGGGACTGTAATTCTCCTCAGCAACTGAAGCTTTTTGTTCTACTAGAACTCTTTTTGGGTAACTAATGGGAATTTTTGTGCAGTGCTCTAGCAGGAGTCAGACTGATCTGTGCAATTTCCCCAACACCAGCACACTCAGATCCACCTGTACATGGATATTTCAGAATTCCAGCAGAACCAGAACCTGCCTGAAACCAGAAACTTCAGGAATGTGCTCCTCAAGGTGACAAATGACACAGCTCTTACTTGGTGGTGACTGCTGCCAGCAGTGGAGTGCAGAAACCTATCTAGACAGATTCTATTCCCCAATTAACATCCTGCTAATGATGTCAGGTTTTAGACCTAAATTACCCAGCTGAGCTGTTCAACAACACTTCACACCCTCCCAAGCTTGTCTGCCTGGAACCCTGATCCAAGCAGAAGAGCTGACAAGGCTCTGATGCCTTAAAAACTGACCCCAGGACTGTCACTGTCACCTCCATCTGTAGGAGCACCTGCATTCCCAAGGGAATGCTCTGACCTCAGAGCAAAATGAAGGATGCAGGATGGAAGCCTGGAGCTGGGACCTGCTTAGCTGCTTTATCCTCTTCGCCCAACGCTTGAAAATCTCTGATGAACAAAACCAGCTGCAGTTCCTGGAGGTGCTCACAGTCTGATCATCCCTGGCAGTGCCCAAGGCCAGGCTGGACAGGGCTTGGAGCAGCCTGGGACAGTGGAAGGTGTCCCTGCCATGGCAGGGGTGGAATGGGATGGTCTTTAAGGTCTTTTCCAACCCAAACCATTCCATGATTCTGTGTTCTCAGCATGCAGCTCCCTCTGTGCAGAGGTCTGACAGTTTTACAACCCTGTTGGTCAAAGCTAAAGAGCAGCACTGCTTTTTCCCTGTCATTTGCCTGCTTTTTTTTTTCCCCTTAAACACCCACAAAACCTATTGATGTCAACTAAGAACAATTAAACTTAGTATTCAACAGTAATGCCAATAAGGAACTGCCTTAAACCCTTGTTTTTAACAACCTGTCCTTTCAATTATTTACCAGAAAGTCCCATAAAAATGAAAAACCTTCCAGTGCAAGTCCTGTGGCTTCTGCACTCCTGCAAGCCAGAAGATTGTGAGCAGAACTATTAGGGATTCTCCTAGCAACCCCTCCTCAGCAGCATCCTGCTCTTCTTCCTCCCCCTGGAGCAGGGACAAAGCCTTGCCCAGATTTTCATGAAAAAACAAAATAATGCTAAAGAAACCTTCCCTGCTCTCGTCCTGAGAGCCAGAGCTGCAGAGCACAGGGAGAGAAATCAGCATCACTCTCTTCACAGTGGCATTATTTTTTTCCAATCCACTAAATCCCAGCAAATGTTTGAGATCAGAACACTCTGAATTCACATGGACTATCTTGTTACACCGTGTTTGTTCCACTGGGAAGTTAATAGTTATTAACTCACCCCATAAGTCCACACTGCTTTTAGTGCAAGTGCAAATCTCCTGTTAATGGTGCTATTCCTTGCAAAATTCTGTTATGGGGAAAAGAACCCTTATTTTCCAGAATTTTATCACACTGAATGGATTCCTTTTAATTTTATGCACGGAACAATATAGGAAGCAACAAAATCTAAGTATTATTAAAATTTGTGTTCCAAAAGCATAGTAGAGATGTCAGAATTAAAGAAAATTGCCTCTACCAGCTTCATTCAGGCAAACTGGCTTGGTTTGTAAGGAAAATTTTAAGTAGTTTATCCTCCAATAGATTCCTGTTTTATCTAAAAGTCTCCAGGCTTATTAAATCGTACATTTTATTTGTTGCCACTTAGTTCTGAAGCAGAAGCTCACAAGAGCATTTAAAGCATTTATTGGGTATCTCAGCCATAAGAGATGACTTTATACATCATTCTCACAGAGCCTGCCAATGGATGGGAGGGGGAAAAGACAAATCCAATGCCACAGGATCCGGATACTTCCAAAGGAAGACTTCCAAGGCACTTGGAAATGCAGCAGTAAGGATGACTTGGGTATTGAGCAATAAATAAGGAAGTTCAAGAGAGACAAAAATCAAATTCAGCGCCGCAGGGTTTCAAAACAGAGTTAAAAAAAAATCCTGGTTTGACATTTAGCAGCACTGCTAAGTCTGTTATTCTACATGAACGATTCTGTGATGGAATAAAGACAGGCTGGGCTACCCCAGCAGTTTTGCTAACAATCCTCTCATCAGTATTTTTTATCCCCTAAAAACTGGGAATGCCTACAATCCTCAGATTTATCTGCAAGTCAGAATTTCTCCTCAGTCCTTTTGTATTAAAACCCTCCAAAATTTCCCAACACAGGCAAAGTTTCTGCAAATAACTTCTGTAATTAAAAACTGCCTAAGATAATTCATATTTCCTAATGTTTTTATCATGACAGTCTTCATTACTGGACATTACTTTTAGAATGATACTAAATAATTTTCAAGTTTCTAACATAACACTGTCAGATAATTAACAATTAGATTCCTTTGAAAAGAATAAAAATACTCATTTAATGAAGTCAAAAATCTATGAGATATTTAGAATTAACATTAGGTTTCTATATTGGGTTTGTTTCTACAGAGTAAATCTGAGTTTCTTTTTGCTCTTTATTTTTAACAGTATAATTGGATAAACATTCCATGGATACACTTATGACTTATAGACATCAAACAGTTTTTGAAAAGTAAGTGGTTTAAGGTGGTATTTAGGCATATATAATTTTATCTGAGGCAGTGGGGATTTCTCAGGAGAATGTCCAGCCTGGAAGTATCCAGAAGCCTAAAGATGCTGCAGATCCCTTCCCACTTTCCGTGCAAAAAGCCAATTATTTGCAATTCCCTGCATTATTTTAAGCCAATCCATCCATCCACAAAATCCTGTGTGCTCTTAATAAGTGCCCAGATGTTTCCAGCTGCATCTCCAAAGCCTTCCCTTGCTCTGGAAACCCAAGGACTGAAATCTGTGCCTTTCATCTGCATTTGGAACCTGCAAAGTTTAAGCCCACTCTGCGTATTAACACATCCTGAATCTGCTTCTGTGTCATAAAACTGACAGAGATAAAATGGAAATTGCAAGGTGAGTTCCAAATCTCCTCTCCCCTCATTAACCAATCAGTCTGGTAAATTCCACACTGTAATTCTCCTCCCAGAGCAGTGACTCTGCAGAGTTTGGGATGCAGAGTGAAGGTCCTGCAAAGATTTGTGCCACCTAACTGGTGGTTTCCATAATTACCCGAAGATTTTATACCCACTCAAAGCTTCTCTGTGCATCACTTTTTAGTTGTTATTATTATTATTATTATTATTATTATTATTATTATTATTATTATTATTATTATTATTATTATTATTATTATTATTATTATTATGTTATTATTATTTAGTTATTATAATTATTATTATTTAATAGTTTATTTCCATATTCAGACACAGAGGGATGCTGCATAAGGGAAATCAGCCACAAGTTTATAAAAAAATCAAGGCTAAAAACTGAAAAACTAAGCATGTGATTACTTAAATATTTAGATTAGCAAACCAGCTCTTTGTTTAAAGTAAGTACAGATAAAAAGTTGAACTCTATTATCTGCATGTAATTGGCATCTGCAACTAAAATTCAAATTCAAAGGCTTTATTACCCCCCTGACAGCACGAGCCATAAACTGAGGAACTCCAGCTCAGTAGTTTCTTCAAGTACCCAAAAACCCTGCAGAGACAACACTGTGGCAGTGCCTGAATAAGGCAACACAGGAGGCAACACTTTGTCCAAACCAAAAACGAAACCAAACAGGAAATATTTAATCACCTCTTCCCTGTGAAGTGTTTAACTCACAACTGACTCTTTCCTCAACTGTTCTTTTATCAGCTGAGCACAGAGAGTTCCCCTCAGAGACACCAGGATCCGAGCAAGGCTTAAAAAAAATCTGCTTCTTTTGGTTGTTGTCATTCCTAATCACAGATATCTCTAAAATTATTACTCCCAGCTACTAGTGGGAATAAAAAAACTCTGGATCAGCTAAATCAATCAGGCCTGTGCAGTTGGGAAAGGGAGAGAAGCAATTTGGTGAAGAATCAATTTATTGGCTATTAAAGACATTTTCAAAATTAACTGCAGAATGAAGCTCCCCATTTATCTGCTCTGGAGGATATCTCCAGACTCTTGGTTTCAGCTGGGCTGTGGACTCCATGAATTCCATGGGAAATCATCCCAAACAAACCCAGCCCCCACAAATGATGGGATTCAAGTGGGAGGTAAAATAATCTGAAAATTGAGACAGATCACAGACACTAAAGAAATATCAAGCCAATACTTGAAAATAAATTGCATGTTAATGGATCCTGCTGTCAAATAACCAAGTGCCCAAAAACTCACTTTGACATCTCCAAGGAATGCTAAGAGATGGTGACTTTCAGAGCTAACAGCCAATTTTTGTAGCCTTTTTGGGTAAAAACATGGCTTTTTCAGACACAATTACTGAATATTTCAGATCTTTGTGAATGCAGGATTTCATTTTTGCCACTATTTCTTGGGAGCTCAGAAACTCCCACTGGCAGATTTGGAACTAATGGCTGTAATGGCTGTTATGCTCTTGTATTTAGATTTTTTTTTTTGTCAACTCATTCATTTACCAGACTGTTGTGGAAAATTTGCTCCCAGTAGTTCTGAAGTGCAGAGGTTTGGCGTTTGACAGCAGTTTTACAATAGATTTTTATGTGGTCCAGCTGCAAGCTAAAGGACTGGGTTTGTATCTTAGCCAGCACTTTTTCCATTAAAACTTCCCAAATTCCAGCCCTAGGTAGACAAAAAGATGGATGGCCCTACCTGCTCTGTTTGCAAATGGCCCTCAGATAAAGGCACTCACAAACACAATTACAATTAAAACACAGCCCAGAAGCAGCCAGGACAGGACACTGATGCTCCCCTACGACCAACTCAACTGGAACAGAAAATTCCTGACATTCAAATGTAGCTGATTTATTCCCCTCAAAATCTGCCCCTCATGTGTTAAGGGCACGGGGATAACTGATCTCACCCCCTACTCTGCTTTTATCTTTAGACTCCCCCTTAGAATTTCCATTTTATTCTCTCTTTTCCTCCAAAACGGGGACTTGGTCACCTTGGTATCAGATCACTGGCTTCTATGTATAAAATGACCAGTTGAAAACTGGGATCTGGCAATCTCAGATTCCATTATTTGAGTGGTTTTGTCCTGAATTTTCTCTTCTTTTTGCTTCTTCTACAGACTTTGCACTACATCAGAGTCACAGAAAAACTTCTTCCCCTTCTCCAACGACTGCTGCTCCCTCACCACTCCCTGAGCATCACAAGTCAGACAGAAAAAGGCAAACTAGGGGGATTCTGGAATATTTCAGTTCCCTCTTCACAAATTACCAGGGCCAGGGAATTTAAACATGAAAAAAACGTTAAGTAATGACGTGTTTTCATGGGATTTTTGACCCAGAAGTCCAACCTTGGACTCTGTGCCATGCACATCTGTGTGTGTCTTTAGGGAAGTGTTACTTTTACTTTTAAGCCTCATAAACATTCAGTTTTCCACTGAAAATTATTTCCCCATTAAGCTTTCTTACTTTAAATATAGACTAGTCAAGGATTCATTCCCTTGTGCCCCTGAGTTGGCTTTCTAAAACAGATGCTATTATGGCACTTAACTCTTCAAGAGTTTCACGTATTTTATTAAATAGACAAAGGAATTTTAATTAAAAACATATTTCAAGTACACCTGAAAGTCCCTTTACTTGTTTTACATTATACTCCCAAGTCCCTCTGAGGGTTTCAGCAGGAGATATATGCAGAATGTTTGGATTAAGTGGGAATTTGGTAATTCAGCAAGTCTCAGGGAGAAATTTGCACAACAGGAAAGTAAAAATTACAACTTCAAATGAGGTGTAAAAATGAAATCTTAATTATGCAGCTACTCCAGATCTCCTATGATCTGTACAACCACTGGGGTTTGGGGTTTTTTTGGGTAAATGCTGTATTAAGCAGTTGGCATCTTCTACTCCTTGAGGAGGAGCTTATATTTCAATGGCAGATTAAGTAATTTCTGTGATTCATCACAGGTTTGGAGGTTTTTAGTGCTTTAGGATTTTTTGGGACAAGCAGCTGTATCATAAAGGCACATTACTGCTTCTAGGAACGGATGAGTTGTTTTGCATTTGAAGCAAAACCTTAATTGATGCACTGCTGACTTCCTCCAAAACTTCACTAATTCATAAATTTTACACACCCAGCACTACCAACAAGTTGCTAATAATAATTAATCTGTATTTAGTTTTATAAAAATCCAGATAATGACACCTCTAACGACCAACTAACTCCTTGCAAAGAACGCTGAATACATTACACAGCAGAAATGTGTTTGGTAAGCAAGCACACGAAAAATATTGCCAGTTGGACATTTATTGCTTCTAAATATTTGCATTAAAATAGAATTAAGGGTGGGCAGAGGTCTCAACTTTTCTTCACTTGGACAAAGACACTTGGTTTTCAATTTCCCTGTAGTTTTTACTAACTATCAGAGAAATTCAGAGGACTGGCTCCCTGGGAGCACATATTCCTGAAGGAAATTGCTTCCTGGGAAGCCCTGTCATGACAGCCACTGTCCTATCCTGGGAAAATAGTTGTGAAAAAACTTCTGGCACCAGGAAACCTCCTTTCTGAGGAGCAGGTATTCACAGCAGATCGAGAGAAAACATTATTAAGATACAAATCTCTAGAAAATCACCAAGGGCTGTGACTCGACGGAATCGAGCGCATCGGTCGCGAGTCACATCCATTTCAGTGGGATCACAGGAACGTGGCTTAAATATTGCAGAAACCTCAGGGGAAAAAGTAACATTTTTGTTGTAACATGAAGCTTTTTGCACTGTTTTTGGCTGCAGGCATCATGGTGAGTAAGGAGCCCAGCAAATGCTTACTCACTGCCTCGGACAGCGACGTCGAGCCCGCGGCTTCCCTGGCGCTGGAGATGAAATACGCGCTGGATCCCAACCGGCAGATCAAGAAACGGAACAAAGCCCTCCAGGTGAGGTTTAAGGATATCTGCGAGGCCCAGAACGAGCAGAGGGACAAGCAGCTCTCCACCTCCTCCACGCAGGACCCCGACAAGAGGGAGGCCAAGGCCATCTCCTACAAGACGGCCTATCGCAAGTACATGACGGTGCCCGCCCGCAGGTCCATCCCCAACGTCACCAAGAGCACAGGAGTCCAGACTTCCCCTGATCTCAAAAAGTGCTACCAGACCTTCCCTCTGGACCGGAAAAAAGGGAATATTCTGAAAAGCGCCGCGACCTGTGGACACGTTACCGAGTGAGAACAACGGGTTCCTGATCGAGGTGAAGGACAGGGAGGGCCGGGGCCCGGGCGAGGCCGCGGCCTGGGGCAGGAAGGCCGGCAGCCTGCAGACGGCCGAATTCATCTCCCACATCTCCGAGCGCGCCGCGCACGACAACGGCGCCGAAGCCTGGAAAAGCAGCAGTTTGCACAGCTCTCCCAAAGAGCCTCGTCCTCCTCCACCCAACTTGGCCGAGCCCAGCGAGGAGGAGCCGGCGCGGCCGCCCGGCCGGGGCAGAGCGGCGGCGGCGCAGCTGGGGAGCGACGAGGCCGCCCAGCCCCTCCACGGGAGGGTCTTCAAGACTGAAGTGGCCACAGTTTACCTGCCGGCCTCGCAGCCCGACCTGCCCGGCCTGGGCGACTGGGGGCCGTGCCCTGAGGAGGAGGACAGGAGGATGGTGCAGCTGAACGGGGTGCAGCCCCCGGCCGGAGATGCCCGAGCGTGCGCGGCGCGGGCGCAGTGCCCGGCCCCTGAATGTAGTGACCAGAGCCTGCAGGTCAACGTGGCGCCCATGGAGGAGAGCCAGCCCTGCCGGACGGCCGTGGCCGTGAGCCAGGAATGCCAACAAATCGTGCCTCACACCGAAGTTGTGGACTTGAAAGCGCAGCTTCAGATGATGGAGAACCTGATCAGCTCTAGTCAGGAGACCATCAAAGTGCTGTTGGGTGTTATACAGGAGCTAGAGAAGGGAGAAGCTCACAGGGAAGGGTGAGTAGAAGCCTTTTTAATGAGTATGAGCTGATTGAAATGTCTTTTCGACCTTGAGTTTGCTGATGCCAACGCGTCCCTGCTGCTATGCACGTGGCGCTCCTCACACGGACTTTTGCTGCTTTAGGAGAAACCTGCCAGCAGCATTCAGATTGCTATCTGCCAGTCCCAGGGTGTAATTAAGTAATTATTTAACGAAGGGCCCATAATACATCTTCCTGTGCCTTTTCTAAGGAGCACAGAACGAGCCGCTCTCCAAACAGGATTAGTGAGGATGTTTTCACATCAGCAACTTGCATTAGCCGTAATTCCTCACACGGCATGAAAAGCAGCAGCAAAACCTTAATTCTGTAAGAGACTTACCTTTTTAAGATTAAGGGATATTATTACAACTCCCAGTGTAATTCCCTTAATGGCATATGAATCTCGTCTGGTTTCCTTTCACCTGAATTTTTCATGGTATTTTTATCAGAAGGAAATGAAATGAAAACTTTGAATATCAAAGTCTTCTTTATAACTTTCACACAGCCCTAAACATGACAAACCCAAGCAGAAAGAAACAAAATTGTGTTTAACCCTAGCTTTCATTATTTAAATTAACCCATAAGGCATTTTAAGTACTGAACTGTAACTCGGTACAACCTTTAGTCTTTACCTGGACAGTTCAACCCATCTTTTATCACCTTAACCAATATTTTGCAGACTGACTCCCCTTAGTTCCCTCATCATTATTCAGTGAACATACCTCAAAATATATGTGTGCTGTTTGCGTGTTTTGAAATACTTCTGTAGTTAAATAATAATTTGCCAGAAGTGATCAGGACTTTAAAATTAAAAAAACAGCAGCTCATTCTACAAAAGCAGCACCTGCTTTTGTTTGAGTCAGAAAGGTACATCTTTAATTTAAATTTCCTTAGGAATGTAGGAATCGTGTGAATCCTTAAACTCAATACGTCTGGCATTAAAAAGTCATCTTAGTTGGACCATGCTATCAACACAGCTGTTGGGTTGTTAGTTTATTTTACAGCTGGTTATATTATTATTTATATCCTTATCAATTATCAATATCAAGTCCTGGATAATCAGACTGGGACATTTCTTTGCCCACCTGAAAGCCACACAGGTTTCAATGATCTTAAAGATCTTCTCCAACCAAAACAATTCTATAATTAAATTTTTTTTAAATTATTATTTTTAAAAAAACTCCCCTGATTTTCTTAACTTCAAGAAACTGCAGGAGCTTTGGCAAGAAGTGCCAAGCTGCTTTTCCAATCACAAAATACAGAAAACTATTTCATCATCATAACTCATCACCCGCTCGTCGAGAACCCTGAGTGCACAAACACCCACATCAGAGCCACCTGCTATAAATACTCTGCTTCCCCCACACAATTACATATCCAGATTTTATCCCTTCCCAAAGACAGCACAGCCACAGGTGCAACAAACACAGACTTTTTATTGCCCTGACAGAGCAGAGCTGTTACTGCAGCCAATGTTAGGAGTACTTGGCACAAAACAGATCTTGGCCAAACTATCCAGGATTGTCTTCAGATAATTCCTCTGCAGCTGTCACCCCAACTAAGCTGTATTAGCTCTAAAATGGTGAAATTATCCATAAATCCCAGTTTAGAATATCTTTACAGCCTCTTAGACTCATGTGCTGGAGTTTCCAAGACTCCATCTGACCAGGAAGAGCCTATTCAATAGGTTCACACTCGGAGCCACCTCCAGCTGCTCCTGCACGTGCCCCAGACACATCCCAGACCTGCTCCCTCCCTGCTGGGCATGCAGGGTGTCAGGATGGGCAGGGAAGGAGAAGGAGGGAGATGCACACTTGCACAGTTTCAGGTCCCTGCATTCCAGACCCTTCTGATTTTGTGGCTGTGGATGATTTGGAAGGAGACTGCACAGCTTTGTGCTCGGGACCTTCCGCAGCGATGCCTCTCTCCAGAGCTGGGAGAACACTCTGTTCCCCTGCAAACACCAACACATCATTAACACAAAGCCTGTCTTTATCCCCAGCTCCCTCAAATTACACAACTCCTGCAATAATAGGCTGCCCCATCCTTTTATTAGAGTAATTCTTGCCAATTGCTGCATTCATCCGACACCATCTTTGCTACAGACCCTGTGTAAACTGTTACATATCTCCTCAGTGCCAGCATGTTGAGCTTTTTTCCTGTTGTAACCAGGTTTTAGGTCAGTTTAGATAAAGAAATTAAAGCAGTTCTGCTGTTTACTGTAGCATCTTCCATCTGCTAGAGCAGCAAGAGATGTTTTGTACTTATGGAACTCACCTGCTTTTCTGATGTACATTAAATTCCTTAGAATAACACACTACAAGAAACAAATACAAATAACACACTGCTGGGAAAGGAAAAAAATATGAAGGAAAAAAAGCCACCAAAAGCAAAAAACAAAGCCCCAAGTAAATTTCTTAATCAGATTTTTCTGCCTTTAAGGAAATCAGTGTTCTTTAAGTGCTGTTGCAGTGCCATGGGACTGGTGCTCAGTGGATTCATTTTCACTAATATGCTGTAGGTCCTGAACTGCTATTACTGCAATTCATCACTAAGTGAGTCGATGCCAGCAGAACTGTAGCAGCATCTCTGAAGGCAGCAGTCTCATCCTTTGGGTGCCTATCATCTATGTGTGCTTTTGAAAATGTCAGTGCTCCATCATCTGCAATTAGCAACAACAGCCAGCACTCAACTCTGCTCCAAGGGAAGGGGAAAGCTATTGGAGCAGGAGGAGAAACACAGAAACTGTGATCTCCCTCCCAGTTTCAAAGGACATTATTAAAATTCTGTGTTATGTGCATCGTTATTTACTAAATCCTTGGCAAAATGGCTGTTCTACCTCTCTGTGTGGAAGCTTCTACAAAAAAAAGCAAATTACATCCCAGCAAACATTGCTGGATGCCTTAAGTCATGCATGAAGGAAGTGCAGAGCTGCAGCTTCAATTAAGAGTCCCAGCTCAGAGTTAAAAAAAACCATTGAATATTACATGATGCAGGGTGCAGCTTTAAAACACAAACCCAGCTTTATGCTCCAGTTTTATTCTGATAAATCATCAGTGATCTCACTTTACAGACATATTTGCCTGCATTCAGAGGGAGAATTTAGGAAGCCAAATGTGTGGAGCATCACTAAGGCTGACGGGACTGCAAGCACAATGCAAGTTAATCATTCTAAAACCTGGCTAACAAAGATCTGTGAAATACAGAACAGAAGATGAGCACATAATCAGAATTACTTTGCTGCTGGAGAACAGCAGTGACCTGCCCTTTAAATCCTTCCCATGGAAGGAACAGTAATCTGGGCCCTCCTCATTATACAATAAATCAGCAATTTTAATAAACAAACTGCTCAATTTGCCACACAAAAACAAGTCACAGTATTTTGACTCTGCCAGGCCAAATGCTACACACCAGACAAGAGTTAAATGAACCTGTTTCAGAGCTAATTTGCATTCCTCTATTAGTCAGCAGTGGTTCAGGAATTTAAAGAGCTCTCAACAAACTCCTTCGAAGACGTTGTCATGGATGGAATTTAAATGTCATCACACATGTTTGTCAATGACTAAGGGAATTTTGTGCCTCACATTCTCATTTCTGAGCAGAAAATAAGCCCATATTGTGTGTCTGGATGGAGGTTTGCACCCAAGAGAAGAGGAGAGCAGGGAGCATCCTCACCCAGTGCTGCCTGAGCAGCACTGCCAGCAATGGCCCTCAAGGTCACCCAAACTGATCCTCCTGCTCAGCAGAGGTGGCAAATCCAAGTCAGGGAGCCAAAGCAATTATTGCCTGGGTTGTTTGCTCTGCTCCCAGCCCTGCTCTTCAGAGCAGACCAAGGAGACAGAGCAAATCAAGGCAGGAACAACCTCCAACCCCTCACCTTCCAGACTGGAGGTCCTTATTTCACACTGGAGAAAAGGAAGCTTAAAAGAGTTCACAAGAGCAGAGCCTCTGAAAGCACAGCCCTTGGGAGTGATGTGTGAGCTGCAGGAATGACAGCACAGGGCTTGGGTTGGGATTTCCCCCCTCAATGGCTTTGTTTTGCTTTTTTTTTCAATTACAGCCCTGGCAAAGGGAAGGTTTAACGGGATCATTTCTAAGAGAAAACCTGGAAATGGAGGGACACAACAGATAAGCTTAACTACAAAAGACAGCTCACTAGAAATAAATACATGAAAAGCAGAAAGAATAGAGCAAATTGCATCTGGGATGCACAAATTGTGTCATATTCTGAGTGACTGCAGGTTTTGGGACACTGTAAGAACAGCTTGGGATGAGGACTGTGATGAGTGCCTTTATTTCCTGCTGTGACCTTTTTACATCCATCCATTCTGCCTGGAATCATCTCTGAAATGGTCACACTCATTTCATTATCCCCAAAACCACTTCCTCAACTCTTTCCTCCTTTCTTTCTCTGAAGCTGCTGTATTTTTTTTTTTTGTATTTTTTACTTTTTATTTTTTTTATTTTTGCATCATTTACAGGTCATTCCCAAACACCTCGGAAAATGTAATATTTCACCTTCCTGAGGCAGAGCCAGGGGATCTCTTTGGATGCACCTTCCTTAGCCAAGGAAAAGGAGTAATTTTGCACAAATCAGAGTTTTGCGGACCTTGTGATCCTTGGGCCAGTGATGGTTGAGTGCTGCTCACTCAACCCAAAGCAGGAGCAGTACAAAGACACCAAAGGTTCATTTACCTGCCCTCAACATAAGAAATTTGGTTTTCCAAGCTCTGAACCAGCCCTTTCATGCTCCCCCAAGCACAGCTGGAGCAGAGCAGGCCCACACTGACACCTCAGCACTGGAACTATTCCGTTATATCCCAAAATCCCATGGAGGTTATTCCAGTATCTGCTGCCAGTCCATGGGATCCCCTTGACCCCTCTTATCTAAAATTCTCTTACATAAAAAAATCCCAAACCAACCAACCAATGAAAGCTGATGATATAAGAGTGCCACTGAAATATCCACTATCACTGAAGGTAAAAAATCCATCATCACCTAAGGTTTAACCTCAAATTCCTTTTTTCTTTAACCTCAAACTCTATTTTTTTAACCTCAAATTCTGTTTTTTTTAACATCAACTTCCATTTATTTTTAACCTCAAACTCCATTTCTTTTTAACATCAAATTCCATTTTTAAACTTCAATTTTAATTTAACCTCAAATTCCAATTGTTTTTAACTTCAAATTCCTTTTTTTTTTTCTGAATTAGCTCCCTAACACCTGTCTGGAGTTGGATGTCCAAAGGCAGGTACCAGGAGTATCTCAGAGCACACCATTTCACAGGGATGAGATTTATATTTTTGATAGGATTTTTCATTCGAGCTGGACACATTTATTCTGGGGCTGATAATCCAAGTTTCAGATCAGATTGGCAGAGTGGATAAAAAGGGGCAAAGTCTCCCAGTTCCCAGACATCCTGGAACATTAATGTGTAATAATTCAGAGTTTCTGGGTACTACTACATTGCAGATAGAGAGCTCTTCAATAACCCTGCTGTCAGAGCCACTTTCTATCAATCCTTTGTGAGGAATACGGTGGTGGGAGGCTTTCAGCAAGGAAATAAGGGGGGAAAAAAAGGGAAAAGTGAACACTTAACAGCAACCAGAAGGTGGAATAAACATTAGAAAAAAGAAATAATCTTTTTAGCAAAGTTACTTGGTATTAATGCTCTGTTTTCTCCCCCCAAAATGCCACTAGGAATGTTCTGAATCTCAGAAAATAGAACTTATTTTGCTAATATAGTCCAGCTTTTTATCTGCATATACTGTATGGGCAGAATTTAATGGAAATGTATTTGAACTACTGAGAAAAATAATTTGATTTCTATCTGGTTGCTATTCACTGGACTTTAAAACCAAGAAGAAATGTCATTCCCCACCACACCTCCCTGTTCCAGCCCAGGATCAGCAGCTTCAAAGTGAAATTAAGGTTCAGGACTTCTCCAGCAGATTGGCTGCAGGGACACAAAGGCCAATAAAAGCAAATCCCCACAATTCAAATCTGGAAAAAACTGATGGAGTCTATTAATGAAAGACTAAAAAAAAACCTGTAAGCAAACAATATTATTGCTAAACATATCCATAGGAATTAGCATGGATCAGAAGCTTCCCAATGGGAAGTCACCAAGCTGCCCAAATCACACACCTGCAAGGAGAGTTTCCCTGCTAAATCAGTCTGTTTTTTTTTTAAAAAGAGAATGATTGAAGGTAAGGAATTATGAAGTTTGCACAATTAGAATAATCCTTTAATAACTGCAGTTTGGCTGTTGGCAGTATCAGAATGCAGAGCCACGAGCCTGTAAAAATGGGACCAAAATGAGCTTTAGAGTGTTAAATTTTTCACTGCTGTTCCTTCACCAGGAGATGAAACAACTGATTTCTAATTGACACCTCCTTCTGAGCCCGTGCTTGCACAAAGGTACAATTATCTCTTATCCTGACTGAGGAAAAATGGCAAAAAGAAGAGCAAAAAGACTTGTCTGAAGATGGGGGTGGCTTTGTTTTTAAACTGCAGAGGCTCCAGGTACCCCAGGTTCCAGATTTGGGACAGGCTTAAAAAAGCTCCTGAGTAGCACATTTAGGAAAGTGAAGGTGAAGAACTGGGAGATGATGGAGACCTTGATTCAGATACCTGGGGCTTGGAATGGGATAATCTTTAAGGTCCCTCCCAGCTCACACATCCTGGGATCTGTGGCCTGAGGAAACCTGAAGTGAGGAGTGTCCATCCTCCCTGACCCCACCTCTGGGTCACTGCTGGGTCTCTGGTGGAACTGCTCTCACTCACACCTGAAAACACCTAAAACTGAGCTGTCCACACTGTCCCACAGCTCTTACAGCTTTTGCTTTGAGCTTTGCCAAACAGAGGGACTTTGAAGATGGATGAGCAATTCCCTGCCATGGAACCATTTTTTCCACGATAAACAGTAGTTAGTAAAACACTCCAGTGAAACTGGGCCAATTCTGAGCTTTTTGTGATGGCCTTTGCATGTCATGAGGGATCCGTGCTCCAGGTCAACCAGGAAGGAAACCTGTCATTCCAAGGAAAGCTGAAATTCTGTTTCTGTGTTTGGACTTCTTTTCCTAATAGGATGATGATGGGGATGATCTCTATCCCATTACTCGCTGCATGAGCCAACCAGAAGAGGACAGACACAACTCTATGGGGGAACACTGGGATTTTTTTCCCCTCAATTCCAGTGTCAGAGAATCCCAGAATGCTTTGGGTAGGAAAGGACCTTCAAGACCATCCCATTCCACCCCTGCCATGGGCAGGGACACCTTCCATTATCCCCTCCAAGCCCTGTCCAGCCTGGCCTTGGGCACTTCTAGGGATCCAGAGGCAGCCAAAGCTTCTCTGGGCAGGGCCTCACAGGGAACAATTCCTTCCCATCCCAGGGAACAACTTCCTATCCCATGTCCATCAACCTTTTTTCATTTTAAAACCACAGCTCTGTGTGGTCCAGTAACTCCTCAGGAGGCCAGCAGAGGTATTTTGGTATTAGAAAGGAAGTTTACCCTCTGGAATGTTTGAACCTGAAGTCAGTTAGTTCATTTCTTTGATAAATCAGAGATTTGTTAACTTTATTGTCATCCACACAAGCTCCAAAGAAATCCCAGAGATGGCACCTGGAACTGTGGACAAAACTCAAGCAACTGCCACACTCCTGGTCTGTGAATTCTCCTCGAATTCCCATTATCCAAGGAAATGAGAAAACACAAAGTACTGGGACCTGCTCAGGCTGCAACAGGCAGAGTTCAGCACTTCCATGATCCTTCCTGCTGGTTTTCGGTTTTATCTCCATACATTTTCCCATGCTTCTTGCAAGTACAGAATCCCAGAACCATTTAGGTGGGAAAAGACCTCCAAAACCATCAAGTCCAACCTGTGCCTGATCCCCACCTTGTCACCAGCCCAGAGCCCTGAGTGCCACGTCCAGGCCTTCCTGGAACACCAAGCACTGGCTCCTCACAAACACCAGGAGCAGTGGCCAGCAATTCTCCTCCCTCTTTTAATTCTATGCTGCTGCACAACGTTTGGAATTTTAAACAAGCCTGGCTGATGCAGTTATTATTTGAAGCCAATGTAGGCTTAGAGATATAATGCACAAAGGGTATTTGAGCTTGCACTGAAATCTCAATCACAGCAAAATGATGAAATAATAGCACAGATTTTGACTTCTCCCATCTTCCCTCCTTTATAGAAACGATTCCTGGGAGCAGCCTCAGTTCCGAAGTCCAAGCCAAGCAGAATCCCAGGGGTTGTGTTTCAGCAGTAGGAGCTCCTCAGCTCAGGGTGGGAGCAGCAGGAGCTGTGAGGGCACAAGGATTTCCACCATCTAACACATCACCTCAGCTGCTCCCAAAAGTCACACACACAAAATTAAATATAAAATCCCATGGATTTTGGTGTGTAAGAGTAGTGGGAAGTGGGAAGAGGAACACTTGAGGCTGCAGGAAAGGATGGGTGGGTGCAGCAGATCTGATGATGAGCTGCTGGCTCAGGAGGCTCCAGGCAACGACCCCAAATCCAGGTAAAAAGCCCAGATTCAGTCCTGAATCCTCCCTCGGGGGGAAACCACAACAGGGAGAGATTTGGGATGAAGGGACAGAGCTCATCTCAGCCTCACTACTGGAATGTGCTCCAGATAACCTGGGAAGTGCCCGGCCCAAAAATTACCCACCAGCAGTGCAGCTGCTGCTCCACCAGAGCAAATTCCCTGAATGGCTATTAACACCAGGAGCTGACATTTTAATTATCCTCCTGGTTTTTCCGATGAGACAACAAAGGCACAAATATTCAGGAGAGATGTTTGACCTTGCACACACCTAATTCCTGTAAGATTTTGTGATTTCACTTGAAATACATTTTAATTCTCTTTGTCCTCACTGTATTTTTTATTAAAAAAAAAAACCAACAGTCCTATTAAAATATATAGTTATTAAAAAAAAAAACAAACAAACCCAACACTCCCTGACTAACCAGAGTATAATAGAAAATGTATTTACAGGGTGAAAGCTCTTGAATTGCTGTCGTGGGAGTCGTGCCGTACGCCCACAGTGCAAATACCTCAAAAGGCAAATTAGTCATCTGCTTCCAACTGTCAGGATGCAGCAAAAGACAAACCACTGTCTTGGAGAGAGCCTGAAAAATCTCACCACTGACTTTCTCTACGTGGCAAAGGATTTTTTTTCAGAAGCCAGATCAGAAATATCAACCTCGAAATAAGAAGAGAGAGAAGAGTGTTCAGTGTGGGAATGTCAGGGTGGATGGGGTTTGGAGCAGCCTGGGATTGTGGAAATTGTCCCTGTCCAGGGCTGGGGGTGGAATGGGATGAGCTTTGGAGAGAGGAAAACTGTTTTCAGTAAGGTTTAGTTAATCCTTAGTTAGGAAACCAGCCAGCAGCACAAAGCTGGGATCACTTAGACCTGTGTGATCTCTGAGTGGGAAAACAAAACAGAGGGAAAGAGGAAAAACAGACTCAACAAAACCATGGAAAATAAAAAAAATAGTTAGGAGGGAAACCAAAAATAACCCAAGCACACCAGACCCTGAAACACATGGAGCAAATCCATGTTTGCATCCAGAAGAGCCTCAAGGTAATTCCTCAAAGCACAACATCCATGCTGATTTTTACCCTCTCTAAATGCAAACTGCTAATTGGTAATTATCAACTTCAGGAAAACACAGCAGCAAAAAGGTTAAAACAATTTTTCTGCTTTGAAAGTGATTTTTCAAAACACCCTTACAGGAGGCCAAAGGCTGGCCCAAGGTGGTTTAGACCTGCCCAGACCTGGTTTGGGAGCAGAATCTGAAGTTCTTAAAGGAACTAGAGATTTTCATCCACTAAAAACCTGATTTTGCTGATATACAAATACATTTGTATGAGTTTCCCATTGAACTAAAGTGGTAAAGCTTTCCTAGGGCAGAATAAACCTCTAGGGCTAAGCAGGATTTATTTTAACCTAAAATAAGATGCAGAAGATATACAAGAGATTTTTCTGCATTTTACATGGCTGAAAAATGACTTGCTCAAGTCATAAGGACAACTAAAGCTCTCGTGACAAAGTGGAGTCATTTTATTTTGCCAAAAGGCAGATCATGTTTGTAGCAATAATTCCAATTTTCTCTTGAAGCACAGTGACTGAAATTATCAGTTCTGTAATACTTTAAAGTAGGAAACAAAGATTTTGAGAAGTTCTCCGTCCAACTGTTGATTTTTAAAGCATTTTCCTGTAAAGGTGGGCAATGTTAGGCCAGGTGGGATGGGGCTTAAATCAACCTGGTCTATGGAAGGTGTTCCCATGGCAGGGGGTGGAAGGGTTCCCATGGGTGGGTTTTAAGCTCCTTTCTAAGCCAAACCGCTCTGGGATTCTGGGATCAGAAGGTTTAACCAGCTGTGTAATGAGTTCTCTCAGCAGCTCTAGGAAATAATAAAACAACTCCAATTAACACAAGGACTTGAGGAGAAGCAGGGCCTGCACTTCCTCTGAGCAAGGCCAGAACTGTCACATCAAACACACTTCAAAGGCCCACTGCCTGCCTAAGATCATTTGTTTCACTATATTTAAATAACAAACATCAACCAAAAAAAAAATTCTCGAAGTCTGTTCATCTTCCTTGCTGGTAATAATCCATCAAAAGTGTGAGGAACATCAAGATCATGCTGCTCTGTACCCATCACAGCCACTTCTGGAAAATCCTGCCATTAGGGGACTCCAGATCTAATAGATCAATCCTTCTAAATCATCTCTAGGACTTTTTTGTTTTTAATAGATGCCCATTTAAAAAAAAAATCAGCATACATAGATCTAAGCTTCCCTCTCCCAGCTCAAGAGGGTCTCTCTAATTTATACAAGCAAAAAAAATATACAAATGCAAAGATTTTGATGTTGAAGTTGGTATTTTTTAAAAAAAGCCTCCAGCAGGTGCACAAATTGTGTGTTTCACAGGGATTTAGAGAGTGTAATCCCCTTAGGCTGCTCTGAAAATTGCAGCCTATTCTTAGTTCCTGCCAGCCCATGTCAGCAAAATGGTTGCTCTTCATTATGATATTTTAATACTTGGGAGTGTTAATTGAGGTTAAGCTCAGGTTGTACCCAGAATGCTAAAAAAAAATATTAACCTGACAGGAAATGAAAGTCTCCTGAAAATAATATGGAAAAATGCGTGAAAAACTGGAGAGGAGATCTCCTTTCCAAGGAGAGATGCAGACAGAGAAACTGAGCTCACCTACATCCCATCCTTGCTCCAGGACCTTTGAGGCCAGGTTGGACAGGGCTTGGAGGACCCTGGGGTAGTGGGAGGTGTCCCTGCCCATGGAATTTTGTGGGACTGAAGGTCCCTTCCAACCCAAACCAGTCTGGGGTTCTGGCATTCCATGGCCTGCCCAAGCTCTGCACATCCAGATGCAAACAGAAAATAGAGGATTTAAGGTTAAAAGGGTGAAGCTCTGGAGCAGTGTCTCCTCCTCAGTGGACATCAGAACAATCACATCCAAAATAGGCTGAAAATCCAGGAATAACCCCTGGGAGCCCCCACCAGGCCAAAGCCAACTTCCATTTCTACAAAAAGGCGACAGATTTTCTGTAGGAAACTTTGCCTTGTGAAAGACTTGACATTTAAAGAATTGATTTTTACCAAAAATAACAACTGGTTTACTAACGAAGGACAAAGTTTTGGTCTCTCTCCTACATGGGAATACTTTCCACATTGTTTTTAGGAGGAAGGAAAAAAAGCAGCTTACTCAAACACTGCATGGCACAAGGAAAGCATCATCACCCAGAACTCTGCTCTCCTTCTCCTGGTACCCAGACTCTGCTCTCACATCATTCCCAGGAGCCAAAACTGATGGAAACTCTGTTTTTCAGGAAGCCTGCACTGAAAATCAACCTCACTGCCTAAAACCTGCATGGCAATGCTGTGCCAGTAGTGAAATCCTTGCTGGAGTGAAGGAGACGAATTCCATGCAAGTGTTTGTGTAGATAATTATGTGAAAACAAGAAAGTGCAAGTCCAAAGCCCTGAGGTATCAGCAACAAAATTCTTTCACGAGGAGTTTAATTTTTATAGAAATAATTGAATTTACACTGTTCTAACACTCATATAATTCAGTCCTGGCTAAAGAGCTCTGAAAATGACAGATGGAAAGCAAACACTGGGACACCATGGAGTGTTCTTGGGGCTTTCAGGGAATTCTAACAGGATCACTCAAAGAAGGAAATAATAGAAAATATGCAAAAATCATCCCTGAAAACTAAAAATACTCATTAAGGAAAAACTGCTTTAAGAAAATTTAATCAAGAATTAAATCCAACTAGAAAACGAATATATCACTAAAACCAGTGAAGACTGAGAATGGCAAAGATGCTAAAACCAAGCACAGCTGAATGTGGCAGTTGAGAGATCAGGATTTCAAACTCATCATCCAAAAATCATCTCATTTTTAAATAATTACATCCAAGGATGTAAGTATTCATTTTCATCAGCTTAACAAGTCAGCCTTACACCAGCAAATATGCTTTTAAACATGTGGAAATCTAGAATTATTACGCATTTAAAGACCATCAAATCATAGAATGGTTTGGGTTGGGAAAACCTTAAAGATCATCCAGTTCCAGCTGATTGCAGGGCTACAAAGATGAATGAAAATGTTCCAACTGGAAAGCAACTTAAAAAAACCAAACCAAGCTGGCACCAGCACAGGGTGTTTATGGCTTTACCTATAAAGAGCAAAGCCACATCCCTCTGAAGGCAGCTATTGACTCTTCTTTATGTCCTCAGTAAATAAAGGCCTTCCCCAACTCATCTCTAGATTTTAAACGTTGTATCTTTAGTTAAAGCTTTTAGGAACTGATCAATAGCTTGGAAAAAAAACGTTTTACAAGTCTCAGGTTCATATTAGGGACAATTTGAATGTCAGCTTCTGAAAGATCTGAAGAGGGGAAATGAAAATCAGGAATTGCTTCTCATAGAGAGGACAAGAATAAATAAAAACCAGGAATGGAGTTTTTCCCATAAGGAGGAGCACAGCAAATGGACATTTTGCTTTGTGTGAATTCCTCTGCACACCTGAAGGAGAGTGAATTTGATGTCCTTCTGGTTTTTGCCTTTTTTCCTTTTATATGTCCTCTGTATTCTCTGCATATATACTTGGAGTTCTGTAACATATTAATAGCTAATTTTCCCAATAACTTTCCGTGACTTTTCCCTAGACAAAAACCAGCACAAATTCCAGAACTCCAAACCCTGAGAAATACAAGACTCCTACCCTAGGTTGGTTCTCCCTGATTACCAAGGCTGAGAACAACTCTTCAAGATAAATTTCATGGACAAAGTACAGCTTAGTGCCTAACTCCAGAAAAGGGACCTAACCCAGAGAAAATTGCACCACCTCCTGTCCTCCTAATTAGCACATTCATCAATTATGTTAATTTCTTAAAACTTATAAAAAATGTACTCACCACTGGGAGGGTACACTTTTGTAGGCATCTTTCCATATCTGTCCCTGAAAGCCTTCAATAAAAATCCACTTTTATATTACCTCCTACCCTAAATTTATCTCAAATTTCATTTTCCAGGTTGGGAAAATGATAACAGGGTTGGATGGGATATTGGGAAGGAATTCCTCCCTGGGAGGGTGGGGATGAGCTGGGATGGAATTGCCAGAGCAGCTGGGGCTGCCCCTGGATCCCTGGCAGTGCCCAAGGCCAGGCTGGACACTGGGGCTGGGAACACCTGGGACAGTGGGAGGTGTCCCTGCCATGGATTGAATTTAAAATCCCACCCAAACCATTCCATGGTTCCATGATGTGGCTTTTGTGTGATGTTAAAAATCAGCAATGTTGGTAACCTGAGCATATTCCTCTGATTAAAAAGCAATTTTGAGGCCAAGTAACAACCACCATCGAGAACAGCAAGAACTACACATTGCATTTGGCTTTTAGAAGGAAAAAAAAAAGTCTTAAAAAAAGCAAATTCACCCTCTCATGAACTTCTGTTGGTGCCACCACAGTGCCAGGAGCTGCACCCACAGACCCAGAGCCTGTGGCTGGTGCCACCAGCCCAGCCACTGCTAATCCTTAAAATCATAAAGAAAAGTGACACAGGCCCAGCTGATCGTTTTCTGAGCTACACAAACAGCCTGCAGCACCTCTGAAATGCTGATTTTCCATCCTGGGCACAGGCACATCAAACAGTTGGTGCAGAATTTCCCATTAACACTTGATATTACATAGGCTGGATATGTGCTCAGTAAAAATTAAGCCTTTTTTTTTTTTTTCCTTCAAATGCTGGATTTTTCATTTTTGCTCACTGTCAGGGCAGCAGAGGAGCTCTGTCCCTGCAAGGGCAGGGAAGGGGCAGAGATGCCCCTGGTTAAAGCAAAGCAGCCCTGAATAATTGGAGGTCAATCAGCTGAACTGCCTGGGCTTGAGGCAGAGCCTCATTCCCTGAAGGAATCCTGACTTGGCTCTATTTTCCACATCTCCAAAGTTCCCTGGACAAATTATTTCCCCACTTCTTCTAAAAACAACTTTGAAGAAATGCTGCCAGCACTTGTTTGTATGTAACAAACTGAAATTAACTTCAAAAGAGTCTAAATTTGTGATTTTACAAAGAAAAATCCAAGTACCAATGCACAAATATTGAACTAACAATTTTCATTTTAAACTCATCTGCATGCCAGAACATTCATGTTCATAGGCAACTGTTCTATTTTAACGAAATATATTTATTTTCATGAAATTTCTATGTATTAAATAGTACCTGCATACCTTAAAAACCCCTTTTTAATTAGAAGTGACCAAGGCAGAGACAAGCACAGGTAAATGAGAAGTCACTGCTTCAAGAGACTTCAAACCAGAGTATGACAAAGCACAGCTGCAGGCTAAGGGAGCACAGGAAATGTCATTTCAAAGGCATTTTCTTCCTTTTAACACATAAACATCCCTACAACAAATCTTGAGACCTCCCTGAGAGGCACAAAATTCCTAAACAAATCTTATTTTGCATTATTTTAGTCTGTACACTCCCCTCCCGACAGAATGGATTTTGTGTTTTGGTTTATTGCTTAATGCTCAGAGTTTGGGCAGAGTGAAAGTGAAGAAAATATTAATCCACCCCAAAGAAGTAATTTCTTAATTTAAACTGAATTTTTGGTGCTGTTTTCCTAATGTCTGGATTTTTATATTCAATATTCAAGGTAAAAAAGAATCCTGAAAATCTGATTATTGTGAAAATGGTCATGGAAGGCCAAAACTTGTTAAAATAAGTAACTTTTTTACTGATGCCATGTTCTTGTCTTTGCAGGCTTTCCTATCGGACCGGCCAGGACACGGCCAATTGTGACACGTGCAGGAACAGTGCATGTATTATCTACAGGTGGGTTAAAATACCAATATTCCCGTTTTTCCCTGGGAAAAAGCAAAGATTCAGTCACTAATGCAGGCTCAGCAACGGGCCTTGATGTTCCAATCAACAAAACTACTTTAAACTCCACTAAAGTCATAAAATTCAGCACCTGTGGAAGGGTAAATCACAAAGAGATGATTGTGGGCACAGAGCTGTGGGATGGGAGGTGCTACAAGGTGTGAGCTTGGTTTCTAAATTGCTGGAGGAATTTCTCATTTTCTGACCTACAAGTCAACTTCAATTTTACTTTTATAGACTTTGTACCTACATCTGATTTATTTTTATGGCAATAACAACTGGACCTGGGAAGTCACTTGGAGAGAGGGTTTGTAAAGCAAAGAGAACCAGATACAGATCCCATCTACAGCTTTAGAGTAAAATCAGGGAGAGATGGGATTTTGGGAAGGAATTGTTCCCTGGGAGGGTGGGAAGAGCTGGGATGGAATTGCCAGAGCAGCTGGGGCTGCCCCTGGATCCCTGGCAGTGCCCAAGTGCTGGAGCAGCCTGGGATAGTGAAAGTGTCCCTGCCCAGGGGTTGGAATGAGGTGAGCTTTAAAATCCATCCCAACACAAACCATTTAAATTTCTGATTTTATAAAGTGACATTCCCACCCAGTTTGGGGTTTTTTGGCACATCCAGGGAAGGAATAACAGGCACTGGGCATGAGGCGAAGCCATCATGAGGCTGACAATGTTTCACCCTGACAGCTTCATCGTCCTCCTTCTCTGGAGTCCCAAAAATCCACCTGGCTGTTAGCAGGGGAGGTGAAAGCAAACATGGCTCAGGGTTTCAGCAGATCAGGCAGTGCAGCACAAATGAAAATGCACAAGATGCCAATTCCAGTGGAGACAGAAACTCAAATGAAGGCACCAGTGTAGGATTTCCCCCCCTCACTCCTTAATTCTCTGCTCAGCCAGCTTTAGGCAGAACAGCTGGAGCTATTTATTTATGAATTTTCTCTTCACTGCACAGAAAAAAAGGAGAAAAGGATGGAAACCCTCAGCTCCACTTTACAACCGACCACAACAGGGCTCTCTCTGTGCAGGGGCAGGAACCAATTAATGTCTTGTTCCTCCTCTACAGCCAAGTTCAGAAGCACAGGAACACCCAAAGCCTCCTGTGCCTCCCTTTTCCTGTGCAATTCCTGCCCCAGAGCAGCCTGGAGGCACAGCACAGCACAACTCCAGCAGGGAATTCTCCTTGTTTCACTAGCTAGGAAAAAACCCAATTAAGACATTTTTGTAAATCTTCATTTCTACTCAGTGGATTTCAAGTTAAGGAAACTTCCAGCTTCCATTCTTACATTCAATGGGAATAAAATCTGGAAAAGCAAGTTAGGAGAGTTTTCCTACTGAGAGAAGGCAGGTCCTGCTGCCAACTCTCACCTGGAATCCCTTTGGGCAGGTCCTGCTGCCCATTCCCACCTGGAATCCCTCTGGGCAGGTCCTGCTGCCCATTCCCAGCTAGAATCCCTTTGGGCAGGTCCTGCTGCCAACTCTCACCTGGAATCCCTTTGGGCAGGTCCTGCTGCCCATTCCCACCTGGAATCCCTTTGAATATTTCCCTCAAGCCCTGCTTGCAGGGGATTTTTGAGCAAAAACCAGCTCAGCTTTGTGCCAGTTCAGGAGAATTCCTGCTGCAGGCAAGAAATCAGAGAGCAGAGGCACAGCAAAGCAGGGGAGGCAGGAGCAAAGGGGATTATGGAGACAGGATAAGCCAGAAGGGATAAACCAGGAATTCACTGATAAATGCAGCCCTGGGATGTCCTACAGGAACTTCTGAACACCTCTGGGAAAAGGGCAGCAGCTCCTGAGTCAGGCTGGGATTAATTAAATCCAGATGCTCCTTTGCCAAAGGTTTGCATGGAAAATGCTGCAGGGAGTGACCTGAGTTCTCTTTAGGGCAAAACAGCTTTTAGGAACAGAAATTAACACTGCTCAAGGTGCCAGAAATCCCTGGGCTCTTGGAAGGCACTGGACCTGTCACAGCAGGAGGCTCTTAGTCTTGAGCTCTTTTTCCCAATTAACACAGGAGAGACTTAAATATATAAATGAATAAATAAATAAATATATGATTAATTTATCCCATATAAATATATAATATATATACTTCCATATATATATGTATAATATATATTCTATATATAATTAATATATAAAATTAATTATATTCTATACAATTATAATAATAATAAATATTATGTTGCTATAATAAATATGATATTATAATAATTATATTTTATTTATTTATTTATTTATTTTATTCCATAAGGGTATTAATATATAAATAATGCCATTATGGGATAAATCAATATTTAAAGAGAAATCCTTCACTTTGCTTGACTGTGTGGGTTTTTGGGTTTTGATTCAATTTTGAACATTGTAGCACTAAAAAAAAACATTTACAGCTGTTTCAAATCTTTATTTTCAAAGAGCACCTTAAAGGAATTATTAAGTTACCCAAGTGCATCCTGTGGTGTCAGGCAGAGCACAGGTGAGGAGGCAGAAATTCATGGAATTAAATTCTTCCCCTCAAGATGAATTTCAGAGTATTGCTATAATGAAGCACAAAAACCAGAGACAGTGGAGAAGGCAACAAAAAAACCCTGCTGTGCTTTAAAGAGTTTTTACATCCAAAATATCAATACTGGCAGGAATAAATTCTAAGAAGAGCCTTTCGGGAATTCAGTTATTTTGCATATTAAATTTAATTTTTTTTTGTTAGTATTAAAAATCTATTTTATATTATTTTGTCCTTATATTGAGAAGAATAAATATTTCTTAGTCCTAAAAAAAGGAAAATCAGATTATTTTCTCATTTTTTAAATAAATAGGGAACTGACCAAATATTAAACAGTATCAAAAAGACAAATTAGCTTGGAAAATCAGGAGGAAAAGAAACACATTCCCATTTGGATATTCCATTTTCCTCAAAATTCTACTTATTTCTGCAATATGTTCAGGAACTTGGAACTCCAGAGCCAGGAATCACTCAACTTCTCTCACTGCACTAGAGCAGCCACAGCCTTAAAACTGTCAGTAAAAAATATTCTTTGTAGCCATGTTCAGGCAGAATTTAAAACAGAAGCCAAAAATGTGATCAAATTGTAAAAAACCCCAATCACTTTATCATTTTATCCAGCAGTTTCAATAATCATGAGGTCAAAGAACACTTCCAAAATCATCTGCTACCAACACAACACAAATTTCTGTCTGATGTTGATGCCCCACGGACACTTTTGAAGACAGAAAAGAAATTTAACTGGGGGTATTGCCAGGACAAAGCCAATTTAAACAATGAAGTATTGAAATAAAAATTCTGTATGTGGCAGTAAATATGCAATTTTTACAGTGCAGTAAAATCTTGCTGTTAAGAAGGAATCGCATCGAAATGCACAAACTGTAGCAATTCTGAAAAACCCCAAAGCCAGGTGGAGTGAAAACTTCCCAGCCTCTCTTATTGTGTAATTATCTTTTCCTGGACCTGCCCTTCCTGCTCCTGTTTCATTTCCCATCCCACATGAATGTTAATCCTTGAGCAGGAATCTGCAGGAGAAAATGGGGTTCCTCTGGAATATCTGGTGCATTATTCTCAGGGTTTTAGCAGCAATTGTTTCTGGGAAGGAGGATCTTGTGGGATTCCTGCTGGACTTCCCTTTGGGCAGGAAGGTCAGGAACTTCCAACAGCTTTGACAAGGAAATTTCAGCTGCTGGAAGGAAACTTCTGGGAGCTGAAATCCCAATTTCTGACTTGGAAGGAAAACAAATCCACACTCCACTTCTGTAGTGCTGTAGGGAAAAAAATCACTCAAAGCTGTCTCAGCCATTAATTTGGCTACTTTTTACTCCTTTATTGATTTATGCTGCTGTGTTTTTACTTTGTATTAATTTAAGGTGGACTCTCACTATCCAGCAGAAAATATATTATTTAGAATCTATAAAATGGAATTCAGTACAAGAGGTCAAACAGGTTAAAATACGGAGATAAAAGTTAATCAGGCAGCACAGAGCCCACACGGAAGAAATTCACTTTTAAAGGTTAGATACTTAAATATTAATTATTCAAATTAACAAATGTGACAATAAAAAAGTGAGCATAAGGCATCAATCCCTAGGATAGCAGCAGTGTAAGAAAATCAGGTGGCTCAATGCTGAGAATAGCAATTTTCATCACCTTTTTATTTCCTACCCACATTAATTAATTTACATTTTCTCATCTTATCTCTGGACTGTAAGATGAAAAATGGATCTCAAAGGCTCCTGAATGCTGGCAGTGCTTTGGATCCCAGGGGCTGATTTGGGCTGAAATAGGAGATTTAGCAGAGATTGCTGGGAAGTGCATTAAGCTCATTTTGACGTGATTAGTGCTTCTCTAGGTCCTGTTTTTGCAGGATGTGAAGCAATAATGCTGTGTCATGCAATTGATTGGACCCACAGGGTGGAATTCTGTAATTCCTGCTTCACCTCCCCATGGTCCAGCTGCTCTGAGAGCCTGGAGGATGAGAAGGGAACTCCAGGTGTCACCTGAGGGGCTCAGCTGGAGGGGAAGGGAAAAGGATTTCCCTGGAGGCAGAAAGAGGAAAAAGCCACCCAGAGCCTGTGCAGGCTCCAGCTCATGCACTGGATGAGCCCAGAGCAGCTCCAGGATGACCAGAGGGATGGAGCAGCTCTGCTGTGAGGAAAGGTTGGGAGAATTGGGATTGCTCAGCCTGGATCAGAAGCTTTGGGGTGAGCTCAGTGTCCCTTCCAGTGTCTCAAGGAGCTACAATACAGATGGAGACAGCCTACAAGAGTCTGAAGGACAGGACCCAGGGAATGGCTCCCACTGCCAGAGGGCAGGGATGGATGGGAGATTGGGATTGGAATTGTTCCCTGGCAGGGTGGGCAGCCCTGGCACAGGTGCCCAGAGCAGCTGGGGCTGCCCCTGGATCCCTGGCAGTGCCCAAGGCCAGGCTGGACACTGGGAGCACCTGGACAGTGGGAGGTGTCCCTGCCCAAGGGCTTGGAATGGGACGAGCTTTAAGGTCCCTTCAACCCATTCTGTGATCCCATGATTCTCTGAAATCCCTCAGCAGCTCCATCCTGAACCCAGATTCCTCTGATTCAGCAATTCTCCAGCAATCAACAGATCATGAGCAGCTAAAACCTGAAAATGATCCATGACAACAACGTGTGACTGTGCTAGAAAATGAGAAAACCCATCCATATCTCAGAGCTTGTTGCTCCAAACCCTCCCACAGTCCATATGTTTAATCCCAATGGTTCTCACTCCTCAAATTCTGCTCTCAATCCCTCATACAGCTCAACTAAATTAGAAAAGGTTCTCTGCTGCTGGCATGCAAAAGTAAACTCATTAATATATACTGTCAAATACAGAAAGCCAAAACCAGAAAATTCACCTCCCTAAAGGGGCTCCAGGAGAAAGACTTGGGGCAAGGGATGGAGGGACAGGACACAGGGAATGGCTCCCACTGCCAGAGGGCAGGATGGATGGGAGATTGGGAAAAAATCCTTCCCTGTGAGGGTGGTGCCAAAATAAAATCATCCAAGGGCTGCTAGCTGATTTTATTTGGCCCAGTTTTCCTCAGAAAGACAGCACTGATGCACAGGCAACTGCCCCAAAATGGGAAGTTTTGGTTGCAGACCTTGTAAGTCTATAGTGATTCTGGGGAGAAAACACAGAAATATTTATCACAAACAGAATTTTACTGCTTGTAGTTGTTGATAAAAACAGCCCCTCTGTTTGGAGGAAGAATTTGGGATAGGCATTAAAGATGGAAAAACTGTGAGTCAGTGCTCCAAATTTAACAATATTTAACAACATGGAGGGAAGTGAAGCTTTAGGATGTCCTGACCAGGTGTGCCAGGCCAAGGTTTGTGCTATTAAATAATATTTAAAATTCATCTCTTGTTTCTGTAGGGCTTGTTCAGAATTCTCACTCCATTGAAAACTATGATTCTATTATTAAAGAAAAAATGCTTCTGAAGCAAATAATTCCCATCTCCGTGTGTCATGCCAGGAGAACAGGAGAGTCCTGGATAATTAAATTAATGGAGTTATTATGGGCTGGCTTAAGGGACAAAATGCAAGTCTGAAAGTGAAAAGAGGCACATGGCAGGAGGATATTTCAGGAAAAGGTCATTTGGAGAGAGGACACCTGGAGATGCTGAGGGGACAGAAATAGCACTGAGCAAAACAGGATTGGCAGAGCTGTGACAGGTGACACAATCAAGCTAAGGAACACAGCTCAATAACAAAAATATCAAGAAGTCCTACAAATACAGAATATTTGCTGAATTTAATCCCTGGAAGTGGCCAAGGCAAGGTTGGACAGGGTTTGGAGCAACCTGGGATAGTGGAAGGTTGGAACTGGATGATCCTGAAGGTCCTTTCCAACCCAAACCTTTCTGGCAATGTGTCATTGATCATGATTAGTAGTATTTCATATGATTGATACAGAATTAAAGAGTAAAAATAAAGTCAGCTGTAGATAACATAGATATGTGAATTTGTTTTTAATAAAAACAGGTCTTTGTCTTATTTCTGCAGCACAAAAATTAAAGCCTAAGTTTGCAATCAAATAATTTGCCTGATGGAGCAATTCCATTAAAACACCTCCAATGCTGGATAAATTGATGCTGAAAGACCCCAATCAATTATTCGGCAAAATGTACAGTTCTAAATGCTGAAATAACACAAATGTTTTTCCTTCAGCCTCTTTATACCCTTCAGAAGCAAAATATTTCCCTTGGATGTGAGGAGCTGAAAGCTGATCTGTTCTGCAGCAGCAATAACATGGGGGCTTGTCAGATGGGCCAGAACCAAGATGCTTTTTTTTTTCCTCTTGAGGTCTATCTTTAAAAGAAATTGATTATATAAAAAATTACTCTCTTCAGCAAGGGGGTTTTATAACAATTTCTTTTTTTTACGGCAATTTTCAGCAGCTCTTAAGAGCCTCCCTGCAAGAGTAATGTCTGAAAGGAGTAAAAATGTACTCTGGCAATGCCAGAGCTGAAAGGCCCTTTTTATTTTTTCCCTAAAAATACTTGATACTGAGAAAAAAACCCAAAAAACAACAAAAACAGATACAACACATGCTAAATAGTGCACTTTGAATGAGATTTTGGGGAGCTCTTAGAGAAGCATCTCCCTCATTCCAAGATTTTCTCTGTCTCACTGACAGGATTCCTGTGCTGGGACATTCCCAATGAGCTGATATCCACATCTCACTACTAAATTTATGCTGAACTTCTCTAACCAAGTATTTTCTGCCAGCCACACAGCACACAGAACATGTTAGCAGTGAAGATAACATTGTTTTTACAATTATCTTTGATTTTGAATAGCTTTTTATTCATTAAAAACACAGCAATAGGTAAAATACTCTATTTGAATTCTTACCTAATTATTTCTCTTCTCTTCTATTGAAAAGTTTATCCAAATCACCAAAATGCCAAAACTTTTCCTAAAAATGGATTTACACTCAAACCAAACACCAAATTAGAAACAGCCAAATGTAAAAATGACCTCACACCTTTCCAGCACCCCTTTCTGGGGCTCCACCAGAGTCCTTGTAGTCCAAATTATCAGCTCTTAAAAAAAAAATAAAGCACAAAATTCTCCTTATCCATCTCTCACCATCTTTGATTCCTAAGAGGAAAATAAACCCCACCTAAATCAGCAGATGGTATTTGATGACATTCTGTGCTCAGTTTACAAAGCCTGTGGAAGGTGAAGTCCACCCAAATTTCTCCCTGGAAATCTTGGAGGTCTTTTCCAACCCTAATGATTCTGTTGGAGAATTCCCTGGAAATGGCTGCAGGTGTTCTGTGCCATGTGCCTGCTCTCCTTAAATCAGACAGGGCTTAAACTGAAGTTTAAAGTAATCTCTTTATGGATGAGATCTGGGGAAGCAGTTCTCACTTCTCCAAACAAGCAATGGCAGAAATACCTCAGAAAACATATTTAATCCTAATTAAAAGTGAACTCAAGCTCAGGAGTGATAACTTCATATTTAGGTAACAATAAAAGCAGCCAGTGCAAAGCCCAAGACAGCTCAGCAGTGGAGGGGGACAGGGAAGAAATAAATTAATCCAAGTGTCTAAATTCCCAAAATTTCACTCTTTTAAATTCATCCTCTGATATCTAGAGGCCCCAGTGCAACAGGCATCCTTCAAAGGTCCCTTCCAGCCCCAAATATTCCACACAAGACAGGAACAGCCTCAGTGCAGAACGTGGCCAGAGGCTGCTGCACAAACCCAACCAAAACCACCAAGTTCTGGGTAGTTCTGAGGGGCCAAAATTCAGTTTGCACCATCAGACAGGATTTCTGCTCCATTTTATGCTGTTGTTCCTTTGGTTTATAAGGTAGTCTCAAAATGCTCTGCAGAACAAAGCTCAAGCAAGGGCTGGAATTTCATCGCAATTGTGGTTCTTAATTGCTGGAAGGATTTTGTAGCCGACACTGTCTGGAATTCAGGACAGGGATTTTACAGCTTCAGTCTGTTTTCTGAAGGCAAGGATGCACTATAAAGGAGAACTGCTTTTTAATTGATCTATTTATTCCACACATGTATATGAGTCTATAAATACAACAGGAACTTGACGGAATTAATCTTTCTCATGGTAAAAGTGGCAAGGAACAGCTGAGGTAAAGAATTTCTGGGACAGCCTCCTTGCTCTTGGCCATCCTCTCAGCTTTCCCCAAAGAACAAGGATGCAGGTGCCAGGCTGCCACCCTGAGCTCCCAGAAGGGAGAATTGAGCCTGGAAGCCCTCAAAAATCATTTCTCCACCAAAAAAAAAGTTCTATTTCTAGTGTTCAGTCACTTCTCAGCACCTCCACCATAATCCTCAAGACTCTCCTTAACAGCAGGGAAAAGTTGAACAATCCCATTCCTGTTTTGCTTCTGTAACATGTCCCTTTTTGAACTTCCCCTTTCCATTTTCATGCAAGAAGTATTTATTGACTTCCATAAATTAAGCACTTAGACACTGGGTTAATTAATTTTTTTTATCATCATAATTAATGAGTGCTTTTCTCTTCCAATTTCTAGCGTGGAATTGGATTTTAAACAGCAAGAAGATAAACTACAGCCAGTTTTGAGAAAACTTCATCCTATTGAGGAAACTCAGGTTGCACCTTTGCCTTATTCTCAGGAGAGCTACTCCTCTACTCCCAAGCAAAAATCCAAAACTGAATCAAAAAAGCATGGAAGATGGAAACTCTGGTTCCTTTAACCCAAGTCCATGACGTGTGGAGTTCAAGGCCTTCTTTGACAAATACTTGGAGTTGTATCCACCATCTCTGACGGGATCTTGGTGGAAGGAGCAGCGTCCTGGCCAGGGCAGCATCCAGTTCTCACCGCGCGTACCAAAAAGGCCTTTGTAGCGACGGACTCTGCCCAGCAGCACGGGCTTGGGAACCCCCTGCCCACTTCTACTTGCAGTTTGCCAATGTGGGATGTAAAACCCGAGTGGAAACTTGGACAAAGATGGAAGTAAAACTGTTTCCCTCCCCTCCTCAGATCCGAGAGCGTGGCGCTCCGCCCCGCTAAAGCGTAGGCCGGCATCCTGCTCCCCCAGGAATGGTGGAGGCCTTTTGGGGGTCTGGGTTGTTGTCTTTGGACAGCAACGAGGGGGAAAATCAAGAGCAAGCCTTATGTTTGCAGTGGTGTTGAGTTTTACAGCTCCATGTTGATCGGGGAGTGCAGTTTTCAGCACAGAATTCCTGGACAAAGCACAATTTTTCCCGCGGCCCACGGCCGCGCTGATCTCCGAGATGTGACTGTGGTGTATTCTCTGCCTTCATGCGATGTAGACTCCAACCAAGCTCTCACATTTCAACCTCATCTCTGGTTTAGCTGTGTCCTCACCACCAGAAGAACCACTCTGCTGCTCAGCCCCAGCAGGGGAGCAGCCAGAAACCTCCCAAAAATCAGGCCCAGCCTTTAAGCACCTCCAGCTCACAGGGTCCAGGCCATGGACAAGCCCTCAGTGTCACCTTGGAAAGGTCTCAACCACACAGGAACAAAACACAACCCCAAAACAGACCCATCCCAATCCGGATTGTTGGCCTTTGCCATGGGTTAGTAATTTTTTCTAATAGTCTTTGGAAAAACCTCTCCACTGCTGCAGAAGGCACCAGGAGATGTCCAGGCTGCAGCACTGCTTGGAAGGAGCTGAAATTGGAAATGCTATTTATTTATTTATTATTAAGCTGCTCAGATGGGTTTCCCAGCTTATTATAATTTATATCTCAATCTATTAATTGTACTCAGTGATTGAAACACTTAGGAGAGAGATGTGAATCAGATTTTTCCTAATTTGGTTTGGTTTTTTTGAAATGGCACTTAAAATTTTGCTCTGACTTATAAACTGCAACTTTTCCTTTAAGTATTTGCTGCTGCCATTAAACTTGCATCTAAAATGACCATTGGTGGAAAAATTCCTCATGCTAGAAGTGGCCAGGGAGTGGGAATCTTGTATTTTGTTTTGGTTTGGGAATTTTCCCTAAGGATTTCCAATAATTTGAGTGTCATGTGACAAACTGGGTTTGAAATCGCATCCCCTGTAGCAGCAGGAAGGTACAAATTCTTCAGCCTTTAGGTGCAAGGACTGTGATCATTAATTTGCACAGACTAAAAATCTGAGGAAGTGTTTTTCTTTTACACTGTTTCTCCTCTTAGCTCAGCATCCAATTTACTCCTAAGAGGAAACTGGAGGAAAATAACCTAATTTTTTTCCCTTCAAAGAGCAAGAAAAGCGAATTAAAATGGGAAAGGTAATGCAGAAGTTGCCTATGGCCAGTTCAATATTTGCAGTAAACCTTCAAGAGGGCTACAAGTTCTTGTACAGAAGCAAATCCTAAAATCCTCTGGTGGGAGTTGAAGGATTAGGAAGGTGATCCTGTACACGAGGAAGTGCCATTGTTTCATGTGGAAAAAAACCCATATTTCATGTATTTTATATTGTTTTTAACGAAAATATAGAACTGTTTACAAGACAGCCCACACAACATGGCTTAGAAACCCATATATTTCCAAACAAAAAAAGACTTTTTTTTAAAGCAGAAAGGAATCTCAAAAATGGGCAGAAAAAGGAAAATACAGCAGTATTCATTATAAAAAAAAAAACCATTAATACCTAATGCACTCCTCCATGCTAACACAGCCTAGTGTTTGGGGCTTTTTAAGGAAATTAAACCAAGCATCTCTCCATGGCAATGAATTCCCAAATCCTCAGTGCTACCCCCTCAGTAGCTTTGTGTGTGCAAGGACCCTGAGTGATCCAGAGCTCCTGGAATCAGGGGAGAAGAGGGAGGAAACTCCAACTGGAGAAACAAAGAGCTCAAAGGGAAAGTTCTCACGGCGTGTTCTGTACATGTCCAGGCTATTTTCTTAAGAAGTTGCAAATTTTTAATTTTTTACATTTTTTTAAACCTGGGGAAAGCTGACATTATCATAGAGTCTTGCTTCCAACTGACATCTCGTGTTCTCTGGTACCCTCCGATGTACTTTGTAATAAAATGTTTTTGCAAGTGTGTAAAATGTATCATAATTGTATTGCCTTTAGAATCACTCAGGCTCAGGTTAGATAGACACCAAGAGAAAAAAAAACAAACCTAATTCTTTAGAGCTTTTAAGTTCAATGTGACAGAGCTATTTTCACCCTCATGTAGAAGATCTTGGAGGTTCTAATGAGGAAAATGCGATTTTATTTTCAGTGTGGCTTTGCTGGATTCACTGGCAGACCCCTGCACTTCATACACTGATTTTCTAGCTGCACTTCTCCCATGTCCTGCTTCAAAATACTTTTTAGCCAATAAATACTGCAGTGATTTTATATCCCTTGCTCTTTGCTGAGTCCTTATAATTTCCACACAGCAACAGTTGCATTCTTTGGTTTAGAACTAGGAGGAAAACACTATTCCTGTGAGTAGCACTTGGTTTCTTAAAGATGAAAAACAAAAATAAAATGTAAAAATACTTTTAAAAAACCAGGATAAAGTGAAAAAAAAATGATTAAAACTGGAAAATCCTACCACGGGTACAAAGTGTTTGCTTTTTCTTGCCTAAAATGCAAAACCACTGTCCATACCTTTGATTCCACTCGATGTTTTAAAGGTTGAATCACTTTTTCCAATCAAATGGAGTAAATTTTCATGAACTTCCCAACCAAGTCAGCTGTTAGATTACACCAAGACCTGTGTATTACCACATATATATTGCTGCTGGAATTGAGCTGGAATTGAACCAGATTGCCACTAAAAATCCAACTGCACCAACACCAATCTAGTCTGGGAGAATGAAAGGGACCTGCACGAAGATTTTTAATATTCCGTAAAAGCCATCTGTGGTTCATTAAAATAACTGGAGTGCTACAAATGTGTCCATTTGTTTAGGTGAGTGCAGCTCCTTGCCATAAATGTTGGTAGGGAATGCAACAGGGATGGTTTGACAACACAAAAAAAGCTCAGTATTAGTGATGGAATAAAATCATGGCCACCATCCAAACACCACTTCAGTTTCAGTGAAATTGGCTTGCAATATGCAATTTCAAATGATTTTGAAAGAGAAGAAAACATGTGACTCAATAAAGCAAAGTATTTTTACATGGAAGAAGTCTGGTGAAGAAAATGAGGTTTTCTCCCCGATTCTGGAATCCATGAAGCCTGACCTGGGCAGATTTTAAGGCACAGGAAGATAATTCACACCCAGAGATTCAACTCCTGAATAACAACCTGCAGCCCCAGAAGCCTCCTGTGACCATCAATAACTCTGATTTCAGGCTTGCACCTGTACTTTACATCGTTCTGGAGAGGCCTGCAGCCTGGAAGTGCTGAGAGATGGACAATCCCCCATGGTGATTGACTGACTGACTGACTGATTGATTGACTGATTGATTGACTGATTGATTATCCAGAGCTCCCCCACCAGTGCCACTCTGCTCTACACAACCCTCGCCACTCTCCTTGTGTCAGGTGTCACCGTCACCCCACAGAGATTCCCCTTCTCAACCTCCTTCCAGAAACCTCAGACAGATCCCACAAATTCCCTTTTTCTCCTTCTGATGGCTCCTGCATCATTTCTGTTCTGGTTTCACCTCATCCTCATCCCAGAGCACAGAGGGGAAAGCAGCCAAGTGGAGAGAAGATTCCACTCATCAGCAACACCACAAAGTCCTGTCCAGTGCTTCCCACTCACACACCCCAATACCCAAAATAACCCATTTTCCCTGCTCACAGGAGTCAGGAGTCACTGACTTTGTTCCCCATACACCTTTAGGTGTTTTCCAGAGCCACTCTCCTTATGGATACACTCTTGGAAGTTACCACCACAGGAACATGGAATGGTTTGGGATGGAAAGGACCTTAGAGACCATCTCATTCCAACCCAATCTTACTCTAAGCCAGGAGATTTCCCTTCAGAAACTACAGAGCTTGGTTTCCTTTGGGAATGAGGCACATCCCAAGCTGCTGACAGGAGGAGAAGGAGCAGCCATGGATCATTCTGGAGCTGCCACCGAGGCTGCTCTGCCCTGATTTACTGGAGGAGGCTGAGATGCTGCCTCATGTGGAACCCAACGCTGTCCAAAAGCCACCAGGAAAGGAAAGAGAAGCTTTAATACCACCCTTCCAAAGGCTCAAGGAAGTTTGCTCAATTTACTTTTTCTTCAAGCAACATGTTCTTCAGTAAGAAAGCTTTTGTGGTTTTTTCCAGGTGATTTCTCCCTGGGCCAGGAGCAGCAGCAGCTCAAGACAGGAGCAAAATTAACCTAAACCAGGCAGTCTGGAGCAGCAGCACAGCTCAGCAACCTCAAGCTGCATCCTGTACTAATAATAGAATCATTATATAAAATAAATATTAATAATATTAGAATCTTCTGCTCAGAAAATGGATCAAGTAAAAACCACTAGTGAGACTTACAGAGGGAAAAATAGTCCAGACCAACGAGGATTAAAAATTCTTTGCTAACACAATTATTGTCAAATCAGATTTTAAACTTATCATTTATACTTCATTTTACTTAATATCTGGCTCTTCTGCTTGCAACTGGTCTCTTATTTCAAGGTAATTCTCTTTTGAAGGTATAGGACAAAACTTGCTTTTGATTTTATCAAGGAACTCACATTTAAGGAGGAAAAAAGCCAAAGGGGACTATTGGAGAACCCTCCCGTTCAATGCTGCAGAAAAGGCTCATCCTGTAATTAAAACTTCTCACTTGAGCACTTAAATCCTTGACATTGCTCCACTGCTCATAAACTGCATTATGCAACATCAGGTTTTGGATGGAGATGGTGTCACTAAGTATTTTTCCAGGGAGAAAACATGCCAGCTTTAGGACACCAACAAAGTTATATTTATAGAATAAAAAAATTGGTTATGTCCTGTATTTTACTTCTTTTAAAGAAATTATCATTACTTTAACTCTGTCAGATATTTCAAATTCCTTCCTTCCAGTCATCCTGTATGGTTAATTCTCTACTACAGGTAAAATTAAAAAAAGAAAAGTCACTGCATCATTTCAACCCAAATCCGATGTAAGAGAGGTCAGGCTGTGATTCCTAATTATTATTATTATTATTACTAATTTTACTGCTCCTACTTTGCTGACACCACAACAATGAGTTGTGGCTGGTTATTTAACAGGGGAATCTCCTCAGCAAAGGCTGCATTGTAAGGTAGGAGTAAGTACTCATTAAAAATACCCTGAAATCTCAGTGTTCATTAACTGATTATGGAGGCTGTGCTCAGGAGCACAATGCAGATCTTTAATATCACTGCTCTGAGTTCAAACACACACACAGGTTTTCAAATCTACTCTGCTAACTGCAAAAGGCATAATTAACGTTTTTAAATATCACCTGCACCACCTTCATCAAAACAATAATTAACTCTCAATTCAGCCTGAAACTGAGGAAGTTAAAATAACACACAAGTCTTTCAACTTCCTTGCACTGCTGTGTCCCAGCACTGGAATGTTCTGCAGGAATGCTCAGCTTGGAACCAGTTCCCTACAGAGGTTGTGGATTCCCATCCCTGAAGTGTCCAAAGCCAGGCTGGACAGGACTTGGAGCAGCCTGGGATAGGGGAACTGTCCCTGCTCATGGCAGGGGTGGAATAAAATGAGCTTTAAGGGCCTTCCAACCCAAACCATCCTGGGATTCTGTGACTTCTTGCTCCAGCAATGGATCTGGAGATCCACTATCCCTTCCTTACAGCAAAACCCCCGTGATACAAGAAGGAGACCAAAACTAAGCTAGTGGATGATGCACCAAAGACAAAATGAAATTGCAGAAGATTTACCAACACGAGCACCCCCAAATGCCAAGGAAATGGGCAGCAGCAGGTCAGGAAGAAGTGCTGAGGACACAGAGCCCTGTGTCAAAAATCACTGAGTGTAGAAGTCAAACATCACTGTGTGCCCTTACAGGGAGAATTTAAACTGGGAAGGAAAGAGGAGACCAAAAAACCAAGTTGCTGATAAACTCATCTATCTGACTAACAATTAACCCCATGGTAAGAAATCAGTGCATTGAGCCAGACTGACCCAAATTGATGCAGAACTGAGGGACAAGTGCTCAGACACAGCACAAACCTGGCTCACTTCAACCACTGCCCTGGAGAGATCAGCTGCCAGCTGCAGGCAGCTAAAAGAATACAAGAGAAAGGCAAACACACAGAGAGGCTCCCAAAAACACACAGAGAGACCCCCAAAAACACACAGAGAGACCCCAAAAACACACAGAGAGACCCCCAAAAACACACTCCGATCTATCCCCATCTCAGATATCAACAAGCCCCATATATTTTTCATTATTTAGTCCAATATTCATTAATTAACAGTGGAAAAATTCAGGTGTAAGGCTTTTAAATCACAGTGTTAAGTCAACAGGGTCACTTGCATCAGTCCTTCCTCTAAACATAATGTTGGGCTCTGTTCTTCAGTCATTTGAACACTCACCTTGGTTATCTCAATTTAAGTCAAAAAGACAAGTAAATGCTTGTAAAGCAGTAACAACAGCCAAGTCTCATTTCCACACTTCTCAGCTGGCTAATTACCAATACTACATCATTTTGGTGCACACAGATATCAATCCTGGCTAATCACCTGCTCACAGAGATTTTTCAAGCTTTTTTTTTTCTTTTTTTTGCTCTTCCCCTGTGTCAACCATAGCAAAATTACCAGGCAGTGCTTTCCAGCTTCCTGAGCACACAGAGAGAGGAGGTTTTGATTGCTTTGGGTCACCTGGGATTGCAATCCTATTACAGGCAGGTTCAGGGAGATGTGACAGAGGTGTTTGAGTTTACTTACAATGAGCTCTGAGTCCCGTCCCATGGAAATCACAGTTCTGTTCACTGTCCTCAGCAGGTTCTCCATGATGATCTGCACATGGCGTTGTGTGGGGCCCTGAGGACAAGGAATAAATCACTGATAGCTGCAAACAACAGACAGCAGCACAACTGAACCATTTGTGCTGCCTTTCAACCCACCTGTCTGCTGGAAATTAAGTAAAACATCACTGGCTGGTGATCACAAGGAGGGAAGGGGTTCAACAAAGTGTTATTTTGGTAATACATGTTTCTGATAAATTAAAATGTGCTGTTACAATGTCAATGGAAATGAAGCTTATGACACTCAGTTTCCCATTAATTTTCTTCCCCCAAGTCATTTTTCCAACATCAAACCCCCACAGGCATTACCAGACCTGGGGAGGGAGGGCTGTTCTGCAACGGCTCAATTAAAATGAAGAAAAAAGCAAAGCAAAACTTTCATTAAGGAATTGCCAATTTCAGTCAATATTAGAAGCAATCTACCACTACTTTTGAAAGAGTTAAAATGAAATATTTATTCCAAGCAGCTTTTAAGGACAAATCCAGAAATCTCACAAGGAATGATGGGCACAAAACAAAGCCAAAAACACCACAAGGAGAAAGAAACAGATGAGCTTTGCTCCCATCTTTTACTTTATGGATGAAAAATAGATTTGCATATTTGAAGGACAATCCACCACCAGCACAAACTCACCCAGGAGCTGGTCCTGCTGCCAGGATCAGCCTGGGAGAGGGTGGAGCTGCAGGTGAGCCCCTACCACAGAGAGAAAAGCAGCTGACAAAGAGAGACAGGAGCAGCCAGGCTGCCAGAACCAAATCCCTCCTGTAAAACAACCCCCTCTCTGAAGCAGCCACACAGAGCTACTTCCAAACACAAACAAAATCAGAGCAAAACCTAAAAAAAACCCCAATTAAATAAGATGCCAGAGAGGATGTGAGTAGCTGACCCCTGAGGTCCTTTCCAGCTGAATTAGTGTATGATTCTACACAGCACTGAAGGTTCAGGCAGCAGCAGCAGCAGCACAAATTTCAGGAGAGCATCAAATCACTGCAGCTCTCTGGCAAAGCACCAATATTTGTATGTTTGCTGAGGTCAAGAGAAAGCAAAAAAGAGACTATTATGCAAAAAAAAAAGGGATATTACACAGGCTGCATGTCTGGGAACCGTGTCAGCAACAATACAACTAAAATGCACATTTCCCAAAATGCCCATGGGGAGAAAAGAAAAAGCACCAAAACACAACATTTTCCACCTGGAAAAGGCCAGGCACAGTAAATGAGAAAGGTTTAACTCCTAAGGACATTTATTTCTTCACTATCTAGCCAGAAAAGCTGCACTGGATGTGCCTCAGAAACAACAAGTGCTGTGCTGGATGTGACGTGTGAGATGCCACACAACAAACACATCCTCATCACTGGAGAACTGAGAGTTAGAAAAGGCTGGTTAGGAGGAGGTTATAAAAAAGAAAAATAAAAATCCAAAGCTTCAGGAGTTACCTGCTTAATTCACTTGACTAAAACAATTTCTGTGAAGTGTTACTCATCACAGAGGCAGCCCACACTCACCACGTCTTTCTTGTAGAGCACTTCCAGGATGTTACTCAGCAACTGGCAGCAAGCCTCCAAATCTTCTTGTCTCTCCAAGTGATACTTGAGCTGGTCTGTCATTGTTGGCAGCAAGATTTCCCTGCAGTCTGCACACAAAACATGAGGTTACAAACACAGCTTTCAGGGCCTCCAGGCTGATGTGCTTCAGTGCTTACATAAGACACAAAAAAATTGGGAAAAATAAATTAACTTCCAGCTACTCAACCAAAACCTCACCTCACCTTATAAACTTCTACCTCTGAACTGCTCCAACCTTTGACCACCTGCTGCTATTAAAAAAATTAAAAATCCCCTTCCTTGCTCAAGTACTCACTGTTCCTACATGGAGGGAATCACCAAGTCAAAATTAATTACTAATTATCCATATAAATGTCAGCCCAGTGAACAGCTTGGTTCTGCAGATCTGCCCCAGAGATGCTCTGGGATCACAGCCTTGTGCCTCTGCATTTGGGAAACTTCAGGATATGCTGCTCCCTGAATTTTGGACTAGGAAAGGAAACAGCAGATGAAGGCAAACCCCATGGGGCAGAGGGGTAATGTGAACTGTCCCCTAATGCAGGGGAGGAACCCCAAAGCCATGCTGAGCACTCCAGGAAAGCACAGAACATGTCTTTGCAGAGCCTGCGAGGTGAATCAGTCTTTAATAACTTTAAAGGCCCCTAATTAGAGGGCTGAGAATGTTCCAGAGCCCTGCTGAGCCCCACTGGCAGGGAGAGGGCAAAGATCAATTTAATATCTGAGTCACTCTGAGTTCCACTGCAGGGCTGGAGCTGCTCTGATCAATGGGGGAGGCAGTCAAGCTGCATTTCTGAGAAAGGAAAAGCTGATTATTTGTCCCAGTGCTTGGTCTGCAATGATACAACCAGCACAGAACACTCAGTTCCCCTGGGTGGGGCTGTCAGGCCTCCTCAGCTCCCACCTGGGGCTGCTGAGAACATGGGGGGAAGCAAAAAGGGCTGGGAACTCCACAAAATCATCCCAAGGGTGAGGAGGAGCAGCTGAGGGAGCTCAATCAGGAGAAAAGGAGGCTCAGGAGGGACCTTGTGGCTCTGCACAGCTCCTGCCAGGAGGGATATTGAGTGCAGGACCCAGGGAATGGCTCCCAGTGCCAGAGGGCAGGGCTGGATGGGAGATTGGGAATTGGGAATTGTTCCCTGGCAGGGTGGGCAGCCCTGGCACAGGTGCCCAGAGCAGCTGGGGCTGCCCCTGCATCCCTGGCAGTGCCCAAGGCCAGGCTGGAGACACTGGGACAGTGGAAAGTGTCCCTGCCAGTGGGATGGGATGACTTTAAGATCCCTTCCAAAGCACTCCATGACTCTGGGATGTTCCAACCAAGCCAGTGCTGTGCTGACATCCCCCACATGAATATGAGATTTTCAGTGCATCCTTGGTAGGAACTGTTTTGCAGAGCACTGAGCTGCTGCACTGTGCACTGGTTCCCTGGAAGCTCAGAGGAGGAAAGGTGAACCCTCATCACCCTGCCTGCCACAAACACCCCCAGCCCTGATTCATGGCAACGTTCAGGGTCCAGAACATCAGATCCTGCTCCCAGGGCAGCTCAGGATCTGCTGCACAGTGAGCACAGACAATGGGAATTCCACATCTGTTCTAGAGCACAGTCCAGCCCGTGGTGATTTAATAAGAGAATCAAATACTCATCTGCAGCAAAGGATGCCCAGCAGGAATTACCAATTAGCAGCACCCAAGGAAAGCCTTTAATGAACACAGGTGAACACACACCATAAATACGTGTCAATAGAAACATTTCATCTCCTGGGACACTGATAAATCCATTTATTTTGTGGTTCATTTAGTTCCTGTGGCCAAAACAAACTAAACCTGCGCTCAGTAACTTTGTTTCCACTCCACAGCCTGTGAGTTGAGTCATAACTGAACAATAAGAACTCTTATAAATGCTGGGTGTTGTCTACTAAAATTCAACAGGCTCCAATTCCTCATGGAAAAATTCCTTTTTGGAACTCCAGCAGCTCCACAGCTCACTTGGCAATCAGCTGGAAGTCACTTGGAAAACAAAGCAACAGCAAATCCAAACAGCTCCACAGGACAAAACAAAGCAGACAAATCAGTTTACATAAATTAAACTTTGATGCTTGCAAGGACAGGACACTTTATTTAACTCCCAACCATGAGCACTGAAAATATCCATTAAATTATTATTAAACTGCTCCACACTCAGGGAAAAGTTATATTTGTGTCTTTTTGTTTAACTTTTAAGAAGTGGAGTAAAAATTATATATATAATTATATATATAATATTATTATATGGTGGTAGGGATAAATGTTATATATTCATTTACTTCTGGAAAAGTATATATATTCATTTACAATTCAATACATTCAAAGTATTTATATATTCATTTAACCTCTACTTTACTATATAGAAACATTACTTATTTATATAATTACCACTTGTTCCTATTCCTGTTCATAAAATGAATATGAATGATATGAAAAAAAATTTAAAATTATATTTTAAACTACTATATTACTATTAAACTATTACTGTTTTAACTATTACATTACATCTTTTTTTTTTTTAAAGAGACACAAACCCCACCACCAGTCTCCATTCTGATCCAAGGTCCCAAACTCTCCAGATCTCCCAGTGAATCATCCAACACTCGACAACATCACTAAATCAAAATGCTTCAGCAAACTGCTTCACACACACTCCCCTCTCACCCCCAAATCCTTCAAGCTTCACAAATTCATGTATTTTGAATTTTAAATTCCTCTGGAGACACAAATAAATCTTCCTTGACCTGTCCAAGCACAGAATTTGAGCCTTTTTTCTCCACCAGCACCAGGCTGATGAAATTTTCTGTGCATTTGCAGCCTTCCCTAAGTCCACAATCATGAGAAAAGAAAATCACAAAATGAGAAAAGAAAATCTCATTTTTGCAACAGGATCCAGGATTAGTTGAGAGCTTATACAGAATTATTCCCTATCAGTTTAAAATTCCTCAATCAGTGAGAAGCAGGAGGGGCAGCCAAAAACATTTTAGTAATGAACTCCAACCCACAGAGTGAGGGACAGGAAAATCTAAATTTTAAAAAGGCTGTGGAGAGAGGTTTGATTTATTTTCAAGTGAATTTGAATGTTTATGAAACTTCAGAGAATGATCAGGATGAAGAATTACAGTGAGAAGATCAGAGGGATGGAGCCCCTCTCCTCTTTGATAAAAGCCTGGATGTGGCACTGGGTGCCTGGGTTGAGTGGAGATGTTGGGGCTGGGCTGGACTCGATGATCTTGAAGGTCTCTTCCAACCCAGTGATTCTGGGAATTCTGTGAATTCCTGTAAGGAAAGGCCGGGACACCTGGGGGGGCTCACCTGGACAGGAGCAGCTCCAGGGAGAGCTCAGAGCCCCTGGCAGGGCCTGAAGGGGCTCCAGGAGAGCTGCAGAGGGACTGGGGACAAGGATGGAGGGACAGGACCCAGGGAATGGCTTTAAACTGACAGTGGGCAGGGCTGGATGGGAGATTGGGAATTGGGAATTGTTCCCTGGCAGGGTGGGCAGCCCTGGCACAGGTGCCCAGAGCAGCTGTGGCTGCCCCTGGATCCCTGGCAGTGCCCAAGGCCAGCTTGGAGCACCTGGGACATTGGAAGGTGTCCCTGCCATGGCACTGGATGGGATTTAAGGTCCCTCCCAACCCAACTCAACCCAACCCAGTCTGGGATCCTGTGATACCAATGCCAAGAGAAGCCTTTACAGCCACACTTTGTTTATTGAATAAAAACCCCCAGACACCCTTGGGAACCCCAGAGTGCTCTGGGTCAGTGCAGGTGCCTGGAATCCCATCCCAGCCCCACCAAATGCTGCTGGATTTAGGACATTCCTAACAGGCAGTGACAGGAAAACCCAGCTGAGGAGCCTCCTGATAAGATCTCAGAGCCATTAAGCAGCAGAGATCTGTCAGCAAACCTGCCCTGGGCCCTGATTAATCATCCTCCCATTAACACAGATCCATTGAAATGTCTCAGCAGCTCAATAATGTTGGACTGCACCATTCCCTGCATCCTGAAGGGCTGAGTCTGGGAGTCAGGTTTAAAAAACAAACCAGCCCCACACAATTCCTACCTCTCCCTCTGAAAATGGAACTGCTTCAATAAGGGAGGGCAAAGATTAATATGGGAAATGCACCACAGCCTTTCTCAGGAGTGTGTTTTACACTCAGGTTCTTGTTTTAGCTGAGTTATCTCCATTTCTTCCTCCCAAGGAGAGCAAAGGATGATCCCTGATACTACTGACTTCTGCCCCAAAGTCCTGGCAACCTGAGAGCAGCCAGGAGAAGGGAAAATTATTATAAAGTGAGCTGAGAATGAATGAAGCAAATGAGTAACACAAACATTAAATTTCATTGAAACATTAAATTACCCAGGAAACATTAAATTATTCTTGAGGACACCATTTTACCCAGGCCCCAACACCAGCAACTCCACTTGCATTCCTCCTTTCACTTCTTGAAAATCCAGCACTGCAGGGCTGAATACTTTCAAATCATTTCAGAAGTGAAGATAAAGTCTGGACTTGCTGCTTCTACCAAATCTCTACACATGGTGACACACATGGCTAACTGTTTTTCAGAGATTGTAAGAGTGGTATAAAACCACTACAATGCCAATCCACCAAGATTATTTAAACTGGAACCAGCAAAATTTGTTTTATCAGCACTCAGCAGTCTCAGCTTTTGTGATCTGAGAGCAGAATCCTCCCAAATCTCCTTTCCCACTGAAGCAGTGCCTATTTGCTCCCTCATTACCTTCCCTGACAGCACACAAACACTTTGTTTGGGTCAGTTTAACCTGCAGCCAGCCTGAAAAAGAATCAAGTGCTTCACCTCAAAGGAGGAAATCTGTAGGACAAGTGCCTGAGCTTATCTTTCACTGGCCCATTAATGGGAAAGCAGAAAATAACAAGGCATGGATGAACAGCACCCTCTGAAAGGTTTCTGCTTTCCTTCAGCCAGGGAACGGCTCCAAGGCACAGAGGACATCCCAAAGCTCCATTTTCCCCACACAACTTCACTGAGCACAAAAGCTGAATTGATGATTTTTGATAAACCCCAGCACAAAGTTACAACAGAGCCCAATAACCTGGCTGCTTTGTGCCCTTTTAAAATTACCAATCCCAAGCTTTTTGTAATTTTGCACTTTTACTTCTTCACCATTTGTAACCTGCAGCATCAATTAGGATCTTCCTCATGCCCAAGGGCAGGCTGGATGGGATTGCAGCAGCCTGGGATAATGGAAGGTGCCTGTGGGAGTTGGAAAAACAGAAACTCCCACAGACACTGAAGGGTTTGATCTGCAGCCTTGGATTGATGTAAAAATACAATACACAGATATTAAGCAGAAAAATCATAAACTCATATTTCTATAGTTGTAAGTAAGAATATGCCTGAAGTAAGGGAGAAACTGCACTGATAAGGTGGTGAAGGGTTTATAATGTAGGGGTGGGGTTGTGTGGAATAAACTGAGAGTTCAGAAGTCAGAACAGAAGCAGATGTGTGCCTGTGAGACAGGAGCCCATTGGACAAAAGTATCCTCAGTGCAGCAGAAGTGAGTAAAGGTGATGGGTCAGAAAAGCAAAATAAACCCTGTGGCACCTGTCCATTGGGTTAGAAAGTTCTAGAGTGCCTTGTAACAAAGAACTTGTGACTGCTCTTGAGCTATGGCTGAATGCTTGCTCCTCTGAAATCTCGGGGACTCTGAGACTGATGTTTGTCTGAGCAATAAATCCTTCTTAGCCTGAAAATAGTCCCATCCCTTGTTGGAGTTCTGGATGCTGAGAATTTTAAGTTTTCTGTGCTGACAAACTCTGACCCCCAGGAGAACACTGCATTTGACCTGAGGCCATAGAGAAGGCCTCCAAAATTGATTGATAGCACTGGGATTGTGGGTGTGGAGCTTGAATAGGAGTGTGTAATGTCACAGGGTGGAAAACTTAACAGTTTAAGGGTTTAGAATATAGCAATATATATGGGGCAAGATGGAGGTTTTGGGGCAGAGGCTGGTCCTTCTTCTTCACCTTCTTCTCCATGGGTTTGGGAGGTTTTGTGTAATTGGACAGAAACGTCCACAGTGTGGACTTCAGGGGATTAGTTATTGGGTTAAAAGTGAAAATAATTTAGGTGTCATTTCTTAATTGGACAGTTTAGCCTTAAAGGGCCTTGTAACAGGAGATAGTTGGCCATTCTGTGCCTTATTAACCAAGCACTGCAGAACTCAGTGCAGTGAGACTGTAACATTGATAAGAAACAATAAACACCTGAGGCTGAACAGCCTCTCAAGTGCCTTCAATCCCAACCTCTACAGAGGAGGAAAAAGGAAGCCCAAACCCAGCAATCCCTCCATTATCAATGGTGACAGTGACAGGTGCCCACCAAGCCAAGGGCAGCACTGGATTTGAGGTCCCTTCCCACCCTAACCAGTCTTGGGTTTGGATTTTCCGTCTTGTCTTTCCAAGGGAACACCCTTAAGACGTGCCAGGCTCCACAGGGACGGCAGGAGGGAGCGGGCAGGGCACAGGGACAGGGAGCAGAGCCTGGGATGGTGCCTGCTCACCGTGCTGGGTGAAGAGGTCGCTGTGCACGATCTCGATGAGGCAGTAGAGCTTCTGGATGGTCAGGCGGCTCACGGGCACGTTGAGGATGAACTCGGTGAAGAGCTTGCTGCACACACAGGGAAAGCAAAACTCCACTCAATAATCCATCAAAAAACCCATTAAAAATCCGTGGGAAAAAAAACAACTGGACGCAATCATCATAAAGAACCTGACACACAACTTCCTGCTCCGGGATGAGCAAGCTCAATTTTTTTGAGATATTAAAAAAAATATAATCAGAGAATCATGGATAGTTTTCAACAAATTTCTTTCGTTTTTAATGTAATTTCTTTTTCCCCTCCCTTTTATCTCAGTTTTAGACTCTTTGTCCATGTTTCATTTAAGGTTTTGGGTTTCAAGTTTTCCTTGTCTGCGCTTCACATTAATCAGCACATTCGTGATTATGGAGGCCAAAAATAAGGTGATAATTAACATTGTAAGCTACCAACAAAAAAAAAAAAATAATAATTAAAAACCCCCAGAAATTGACCTTTTAAGAAAAGGTACCATCACACTCATCAGCTGAGCTCCCACCTAATATTGACAAGACTTTTCAGTACTTTTCCATCCCCTCCTAGAATCTTGGGTTCTTTGCTTTTCCTATTGAGATTTAAGTCAACCTCAATTTAAATACTCCCAGTACTTAATTGTAATTTTGATTGGTGATACCATAGAAAAAATGTAATATTTGGGCAAAAACAGGCCAAGTCCTGCATTTTCCTTTCTCTTTTCCCAGGAATTTTGCTGTCACATATCAAAATTATTATTTAGTCCAGAAACTCTACAAATCTGGATTTGCTAAGCCCAGGGAAGTGTAGATGTAAAACACTTCATAGTCCCCAGGCAAGGAGAAGGTAAATGCCAGGTTCCTCAGGCCACTGGAATGTTAGACTAAGACTGTATTTATTTATTTTACCCCTGCTTTATCTCTTTTCCTCCTTCTGACATACCAAGACCATAAAATTTAGCTAGACAAAATTTAGAAGGGTTTGTGCAGTAAAGTCAGATTTAAAATGTTTTTTTCAGTTTGTAAACTGCACCATAAAAAATAAAATAATATTTTTCTCTTTAAGCTAAAAGTTCTGCTGAAATACCAGATTTTATTTGGTTCTTCTACTTTTTTTTCTTAAATATCCTGTCATTGTCCTTTTTATTTACTAACAACACTGCCATGTTTATGAGCTACTGAGACATCAATCCAGCAACTGAATCACTGAATTATTTATTTTATTATTTACATGAAATTTATACATCAAATAGTGAAGCATCATGGTCCAGCTTAAGACTTTTGATGGCAGCTGCCTGATTAATAACTCTTGCTAATGGTTTGTACTGTAAAGTTTGTCAGGTATTTGTTAGACATTATTTTTTAAAAACAGGCTCTTTGTGTAACCCTTGAAAATACCTGCAAGGGACAAAAAAAAAATGCAATAAACCAAAGTGATAAAACTTCTCAGGTGATCCATATTTCACTGTCTCAGTATCTATTTCTATATTTTTATATATTTTCGTATCTTTATATATAGTAGTAACATGTAAAAATGAAATCTATAGTGTATGTTTTTATGCATATATATATACTATATGTATGTTATATATTTGTGTGTATATTTTATATATATCTTTAGAAAATAAAATTAGCACTCCACACTTAATTAACTCTACTCACCTGAGTTCCTTTGGATCAAACACTAATTTCACATCATTGACAATTGCTGGCAAGTATTTAAGTGCTGCACCCTAAAAAAAAAAACACCAAAAAACCCAAATTTACAAAATTAAAGAGTTTAAAGGTGATGCAAAGACTGCAAGAAGAGAATCCCTCACGAGGAGGTTGCTTTGGTTTCACCATTTTCTGTGACACCTGAGCTGAAACTCAGCAAAAATTAAACTTTCAAACTGATTTAAAATAAGACAGAGGCATGAAATGTTCATAACCTGGGGAAACCTAGAACAAAATTAGAGATTTATAAGCTCCTTCCAACATTTTATAGAAACCTTTTGGTTCTTCTAATCCCTTTATCCCCATCTTGTGTTGAGCACTTTCTCATCCTCCTCCTCAGCCATGCTAGAGTTGTTTGGGTTTAATTTTCACTCCACTGCTTAAAAATTAAACAAAAAAGATTAGCATTTTTTCCCTGCAGTAAATTCTTGGTAGCCACTCATGAAACCCTGGCTCTTCCCAATTCCCCTTGAACTCGGAGCTGCCACTGCACAGCACATGAAAGAGCTGGGAAGATACAAACAGATGGTTAATATTTTAACTGTTTGTAGGGATTTTTACTCATTTTATCTTTTTCTTAGGAACAATTCATAGGTATTGCAGTGAGCACCAGACTAGGGAAAAAACTCAGAGTAATTGAAATGTAAACCAGAGCAGCCAGATTTGTCAGCCTTACCTGCATTTAATCAAGTAAATCAAATTGTTTGATAACAGGTGCATTTTTGCCTGAGAAGAGGCAGGGCTGGATTGGATTTTGGGCAGGAATTGTTCCCTGGGAGGGTGGGGAGGGGCTGGGATGGAATTCCCAGAGCAGCTGGGGCTGCCCCTGGATCCCTGGCAGTGCCCAAGGCCAGGCTGGACACTGGGGCTGGAGCACCTGGGACAGTGGGAGGTGTCCCTGGCAGGGCAGGGGTGGCACTGGGTGAATTTTCGGATCTTTCCAACCCCCTCTGTCACTCTGTGATGTGAGCAATGATTGCAATTTCCACCCCCCAGCCTGGACACACATTTCCCATCCCAGGTGTTTCTGCAGGTAGAGGAGCCACAGGGGAACAGTCCTGAGGAACCAACACAAGCCCAACCCCTTTCTTTCCCAAGAGCTCCCCTTTCCTGCCACAATCCCTGTCATTCCACACCCAGCCCCACAGCTCTCAAAAGCAGCAAGCCAATGCTTTGGTGACACCCAAGGAGAACCTCAAGAGGCCACCAAGGCCAAGACCCCTCCCCAGAGGGAACCCCCAGCCTGTCCCTGGGCTGGACGCAGATTTCAGAGCAGCCAATTCTCAGTCACAACCCACTGAGGCTGGACCACCAACCATCCCTCACCTGCTGGAAGGACTCCTGAGCTGGGAACCCCGGAATTCTGCAAAGGGAGCACTGAGGGATGAGGGCTCTAATGACCAGTCAGGAAGCACAGGCAGCAATGGGGGTTTATTTGCTGATCATTCACATGCACAGAGCCATAAATGTTTAGTAACACATCTTAAAAGAGAGCTTGCATTTTATATCTTGAATTAAAATTTCACACCGAGGGTAAAAATTAACACTTGAACGGCTCTCGTGAACTACTGTGAGGTAAAGCTATTTACAACAGCCATTTACAGCTTGGAGCTGCAACAATTAGCAGCAACTGAGGGTCTACTTTATGGACAAACCAATTAAAGTTTAATTCTGGAGATTTAAAGAAGATTGTGGAAGTATATTTCCCAACTTCCCACCTCAGCTGGCTCAATTATGTGACAGGATGATCAGACTATGAGGCTGTGCAGCCCCGTGATTAAATCTGTATTTGTCCAAGCCAAAGGGCTACTAAAACAATTTTTTATTGGTATTAAATCACGTAGAAGGGCAGCTCTTGCTGTAGATCTTACTCTGCTCAAGCTGCAGCTGAAGTAGATTTTCTGTGAGCAGTAGCTCCATTGCAATGCTGGTTATTCCCAGCATTGCAAGGAATTTATTCCCAGCATAAATGAGGAATATGAAATGCAGCAGATAAAAAAACCCCGCTCTTGTCTTTCCACGTAACATCAGGAAAAAAATAAGCATTTTCTTTGGGGGGGGTTTTCTCCAATTGAAAGAAATTAAATTAATTACTTTTCATTCTTGATCAGCACTGGACAAAGGTTCCAATTCCTCATTTCCACAAGAAGCACACAGCAAATGAAACCCAAAATCTTAATTCCATGGTTACACAGGGATGCCTTAACCAGCTGTAAACTCCAGCCAGCACTAACAAACCAGAGTAGTGAGGAACCTCAGTGTTCACTCCAGCAGTTTTCTGCAGCAATTTCCCTGCGATCACATGAGAAGCACACCCAAAGCTGGCAAGATCAGTCTCACACACGCACTCAATAATTACACACGGTTTCAAGCTGGGCTGCAATAAAAATCTGACTGCCCCAAGGGGCTCCTCTCTTTGTGCAAAACCAGTGACAGATTATTCCCACCCTTATCAAGTCACAAAATCAGTCATTTCCAGTACTACAAAGCACACAAATAAAGCAGCAAAGGGGAAGGATGAAAAGGAGTGAAAGCAGCAATGAGCCAGTGTGTGGCATAAATAATGGATATATTCCCCCTGAGTTGAATTTCCTCGTTCACTCACTGCTCTGTTGGCTGTGGGGTGTTATTGGGATTTTATTTTTTTACCCAGGCTGTGATTCACATGGCTCAGCATGACATCAGCGAGGCCATGGCAGCCTGCAGCCAAGGCAGAGATGCTGTGGCTCATCCTCTACATCCCAACCACACAAACACACGCTAATTTCCCCTCCATGAACACCACAGCTGTGTGTAAAAGGAATTATTCCACAGAAAGTTTGGGAAGAACCATGAGCTGACACTCCCTCTGAGCAGGAGCTGCCAAGAGAAGCCATGGAGCTGCTCAGTGCCTCAAGGATTCCTTTAAAAACTGGGAAAAAGGCAATTAACTGGGCCAAGAAACACAACTCACTAAGTGGAAATACTCAGGGCCAGAAAAGTCAAAGCTTTGCCTTAAATGGAATAAATTAAGCAATAATTGATGGGCACAGTTCTCTGCACAGCCAACGCAGGGGATGGCAATTCCCAGGATTTATCCTTCCATGGACTAATTGCAACTCATTTCCTAAATCATCCCAACCTGCTCTCTGTCCAGAGCAGGAGCCTTTGAGAAATGTCAGATAAATTCATTGGTGGGCTCCAAATGACCTCACAGCTGACTGTGCTCTCCTAAACCCTCCACAACTGGCAGCCAATTCGTGTGGGTGTGGAAGGAACAAATGCAGTGTTGGTATCAAAAGATCATTTGAGCGCAAAAACCCTTCAGAGATGTGGTAAAAAAAGCCAGAATAAGTAAGATCAGGAGCAATGGAATTGTTCTTTCCAACAGTGATCTCTCTGAACATCAATTAATTGAACAGCTAATTGTGCTCTCCTGAACTTGTCCAGAGCTGGCAGGGAAGTCAGGTTTGTGTGGAAGGAACCAACTCAGTGTTGGTATCAAAAGATCATTTGAGGGGGAAAATAAAAAAGCCCTTCAAAAAGGCCAGAATAAATAAGATGAGGAGCAATGGAATTGTCACTGCCAACGGGTCTGCACATCAATGAAGAGTCCCCTGCACTGCCCACACTGCTCTTTTCTCACTGATAGTTCATTTCCAGACAGGAAACGAACCAAAAACGGGAAAAGAATGGGATCTACCATGAGGAAAATTAGCACATTGCCCAGATCTAGAAGTTCAAAGAGTTTCTATGACTAAAAGTTTATCTGAATTATTTATCCTGATTCTCCAAAAGGAATTTTTCCTGCAGTTTTTTGCTGGGTGGGTAAAACCTCAAAAAACTTCACTTTGACACTTGCATATATAAATAAGAGTAAGCCTCATTTATTTATTGGGACAGAAAGTGGCCCAACTGCTAAAACAACCAGGAGGAGCTGCTTTCCAAGGAAATTTCTGGAGTTTTTAATTTCTTCACAAAAGGAAGAGAGGACAAGTAAAAGCCTTTTTTGTGTGTCATCAGGCAAATAAAAAAACATTAAAATAAGACAGGAAATCTTGCTAAGTACCTTAAAGTACTTCTGATATAACTGCTAATAGAAAAATGAGTTTTATTCATTTCCTTTTGTTTGTTACACAGTTGAGAATATGGTGAGATTTGTTAATAAAAAAGTGAAATCACCTGTGTGATAAATACAGTAGGTCACTGGTGAGTGAAAAGCAAGCAGGACAGAAAAAGAATCTTGTAACAATGGAAAATTATCCCATTCTTGGGTTTATAAATGGAATGACAAAAATAAGTGTCACAAAAGCTTCTCTGCAGTAGCTGTTTAAATAAAAACTAACTTAAGGTTGTCATTAGATTGACCAAATGACATTTGCAAAGTATTCAACAAAATGTATTCTGAGCAGAACACCACAGTTTGTTTTTTGTTTTTTTTTTTTTTCTGGGGTTTAAGTTCAGCTCTTTGTAATCCATAAAAAAAAAAAAAAAAAAAAAAAAAACCAAAAAGAACCTTAATTTAAAACTGTCATTTTCCCAAGCCATTCGTTTCCATCAGCACACCTGACCTCCAAATTAAGCACAAAAACCCTGTGCCAAATACATGATATTCTTCTGAACTCTTTTCTTTGACAAAGCAATAAATTTGTTTCACCTGACTCCATTTGAGAACATTATTTTAATGTTAATTTTCATCTTTTGTGCCATTCAACAAAGCACCCCCCTTCCAACCCAGCATTATCTTGGGTGCCATTCCATTAAACTCAGCCAAACCAAACGAGGCCCAGCCAGCAGCTGCATCAAACAATATCCAGGAACATCTAAACTCAGTATTTGAGATTAAGCCCAGCTTAGAGCAGTTATTCAGCACACAAACTGAAGCAGTTTTTATTCCAGTTGCAAAGCAGAACCTCTGGCTCTAAATTCAGTGTAAAAGAGTCCAAATTCAGGCTAAAAACCAGCCCCAATTCAGGCTAAAAACCAGCCCAAATTCAGGCTAAAAACCAGCCCAAATTCAGGCTAAAACCAGCCCCAATTCAGGCTAAAAACCAGCCCAAATTCAGCCTAAAACCAGCCCAAATTCAGCCTAAAACCAGACCCAATTCAGGCTAAAACCAGACCCAATTCAGGCTAAAACCAGCCCAAATTCAGCCTAAAACCAGCCCAAATTCAGGCTAAAAACCAGCCCAAATTCAGCCTAAAACCAGCCCAAATTCAGCCTAAAAACCAGCCCAAATTCAGGCTAAAAACCAGCCCAAATTCAGGCTAAAAACCAGCCCAAATTCAGGCTAAAAACCAGCCCAAATTCAGGCTAAAACCAGACCCAATTCAGGCTAAAACCAGACCCAATTCAGGCTAAAACCAGCTCTAATTCAGGCCAAAAACCAGCCCAATTTCAAGCTAAAACCAGCCCTAATTTCAAGCTAAAACCAGCCCAAATTCAGGCCAAAAACCAGCTCTAATTCAGGCCAAAAACCAGCCCAAATTCAGGCTAAAAACCAGCCCAAATTCAGGCTAAAACCAGACCCAATTCAGGCTAAAACCAGCTCTAATTCAGGCTAAAACCAGCCCCAATTCAGGCTAAAACCAGCCCCAATTCAGGCTAAAACCAGCCCCAATTCAGGCTAAAACCAGACCAAATTCAGGCTAAAACCCAGACCAAATTCAGGCTAAAAACCAGCCCAAATTCAGGCTAAAACTCAGACCAAATTCAGGCTAAAACCCAGACCAAATTCAGGCTAAAACCCAGACCAAATTCAGGCTAAAACCCAGACCAAATTCAGGCTAAAACCCAGACCAAATTCAGGCTAAAGCCAGCCCAAATTCAGGCTAAAAACCAGCCCAAATTCAGGCTAAAAACCAGCCCAAATTCAGGGTAAAAACCAGCCCAAATTCAGGCTAAAAACCAGCCCAAATTCAGCCTAAAACCAGCCCAAATTCAGCCTAAAACCAGCCCAAATTCAGCCTAAAACCAGCCCAAATTCAGCCTAAAAACCAGCTCTAATTCAGGCCAAAAACCAGCCCAAATTCAGCCTAAAACCAGCCCAAATTCAGCCTAAAAACCAGCCCAAATTCAGGCTAAAAACCAGCCCAAATTCAGCCTAAAACCAGCCCAAATTCAGCCTAAAACCCAGACCAAATTCAGCCTAACAACCAGCTCTAATTCAGGCTAAAAACCAGCCCTAATTCAGGCTAAAAACCAGCCCTAATTCAGGCTAAAAACCAGCCCAAATTCAGGCTAAAACCAGACCCAATTCAGGCTAAAATCAGCCCAAATTCAGGGTAAAAACCAGCCCTAATTCAGGATATTACTAGCCGAAGTTCAAGGTAAAACCAGCCCAATATCTGACTAAAAAAAGCCCAATATCAGGGTAAAAGCAGCCTAAATTCAGTGCAAAACCAGCCCAAAGCACAATCACAAATAAATATCTTTTGGAGATACTTCCCACACGGGTTCTAAGAGACACAGAACCCTCAGCCCACAGCTGCATTTTGTTACTCAGCTCATCTGAAGTGATGTTTATTAAGAATTCCACCTGTTGGAAAAGCCCTGCAGATGAACACAGTTTTCTTCTCAGGCACTTTATATTTATTTCCCTGCCTTCATTTAAAATACTTGTCTGTGGCTTTAGCAATAAATGTTGAATATTAAATACAGAATGGACACTGAGAAATGTGTTAGAAGTGAGCAGAATTCTTAAGAACCCACAGGCACGGGAGAATTCACATTAAAAAAGGATCTCACCTTCCACCCCAGCTCTGTGGCCTCACACAGGATAAATTTACACACACAAAGTGCTCACCCCTCCTTAATTCAGATTATTCAGAACTCCCAGCCTTTTCCCAGCCATCCTGAACAAAATCAAAACAGCAAATATCAGAGGGGCCCTAATGGTTTTTTCTTTTGTTTTTGTTAAGGTTGGGATTGAAAGTGTTTGAGAGGATATTTTGTGTTTAGACTTAGGTGTTTATTGTTTTTATTTATATTATAGTTTTACAAGTCCCAAGTTCTACAGCATTCTATTAAAAAATGCTTTACTATCTTTCTCTATAAGGTCTTTTAAGGTTAAACTACCTAATTAAGAAATTACACCTGAATTATTTTCACTTTTAACCCAATAACTAATCCCTTGTGCCCTGCAATGCAGACTTTTCTGCTTAATTACAAAATACCACCCAAACCCATGGAGAAGAAGGTGGAGAAGAAGGACCAACCTCCACCCTAAAACCCCCATCTTGCTTTATATATACTATTATATTCTAAAACCTTAAACTCTAAATTTTCCACCATGTGATATTACACATTTCTATTCAAACTCCACACCCATAATCCCAATTATCAATCAGTTTTGGAAGCTTCTCCACAGCCTCAGGCCAATGCAATGTTCTCTTCAGGTCAGTGCCTGGCAGCACAGAAAATCTGAAATTCTCAGCACCCAGAGCTCCAGCATCTCCTCCTCTTATTTGAATTATGAATATTGGTTTGACAGTTTTGTTAAATTTTTGTTGGATATACTGAAGTAGATAAGGTATTATGTTTTGTTATTTAAATATTAGTTTTGGTTGCTTTATGGGTAGGATTGTGTTATTTGAGGTAAATAATGAAGTAATACTATAATAATAATAACTAATAATAATAATAACTAATAATAATAGTATGAATATGATATTTCATTTGGGGTTTTTTTGTTTCTTTAATTAAGGTGGGTTTTTTTTCTTTTTTCTTAATTTTGTTTTGGGAATAAGTTAAATGTAATTTATAAGTTAAATGTTAAAATTTTCATGAAATTTGAAAAGTATATTTTCAAATTTGAAATATTGATATCCATAAATTCAAATATGAATTTTTGAATTGTAATATGATTTATGCTTTTCTTAGTAATGTTTTGTTATATTAATTTTGATAAATATTATTTGATTTTATTTTTATTATTATGACGATTTTTATTTTTTTGCATTGGTAGAAAGGCTTAAAGTTTATAATTTTGATAAATATTATTTTGATAAATTTTGATAAATATTATCAAATTTTGATAAATATTATTTATTTTGATAAATTTTGATAAATATTATTTGATTTTATTTTTATTACGATGACGATTTTTATTTTTTTGCATTGGTATAAAACCTTAAAGTTTATAATTTTTTTTTTTTTGTGGGTGAAATATTTTAAGTGTAGGTCAGAATTTTTGTGTAATTTATGTTTGCTGAGAAGGTTCCAGCTCCCTCCACTGCAGGAGGAGCTTCTGGGCCTCCCAAGAGATGCAGGAATCCCTGACTAAGGAATATTTGCAATTTTGAACCATCACTCCCAGGCTCCAGCTGAGCTCACGCTTCAGCAGGAGAAGGTGAAGGAAATAATTATCATGCACCAATTAGCAGAAAGGAGGAATAAACCCAGGAAGGCTCAGCACACTTGTAACCATTAAAAATGCATGCACCCACCAAAGGCTGCTCACCTTACTGCAGCAGGTTTAACCCCCAAAGTGCTGCTTGGAAATCAAAGTGGAACCTCCCCTTCTCAAGCCCCTCTCAGCAGGAGAGGGGAATTGTGTGTCTCCACTAAAAAAAAAAAAAATCAAAAAAAAAATCCCTAAAATTTTATTTAATTAACTAAAAAAACTCCAACTTCTGCGTTGTTTTGAACGTTGTACTTTTTAGCAGTTCACCTTCCCAAATCCAAACCCACAGGACTGATTATAACCTGGGGTTAAAGTGGGTTTTAGTTGTTCTTGCACCTCAACATTTTAATTCCAACATGTTTGAGTATATAAAAAGCAAAAGAAATGAGGTGTAAGCAGCAGTAGAGTGCTAGCAAAGCTCTGCTCAAACCACATCCCAAGATCAAATGCAATTTTACCTATTTATTGCAAAAATCCATAGCTGAAGTAGTATCAGACAATTTTAAAATAACCTTTTAATCTTTTATATATATTTATAAACCCTATATTCTCTCCCCTACCTAAGACTTTTTGAATATCCATAATCCTAAAAGAGGTACAAATTCCAAGCTTCTTTTTGTGTTCTACAGCCTTAAATCCTTGTACAATGCTGAGAGTTTTCTTTTGAGGAAACTTTTTTTCCCCCTCATGCATGTACCCAAAGCCTTGAAAAATTCAAATTTAAAAAAAAAAAATTAAAAGCAAAATATTAAACAACTACAGTCAACAGCTTCCACAAGGACATAAATATTTGAATAGATAAAGAGGAATTCTTGCTAAGAACACAAGACTGCAGTCTTTCATTCTGTGTCAGTTTGAAGGCTACTCCCCCAGCAGATAGGAAAAAAAATCCAGAATATCCAGCCCAAAAAGTTGGAAACATCTCTGAGAAAGTTTCCAGTGGCAGTTTTGCTCCATGGTGATAAACTGTAAAGGAAAATCCCAGTTTGTGCAAGGACAAATGGGAGCAGTGGGATGGGTGAAAGAAGCATCTGCCTTATATCATGTAAAGCATCTTAATTTTTTTGTGTAGGTCTTTGCAACTTCTTATCTCTCTCCAAACACACCACTTATTTTATCTACACTTATTAAAGCCTAAAACTGTTATACAGCAAGATCTGCTGATCTTTGTGCACAACACAGGGACTTGGGGACTTACCTGCTTAAAATCATTGATTTTCCACAAAAACTTCAGCAAAGTATCCAAGAGCACCAGAATTCCAGAATGGTTTGGGTTGGGAGGGACTCAAAGATCATTTTCCACCCCAGCCATGGCAGGGACACCTCCCACTGTCCCAGGGGCTCCCAGCCCCAGTGTCCAGCCTGGCCTTGGGCACTGCCAGGGATGGAGATGCCAGAGCTTCCCTGGGAATTCCATCCCAGCTCATTCCCACCCTGCCAGGGAACAATTCCCAATTCCCAATCTCCCATCCATCCCTGCCCTCTGGCCCTGGGAGCCATTCCCTGTGTCCTGTCCCTCCATCCTTGTCCCCAGTCCCTCTGCAGCTCTCCTGGAGCCCCTTTAGGCCCTGCCAGGGGCTCTGAGCTCTCCCTGGAGCTGCTCCTGTCCAGGTGAGCACCCCAGCTCTCCCAGCCTGGCTCCATGGGAGGGATGCCCCAGCCTCTGGAGCATCTCCTTGCCCCCAGAACCCCTCCCTGTGCCCAGCCCTGGTCCCCAGGAGATGCCAGCTGTGGTTTCTGCCCTCCCCAGAGGCTGCACCCAGCACATCCCTGCACCTGAGCTCTGGGCCTGGCTGCCCCCACAACCCCCTGGAACAACAAACTTCAGAAAGGATAAAAAATCCCTTTATTTCCTTTGGAGTGCCCTCCTAAGGCTGTCAGCAATACCTGCCCTTGTGCAAACCCCAGAGCACAGGAGATCAGGGTTTCACCTGCTGGGGAGGTGCAGCATTCCCAATCCTCTGCACCCCTTTAATCCCATCCTGGGCCTTGGAACCAGCACAGCACCCAGTGCCTGCTCCAGGGCTCTGTGACAGCAGGGTGACAGCAGGGTGACAGCCCTGCCACCCCACACCCTGCCCCTGATGGCTCCAAGGTGTCCTGCCCAAAGTGCCAGCCCCATGCAGGGGCTCCTTCACTCCTCCTGAGAGCAGTGTCCCCACCCCTCAGCTCAGGGTCAGCCTCCAGCTCTGGGAGCTCCAGCTGATGCTCCTCTCCACCAGCAGAGATGGAGATGCTCAATGAGGCCTCTAATGTCACCCCACAGTGTCCCTGGCACCTCCTGCAGCTCTGCCAGGCAGGGTGCACAGAACCCACACTCACTCTCCAATAACCCCGACATTTACCCATCCATTCCATAGTTTTGTTCTCAGACAGGAGCACACATTTCTGCCAGGCAGGATGCACAGAACCCACACTCACTCTCCAATAACCCCCACATTTATCCATCCATTCCATAGTTTTGTTCTCAGACAGGAGCACACATTTCTGCCTGGCAGGGTGCACAGAACCCACACTCACTCTCCAATAACCCCCACATTTATCCATCCATTCCATAGTTTTGTTCTCAAACAGAGGTACACATTTCTGCCTGGCAGGGTGCACAGAACCCACACTCACTCTCCAATAACCCCCACATTTACCCATCCACCCATCCAGTTTTGTTCTCAGACAGGAGCACACATTTCTGCCTGGTGCTCACACTGCACAGCTCCAGTGGATACCTGAGTATCACAAGCTGCAAAAAGCCAATAGTAGCAATGATGTGTTCTCAGAGCTCAGGAATTAGAGTCCACAGGAGATGAAAGCAATAAATAATGAATGAAAGCTTGTCAAGGCTTCTGCAAGGCATCCTCAAACACACTGAACCCACCCTGCTCATCCTTCAGAGCCTCATCTGCCACCCTACACACACAGGAGCTGAGCCCTCCCCAAGCCTGCAGAGCTCTGAATCTGCTGGTGGGATCTCTCCAGTCCTTGCCAGGCAGTTTGCCTTCCTGCATCTCAGGTGAACACAACCAAATCAATTTTTAGCTTGTTTCCTTTTTTTTTCCCCCCACCAAGGTCTAAATTGTTAAAGAAAAAAATCTCGTGTTCATCTGCCTTCCTGCAAGGGAGTCTCAGAAAAAGAAATCTCACATTCCACTCCTGTAATCTGCAAACTCCCTGTTTGTGAAACCCTAGAGAGCACACTGAGCTACCTACCCATTTCCATTCAGGACAGATGCTTTGGCAAAGAAATGAAAATACAGCTCTCCTGAAACGTGTAATATTCCTACTTTGTTATCAGATGATCCAGTCTTGGCCTCTCTGCCTAAAATATTCCTCCTCAGCTGCTTTATCCCCACTATCTGCTTTTGCTGTGTGCTCAGCATGGCATCAGGAGCCCCAGAGCTCAGCTACAAAGGACTGGGGGTCTTGAATCAGGACTTTTCCTGCTCTAGAACTTCTTCCACTGGCACAGGGATTTCCCACTGTCTGTCTTTGCAACCACCTGAGCAGGAAGAGCCCAACTGTCCCCAAATCCTACCCCAAATCTCAGCCCCTTGATCATCTCTCAACGGATTCAGCAGGGCTGGGTCAGGGCTTTCACCTTTTTTATAAGCTCTGGTTGGAAGCACAAGGAGAAGTTCCAGGTGCAGCTTATCAAACACACATTTAGGGCAGTCTCTGTAGTTTCCCATGATGGAAAAGATCCACTAACTTCTGTATCCAGTCTCCTCTGGATACTAAAATCTACCAGTCCTACAATTCAGAACTTTGGCTCTTTGATATCAGCACCATTTGAGGGCACAGACCCCTTTCCCAATTGCATGAGCCAATGTTCCCAAAAGCAGATTTAAAGAAAATCTCTAAGGGATGAAAGGTGGAACTTCCAGTCTCTCACATTACTAATTTTCTTTTTTAAAATATGTACTAGGGCTTAAGATCCTGTATTGAAGTTCCTGAACAGCCTAAGATACAAATAAATACATTAAAATTTGAGAATCTACAGTGTCAGCAGCATCTTAAGTATCATGTCTTAAAAACACCTTCACTTTAAGGTTATACAAGTTAAAAAAACCAAATACCACTGAACCAAAATTATGCTCTCTTTTTAAATCAAAGTGAGGGTTTTGAAGCAATTAAAGGTTGGACTCAATGATCTTAGATGTCTCTTCCAATTTAAATAATTCTAGAATTCTATAGATTTACTTGTTCAAAGAAAGCTCTTTACACAGTCACAAACCCTTCAGCAGAAGCACCAAGAATTAACCTTGATTGAAGCAAAACCAGCTTTTAAGCACAAATAAGCAAATACTTCACTGCCTTATTGTGGCTGAGGATGCAAAACTGGAGATCTGGAAAGCACAAACCTTCACTATGACAGTCTGGTCAGAGTTGCTGCTCATCATCTCATTGATGGACTTAAAGAGCTGCAGCAGAGACTCCCTGAAGTCTGCTTCTCCTTTGTTTTCATACAGCCTGAAAAACAATTAGGTTTCATCAGCACAAACCACAATGGAAATACTGCTTTAAAAAATCTGGTGGCTTTTTTAACAATTAAATGACAAATGGCCACTTTCTGGCTTACATATTCCCAAGAATTTTTACAACTTTTTTCACTGAATCAAGAGCTTTCTTCCAGGGGGAAAAAAAAACTCAAGACAAGACAGACTGGGCAGGCTGGGCCAGCAGGAAGAAGAGATTTTTATTGTGAAATGCCACATGCAGCAGTGCTGCTCCAGTCTCTGGTGAATCCCTGAGCTGTGCCCCAGTTCCCTGTGCCAGGGACAGCCTCTCCACCCTGAAGATCCCTGCCAGGACCCTTGTGCTGATGAAGCCACAAAGCAGCCAGCAAACTTGCCAGCAATCATTAAAATCATGAAAAAGGAAAGGGGGGGAAAGGAAAGAAGGGGGGGAAAAGGAAAGAAGGGGGGGAAAAGGAAAGAAGGGGGGGAAAAGGAAAGAGGGGAGGGAAAAGGAAAGAGGGGAGGGAAAAGGAAAGAGGGGAGGGAAAAGGAAAGAGGGGAGGGAAAAGGAAAGAGGGGAGGGAAAAGAGGAAAGAAGGGGGGGAAAGAGGAAAGAAGGGGGGAAAGAGGAAAGAAGGGAGGGAAAGAGGAAAGAAGGGGGGGAAAGAGGAAAGAGGGGAGGGAAAAGGAAAGAGGGGAGGGAAAAGGAAAGGGGGGAAAAGAAGAAACTCATGGACCCTCTTTTTGCTAAGAAGATACATTTTTTCCTGTGGGGAGGAAGCACTGAGGTTAAATGGTGTTTCAGCACTGATTTCAGGCTCAGTTTGCCATGGAGTCAGCACAGCTGACACAGAGCAATGACTCAGCCCCAGCTCAGCTGCAGAGCAGGGTCCCTGTGCCCCCAGGCAGATCCCTCACAGCTGAGCTGCCCACTGGGATCCCCCTCTCCCTCTCCCAGATGCTTCAGGGGGGTGAAAACTGCACAGAGGCACCTGAGCAACACCAGAGGCCAAACAAACACAGCCAAGGTGAAGAACTTGGGCCACTGGTACAATGAGAGCTCCTGGAATTCTCTGCAGTGGTTTAAATGCAGAACATGTCCTACTCCAGGTGTAGGATGGCACAATCCTCCCTGGAAAACCAGGGGGACACCACCACTGGCTCCACATCACCCCTGAAAACCTCCCCTCCTTGGGCAGCACGTGGGACTCACCCACACCAGGCTCAGTCAGACTTAAAACATGGCCAAAAAAAGAGATCTGGAACCCAGATTAAATCTGAACAGGGGGAGTTGTAAACATCACATGCACTTCCAGGGCTTGGGGCAGCCTGGGACAGTGGGAGGTGTCCCTGCCCATGGCAGGGGTGGAATGGGATGAGTACAAGGTCCCTTCCTGTCACCTGGATATTTTCTGAAAAATCCTCTTGGCCCAGGATTTTCTCCTGGGAAGCTGAGCAGCCTCAGAGGGGAATGAAAACAATAATTATCTGATTGCTGCTCCTGTGTTTGCTGCTTTGGAATGGGCCTTGGACATTGTTTACCAACAGGTGAAGGTTTGATTGGTTCCATGTGAATTGTGTTGAATTAATGACCAATCCCAGTCCAGCTGTGTTGGACTCTCAGAGTCAGTCACCAGTTCTTATTATTCATTCTTGTTAAGCCTTCTGATGTACCTTTTCTCTTTCTTTAGTATAGTTTTAGTATAATATAATGATATAATATAATGATATAATATAATGATATAATATAATGATATAATATAATGATATAATATAATGATATAATATAATGATATAATATAATGATATAATATAATGATATAATATAATGATATAATATAATGATATAATATAATGATATAATATAATGATATAATATATCATATATAAGATATAATATAATAGATCATAAAATAATAAATCAGCCTTCTGAGAACTTGGGTTCAAATCCTCATCTCTCACCTTGTCCTGGGGACCTCACAAACACCACGCCTTCCCACCCAAACCATCCCATGACTCCTTCCCCCAGTTGAACCCCACCTTTACCCAGTCAGCTCTGGTGGATCAAGAGCCCCACCCAGCAACAACAACTGGGCTCCCAAAGCCCTCCCTGGTCCCCCTGGCTCTGCTGCCCGCCAACACCTGGCACCAAGACCCACTGCAGCAGCTCCCAGCACAGGTCCCTTTTACTTCCCACAGTTTTCTCCTGGAATTAAACCCAGTAGGAAGGTCTCAAATGCAGTCTGCAGCTCAGAAAGGGAATTTCACCCTGGAATTTGCCAGGTACAATCCTTGTACAATTTCTTCATGTTCCAAGATCAAAATTATGGAATGGTTCAGGTGGGAAGGGATTTTAAATCCCATCGAGTCCCATTCCAAGGACACCTTGCACTGTCCCAGGCTGCTCCAACCTGGCCTTGGCACTGCCAGGGATCCACAGCTGCTCTGGGCACCCTGTGCCAGGGCCTGCCCACCCTCCCAGCCAGGAATTCCTTCCCAATATCCCACCTAAAGCTACATCATGATGGATCACACATTGCAGCTGGAAATGGGCTTTTCTTGGGATAAACATGGAGCTCAGGATGTTCCTGCTGCTTTACACTGAAGTTAATGTGTATCATTTTTAATGCTGTGCTCATAAACCTTGGGAAGTCCCAAATATGAAAAAATTGATTTTAACCTGGACACAGAGGAAATAAATACTGCAGAAAAAAAAAAGCCCCAAACCACTAAATTGTGTTATTTTGATGTGCACACTTCTATTCCCCTTTTAGGCTTAAACTGGGGATTATGCAGGATAAAAAACTTGTTAAGTCCCCATTTCCATAATGGATTTTAGTGTCCCCCTGAAGAGATTAAGAGAGGTGAAACTTATACCAACAGAAAGAGTAACTGAACCTGACAGCCCAATAAATCAAAGTGCTCCAGACAAAAAACACTGCCTTTCAAAAGGGAAGTTATAATAAAAATAAACAAGTCAGTCACAAATGTGTTCCTACTGTCAGTTAATAACATCTATTTATTTAATATACCTGATAAAGCACAAAATCCCTGCAGCTGTGAGAAATCAAGGTTTACAGCAGGTTGGTGCTTCCAGCACTGCCTGGAGGATTTTAAGGCTGTAGTAAATGCACCACAAGCACTGGGATCACTACTGAGGAAATCAGAGATCTTTCTAAAGGTCACTTGCAATATTTTGCCTTTATCAACCTTTGCTGTAGCGAACAAACAGATGTGTCACCATGCTTTAAGTGGATGAACTTCCATGGATTTATCCAGAACTCAACTGCTAAAATGCCCCATCCATCCATGGAGCCCACCAGGCTCTCCCTGAAGTTAAAAGCATGCCATATTTTGGAATAAAAGCTTCAGCTTGCTGCTTGTGATTCCTCAGTGGAGCAGCAGCAATTCTGCATTTTAATCACTCCAAATCACACCCCCCAGGCAGGGCTTCAGTCCTGCAGCAGAACAAATCACAGGCTCTTTCTGCATTCAGTAATTTTGCTGATTAATCCCTTGGCATGGAGGGTTGTGTCTCTCACTCAAGGGCTGTGAATTTGTGCGTCCCACAAGGAAATCCCACAGCCCGTCCTGGAGGGTCAGATTGTCTGTAAATCCAATCTGCAGCCAGAGGGAATTTTATTTTTTTTCTGTTTTCAAGTGATTTGTAGGCCCTGCTACAGCCTCAGTGGCATCCAGTATTTTATGAATCTCACAGCAAGGCTCCTACAGAAATAAATTCCAAGCCCTAAATTAGAGGAAAGGGTGGTGGAGATGGTAACTGAAGAGCTCTACATAAATCCCTTGCAATAAGGTTGCAACAAGCAGTAAAAGGACTCAATCTAAGTGAAGATCCCATCAGCTTGGTTTATAACTTCTGTAAAATCTTGTGTATAAAACACAATACAGTAACAGGAGTTTCCCCAAACAGTGCCAAGCTCTAATTGTCCAGAGACCTAAACTATGATGATTTTAGCAATTCCCTGCTACTGAAAATACAGATCTCTGCTAAAGAGGGAAAACCCTTCTCCTGAAATAACTTCTCACAGCTTCAAGCATTTCTAAAATAGTGCAATGCTAAGCAGTTTTAACTGCTGGACTGTAAAATGTTGGCAGTTTGGGGGCATTGTTGGCAGTGGGAGGCTGAAGCAGTGCCTGTACTCACTGGTTGAACAATATCCTGGAGCGGACGATGAACTTGAAGATGTATTCCAGGGCTTTCATGGCTTTGAAGAGTTGATCAGTGATCCCACACTTCTCAGCATTGTCCACATAGGTTTTTAAAACCTTGGTCAGTTTTCTGTTTAAATACAAAAAAAACCCCAGATAAAAGTTACAAGTATTGTCACAGAATTTCCATTTTGAAAGGTTTAATGAAAAATGATGTGCCCACGGAGCTGCAAAGTTAATTCTTCAACTAATAAACTCATTGTGGTTTTGTTTTGCTGATAAGTAGCTGGAATTTATTCTTGAGCAAAAAAAGAAAAACCACAGACCATAACCTCATTTAACACACAAGCAATACAGCAAATCTCAGTAAGGCTGATTTTCTGCTGGATGTTCAGATTTAGGCTCGAGAAAGATGCACCCACTAATAATAATAATCAATAATTATAAATAAGAATAAAAAATTATAAATAAGTAAAAATAATGAAAAATAATTAAATATAAGCATGCTGTTAGAATTAGCACAAAGTATGAGTTCCTTCATTCAGCAAGGCTTCCCCTTTAGAAAGCTTTCCCATGGATTTTGGGCTGAAATTTGTAAAATTTATTTCTCAAAGTACACACCACCAGCTGGAAATTCTCTTCTTCCCCATTTTAAAGCCCATCAAACTCGAAAGTGAAACAATTTTCAAAATAATCCCATTTCAGCTCCCTCCCTTGCAATGAATATAAATCAGGGCTTTAATGCAACCACGAGCAATTCCATTTTAAATCATCCCAGCTCCAGTGCATGATCCAACATCCCCTCTCCAAGTAAACAAGCTCCACACATTATTCCCCACTCACAGAAAACAACACAGAGATCCTGCTGCCTGGGGATTTGTTGGAGCAGGAGCAAACTGCCTGAGAATTTCAAGTAAGCACTTAAATACTGCCAAGGCCACCTCTCTTTACTCCAGGGCTGAGGGTTGGGCTGGGTGATCTTGGAGCTCTTTTCCACGCTGGATGTTCCATGAATAAAAGGCAGGGAGAGGGCGGGGATCTGTCACATCCATGGGGACACCTCGAGCCAGAATTCCTCCCTGCACATCAGGAAGGGAAGGGTGCTCCCATGCCCTAAGAGGACCACCCCCAGCTCTTCCTGAGGAGTGCAGGTGATGCAGGATGCTCCACACGAGTGACCAAAATATCAGCCTTGAGACTGAAGGTTCAAATCTTCTTTGGGATTAAAGAAGGCTCAGGGCAAGGTTCTTCCCCCAGAGGTGCTGGCACTGCCCAGGCTCCCCAGGGAATGGGCACAGCCCTGAGGCTGCCAGAGCTCCAGGAGGGTCTGGACAACATTCCCAGGGATGCTCAGGGTGGGATATTGGGGTCTCTGTGCCAGGAGCTGGACTGATGATCCCTGTGGGACCTTCCAGCTCAGGATATTCGAGGATTTTATGATTCTTCACAATTTTAAATCAACATTTTCAGGTCCCTTAACAGAGACTCTGCACCAGCAAAGGGGCAGCCCAGGTGTCCTGGTTTGGGTTTGTCTTCCCCCTAGCACTTGTCTTCCCCCCTGATGCAAAAATATCCATCAGATATTTTTTCCTCCAGCCTAATGCAGCAGCAAAGATTCCAACTGTCAAAATCTACTTAAGACAACAAAAATAATGGGCCTTTTTTTGTGCCATTCACTGCCTCTTCCCCACACTGACAGTAATGTGGATAACTGGGGTACAGTGTCATTTAATGCACAAAAAAGTATTTGAAGCATCTTAAATGGACATGATTTCCTTCCAATATGAGTGAGAATTGCTCCTGTTTTCCTTACAAAACAACTCCTGAAATTGTCAAATCATCCCCTTCTTCATTTCAGCACTATCAGTCCTTGCACAGGACTGAAAGTTGTACCAATTTATTTCAAGAAAGAAACAAAGACTACCGCCAGTCTTCTTCCAGACCCTCCCAAGCTCATGGGCACATTCCTAATTAAGCTACATAAACAAGCAATTAAATAACATGACCTGGAAAAATTCTCCAAGTCACATTAGGAAAAATACATTTTCCAACTCACGTGTAGGCCAAGGTAGCACTGAAATGCTTCTTGATGTAGGTCTCCAAGACAGGGTTGAAATGTTGAAATTTTCTGTCAGCAATCAATCCAATGATAAATACCTGAAAAAAACAGCATAATTAGTGTGTTAGTCTCCAAAAGGCTTTAATTTTTGTCCATTCCCCTTTCTTCTCAGAGAAAAGACATTATTGACATTAAAAGTTCTGTTCTTGTCCTAAATTGTGCTGGTAATTCATTAAAATGACCTGATGTGAGTGCTTCCTTATTTCCTGGGAGGATGACATGATAGAATCCAACTCCCTCTGGATCTGAACCTTGAAATATAATTTTTAAATTAAATCATAACTCTCAGCTCAGATCTTTTTCATTAATAAACTAAAATAAATTTCATTAATTCCCCATTATTGGGTACATTTCAGACCCTCCCCAGTGCAGACTCACCAAAGCATCAAACACCAAAGTGTCAAAGGTCTCACTCTCTGAGTTCTCCATCATGATGTTAAAAAGGGCATCCAGTGTGTCTTGAAGAAACTGCCAAGAAACAACACAGCTCTCATCATGATTTCAAAGGAAAATCAAGTTCAGATTCCACACAGGTTTCTACAGATATTTTTGCTAAAGTAAAGGCATTTTAAAAGTTAGCAAAAAAAAAAAAAAAACAAAAAGGAAAAACCAACACTTTTCTTTTCAGGAGATGATTTTTAGTGAAGTTGATTATCTGTACACAGGTTATCAGTCCAACAGAAAAAATGAAGTCAGAAGTCACACTTGGCACACCTGGACAAGGACTTGACTCTGTGACAATGCTCCAACAACATCAATTTCCAAACTGCAGATCCACCACACGGTCACCAGGCCCATGCATTGCTGAGAATTTGGGAGTTTCAGAGCACAAACCACACAAGCAACTGAGTCTCATGCCAGGGAATGGGAGCTGAGCCATGGGAGGACTCAGAGCATCCCTGCCCGGGGCTGCACCACAGCCCCAAATCCCAGTGGGATCCCACATGCAGGCATGGGAACAGAGCCCCCCACTGCTGCCCCAGCCCCACACCTGCCTAGCAAGGTCCTCACTCCCCCTGCCTGGGCAGCCCAGCTCTGCAGCACCAGAGGAAAAGCAGATTAGTGCCAGGGGCTTCCAGTAAAAGCTCAAGGACAAAAGGTCCCTAATTCCACGAGTCCTTCCCAGATCCATGCAGTGCCAGAGATACTCATCAGTTCTGCTGGGATGGGCTTGTGCCTGAGCAGCTCCTTCCTCCAGCTGGCACAGACACACAGGGGCTCCTCCAGGCCAGGCTGCAGCACAGCTCAGGTGGGGTTGAGAAAGAAGGGGTTAAATGTGGGTGGTTCCAGCACATCTGTCTCAAACCCTCCCAGGACGGTTTGGGTTGGAAGGGATCTTAAATCCCATCCAGAGCCACCCCCTGGGACACCTTCCACTGTCCCAGGTGCTCCCAGCCCTGTCCAGCCTGGCCAGAGATCCAGGGGCAGCCACAGCTGCTCTGGGCACCCTGTGCCAGGGCCTGCCCACCCTCACAGGGAAATAAAATTTAAAAAAAAAGGTTTTGCCTTGTAGATGTGTGGTATTTGCAGGGGTTCCCAGGATGAGGTCAGAGTGAATCTGACTCCATGTTCTTAGAAGGTTAATTTATTATTATATGTACTTAAAATATATTAAAGAATGCTATACTAAAACTATACTAAAGAATAGAGAAAGGATACAGACAGAAGGTTGAACAAGAATGAATAATAAAAACCTGTGACTGCTCAGTCTGACACAGTCTGGCTGTGATTGGTCATTAAGTAAAAACAATTGACATGGAACCAATCAAACATGCACCTGTTGGTAAACAATGTCCAGCCACATTCCAAAGCAGAAAAACAGGGAGAAGCAATGAGATAATATTGTTTTTTCTGTGAGGCTTCTCATCTTCCCAGGAGAAGAATCCTGGCAAAGGGATTTTTCAGAGAATCTGACAGTGACATAGATGAGGCAGAGGGAAGAACATCTCAAAAAGCAGAAGGGAATCAATCCTGGGGTTCCAGCTACAAGAGGCATTCCACATCCTGTGACAGGGATGGAAAATGAGCCTGACTCCCACCTCCTCCTTTAAAAATGTTTCCTTTAAAAATGTTCAATGAGTCTCCTGGATCAAGCCTGATTCACCTGATCTCCTAAACCTCCAGCCAAATGTCAGGAGTTAACCCCATGCACAGCTGAATGTCAAACTCCTTAAACCAACTGAGCACAGAGTCACAGTTCGTGCTGCTGAGGATGAAAAAACAGAAAAGCCCAAATTCTTGCAGCTGATCTTAGCCCAGTCCTGGGAAAAAGCCAGCTCATAATTTCACCACAGGGGCAAAAGGAAAACATCACCTTCTCACAGCCTTACTCATCCCATTAAAGAAGATGTGCAAATAAAGCACATTAAAGGCTGGACTTGATGTTCTAAAGGTTGAACTCTGTGATCTCAGAGGTCTTTTCCAACCTAAATGGTTCTGTAATTCTAAATGATTCTGTGGCTGCTGCCAGCTGGCAGGGAGGGAAGTGCAAAGCACAGTTTGGAGCCTTGACAGGAGAAGTTTCTCTCCTGTTCTGAAGAGAAGTTGCACTCCTGGGTCCCACACACTGAGTCCCCTGGAAGCCAAAGGATGGTTGGGAGGCTGATCAAGCCTTGATTTCACATTCAGGCACCTCAGCCTGACTTTCATGAGCAGAGTTGAAGCCTGAAATCTGTTCACCAGCACTTGGTGTAGCAGCAGGAGGAGCACAGCAGAGACGCTGCTGCTGAGTGAAGGGGCAGGACATTTCTCAGGTGGCATGAATAATTCCTACACTATTAGTTTACATTCTCATACTGCACAGACTCTGCACAAATGGAGCCAGAGCCTCTGGGGAAGGGAGATAACATTTACAGCTTCCACACACTCTGGAACAGGCACAGAATGGGGAGCTGGGCTCATCTCCACTCAAATAAATGAACACCAGTAGGCCCAGGCCTTTTACTGGGAGTTTTAAAAACAGGCAATTCTTAACAGAAAATAGGAATGTTTTTTATCACATCAATACTTTTTCTAAATATTGGGTATTCTACCCAGGCTGCACTGGGTATTGTAGTTAAAAACGTGAAGGGCAAAGAGAGCTGGAGGAACAGAAAGGAACAGTGACAAACCAGGTCCAGCAATGGAGCAGCCCCACAAAGATGGAACACTGTGCAACAGTTGGAGAATGTTGGCACTGGCCCTCTAAAAAAAGGATAAAAATGGTGGTGGAAGCAATATTAAACACTCCCTCTTCTGCCCCCTGCATGACTCCAGTCGTGCTCAGACCCTTGGGAGCAGGAGAAGGGAATCTCACAGGGTGCTGAGAGTGTGCCAGCTGCAGGATTCACTTCAGAACTGCTTTTACTCCAGCCCCACTTGTGGTGCACCCCGAGGAGACCCCTGATCCCCACCCAGCAGGGACGTGCCACTGGGATGTCACACTGGGAGAGGAGGGGGAACCCAAGTGGCAGAGCCGTGGCAGCGCTCAGCAGGAGCCACGGGCATCATTCTGCCCTCAAATCACCCAGGACAAAACCACAGCAAGCAGAACCTTCCTAAAACACAAACCTGTGGGACCCCACCTTCCCCACCCTCCAAGGAGGACAAAATCAGCATTCCCAGGTGTTTGAAGTTACTTCAAGCTGAGGCTTCATTATGCTTCTGTTAAACAACTAAAAATCCCCTGAAGTAAGGAAACAACTCTCCAGGGTCACCTGTCCCCAAGAACATCTTTTGACACTCTTTTAGATTTGATTTATTACAACACCTTCAATAAAGTCCCAGCCTCCTCTTTTGCACAGCTAAACCTGTCTTTATGTAGCTCTCTGCAATCACTCAGTGGCCTTGGCAAATGTAAATAACTTGGCTCAGTTAAATGTTTCCTGAAGTATTTTTTAAAAGAAAACAACAGCAGCACACACTGGGATTGCATTCCACATTCATAGATCAAAAATACATTTAACATCACCATGTAAGACTTCCAAGATGGTCTAATTCTTGCAAAGAAAAACACCTTTTCTTCATGGATTGTATATAAAAATTCACCAAAGTGCTAGGAAAAAAAACAACCTCATTTTCAGAAACGTGCATTTGATGTGTGTTTTATCAGTTCTCAAACATCTGAAATGTTCCTGGAGGGCAGGGAGAGGAGCATCAGCACCCTGAAGTTTGAGGTTCCTGGTTGCAATTTAATGTGCAAATGAGTGCAGTGAGGTTGAGGGGGAAAGTGTGGGGAGCCAAAAAAAAAAAAAAGACAAATCAAAATCTGGGATTTTTACAGATATTAACTCATTACCTTGACCACTTCACCACCATCAACTTTCATCAGCTGCTTCAAGTTCTGGTGCAACAGGCTCGTGTTGGATCTCCACTTCAGCAGTCCTAAGAGATCAACTAGGAATAAAAAAACCCAACAATTATCTCCTGCAGGCTCTTTCCTCACTCTCCATCACCATATGCAGGACAAGGTTTCATTTCCTCACTTCAGCCTTTTTTCCCTGGACAACAAGGTATTTCTAGCCTCTGACGCTGCAGAAAGCTGGGACAATCCCTCTGCCCTGACAGAACTCTGAAAGGCTTTCAGAAAAGCTGCCAGCTTTTGAAATACCAGCAGGAAAATCTAGGCCAAGGAAGCCTGGTCCCTGGGTTTTTCGTTTGCTGCACACAACAGTTGTGTCTTTAGAAAAAAATGCCAAAATGAAATTAGTCAGCCACCAACACAGTGTATCCACAGGGCAGTGACTCTCCCAGCTTCTCTGCTCTCCCTGCATCAACTGCAAAGAAAATAAAGCACAATGAAGCACAAAGAGCTGCAAACTAACTGAGAGTGGGGGAAAGCTGGGCAATGAATATCTGCCAGTGCCCACGCTGCTGGGCTGCCCTCTGAGGGCACAGCCCAGATGATGCCAGTGGTCCATCCCCAGATCCTGCAGCCTGAAGCTGGTGGCACTTCAGCAATCCCTGATCAAGAAGGAAATACGGGAGGCCAACTCTGTCCGTGTGTCATTGCAAAGCTTCCTTTAGGGAAAACTCCTGGGGAGGAGCTCCCAGTGCGGTTCCCCTGCAGAGCAGCAGCTCCCGGGCAAACACCAAACCCCAGCCCTGGAACCCACAGAGCCCAAACCCAACACTGGAACCCACAGAGCCCAAACCCAACACTGGAACCCACAGAGCCCAAACCCCAGCCCTGGAACCCACAGAGCCCAAACCCAGCCCTGGAACCCACAGAGCCCAAACCCCAGCTCTGGAACCCACAGAGCCCAAACCCCAGCCCTGGAACCCACAGAGCCCAAACCCAACACAGGAACCCACAGAGCCCAAACCCAACACTGGAACCCACAGAGCCCAAACCCAACACTGGAACCCACAGAGCCCAAACCCAACACTGGAACCCACAGAGCCCAAACCCCAGCCCTGGAACCCACAGAGCCCAAACCCCAGCCCTGGAACCCACAGAGCCCAAACCACAGCCCTGGAACCCACAGAGCCCAAACCACAGCCCTGGAACCCACAGAGCCCAAACCCAACACTGGAACCCACGGAGCCCAAACCCAGCCCTGGAACCCACAGAGCCCAAACCCAGCCCTGGAACCCACAGAGCCCAAACCCAACACTGCCCACAGAGCCCAAACCCCAACACTGGAACCCACAGAGCCCAAACCACAGCCCTGGAACCCACAGAGCCCAAACCCAACACTGGAACCCACAGAGCCCAAACCACAGCCCTGGAACCCACAGAGCCCAAACCCAACACTGGAACCCACAGAGCACAAACCACAGCCCTGGAACCCACAGAGCCCAAACCCAACACTGGAACCCACAGAGCCCAAACCACAGCCCTGGAACCCACAGAGCCCAAACCACAGCCCTGGAACCCACAGAGCCCAAACCCCAGCCCTGGAACCCACAGAGCCCAAACCCAACACTGGAACCCACAGAGCCCAAACCCCAGCCCTGGAACCCACAGAGCCCAAACCCCAGCCCTGGAACCCACAGAGCCCAAACCCAGCCCTGGAACCCACAGAGCCCAAACCACAGCCCTGGAACCCACAGAGCCCAAACCACAGCCCTGGAACCCACAGAGCCCAAACCCAACACTGGAACCCACGGAGCCCAAACCCAACACTGGAACCCACAGAGCCCAAACCCAGCCCTGGAACCCACAGAGCCCAAACCCAACACTGCCCACAGAGCCCAAACCCCAACACTGGAACCCACAGAGCCCAAACCACAGCCCTGGAACCCACAGAGCCCAAACCCAACACTGGAACCCACAGAGCCCAAACCACAGCCCTGGAACCCACAGAGCCCAAACCCAACACTGGAACCCACAGAGCACAAACCCCAGCCCTGGAACCCACAGAGCCCAAACCCAACACTGGAACCCACAGAGCCCAAACCACAGCCCTGGAACCCACAGAGCCCAAACCCCAGCCCTGGAACCCACAGAGCCCAAACCCAACACTGGAACCCACAGAGCCCAAACCCCAGCCCTGGAACCCACAGAGCCCAAACCCAACACTGGAACCCACAGAGCCCAAACCCCAGCCCTGGAACCCACAGAGCCCAAACCCAACACTTGAACCCACAGAGCCCAAATCCCAGCCCTGGAACCCACAGAGCCCAAACCCAACACTTGAACCCACAGAGCCCAAACCCCAGCCCTGGAACCCACAGAGCCCAAATCCCAGCCCTGGAACCCACAGAGCCCAAACCACAGCCCTGGAACCCACAGAGCCCAAACCACAGCCCTGGAACCCACAGAGCCCAAACCCAACACTGGAACCCACAGAGCCCAAACCCAACACTGGAACCCACAGAGCCCAAACCCAACACTGCCCACAGAGCCCAAACCCCAGCCCTGGAACCCACAGAGCCCAAACCCCAGCTCTGGAACCCACAGAGCCCAAACCCCAGCTCTGGAACCCACAGAGCCCAAACCCAACACTGGAACCCACAGAGCCCAAACCCCAGCTCTGGAACCCACAGAGCCCAAACCCCAGCTCTGGAACCCACAGAGCCCAAACCCCAGCTCTGGAACCCACAGAGCCCAAACCCAACACTGGAACCCACAGAGCCCAAACCACAGCCCTGGAACCCACAGAGCCCAAACCCAACACTGGAACCCACAGAGCCCAAACCCAACACTGGAACCCACAGAGCCCAAACCACAGCCCTGGAACCCACAGAGCCCAAACCCAACACTGGAACCCACAGAGCCCAAACCACAGCCCTGGAACCCACAGAGCCCAAACCCCACACTCCTTCCTCCTTTACCAAAGCAGCCTCAGGGGAAGGTTCTTCCCCATGAGAAGTCAGTTTTCAGCACAAAACAGAACTCCCAGCAACTCCTGCTCAGGAGAAGCCTTCAACAACAAACTGAATGAAATTATCTCAAAGGTCTTCTCCAACTTTAATGATTTTATGGATAATTTAAAGACTCACTACCTTCCGTTTAGCCCCTGGCCCCCCTCCCCATATAATTCATACTGTGTGAATTCTGCCCAAAATCACTCAAAACAGGCACTTCCTCCCTACAAATATCCCCTCACCTCTTTGCTATTCAGGCTTTCAAAGCAACCAACACAACATTTAGCAAGGCATGAATCTGCAGAGTTTATTGTGGAAATTATCTGCAGAGACTGAAAGCAGCTGCTATGCTTTTCTCAAAAACCTTTCATTTTAAGTAATAAATGAAATTACTTCTAGTGGAAAGCACTACAGTACTCCTTGGAAAGAGTCCCCTCTGAGCAGCACTCAAACCAAGCCTTCTCATCATCTCTTTGTGAGGAGAAATCAAGAGAGTTTTACTACATTAAAGCTTTAAAAGACTCGAATCCAAGTCCTCCATTCCTTTTAATGCATCCTACAAGAAGTGTATAGCCTGAACCCAAAGTCTTAGAAACTCAGTATTAACCAAAAAAAAAAAAAAAAAAAAAAAAATTGCTTCTGGAAGCAAGGCGGAGATGCCTCCATGAGTTACCCAAAGTGTTTCATGGATATATTTATATCAGCTTTCCATCCCTGAATTTGGCTGCAGTCTGACTTCTAACAAGGCATCAGCCTGACAGAAGAAATGATGTGAACAAAAGCCAGCCCACAGACAGGCTCTGAACAGCATCATGGATTGCCCCAAGAAAACAAACCCACGTGGACTGCAGCGTGATGGCAGAGCAAATGCTAAATGAATATACATTTGTGAGCACAAAATGTCAGTGCAGGCCAGCTGAAAGGGAAAAATAACTCACAGGCTATGGAAAAATGGGCACTGGCTGGTAATGCAAGCATTAATTAACCCCAGCAGTCAGGCACTAATCCCACTCTTTGCACAGGGCTGTGTGGAAAATAATGCAGTAAAAAGATGTAAAACAGTATTTTAGCCTACAGGAAACAGGAATGATGGAGTAAGCCTAGGTCAAGTGAAATCTGAGGTTAGAAAACATCAGAAGGGAGAGAGAATGAGGGTGCCCAGAGAAATTGTGGCTGCCCCTGGATCCCTGGGGTGCCCAAGGCCAGGCTGGAGCCAAGCGCATCAGTGGGAGCTGTCCCTGCCATGGCAGGGGTGGCACTGGGTGATCATTAAGGTCACTTCCAACCCAAACCAGTCTGGCATTTCCCACTGCAAAAGGTTTAAACAAACACCCAGACTGCAAAGTCCCCAGCAGCAACTTGGCTTTATTAATGTGATTTATTATTCTGTGGACTGCAGATGAAGATTGTTCTTTTCCAGGGTATGTGACAAGTGGAAGGAACCACCCCAAGCTCCTGCTTTCCTTAACCTGGATCTGTGCAAAAGCTTCCCCTACAGAAACACCCAAACTTTTCTCAAAGCCCAGCCACTGAATTCAGTTAAAGAATATTTCCCCTCTAACTAAATTCCCATCTGTTCTTTGAAATTCTCTGCCTTCTTGACTTTAACATTTCATTTTCCAGTCTATGTGATTTTTTATTTTAATTCTGTGCTTACATCTTCACTTTTTATGCCACTATAGCACTTCAATTTGTCCTATATGTGTGTTGGGGTTTTTTTTAATTATCAACTGTGCTAAGTCAAATTCCTCCCAAGTGCTCTGCAGAATCCTGGTCTCCCTGGTTCCTCCAAGCTCTGACTCCAGTGAAGGAACAGCCACTCTTATCCAAAGATTTGAGTCCTTCAGGCAGAAGAGAGAACAGAAATTCTTGGAATAAGCTTTTGAGGTGCCCTGGATGCTTCCAAGAGCAAATCCACAGGGACAGCACAGCCAGCTCTGCCTATTGATAACTGATACTATTTTCCCAGCAAGCCATTAATACAATTCCAGTTCTGTTCCCATCACCCTGATGGGAATAATAAAAAGGACACCCTGGAAGTCTGGGAAGAGTCTCCAGGAGCATTTACTTCCACAGGCACTGAGGGTTTCTGCCTCTCCTCTTTGTCTTATGTCATCACTCTTCCTCAAAATTAAGTGCAAAATCCAGGAAAAGGCCAGGGAATGTCCTGCTTTAATAAATTCTGCTCAAACCACTAAAAACTGGTCAAGTGTTAAACTAAATAGACACCTCACACCATCACTCTCTCTCAAAGTCTCAGCAGTGACCAAGTTTGTTGTTTTGAAGACTTTTCCATGCTAAGGACATCGATTACTGATGGAAAAGCAACATTAAAAACTCACAGTTCATAGAGAACTGAAGGCAAGGGAGTGTTCAAAGAGCTCAGGCACAAAAAAGCCTCTGCACCATCAAACACAACAGAAAAAGCCAGATGACTTATATCCATACTTTTAGAATTACTAAAAATAAGTTTTAAAGCCAATTCTAAGATAGTTATGGAGGGTAAAGAAAGAACTATTACAGGTAACCTACAGGTAAACTATTAAAAGGAGAAAAATCTCCTTTGGCCCAACATTTTTGTAAGTGAGGAGAATACGGAATTTTTATTTACTTGTTTTTAAGAAAGTTAAAGGAAGAATATTAACCAACCATTTTACAAAGCTTAAAATCAGCTTCAGAAATCACCATCTGAAAATCACTGCCAACTTTTAGATGAAAACTGATACTTGAGGGAGGAATTTAATGATGATTTTCTTTTTTGTTTTGTTTCTTTCCTGCTCAATGAGACATGGCGATCTTGCTTAATAATGTCACAGTACTTTGAAGAGAGAGAAAAGACTTTGGCAACTCCGAGGCAAACTTTCCCAGACAACATAATTAACAGCAGCATTAAATAAAGATCAGGCCTTCAAAGCAAACAATATGTAAATCAAGCACCGAACAATGCTCAGGCTTAATTTTAATAGCAGTTCTGTGAAAGCCACATCAATGTATTGATCACTGGGAAATACTTTTAACTACTAAACTTTTAACTTTTCTAAAGGCTGAAGGGAAAAACAGCAGCGATTTTCCAACAAAAATCAGTTTAATTCCAGATGTTGGATCCTGCTCTGCAAGCCCCAGCCCCACCGTGCTGCTGCTGAGCTGGGAGCCCATCTTTGCTGGGAAATCCTCCCAGCACATCCCAGTTTTTCAGCTGAACACCCTGCCAGGCTCCAAGGCTGCCAGACTGCAGTGGATCCGATGTGCTCTGCATGTGAAACACCCGGGATGAGCTGGGAGAGCCGCTGGGAAGCAGCACAGCCAAGGCAGGGCTGGAGTCACGGAGCAGGGACATCCCCCCGGGCAGAGGGAACTCTGCATGGGGCAGTGTCCCCACGCAGCTCCCACAGCCCTTCCTGAGTCACAGCAGCTCCCTGCCGTGACTCAGTCCCCATGGAATGACCCTCCCACACTCCCCACTCGCTGCTGGAGCAGCCAGGAGAACAAGGGATGGCTCCATGGCAACCAGCACGGAGTCACACGCAGGGCACAGGCTGCAAATGGCAAAGGTTTCCTTTGGTGGCTGCCACCAGCAGCCTCCCCACAGCCTTGGGGTGCACTCAGCCAGCTGACAAACAGGACAAACGAGGGAATGCAAGGTTGGAAAGGAGCACACGGAGCCAAGGCCACTCCTGGGAAGGTGTGGGGACATGAGGGTGACCTCCATCCTACCCTAACATCCCCTCTGCACACAGGAGAGAACATCAGAGCTGTCCCCAGCCCTGAGATATGGATATTGCCCCTTGGAATAACAAACCAGCATGTCTGGGAGCAGAGCCCTGATATTACCTACTCTTGAGAGCAAACTCATCCCCTCCCTCAAGTGCTATTTTTCAGAGAAAAGTGAAATGCCACAGAGCCTGTTTCAGTGCATTTCAGGGCAAGAGCCTCAACTATATGGGAAACAATATCCCTGGTTCCACTTCACTTGGATTCTTCTGTTTTTTTCAGAGACATCAACGGCTCTGGAGCAAAACAGAGAAAAGCTTGGATGGCTCACACACTCACCCACACAATGCAACCCAGCAAACAGCCACGTGGAATGGGGATGGAGAAGGCAGCAGAGTCAGCACACGGACCCCAAGCCTGCTGTGAGGAGCAGCAGCAGCTCTGGGCACTCACCATTCTGGGTAAGCTTTGTTGAACAGACCAGGGTGGAAATCTGGAAGGAGTCTTTGCTGATGGTGCAGCTCCCAAGGTTCTGCATGCTCTTGCCTGTGGCTGAGTGTCCCTTCTCCTCCAGCTCAATTTTTGTGGATGGCAGACTGAGATAGGTCGAGGCATCCTCCAGCTTCTTGGCCTCTGCCTACAGGGATGTTTGAAACACAGCAGGAGAAAATATCCTGTCAAAATCTCGGTAGCAAGAAAATTTTAATATTTATACTGGATTTTCTTAGGTTTGGAGCTATCAAATGCATCTTTAACAATACTAATTTAGCACTAATCTGGCTACATTAAAGCCAAAATGGCTTAATGGCTTAATTAAAAGGCTACAGAATTCACTTTTCCCAACCCACAAAAAACTCAACAACAAATCCTGCTGAAATTACAACATACTAAAGGTTTAACACTCAATCTCCCATATAAACCAACTGCTCAGGACTTGCTGCTTAGTTTGATTTAACAGCAGAGCTCAAAACACATTTTCCAGTGTAATTCTGGAACAGAATTCCCCAGAAGTCAGTCAATGGAGCTTCCCTGCTGGGAAGTCAAAATTCTACCTTGTAAACTATAAGGTCGTGCTCTCCATCCCTCAGAGTTGTCCCATCATATCTCATGAGCTTCACAAATGCCAGAGCAAATATTTTCTCAGATTTGTCTTTGGCTGTTACCAAAAAAAAAAAAAAAAAGAAAAAAGAAAAAAAATCACTACATAATTATTTCAGCAGTCAGGACACCTAAATCTCACAAACATGGACAACCTGTCAGTGAGGGACCACAGCAAAGATTCTCATGTAAATTAAGTGTATAAAAAATTGGGGAAGTCTTCTAAAAGCAAGACAGAACCAAAAAAAAAAAAAAAAAGCCAAATGAATACATCAACAATAACCAGATGCTTCTTATTTCCATATTCTGTCTGTTCTTTTTGGAAAGCTTTATAAAGGCAAATTTTAAAAACAAAACAGAAATGTGATGCATTGAGAAAGCCCAGGGTTTTAGAAGAATGGCAGTGTTTGGGAGCTGGAATAAAGATTAAACACCAGCACTGAGGATCTCATCAGAGCACAGAGCCCTGAGGACAGACATTTGCAGGGGGAACATTAGAAGCAAAACAAAAACTGGATCCATAAATGCAGATGAAGTGCCTCAGTTTTTTGAAAGCTGACCCATTCTGCAGCCAACAGGAACTAAAAAAATGCATTCAGCTTCTTCTTGGTCAAATCTGTTGGGAAAAGTTTAAAACAACAAAGCAACAGATGAAGGAGAGATCACAAAGGAAGTTGAGAAGTAAAGCCAGAAGCAAAGTTTCATCACCTTGAGACAGCCCAAGGAGCCTGGGAGAAAGCCCTGAAAGGGGCTCTTGTTAATATTTAGGAGTGACCTCTTTTAAATATTTAAGCTGTGGCCAACCTAAATACTTAAGTCATCCTAATAACATTTCTGACTCTAATAATTTGTAGCACACAATCATAATTCTGATAATAATGACTGAAAGTTGAATTTTGGAACTGTGTTTTCCTTAAAAAGTATCATTGTCTAGATTATATTATTAATTTTCCTAATCCCAAAGTCTTCAATTACTGATGCTAAGCCAACTGTAGACTTTCACATTCCCACTTGTTGAACATCTTTACTACTCCCTACCTCTAAGATAGAAAATATCACAACCCTCTGAGTTATTAATGAAAAGCTTTACTCCATTAGTAGCCTAGTAAAAAATTCCATTTATTCCCTCTGGAGAAAAAACTGGGCAGGGAAGGAAAAAAATCAAGATAGGTGAGAGTGAGGAACATGTGAAGAGAAAAAAGAGCTGAGATATGACAAAGTGTCACAAATTTAATCCTGCACTAAAAGCAAAGGCAATAATCAGTTCTGGATTGGGAACACAAGAATGGCATCCCTGCTCCAGGAATTCCCAAGGATGGTGCCTTGGGAAGGCTGCCCTAGAACAGAGGCTGGACAGAGCTCCAGAATAAAGCAGGGATTCATTCACAGCATCCCCTCCATGGATCCACCTTGGGCAGCACCAGACCCCAGCCAGGGCTGCACCCAAGATGAACCAAAATGGCCCAAAATGCACGGCCGGGCACGGGCTCTGTCCCTGGGATCAGTTCTGCTCCATTTGCACCTTGCAGTTCATTGTCCCATTCCAGCTTTAGCCCCTGCAGTCCCACCCTGCTTGTTTTTCTCTCTCCAGCCCACGGGGTTTGTGCTCCTGGGCTGAGATTTGGATCATTTGTCCTTGGTGCCCAGCTGGAGCAGGAATTGTTTTGTCTCCCTGCTCTGTGCACAGAGCTCAGCATGCCCTGATGTGAGCCCAGACCCACACACTAAAGCAGCACAGAATGGGAAAAACAGAAAAGCTGAACCTGAGGCATCAAGCAGAGGCTGAGTTACTCACAGTCCTGGGAGGATCTGTGGCGGAAGGTGAACCTCAGGTGGCTGCGGTTCACGTCCTCGATGGGGATGGCAACCTGGCACCAGGGAGAGAACAAGGAAATGGTCAGGGCAGCACCTTCAGCCTCCCCCAACCCCATCCAGACATCTTCCAGCACTTCCAAATGATCAGTGAGTGACAATCCCAGCAGTACATCCATCCTCTGCAGTCCTTTCTATCTATAGGCACTAATATCTAATTTTCACTCCAAGGCACCTTTGGAGTGAAAATTCCAGAGCAGCTGCAAGGCCCTTGAGAGCACACAGCCCCTGCTCCCACTGCTGCAGAGACTGAATGGATTCCAGAAAGCCACCATCAACCTCCAAACGTGGCAGTGGAAAGGTTATTACCCAGCAAAATGAGCAGGCTTAAAGCACAACCCAAACAGTGATGAGTCCAACACAAGGGGAGAGGAGGAAAGGGAAATGGTCAGGGCAGCACCTTCAGCCTCCCCCAGCCCCATCCAGACATCTTCCAAATGATCAATGAGTGACAATCCCAGCAGCACATCCATCCTCTGCCATTCCAACAGCCCTCTTCTGTCTACAGACACAATAAGGCACCTTTGGAGTGAAAATTCTGGTGTGGGGAGCAGCTGCAAGGCCCTTGTGAGCACACAGCCCCTGCTCACTGTCAGACTGAATGGATTCCAGGTTTGCAATATCCAAAAGTGGCAGTGGAAAGGTTATTACTCCAGCAAAATGAGCAGGCTTAGAGCACAACCAGCTCCCCAAACAGTGATGAGTCCAACACTATGGCAAACGTTTTTTAGCCTTAATATCCTGCTCTCCTCTAGGTCAGCTTCATGGAAAGACAGCAAACCATTCCTGAGGAGGTGCTGGAGTTCCCCCACACCAGTCATCCTGAGCAATGGCTGAAATAAAATTCAATATGCAATAAAAGTCAAAGCCTTTCTTGGCTGAGCTATTCCTTGCCCTGCTGAACACAGGCACTGCATTTTCCCACTTTTGCTTCCCACTGGAAGCTGTATTAATGGCACATTAACACCCAGAGAAGTTATTTTAACAGTCTAAATACCTTTACAGTCTCAAACCAGCGAGGCTGCTTTACTTGGTAATAGATCACTGACTTGTACTCTGAGATGGCTTCATCACCAGCACCAGGAAAAATAACACTCTGCAAAAACAAACAGAAGGGGAAGCTTTTATGTCACTTAAACTCCACTTTTTCAGTCAAATAAACAAAAAATAAATCAGTGAAGTAGGTCAGAAAATAAGAGAGAATGCTCCTCATGAAACTGGTACCAAAATGCATGCATGGGTAAGGCAAGATGTATTTAATGATGAGAAAAGTTTGGTTGAAAATAAAACCTGGGACCTTAAGCTGACAAATACAGCTGTTGAAAAGGCTTAACATGATATGTATCAAAATCAAAAAGCCCCCAGACATTAAATACTTTAATACCTCTAATCTCTTGCCATCTTCATCATAAACAGACACTGTGACTTCCACATTCTTTGCTGTGGTTTTACTGCCTTTGTCAAAATCTCCCTGCACCAAGGTGACATAGATGTCATTTCTAACATCTCCTACAAGGGAAAGCAAAGCACAAAATAACCCACAATTCTCACAAGAAACCCAAGGATTTGGGAAACCAAGGACACACAGAAACAATGGCAGAACATTTCAAACACCACATTTGCATTTATTTTATTTTTACACAACTTCTTTCAGTATTCACTTGAAAGGAGAAGTTTCAACACATTTATCCCATACAAAGGTATTTTGCAATTTACAGTGTTTTAACAGCCTACAAGAGGTCTCTAATTTGTTACAGCAGGAAGAGGTTTGATGGTTTTGCTGGCCTGGGGGTTGTATTTAGATTTATAGCTAAAAATGCTCCTCAGCTCCACCCCAGTTCAACTGAAACTTTGACAATGTGCTGGGCAAACAAGGGATTTCCAATAATTTTATGAGCCAGCACAGGATGCAAACAAGGTGTTGAGACACTCCCACTTGTAGAAGAGACTGTAAAACATCTGACAGACATCTGCCAGCAGCCACAGAGAGACCTGGAACTGGGATGGCTCTGGAAACATCTCATGGATCCCCCAGAGCCCACCAATCTGCAAAGGACACTGCAGGTTCTGCTCTTGCTCATGGCAGTTTTTATTTTGAGAAGCACCACGGTTTTGGGTTGGTTTTCATGGCTTTTGATTTGTTTGGTTTTTTGTAAACACCTGAACTGAACATGCACAGAATACATGTATTTTTAAAAAATGATGTGGCTCTCTTTCAAATGCATTATCCAGAGCTGGTACAAACCCTAAGAGAGCTGCTATCTCTAAATCAAGCCTGTGCCTCAAAAATCTGCTTTGGATTCAGCACAGGAGAGAAGTTTTACATATGCCCTTGCTATGGGGATAATACAAAGTGTGTACTTTGTGTACATTCTTTTTAACTGGGAAAAAAAGGGAGAATTTCCACTCTCGCTGGGATTTCCTGTCTTCTTGATGGGGGTGGGAGCTTTATTTATTGATGCTGGTATTACCAAAGTATTTTACAGTTATTTTTAATTATTTTTAACTTTTGATGATTTTTTTTTAATGCATACCATACCTTAAATTCATCTTTAATTATTTTTTCCTCCAAAACCTCCCATACATACAGAGATTTAAAGCAGGTTAAAATATAACAAAGCAGCATTAATTAAAAGTGCCTTACCAGGCATGATAATCTCAGGAAAGCCCATTTTCCGAGCCACTGCTGTTGACCTGTCCACTAAGTGTGGAAACTCTTTCCTAATCTGATGGATATCTCCTGGAAGAAGTTTCAAAGTCACCCACAGACCTGTTGTGTTAAAAAACACAGTTATGAAACTGCTGGGATTGATTCTTGCTTCCTAAAGATTTCTTTCTGGAACTTGAAAAATGTAAAAATGTTAAGACAGATAGGTAGATTAAGATAACTGATCTTCCTTTAATAAAAAAAATAGAAAATATTTTCAAACTCTCAACAGATCTCATCACTTCACACAAAAACATGAGTACAGCAGGCAGAATTATTTCTGATTATGTTCCATGTTCTTTGCAATGAGATGTTTATCTTCCATGGGAAAAAAAGAGAAAGAGCAAGGATGATTTGCATGGAGAGACCCAAGGACTCCAAGCAAGCAACAGCAGTAGATCCACACCCCAAACTGATTGATCACCATCCCATAAAGCTGTTTTTACTGCTCTGAGCACACAAATCTACAGCATCAGCTCCACACAGCTGATATTTTTCTGCTCGGCAGCAGAAGAAGCCACTAAAAAGCTGCTGCTTGCCAACTAACATCAGGCACATTTGTTACAGGAAAAAGAAAGATGCCAAAGTGGAAAAAAACCCATAAAAATAAAAAAGAAACCCAACCCAAAGAAGCCTCCACTTGGTGAAGTGGCTGGCAATCAAGTTTAAGGACAAAATAATCACAGCAGCAATTTGCAGAAGAAAATCCTAAAATTAAAAGCTATGAAAAACACCCCAAAAATATTCATCCACGAAATAAATTGTGGGTTACCCTGTTAGAGAATTAACTGTACATTCATTTTGTGTACACTTGGCAGCTTGTCTTTTCCATGGTATCTCTGTAAGAGTTTCTGGGCTGATTTGCTGCCAGGGATGGTTCTGACAGCTGCTGCTTCACTGAGCTGCAACTGTACCTGCACTGACTGGCTAAGGAACAACTCCTAATCCTTCTTCTGTTTGCTTGGGCAACCTTTTTTAGGGAAATAATCTGGAATGAATCAAAGGCACTGAAATGTTTCCTCCTGTGGGATATACACTGGCCACAGGTGAAAACAAGGAGGGGAAGCAGATAAAACTTTTCCTCATTAGCTAAAGGAGAATTTAAAAATAAGGTTTATGTAAAATTTTGTTTGCTATTAATTAGTGCAAAAATCAGGGGAAAGTGTGTAGTTTTCCTGGGGTTTGGCCAGATATGGAGTGATACAGATATTCACAGAGTGTTTGGTGGAAACTCTGTATGAATCAGCATAACTCCACATAATCCAGAATTCCAGAAAATACTGAAGCCAGCATTGGAATAACTGGGCACAGACACATCATGATCATGGGATCACACACACAAATAAATCAACCCAGAGCAGTGGCCTGGAGAAGGTACTAGGGAAGGTTCCAGAGGGGTTGCCTGGCTCTGGCTCCCTCCTCACCTCCTGCCAGCTCAGGTCTCCTGGGGAAGGAGCAAAAATGTCCCAAGTGCAGCTGCAGAGAGCAAAAATATAGGAGAGGAAGAGAAGAGAGGGAATATCCCTTCTTTCAGCATGCAGAGGTAAAAATCCACAGCTCAAGGGCACAAGAGGTGAGTCCCTGAGTCATCACCTCCAGCAGAGGATCTGGCATGGGATAGGTGGGGTTGGAAGGGACCTCTGGAGATCATCCAGTCCTGAAAAGGGGAGCAGGTGACACAGAAACATGTTCAGGTGGGATGGGAATGTCTGCACAAAGGGAAACTCCACATCCTCCCTGGGCAGCTGTTCCAGAGCTCTGCCACCCTCCACGGGAAGAAGTTCTTCCTCATGGTGAGGTGGAACTTGTTGTGTTTTAGTTTATGGCCACTGCTCCTCATCCTGTCATGGGGAATCACTGAAAACAGCCTGGCCCCATCCCCTGACACCCTCTGGATGTATTGATATGGAATAATGAGACTCCCTCAGTCTCCTGTCCCCAGAGTAACCAGGCCCAGCTCCCTCAGTCTCTGCTCATCAGAGATGTTCAGACTCTTGATCATCTTGGTGGCCTCCCCTGGACCCTCTCCAGCAGAAACATAAACACATCCAAGAGCTGAACAATGCTACAACATGCAGAGTCCACACTGGGCAGGGGAAAAATTATGGAAAGGGGGAAGAGCAGGCTGAGCCCTGAGGAACGGGAAAAGGAAGAACAAAACCATACAAACAATTTCTGATCCCAAAATCAAAACCACCGCGAGACGAAGCAAATCAAGGTGCACAGAAAGAGCAGTACCTACCCTGACCCTTGTGGTTGACTTCTTTAGCAGCAATCACTTTGTTTATAACAGTCTGCAGGAAATCATTCTCCCCTGCCACCCTGGGTGAAAAACGGGATGATATGTTCAGCTGCTTGTGTCGAATGGCGTCATCCAACGCTAGCCTGGAGGATGCACATGACGACCAACACCAGGAGACAAAGGGGCACAGAAAACCAGAAGTCACAGTGACAAGGGAACACAAAAGATCGTATCATAGTTGTGACAAAGAGTATTTATTAGTCAACGCAGGACAGAGGACAGGAAAGGTAACAAGAAAGACAGAGGGAGATCATTAATCAGAAGAACGCTGATCTACCACAGAGAGTCCAGCACACCTGTGAGGGCTCTGCTCCCTCAGGGAGCAGGGGGAGCTCTCCCACATGGGAGTCCCCAGTTACTCAGTGAAAACCCACACAGGCAGTTCTCTTTTCTACAAATACTGAAATATAGATATATTTATAGCAGACTGGCCCTGCAACACCTCCAGGGTCACCTCTGTCATTGCACAGGTGGAGTGCCTGAAGGAAAAGCTCCCATCAATCTCACAGGGAAAAGGAGGAGAAGAGCAGACAACCCAACTCAGTGAACAAATGAGAAGATGGGGACGATAAATAAACAGCAGCATTAGGTGGCACTGAAGTAAATCTTGCCAAGTGTTTTTGACAGCCATTGTGCTAGTGGCCAGTGAATGAATACAAACAAAGATATGAAAACAGAATTCATGTGGTACAACAGAAACAAAGCATGGGATGAGGAGAAAAATGTGCCTCATATACACAGCCCATATCTATGTTGGAAATACCATCACCAGCATTCACCCTGAATTGGTTTCCACCTTATTCATGTCCTTTGGGATAGACTTTTTCAGGAGAATGTTCTCATTTATTACAGGGAAAAATAAATATCACATTGTGCATCTTTTTGAAGCTCTGTGTATATGGAACAGGAAAAATGAATCAGTGCTAATGGAGCAGAAAACTGGATGTTCCATTAGCACCCCCTCTGAAAGGTTCATTTTCATTGCATACTTCCACACTGGCTAAAAAATAACTTTGCTGTTGTTTACCACACAATAAACATATCTTTCTCTTCCCCAAACCCCATTTTCCTTGAAAAATGGAATTGTACTTTGATTTTTGTCATTAACCTGTCAGGACCTGCACACTTTGCAGTCCTCTCACCAGCCCTACACCTTCAAACCACAAGGGCTTCCTGAATTGTGCCTATTTCTCAAAACAAAGTTAATTTATGATTTTATTATGTCAAGCTTTTTTAGAAAATATTATTAAAAGCCCATCTGAATATCCATTAGCGTATTAATCAAGGAATTTAGCTCCCATAACTATGTTTTGCCTTTTGGAACAGATGGCAGTCCAACACATTCCACAATGGGAGAACTAAGCATCCATGTAAATTTATTATTTATTAATTTTTTTATTTATTTACTTCATGTAAATTTATTTGCCTTATTCCTTCTACCTTTCCTCACTTCATGGAAGTAAAAACTCGGAATTTATGGATGTAACATGATCTCTCTTGATCTCAGGCAGACCTAAACCAGCAGTGAACTTACTTTAAGCTCTTCACCTCCTATACATTGCCCCCCTGACATCTTGAAACAAAAAGAAAACAAGGCTGGAAAACTGGGAATGGATGTTTGAAACTCCAAAAACCCTAAAGTTTCTGAGGATATCACTGTTGCAGCTAATGGCAAATTATCAGGGAAGATATATTAACAATATTACTGAAGAGAAAATATCCCATGGAAATAAATCAGCTTAAAATATTAACTTTTTTAAAAATCAAAGTTAAAATCTTGGGTTTTTGACTCCTGCTTGTTCTTGCACCTGCTCCCTACTTACGGCTGGAAGGGGATGAAGTGCTGCTTGTCCTCATCATCAACCTTCCCGTTAATGATGTCAGTAACATCCATCACTGCAAAGACAAACCAAGGGCACTGAATGAACTCAGCAGCGTGGGAAGAGGGAAAACCCTGGGGAATTGAAGCCACAGTGACTCAGAAGAGGGGGGGAATTGTCAACTGTGGAATTTCAGAGTTGTCTATGGAATAACACGGAGCAAATGAGCTTTGGAATCTCAGCTACGCAAACCCTGGTGTGTACAGGATACAGCAACGAGTCTGATGGGATTTGAACAACTCTGAGTTTTTACAGCCCCACAGCAGCTTCACCACCCAATTTCCATGGAAGGACTGAAGAGGAGATGGAGAGAGGAGCCCAGAGGTACCTGCCACCCCGAAGGGTCTGCGCAGCCCCGATGTGAGCTTCCTGGTGTTGTTGTCCCGCAGCTCCATCCTGCCCACACGCACGATCTGACACACAAAACTGATCTTCTCCCTCTTCAGGTCCTTGCTGCCCAGGTCCTACCAAGAGGAGTGACATCAGGCTGCTTTCTCATAGCTGAATTTCAAGTTCCATCTCAGCAGGCAGAGGCTTTGCTGCTCAGAACTTGCCTTTGCTGTGCAAGCCTCTAACAAAAAGTGCTCTCAGAGCTGAGCAGATTTTGTAACAGTACTTCAACATCTCACTGGAGTTCTGTGCAAATTAATTCCTTAGGAGGTCAAACCATTTCTACTAGGTCAAAAGTTCAAAAATTCACTTTGGTTTTTCCCAGGTGTTGAGAACATTTAGCAGCCACTTAGGAGAAATGTCTCCTGCAAGCCTCCAGCAGCACAGGATCACGGAATGGTTTGGGTTGGAAGGGATCTTCAAAACCATCTTGCTCCCATCCCAGCAATGGACAGCGACACCTCCCACTGTCCCAGGCTGCTCCAACCTGGCCTTGGACACCTGCAGGGATCCAGGGGCAGCCACAGCTGCTCTGGGCACTTGATGCCAGGGGCTGCCCACCCTCCGAGGGAAGAATTCCTTCCCAACATCCCACCTAACCCTGCCTTCTGGCAGGAGCAGCCACTCCCCCTTGTCCTAGAGCCCTCCCCAGCTCTGTTTGCCCCTGCAGAGGTGCCCCAGGCTGGTCCCACCCCGCTCACCCCCAGCCCTGGGCAGGGCACACTCACGGTGAACACGGCCCGCAGGTTGTGCAGCCTGTCGATGTCCTTGGGGAGGCCACAGCTCGACCACCTCACCAGGTAGTTCTCACTGAAAATAACAATGTTTTGAAGACTTTTTGTTTAAATCATAGAGCAACAGAACCACAGAATGATTTGGGCTGGAAGGGATCATGCAGAACATCTCGTTCCACCCCCTGCCATGGCAGGGACACCTTCCACTGTCCCAGAGTGCTCCAAGCCCTGTCCAACCTGGCCTTGGGCACTGCCAGGGACTGGGAATTCACAACCTCTCTGGGAAACTCATGCCAGTGCCTCACTACCCTCCCAGGAAAGGATTTCATCCTAATATCCCATCTAAATCCACCCTCTTTCAGCTTAAAGCCATTCCTCCATACCCTATCACTGAATGCCCTTTAACTTAAGCAGATAAAATCAACTTCAGAATTCACAGGAGACTTTTCAACCCAATTTCCTTATCCTAAGGAAACAAATATTGAGCAGGGAGCTGGCATTTCCCTTAGTGCACAGAATTTTTATAAAGAAAGCAGCTCCTCAGCAACCAAGTGTGGGAATTCTGCAGCTCAGCAAGGGCACAGCCCTTGCAGGTGTGTTCAACTCTGAATTTCCACAAGCACAGCAAGACCCTGAAATGTGTCCCAAGCGAAGGGACCTGCCTCTGCTTTCCACAGAAATCTGACTTTGCTAAGCCCCAGAAGTCCCTCAGTACCATCCCTGAGTGAGCACAGATAAAAATGGCCCTGACCTGATGAATTTGGATTCCAGGGGGTCATACAGAGACATCAGGACTTCAGCATCTTCTCCTATTTTACACACGACATTTTTTAAATTTACAAATAAAGCAAATGACGGAGTGGCAGCAAACTTGGCTTGTCTGTTGATATCAATATTCTGCTTCTGAGACTGCAATTGAAGAACAAAATAAAGTTTAACTTTGCCCAACAGACATCTAACTGCTATAAAACTTTCCTAAATCCTTCCAGAAAGAAGAGGAGGTTTCCATTGAGTGCCTGCCCCTGTGATCTTTTTTCTGTTAAGTTTTATGACAGACAGATTTTCCGGATCTGTCTTGAAGTGCTGCACCATAAGGAAAAAGTTAAAATAAAAAAAGAAGAGAAAAAGGAAGAAAAGATGTCTTTACTTATTAAGGAGAGAGAAACAAATGGAGAAGAAACAGAGCCTCAAACATACCTGAAAAAAATCCAGCAACACACAATAAAAAGAAACAGAAAAGTTTTTCCTTTTAAAAATAAGGATTTTGAACTGCAAAGGTGCTGACAATTCAAGACTGAGAAGGGCTTTAAATTTGCCCCTTTTATTTCAACAACAAGATTTTAGGACTGGCATAAAGAAACCACACAAGAATGAGGATTTTAGTCTTTGTGATTCTCATATGGAAACTCTGATGACAACCTAACTTACAAACCTCTCACATGCACATCTGATATTAACCTACAAATGCAGCTGATTTATTCATACAGGTCTGAACCCTAAATTCTACTAAAGCCTTTAAAGGATGAAAAAAAAAACCCAGCCTAAGACAAAACTTCTTACAAAATTTTTAAGCCTGATAATTCTTCATAAACACATCAAATCCCTCATTACCAATGCTAAAAATAACAGTCATCCAATTAGTTTACAGCTTTGTGTTTCCAAGGGAAAAGTCACAGAGTCTCTCACTTTTTCCTCCTGCAGCCTCTCCTCCACTTGCTTGGAAGCTATTTCATGTGCTCTGAAAAGGCTGATGGTGCTGGTCTGCTCTGGGTCCAAAATGTTGCCATCTTCATCTCTAACCACCAGATCTAAATCCAGAATTCTAAACAAGACAGAAACATGTTTGTGAATTAACAGTGCTGAAAGGAATGCCTAAAAAGCACCTGCCAAATGTTCAACTTGCACACCTGACACGTGATGGGAAAGAAATTACCTGAGACGTGATAATGCAATTTAACATGTCAGCAGCCTGGGGATCCAAGTCACTTATTCCTTCAGCACAGGGAGAAGGGATGGAAATGAAACAGCACAACAGCTGGGGAAGCAACTTCTTAAACAAATAAATTTGCCACAGACTTGGTCTCCTCCTCTGATTTATCCAACAGCCTGAACAACCAAGTCCCAGCACACACAGCTCATGTCTCCCACTCCCAATTCATGTTTTACCCACACCCCACAAGACGAGGCAGAAGTTGTTTCCTGTTTTAAAGCAGAAGCCAGATCTCTGTCAGCAGGGTGTTAACATCCATAATTACCTTCTGCAGAGAGGAAGCTTTCTGCCACAATCAAATCCAGGCTCAGGAAAAACCTTTCACTTTTCTCCACATTTTCCAGCAGTACCAAGGGTTACAAAACCAGGTCCCTTCCCTAAGACTGCCCTTGTCAATGACCTTACCCCAATAAATGTGTCCCTATTTCCTTTTAACTCCATGGTCAGCTCTCCCAGTGGAGCTGCTCTAACTTTAGAGCTGAAATATGTTTAATCAATGAGCTTAAATCAAATTTCTGTGTCTGATAAGTCACACAGGGGTTCATGATTTATCTGAAAGCAAATTCCATTTGGGCACACCCTGCAAGGACTTGCAAACAGGAGCTGTGGCACACAGAGATATCTCCATGGACTTGGAGGATTCCTCCTCACCCCTGGAAGTGTTAACCCTTGAGTGGGGTCAACACCCAAACTCCTCCAATTAACAGCACTGCATTAATTGCAGGGGAGACAAAGATCACTCAAGCTGCAGGGTGGAGGCAGCAGATTTTTAAGCTCTGCTCTGGAGCTGGACCCAGACATCACAAAACTCTCCAGCACCTCCAGAACATCTCACTCCCAGATGAATTTTCTGGTGAGAAAATGGTTTCATCATTGAAAGCAAACAGAAAAGCAGCCAATGTTGTTTTCTTCCTCCCTACTACTGTTCCCTGGACAGCAGCCACAGCAGGAGAAACACCCACAGAGCACTGGAACTGTCAGAGCCCTTCCATGGGAGAAGCTGCCTGGGCCAGGGGAAAAGCTCAGAAATTCAGGCAAAGTCTCATAACCCAGACTACAACACACCAATGTTTGCACAGGCTGTCAAAGGAGTCGAAGCAAACCCTCCTTTGATTCAATTCCTTTGTTTTAGCCTTTAACTTGCAAATGATGCTTGGGAAAAAAAAATCTGATTTTTTTTCCCTAAGTGTCCCAGTTACAGATATTTGCAGTTAAAAAAAAAAAAAAGGCATTTTCACAACAAAACTACCTGACCTAATTTCAGAAAGGTATTAAAAATACAGATTCCTAAGGCCATTTTTGCTTCCTCAGTTATTCTGACAATATGCTGCAAAACTCCTGTCTGTATTTACAGAAGGGAAAAAAAAACTTATTTACAAATAAGTGTTTCACAAGTCAGGAAAGGTTAGGACATGATTAGGACAGAAAACATTCAGAATTATTTGAGCTGGGACCTCAAAGGTGACCCAGTATTTATAAAGCAGATAATGAATTCATTCTGTCTGGTTCCTAAAATCCCCATTCATGCTGCTTTTAGGCACAAGTGAAGGGTTTAGGGTTTTATTAGGAACATATGCTATCTTTCAGTGGTGAGCATTTACTCAGAAGTTCACATTCACCTCCCTCCTGCACTCCCCAGAGAACCTTCTGATCACTTAATTAGTCCATCAGAACATTACAAATACAAAGCACAGCACAAGATGTTCCACTGGATTTGAAGGCTGAGCATCTGGAGGTTATTCAGAGCAACTTTTACCAACTCCTTGGGCAGATGGTGGAACCAGTAGCCAAACAAATAACCCCAGTAACATCTGGGTAATTGTCTGCAGAGGTACCACTGTCCATACCTCAGATTACAAATGATAATTACTGACTGAATGCAGTTACTGATTACTTTTTAATTTCTTTTTTTAATCACAGCTTTTGCTGATAAAGTGCACGAGCAGAAATACTGCAAGTTCGGCAGTTCTTAATGAATTAAACAAAAATAAATGAAATATGGTGAGAGATTTGCATCACAAAGCACTGAAAGACTGAAAGGGTTGGTGCAAACTTTGTCACTCCCCAGGTGTGCAGGACAACACAATCCCACACAATGGGCAGGACTGAAGGGACCACTACAACATGTTTTGTCTCTCAGTATTCAAAACACTGCTTCCAATGATGAGGAGTATGATTTGATTTCTTTTTTTTGATCAAAATGCAAAATCATAATTGTACAGACAAGTTATAATCTAAAACTTGTATTTACAGAAATCATCTTTAAACCCAGCCAACCATCTGGGGAGAGAATACATCTGAATCACTGAAATATCCAACACATGCAACCTGCACTGCTTTTTGGGGCAATATTTCCTTCCCAACTTCCACTCTCTTGTGCTAAATAGCCCCTTTCTTTTACGAAACCTCCCTGCTCATCTCGTGCCACCAGCTGGATGCTGTGGAAGGAGAGGAACCAAGAGCTAAATGGTGCTTCTGAGCCAAATCCTTCAACATCACATTACAGCTGAGTGACTCGAGGGCACAGGCAGCTGGTGGTGCTCAGAGGGCGACAACTGTTTGTGCCACAGAAGCAAGTGGAGTTTAAAATTCTATTTTCAAGGCAAGCAATACTTGCACTTTTGAATTGGCCTTAAAAAATTACAGCTTCATACCACTGTCAAATTGATGATACCATCAAGAGAGAGAGATGGATTCCACTTTACATATTACACTTTAAAGATGCTGCCTCAACTTCAATCTTTATCTTGCTGTAACAGAAGTGTGAATACACAAATATTTCATCTACAGCTCCAGGGGAAAAAAAAGAATCCTCCAAGAACTCACTGACAGCTGATGTGTCTTACACAGGGTGATCTGGATTCAGGCAGAAAAACTTGGGAAATGCTGTTCACAAACCTGTTGCCATAATCAATTTTGGCAGTCACTTTCTTTTTCAGCTCCTTGAGCTCGTCTTGGGGCAGGGTCCCAGAGAGGATTTGGGATCTCCACTCGATCAGGTCGTAAATCATGTGCCGGACGCTGCGGAACATTTCCCTGTTGTCCTGCTGTTGTGGGGGGAAAAATGGGGGAGAAATCAGGTTTGAAGGCTTGGGAGCACACAGGATAAACTGCAATTATCAGTAGGAATTCAAAGGGTAAGTCTACAGCAGCTCTGGAACAGGAGCCTAACTCCCTACAGCACAGAACACTGAATATTCCGAGTGCTGCACTCAGCTTTAAGGAGCTAAATAGGTGTAAATGCTTGGGTTTATGTTATCCTAAAACTTGGGTCATGCTGTTTTCAGGCATCCAAGGGGAAAATATCCTTTTATTGATTCCCAGGGTAGCTTTGTTCAGTGACCCTCTGCACTAAGCAGAACAGGAATTAAAATGGTGCATTTTAACAGCAAGAGACTCAAGTTCTGCAACAGATGGGAGAATCCTTTCTCTCCCTGCTTAAACCTCCACAACAACACTTGAAAATCCCTCACTGGCCACATCAGTGCCATACAAGTCTACAGGTAACTTTTAAAGGACAGTGAAACACCAGGAAAAACCTAAAATTGATAGGAAGTTAAATAACTCAAGTGTTTATAAAGCCTGGAACTGTGGATATTAAATACTGCCAGCAGCATATACAAACTTTCCTTGGCAACACTCAGCTAAGCTAGGAATAATTAAATAATTACAATAAAATTCTTCACTTAAAAAAAAACAACAAGGAAAAAAACTGCAGAAGGTGCAGGAAAAGAACATAATGACTCCAAGACTCTGGAAAAAGGATATCTAACTGTGAAACTTAAAGACTTCAGTCTGTTCAGATTACCCAAAGCTGGCTTGATTATAGTGGGAGAACCTTCACAGAGAGAAAATACCCATTATTAAAAGCTCTTTAATGCAGCAGAGAAAGACACAACAGGCACATATGGCTGGGAGCTAAATACAGACAAACCCAAATGGGGAAGAGGTTCCTGATTTTTGAGGCTGCAGGGAATCATAAACCAGAGAGATGGGAAACATTCCACATCCCCTGCTCTCTGCAAACAAAAACTGAACATCCATTCAAGATTCAAACACAAATTACAAACTGAATCAGGCATAAATGTGGCCATTTAATGGGTTTTGATATGCAAGACAGGGACAGCATGGAGTATCTCTCAAGCCTGAAGACTGAAAACCAATCTTCAGGTATCCGAGTTATCTCCAGTAAACCAAACCTCCCCGACTGCCTGCTCTTGGATTCAAAATTGGCAGCAAAGAATTGAAGTATTATTTAACATGGAATCATAAAAAGGAATGGTTTTGGAGGGACTTTAAAGCCCAGCCAGTCCCACCCACAAATTCCACTGTCCCAGGCTGCTCCAAGCCCCAGCCCCACTTCCTACCGTGGAAGGGCCCAAGGCCAGGTTGGACATTGGGGCTTGGAGCACCCTGGGATGGTGGAAGGTGTCCCTGCCCATGGCACAGGGTGGCACTGGGTGGGATTTAAGGTCCCTCAAAACCCAAACCGTGCTGGGATTCCACAGCAGTGGAACCAAGGGCAAAGCTGCTCCCAGTGCCCTCCTGAGCTTCTGTTCCTCCTCCTTTATTTCTGCTTTTATTTCTACTCCTTCCCTGCTCCTCACCTCACAAACCCCCTGCTATTCCAACTCCTTAAAGCTCTCTGTTTAACACATAATCTGCTTCTTTTCATAGAAGATATTATCCTTCATCTTCTATATTGCCACACTACATCACTTCCATTACACTCTTACTCCTAATCTTTATTTTCATGGGTGTGATTAAAAGCCACATTAGTCAGCACAAACGTCTTCATTACACTCCGTGTCTTCATTACACAGCTTGCACTTTTATGATACAAGATTTCAAACATATTTATGGGAAACAGAGACTGCATTAAAGCCTGCTTTAAATAAAGGAATTTCATGTTCCCATTATCTTGTTACAGTGACCTTGCACAATGAGAGCATCACAAGAGTGGGCCAGGTCCCTTAAATCCCACAGCAGGCCTTGCTTCACATCTGAACTGCACTTTTAAATAGAAATTTGAACTCTTGATCTTATTTATGTGCACTTTCACCTCTGGTTTTGTATCTTTCCATCTGAGACACTATCAATAATTATCACTACGAATTTCTAAGAATATATTCTTATGTGGTTGAAATCTTAGCATATCAAAATAAACAAGTATGCAAATTAAGGTGTCAAAATTTGGGAAGAATCAACTTTTTGTAAAGGAATACTGAGAGGTTAAAGGCCTACACTGATAATTTCACAAAGCTTTCAGTTTACACCCACAAATTCAACACTAAATACTCAATTATTTCAAAACAGAGACTGGCAGCCTTGAGAAACAGCCTGAACACTATTTCTTTAATGAAATTACAAGTTAAATTACTCCAAATCTGTATATACCTTAAAAAAATATATATTATATGTTATGTATCTATTATATGTTATATATATATAACATATGTTATAATATATATTACAATATGTATTTATTATACTATGTGCATATAACATTTTGTATAAAACAAAATATGTATGCTATCTATCTATATGTTGTGTATATATTATATGTTATGCGTATATATGTTTGTATATATATTTTATATATACCATATGTCATATTTCTATGTTTATATATATGTTCTATGTTTTATATATATAAAACATAATAGAACCTAGACAAAAAGGGATTGTAACTGCTCAACAAACTATTGCTGGATCAAGGTAACACTCAAAAAAACCCCTGATTCTGCACAAGAAAATAAAGAGACTTGAGCAAACAGGCAGGAGGTTTGTACTTTAACAAGCACAAAAAACTCGTGAGATTTGTGCTTTAGCAGAGATGATGCTACATGGATTTTCAGCACTGAAAGTAGCCTTTAGAAACAACCACAACAGAAGGGAAAAATTCATTAATAATTCCTTCACAAATAGCAGTTCCTTCTCATTTCTCCTGTACCTTTCCCAGCACCGCTTTTCCCACCAAACCCTCCCGGTGTGAACGTTTTCCTGAGCTTGGCTCACCACGTAGAGCTGTCTCCAGATGATGGACCATTCCCTCAGTGTGGTGGTGACCTCCTGGATCAGGGGCAGCTCGTTGGGGATCACAGTCTCGTGTTGGCTGAAGAGTTAAAAAAAACAAGGCTGAATTAAGCAGCAGCTTCAGTGGGAATGAAGAATCACAGAATTGTTAAGGTTTGAAAGGAGCTTTAAGGGCATTGAGCACCACCATGGTCACCACTAAGCCATGTCCCCAGTGCCACACTCACACAATTTCTCAGCAATTGCAGGAATGGCAACACCACCACTGCACAGAGCAGGCTCTTCTATGGAAATTTTTATGCTGGTATTTAATCTAAATCTAAATTCTGAACTAGAATAATTCCTGAGGAAGAACCGTTCATTTCCAAAGGGAATGGAGTAGAAGTGGGTTGGAATTGGCATCACTTGTTTTAAATTTATAAGCAAAAATAAGATACTGAAGATACTGAAGCACACCAGTAAAACCACCCCACATAAAAGGTATTTGGATGTGCTCAGATTATGGAATCATGGAATGGTTTAGGTTGGAAGGATCAAAAATGATCCTGAACTGATGCCCTGTGCAGGCTGCCCTAGAACAGAGACTGGACAGAGCTCCAGAATAAAGCAGGGATTTATTCAAAGCATCTCCTCCATGGATCCACCTTGGGCAGCACCAGAGCCCAGCCAGGGCTGCACCCAAGATGAACCAAAATGGCCCCAAAATGCACGGCCGGGCACGGGCTCTGTCCCTGGGATCAGTTCTGCTCCATTTGCACCTTGCAGTTCATTGTCCCATTCCAGCTTTAGCCCCTGCAGTCCCACCCTGCTTGTTTTTCTCTCTCCAGCCCACGGGGTTTGTGCTCTGGGGCTGAGGTTTGGATCATTTGTCCTTGGTGCCCAGCTGGAGCAGGAATTGTTTTGTCTCCCTGCTCTGTGCACAGAGCTCAGCATCCCCTGATGTGAGCCCAGACCCACACACTAAAGCAGCACAGAATGGGAAAATAGAAAAGCAGAACCTGAGGCATCATTCCTCCCCTGCCATGGCAGGGACACCTCCCACTGTCCCAGGTGCTCCCAGCCCCAGTGCCCAGCCTGGCCTTGGGCACTGCCAGGGATCCAGGGGCAGCCCCAGCTGCTCTGGGCACCTGTGCCAGGGCTGCCCACCCTGCCAGGGAACAATTCCCAATATCCCAATATCCCATCCAGCCCTGCCCTCCTTCAGTTTAAGGCCATCCCCTCTCATCCTATCCCTCCACACCTTTGAGAATTTTTCCCACCCTCTCCTCATTTGTCCACTCCCAAGGATATCAATGCACACCTCACTATAACATTCATTACTGACTGATTTATTTTACAATAACCAAGATAAAACAACCAAGATAAAAACCAGCTGAGCCCAACCTGCAATGCCACCATACTGCTCTTTAATTGTTCTTTTTTTTTTCAAAATATTGGTCTCACAACAAAAAATAAGGATTCAATTCCTTACCACGAAGTTTCTGTGTAATTTGTTTTAAAATGAGGTGCCATGAAGGTAAGAAACACCAGCTAGATCTTTGAATATTGCACAAGTAGGGTACTTAAAGGCAGTTTTGCAATCAGCAAGGAAGATGTCATTATGCAGCAATCTCATGATTAGTAGTTTGATCATTTACATATTTAACAGAGTATAAAAATAAATCAGGCAGAAAGAAATAAAACATTTTAATCCTGTTTCAGTCCATTTCATACCTGGGTAATGATTTATTAATTTCACTCCACCTCCTTTTTCCTCTGGATTTGGTTGAGTTTTTTTTCCTGGTTTTTAACTAAACTTTTACACTCATGTTAGAGACTTCTACCTGCATGCCCAGCAAAGCTGATTTGATACATAAGGATCTGAAGAGCTGCTGAACAACAAATACAGCTCAAACCACTGCACACACCAGGGAATGGAACAGTAAAAATACAAAATAACTTCTCAGTGAAGCAGAAAACTACATGGAAACAAGTGTAAGTTACTTGGAAACGCATGGAAATGATGTGGATAAAACAGGAAAAAGGAGTTTTGTTCTTTTCAAAGCCAACTTACCCTTTGCCTTCAACGATTGCTTCCTTAAGATGGATATAGGATGCAGGGAATATGCCCTTGGAGAGGGAGGGAGAGGAAAAAAAATGTGTTATTTAACCAGCTGCACACAACAGATTGTGTTTATTACCTAAAATATGCCAAAACACTGCTGGGTGTGCAGAGCCATTCACATCCTCGAGCATGATGTTTGTTGTGTTTGGGACTTTTTTAATATATATTCAATTTTTGCACTGCCTGCCCTTTCAAGACCTTACTGCAATCTTACAGTTTCTCTGAAAAAATATTCTAAATTCATCAAGATGCCAGAAATAAAACAATATTTTTAAAATAATCCAAGTCAAGCTGATAAAGCAAATTCCACCATCCACTCTTCAAGGCAGGAGTTCAGTTTTCTGATTATCTGGGAATGCAATAATAGAAATTCTTGGGAAGCCACCAGGGGAAATGGAGCATGGGCATGTGAATTTTTACCCCAGTTTAAAAACACTTAAAAATCACTAAATGTAGTGGCAGCCAGACAAATGCAGCAACATGTGGAATTAATTTAAGGCAAGAAAAATATCTAATTGCTTCTCAGACTGTAAAAAGCACGTTCATGAAACATGGTTTGTGAGAAATTCAGTGTGTTCACACACAAAAAAAAAGGCAAAGTACAAAAATAGAATAAAAGCCCAGGCCTGGTAAGAAAATGGGTGGGATGAACCACCAAACTGTAGTTTTAGACATGGAACAACTAAAAACACACCTTTGGAGGCACACATAGCGTTTGCAGTGTTTCAGTGAAAAAAGCAGCAAACCCTGAAGTTTAATTTTGCTTAATTACTACTATGAACTAAAAGGCTCAAAAAATAAAACATGATGCTACAACCAGTATTTGTGTGGTTTCCTCTCAGAAAAGCTGCTGTAAATGCAGCCCTTGGTGCACACTGAAATTCCAGTGCAGGAGGAGCCTCCTCCCCTCTCCAAAGGGAACAACTGAAAACTCCCAAGGTCAGGGAGCTGCATTTCTCCTGGAATTCAGGATTTAACAGAAGCAGTGTCAGCCTCTGAACAGACCAAGGAGAACATCAAGGTCTGAACTTTTTACTGAGGAAAGGTTTGGTGCAGCAGTTACTACACACAAAAAAAAAAAAAGATTATGCAGATCAAGAGTTAGTGACTGATTTACCTTTAAAGTGCAAAAACTGGGATCACAGAAATATAAAATAGCCTGGCTTGGAAGGGACCTTAACGCTCCTCCAGTGCCACTCCTGCCATGGGCAGGGACACGTCCCACTGTCCCAGGGTGCTCCAGCCTGGCCTTGGGCACTGCCAGGGATGCAGGGGCAGCCACAGCTGCTCTGGGGCTGCTGCTCCACTGAAGCTGGGGCTGCCCCTGGATCCCTGGCAGTGCCCAAGGGTGGACACTGGGGCTGGGAGCACCTGGGACAGTGGGAGGTGTCCCTGCCATGGCAGGGCTGGCACTGGATGGGATTTAAGGTCCTTTCCAGATCAAAATATTGAGCAATTCTAGGAATTCCATCCAGCCTCTGCCCACCCTCCCAGGGAACAATTCCTGCCCAATATCCCATCTAAACCTCCCTTCCTCCAGCTTAAAGCCACTCCCCCTTGTCCTGTCCCTCCATCCCTTGTCCCAAATCTCTCTCCATCTTTCCTGTAGCTCTTTCAGGCACTGCAAGACCACAATGAGGTCACCCCAAAGTTTCCCTTCTCCAGGCTGAGCAATCCCAGCTCTCCCAGCAGAGCTACTCCATCCCTGGGACCATCCTGTGCCTGCTCTGGACTCTTTCCAGCAGCTCCACACCCTCCCTTTGGACCCCAGAGCTGGATATGCCACTCATCTCTTAGGCCTTGCTAAAATCAGTTTTTATTAACTTGAAACATTCCTACTGACCGGAGGCTGAGGACACAGAGCAGCAGGGAGCAGTGCACTCCTGGGATCCAGCTCCCTCCCACCCACACACCCAGTGCCAAAACCCACCCTACTGCAAGAGCAAAATGAGAACCACGTTCTGGCAACACTCACCTTCTTGGATTTCTTCCGTAGCGTATAACCCCTGTACCAACCTGGGAGAGAAACAAGGGGAAAAGGATTAAAAAGTTCATTTATGGCACCTCCCAGCTGCTCCTCCCCAGCTCAGCAGCACCCTGAGGGGGGTTCTGATCATGCTTCAGCCCTGCACATCCCACCTGTATTTCAATTTTCCACAGGTTTAATAAATACCCTGGATAAAATAAGTCATCCTGGAAGGAGCAAAATCAGGAGTGATAATGGAGAGAAGTACATGACAGAGATGGTTGTTCCCATGATATGTTTAACTACTGCATTTAATTTCAATTACTAATTCACCAATACAAACAAAACCAACTTAAGAGCATTAACTTGACAAAAAATTACTGATAAGCTACTTCCATTTCAAAACCCACTTAAATTCCACAAATCCAAGCCTTCAGCTGTTAGCCACCTCACCAGGAAACAGGAATACTTGGGAACTCAGGGGTCACATATCAAAATACTGAAGCAAGGAGCCCTTTTGGAGAAGTGAGCCTGGATGCAGCATCCAATCCCCTCCAGCCTGGCAAAGAAGGGTTTGTACAGCACAGCATCCCTGTCGAGGGGAGGATGGGGAGATCACAAAGCAGATGCGGAATAAAAACTGCAGTCCCAGTCCTGAGAACAGGGAGAAACTTCCATGGAACCAACACACGCTGATAAATTCATTATGCACAACGTGGAGCCAGAAATCCAAATTAAAGGCTGAAGCACAGGGGATTTTTCAGTCTGCTCTCCTGCAGCACAAGCCCGAGGGATTCATCACCTCCTCCCTGCAGCACTCGGGGCTGGGTTAGCGCCACCTCAAAAATCTCAAATTCGTAACCACCACACTTCACCTCCCAACAGAGGCTGCCACAGCCTCACATCCCACACTCCCACTGCTGCTTCCCAAGGAACACCAAACTACTGCTACTGCTGAAATCAGCACTCCCAGCCATGGCCAGGTGCAAAGGAGCCAAAGCATTTCTGCCTGTGTTCCCCCTCCACTGCCTGAAACCCATGCACGGACTCCAATCCTAATAAAAAACTGAATTCCCACAGTTTCAGATGAATAAAGCAACATTTTGAAGTCCTGGAGTTTTTAACTGCTGAACAACAGAACTGTGATCAGATGCACTGCACAAACTGGAGAACAAACAATCATTATTTCTTCTCTCCTGGGCTGCCCCAGGACATCCTGTGCAATAAAAGCCCTGTGGCACAGACAGCTCCCCATGGATGAACCTCTCCTTCCTGGAGTTTTGCAGCCAGAGCTGCCATCATCATGGAGAAGAGAGCAGCCCAAACCTGCCTTGGAGAACTGGCTGCCCTGCTGCTCCTGCAGAGCTGCTGCTGTGGCCAGGCAGGTCCCACCAGGCTCCTGCAGGTGCTGGTGCCCACCTGGAGCTGTGCAGGGAGCCCAGGGTGCCCATGCAGCTCCCACTGGTGCAGCTGGGGACACTGGGGCTGCCCAAGAAGGAGCTCCTATGGGGGCTGGGTCACTTGAAGGGTGAGGCCATCTCTAAGCAACTTCCCAAAAGCATGGGAGAGCTGGGGGGGGCCTCACCTGGAGAGGAGAAGCCTCCAGGGAGAGCTCAGAGCTCACCATGGGTGTGAGAATGAGCCCTTCCAACTCCTTACCTCTCTTTGCAGAGACCCCAACTGAGCAAGGGTTTCCCATGAGTTTTTCTGGGCAATGCAGATTCAGAGAGGAAAAAACCCCAAAAAACAAACTTCTACCACTTCAAAGCTTCCAGGCCTAAAGGGGCTCCAGGAGAGCTGCAGAGGGACTGGGGACAAGGGATGGAGGGACAGGACCCAGGGAATGGCTCCCAGTGCCAGAGAGCAGGGATAGATGGGAGATTGGGAATTGGGAATTGTTCCCTGGGAGAGTGGTGAAGAGCTGGGATGGAATTGCCAGAGCAGCTGGGGCTGCCCCTGATCCCTGGCAGTGCCCAGGCCAGGCTGGACACTGGGGCTGGGAGCACCTGGGACAGTGGGAGGTGTCCCTGCCATGGCTGGGATGGCACTGGGTGGGATTTAAGGTCCTTTCCAGCAAAAACCATTGGGGGATTCCAGGAATTCCTTCCCTGGGAAGGAGGTGATGCCCTGGCACAGGCTGTGCACTCCTCATCCCTGGACCAGACCAGACCTTGCCCTTGAGAAATCTGGGACCAAACAGCTGGAGACGTGCATCCAAGGAAATGCTCAACTAAGAAGACACCAATGAAATATTTCTGTCTGTCAAAGCTGCAAAAGACACTCAAGAATCTGCTGTGGTTACCCTCAAACAATGCGTCCATTTTAACAGTTCCACTGCATTCACAAACAAACTAACAAAAAATCCTGCAACAAAAACGAAATTTTCCCATAATATCAAGAATAACTTTTGTGAAAATCCCTATCTGGGAAGCCAAACTCCCTTCTCACTAGAGCAGCACTAGAAATTGATGCTCCAACAGTTAATCTTGGTCTTGAGGTTGATTTTCTGTTACATTTCCCAGCAATTCCCCTTAATCAGCCACATTTATTGATCATATGGTTCCATTTGCACATTCCATCAAATAATGTCAAGAAACAGAATTAAAACAATAAAGATGTGGAAAGTATTAATCCAGAATGTGGCAAATACTTGGGTTTTAGGGTACCTGCTACAAAAGGCAGTCACCTCTCCTGCAGAGCAGGATATTTGGGAATTCCTGTGGCTTTCCTGTTTGGCTTTTCCTCTAAGGATCAGATTAGGACAGAGAAAGTTTTCTAACTGAAAAATAAATTAAAACACTTCCTAAAAGAAAAAAAAAATAATTTTATTTTCAGTATTAATTAGTCTAGAAAGTAGCTTCATCTTTACTTTGGTTCTTGGAAGAACACAGATTTAGTATTTAATAGTGAAATGTGTGCATTCACTTCCAATTTCCTTAGTCCCATAAAAACAGGGGATGTTTTCCCTAAGACTGAAACTTTACAGAACTTTGCAGGATCCAGACACTGAATTCTTTCTACACATTTTTTTTGCATTTTAGAGGGAAATAATTCTACAATTAGAATTTAAAAAGTCAAAAGTTTAATAATAAACACAAATTCCAAAATAAGTTCTACTTATGGGCAACAAAAGTAAATATTATTTTAAACACAGGGGAAAAGTTCAACTCAAATTAATTCCAGTACATGGTAGCAACAGATATCCTACATTTGTCCTAAAATCAGATCTTGCAGACCTGAGACTGAGTCCTTCCAGGTCCTCATCTCTCTTCTGCAGAGATCCCAACTGAGCAAGGATTTCCCATCAGTTTTTCTTGGCAATGCAGATTCAGAGGGGAAAGAACCCAAAAAATGCACTTCTACCACTTCAAAGCCCACACAGACCAGTCTTCAAAACTACTCTCAGCTTAGGAAGTAGTGCAGAAAACTAATTTTAAATAGTATCAAATCCATTTTGGATTGGGAGGAGATGGATACTCAGGATGTGAGGAGCAGAATGTGGACTCCAGCAGGTATCCACAAAAAAAGCCAACTGCTTTCCCCACAGGGAAAAGGGGTAGGAATGGCAAAATCCTCAGCAAAAAGGCTTTCCTGACTCTCCCAACAACTCTTCTGTGCCAGGATTATTTAATTAGAGGGTTTTCCTTTGGATGGGCCCATTCCCACCTCAGCCTGGCACACCCCTGGGAATTTGTAGCAAAACCTCCCAGGGGCACAATCCACAGCAATTCCACCCAGGGAAAGCAGGAGATCCAACAACTCAAATAATCCCCTGATCTTGGCAGCTCTGAGCACAAGGGAAGAGTTACAGCATCACTCAGATGTCTGTCTTAGCTTTGGTTGCTGTGGTTTGGTGATGGTTTTGCAGGAATAGAAGTGTTGAGAGTTCTTTTGTTTTGAGAGGCTCAGAGAGAGGTTTGGTCTCAGTTTGTTGTAGTTTAGGAGAGTTTTTTGAGATTTGGGTGTCAGAAGTTTGGAGAACTAACATTACAGTTTTTCTTACATTAAAAAGTAAAGAAAGTTCATTATTTATAAGTATTCAAACAGGTTTAGATAATTGTGGTCTGTTGTGTTCGATACATTCTGTTGAAGTATTGAATTGAGGATATTAAGAGATTTTGTAAACTTGTTATCCTTTGTTATTGTTTGATTTGTAAAAGTTTTTTTAAGTTTCCCCATCTCAGGTCAGGAATGAGCAATCAGTGCTTGGGAGAACAGGAATTTGCATTTCTTTTACCATTAACCCATCCCATGTGCTCCAAACCCTGAGAGGGTGAAGGTTTTCCTCTATTTCCAGCCCAGGGGAAAGTGGCTCATCCCCACTGTCCCACTTATTTGGGAACAGTCAGCATTTATTAGGGTTTCAGCATCTGATAGGATTTCACATTCTCTGCTCAGTTTCTCCCACATTCATTAAATAAATCTATTTTTATATAGAAGTACAAAGCTGTGCAATATTTGAATCACTCCATTTGCATTTAAAATCCCTGCATTATTAGGGGTTTATTAAAGCATGCAACATCAGATAGTGGAAAGATTGCTTTGCTCAGAGTCAAACTTGGCATTGCAGCAGCAAACTGAGCTCCAAGAAAAGGCCAGCCTAGGAATAATGAGAAAACTCAAAAATTCCACTTCAAGTGATGATCAGCTCTTGTTGAAATAGCATTGTTTGTGTCAGTAAATATAATATTTTTAAAAATACAATTAATCATTAACTAAAATAAATTTATCACCCAGACCTACCAAAAGATCAATGTCTGGAGAAGCAAATTAAATCAACATATTAAAGTAAATCATGTTTCCACAGAACAATGTTGCACTATTTTAAACACACAGTTTAGTTCTGTGTTCCCCACACCTCTCCAAACTGCAGCATGCCATAAAATTCCAACTCAAGGATATAATGAAAGTTTTATTTTGCTGGGATTAAGAGCTGAAAACGTTGTGACAACTTCCACATCATGTTGATTATCAAACTCAGCACTGGAATTTCCCTGTTCAAGGATCAGGGAGGAAAGGTTTTAGTAAAGGTGATATTTGTAGAGTTTCACATCAAAGAGGCACCTGGAAAAGGCTGAAATCACTAACACAGGCACCCATCTCAGAAGGGACACATAAATAATTCAAGATCCAGGTGACTTCCAAATTCAGATTAAACTTCCTGGAGCAGCAGGTCCTTTTGCATCACCCAAGGGTTCCTAAAAAGCATCTCTCATTTCTCTAAGGTGGGGAGAGGCTACAATTGATCCACACAAACCCAAACCCAGTTGTGGGAAAATTCTTCTTCCCCAGAAAATCCAGCGCTTATTCACCAGCTCATCAACCACGTATCTCCATTCACTTCACCTTCCAATTCAAGAGGGTCACAAACAGAAAAGGAATGCAATTCCCCCAAAAAAATCCTAGTTTTCAATTCAATTTTTGCCATCTTACCCTCATAAGTTTCCAGGATGTGCACGGTGTCCCCAATCTGCAAGGAGAGCTCATCAGGTCCTCTGGCATCGTAGTTGTAGAGAGCTGGAGAGAGGGAACACTGCTGTTAGTACAGGAAAGACAACAATTCCAGCTGTTTCATCACATCACTGCTTTTATTACTCATTACCTGCCATTCTGAACCTTTTTCTAAAAAAAAAAAAAAATAATTAAATTGTATAAAATTTCAGCCAAGTTCTTAAATCCATTAATAATTCCCTTTGTAACCAAAAAAACCCCATAAGTTCACTTTCTAAAGCTCTCCCTCGCTGTGTTTAAAATGCTGTACTTCTTCATGGCAATACACTCAATTTTTGTTGCATCTGCCAGCCTTCCACAGCACTTTGTGTCAATTTTAGGCAGTTCTACAAAGAACTGCTCTGTCTTCCCCTGTCAGCTCAGCACACAGAAAACTTACAAAGTGTCTTCAGAAAACTCAAATTGCCACCCTGACATTAAAGGATGATTTCTCAGTCATTTCATTCATTTACTGCATGCATAGGATGTTGAAAAATATTATTTCAGAATTTCTGAGTGGCTGAGGCAACTGCAGCAACCCACCGTACAATAAACTACAACAAATGCAACAGGAACTCAAAGACGACTCCTGCCTGCCACTCCCAAAAGAAAATCTGGGCAATGTCCATAAATTCATCTGACAAAGAATGCTACAAACCAGGTTTGGTTGGGAAAAAAATACTCATGATCCAAAAACCAAAACAGTTACAACTCCAAAAGCCAAATTTTTATAAGTTTTATATGGAGTAAATGCTCTGCAGGAGAAAAATCTTCCAATACCAAGGCGGGTCCTCATTATTGAAGGCAGAGACTGAAATATTTCAGAAGACTGAAATTAAAGAACTTTATTCAAGATGGACCCACAGAAGTTTCTTCCTCAATTTGCAGCTGCTCCTTCCAAAGACTATCAATAATACCTGAAAATCAAAATTTCTTACTATTTGTTGTATCTCCTCAGGAAACAAAAGCATTTTTGGAATGTAATAATCACCTCTGAATTCCCTCCCACCCCTGAGGTTCTCACTGCTTTTCTTTCTGCCTCAGTTTCCAGGGCAGGGCTCAGGGACGTTTTACTGGAACAGAAAGAACTGGGTAAGGCACATGTGGCTGTCAGAGAAAACTGATTTCAGACCAAGAGCTCACAGAGCATCCACAACCCATTCCACACTCATTACAGGTAACACAGCACTTCCAAAAACCCCTCCAATTCCAAACCTGTGGCAGAGCTCTACGTGAAGCCATGAGCGGTGGGATCCAGACCTGCCTTCCCTGGCAGCTCCCTGCCACCCCAGCACATCTCCTGCACTACAGGAGACCAACACCACAAACCACATCTGCAGGAGCTGGAACTGCACACAACCACTGCTCTGAGCCCAAATCTGATCGTGGTCACACCCCAGGAACATCCCTGTGGGCACGAGGGGAGCTCTCATCCCAGCACGAGGACGGGGCACAGAGCTCACTGCCTCCTCCAGTTCCAGACTCCAGAAATTTATTCTCCCCAGAGCCCCTGGAAGTCCAGCTCACAACCAGATCATCAATAAATAATCCATTGGCTCACCAATAAATAAATCCATAATCCATTGGCTCACCAATAAATAATCCATTGGCTCACCAATAAATAATCCATTGGCTCACCAATAAATAAATCCATAATCCATTGGCTCTCCAACAAATCAAACCATAATCCATTGGCTCACCAACAAATAATGCATAACCCGTTGGATCACCCATAAATCAATCTATAATCCACTGGCTCACCAATAAATAAACCCATTGGCTCACCAATAAATAATCCATAACCCATTGGCTCACCAATGAATCAATCCATAAGCCACTGGATCACCAACAAATCAATCCATAACCCATTGGATCACCAATAAATCCATCCATAATCTATTGGCTCACCAATAAATCAATCCATAATCCACTGGCTCACCAATAAATAAATCCATTGGATCATCAATAAATAATCCATAAGCCACTGGCTCCAATAAATCAACCCATAAGCCACTGGATCACCCATAAATCAATCCATAACCCATTGCCTCATCCATAAATGAATCCATAATCCATTGGCTCACCCATAAATAAATCCATAATCCATTGGCTCACCCATAAATAAATCCATAATCCATTGGCTCACCCATAAATAATCCATTGGCTCACCAATAAATCAATTTATAACCCACTGGCTCAGCATAAATCAACCCACCCAGGGTGGCTGGGTCCTTTTCTCTGCAGAACTCCTCTGCCTTGACAGACTTTAGAGTGAAGAGCTAAATAAATAAATCTGAGTGCACAAGTGGAAAAAAAACCATGAAAAAAACCATTTTGGAAAACACTCTATAAGAAGGAAGATTATTAATGGAATTAAAACACACTACAGGGTAGAAAGAATAAAGGTCAGGTGCACTGCAGAGACCAATATCACCAGGATTTAAATGAAGCTTTTAAAAAGGAACAGTTTATCTAGACATCAAAACAAGCCAAGCTATTTGTGTTTTAATGTTTTCCTTAATTTTGTCATTATTAGAGACAGATAAACTCTCCCTCCCAGGTATCTGGCACAGGATATCTGAGAGCCATAAATGCTACCCTGCAGGAGAAGGGGATTCTGAGAAAAGCCTTAACAAAAATGAGCATTTTAAACTGTTCACAGTGGTGAACACAGATCACGTGGCAGAGTCTGCTTGGAAACACCCCTCAGAAATATTCTCATTTCAGCTTTTGTGCATAGCAGGGAAAACCAAGTTACACAGCCCTAACTCCTCCAAACTTGTGTGGCTGGAGTGCAACACAAAAAAAAAAAAAAAGCCAATCCTTGTGGTGTTTACTGAGATCCCTTCAGTGCTCACAGCTCAGTCAAGGCCCCTGGGATGTTCACACATCCAGAAATGAATCCAAGGACAGTCTCCCACCTCCAGGACCCTGACAAGCAACTTCACTGACTCACACCAGACATCCCAGCCAGGAAAAATTTGCATTATAACAGATTAAAAACCAGTCCTGTACTCAATTCACACTTCAGCTGAGCATTACTCCAGCATTTAAGTGGAATAACGCTGAGGATCAAAGGCAGCTATGAATAAAAGGCACTAAAATTTATGCCCAAGAGTGCTAAAACTGGTGTCTGTCACAACAAGGAAGGTCAGGCAGCAGGAGCTGCAGAGGAATGACCAATTCTTCTGACAGAAGATGACAAACAGCCATCAAATGGTAATTACTGCCCACGCCAGCTCCCACTGACCTCAACTGACTGAGGAGCCAGGGAGGGGTGATTTATCTTCAAAAATATATATGATGTGTGAAAAATACGTCTGCAAGAGAAAATAAATCACATTGCTGGCTTCCAACAGCATTGACAGATCGTGAAGCAAACAACCCAAGTAACTATAAAGTGCATTCCACCCGTGTGATTACAAAGCAAGGCTTGAACTGCACCCAAACTCCCCTGCAAGGGAGCAGCTAACTCCTCCTCATGGGAAGGTTTTTTATGTGCAGTGGCATCAAAAGATGTTGTGATAGAAAATGTTTGATTGGAGCAAACGACAAGGCTTTAATTAAAGGAAAAGACAAAGTCTGGAGGAGTAAAGCATGAAACTGGTATGTTGGCATTTTGTCTCATCAACTGTATCCTGAGCTATCATTTAAAATATTTAAAAACCTGAGGTATAAGTTTTGATTTTTTAAGTTGTTTTTTGTTTAACTGAAGTATGTTTTGCTTAATTTAAAAAATCCAACATCCACCCAAGGGTCCCAAAGTGCCAAAAGCAAAGGATTAAGTGTGGGCACAGAAAGAGGAATTTTTTCAGCTCTAAGAGTTGGTAAAGAAAGGAACACTGAGCAGGGCATTACAGTAATTGCACCAAAGCCCCATTTACCATTCAGGAACACAAAACAAACACCTCTGTGAGCTGCACTCAGTCTGCACACATCAGAAAAATGAGGGGGCCAACACTAGAAGAATTAGTGGTGGAAACAAAGGAGAAAGCAAACAAAGGTAACAGCAATTTATCCTGAAAAAGTTTTTTTTCTAACTGTACAAAAGGTGAGATATCTTAAAATAGCATAAAAATGTTACAGAGTAATATTCCCTGGTATTACTTTGCTTTAAAGGCTGTATTAATCATTCTGAACCCCTGAATGAAACCAAACTACATTTAACACATTACCAGCTTTATTTTACACTGGCTTTAAAAAAAAAAAAAAAACTAAATCCTAACTGTGCTTTTTCAATAAAAGCAGACAAATTGCAGAGGTGAAAGCAAAGTCTTTTGTAAATTCTCTGGTATTAAAAGATGCCTGAAGGTTTTCCTATTTTCCCTAAAATGAAAGTGGATGATTTGAGTATTCAGGTAGATTCCTTAGTCCTCTGCTACTCACCCAGAGGAGTTTCTAATTTCTACACCTGATGCTAATGGAGAAGCAAAAGAAAAAAGCAGTGTTTGAGTCAGGAGTTGCACCTGAGAACTGTTAAAGACAATTATTTCATGTGTGCACTAACCAAGGGTAGATCCTCTCACCTTCACCTTGGGTTTTGTCATTCCTGGTCTCACCAAGCTTGAGTCAGAGTTCTTTCTCAATATTCTAATTATTCTGTTATCCAAACATTCCCAAAAAAATTAATTTCCTAAAGAAAGGAGAAGCCTGGAGAAATTCTCAGATCTGAACAGTTACCACCAAGCTAAAGGAGAAAATCCAGCTCAAGGTTCCTCCTGTCCAGTGATGCTCTAATCTTATTGATTAAATCCACAAATGTGACTTTTATCACAGGATTAGCCCAAATCCCCCAAGTTCAAGTAGATAGAAAGGATTTATCACCACTTTCCCTTACAAAGGTGAGACAGCTCCTTTCACTCCCCCTCTGTGGGAGCAGCAAACTCCAGAAACACACAATGGCTCCCCTGCAAACTCCTCCATCACTACACAGGGCATCTGCTGAGGGTGAGAGAACCCTGAACCAGCCTCTGGAAGCCCTCAGGCTGAAATCCCTGCAATGCCAGCCTGGTTCCCTCTTCCAAAGTCAGGACACAGAGAGTGAAGGGCCACCAAGCCTTTCCAAGCACCAGCAGGCACCCCAGGTTTCACACCAGATGGCAAAGGCAGCAACGTGTCCTGCACCACATTTGGTGTCTCATCACTCACCACCCAGTGGGAATTAATTAATAAGCTGAAGAAACTTCAGAAATCCAGAACAATCCCAAAGCTGGGGCCTGGTGCCTTCCCAAAGTGCAACCACCCAGCTGAGCCCTGCTGGCAGAGCTCAAGGAGGACAAAACAAGAGGCTCACTTGTCCTTTCTGCACTCATTAAAAAACACAGAAAGAAATAAAACCTGGAGAAAGCTCAGAGGGGACCTTGTAGCTCTGCACAGCTCCTGACAGGAGGGGACAGCTGGGGGGATCAGGATTTGCTCCCAGGAAAAGCAAAAAGAAGACAAGAAATGTTGCACCAGGGGAGGGGCTCAGGGTGGACATCAGCAGGAATTTCCCCATGGAAAGGCTGATTTGGCATTGTCAGGGGCAGCCCAGGGAGGTTTGGAGTCCCCATCCCTGCAGGTGTCCAAGGAAGGGCTGGATGTGGCACTCAGGGCTCTGGGCTGGGGACAAGATGGGGACTGGGCACAGCCTGGCCTGAAGGATCTTGGTGCTCTTTTCCAACCTGAATACATCTGGGATTCTGTGAAATGAAGAGTTCTGGATGAAGCCAAGATTTCCAAGAAGCAAGTTCAGTTTCTTGCTTTCCTTCCTCCCCCCTTTCAAGGCAGACACTTTATTTTTAGGGAGCTAATGAAGTGAGCTGCTCAGTCACCATTTTACCAGCTCTCCCTCCTCCTCCTGGCTAATCTGCATTCAGAGTACTTCACCACCAAGTACTGAGAGTATAAAGCTGAAACTAGTGCTAAAAAATATATATATACACATCATTATTGACTCTAACAGCATTATTAATGTGCCATAATGCACAGCTAACAAGAGGCACAATCAAGAACATCCAAATTGATTTTTAATATTAAGAAGTCCATTAAGTGAAACACCCTGGATGCAAAGAGTAATCACATCACCCCGAGCTCTCAACACTGGCTCTTGCAGGAAAAGCAAGATGCTGATTTAGACTAACACAAAACATTGTCCCGAGGCAGATGTTTTGGCATCTGTCTTGTGCTAACTCAGAATCACAGAGTGAGTGAGTTTTGATGTTCCCTCAGACCTCCTCCATTTCACTGGGGGCCACTAAGGAGCTGTAACTTGGCTCCTGCTCCAGCACCATCCTCCAGGAAGGCAAGGACAGCATCTGAGCACTGGCTGTGCTCACCCAAAACACAATTTGTGCCTCAAGAAAGGGATTTTGGTGCTTGGAATTCAGCAAAACTCAAAACCACCTCTACACGTGGTTATTAGAAAATTCACAAACGTTTCAACATTGCTATGTAGAAAATGCCCCCAGGGGTCTGCAGGGCAGGAAAAGGCCAAGAATTAAAGGCTGGAGGGAAGAGGAACTCATCCAGCTTCTGGTCAGTGCTGGCAGAGCATCAAACGTGCCTGGGCTGGTGCTGAGTCAGGCCACATCCTCCAGCCAAGGTCCCCAGGAGAGGAGAAGTGACCAGAAGTGGCAGAGCTGCAGCTCCACACCCACTCCTGCCCCATGTGCCCCCATCCCTGCCCTCCCCTGGCAGCAGCACCGCACCCACCCCATCCTCAGCCAGCACTGCCAGGGGCCAGCCTGCCCAGGGACAGCAGAAACCTCATCAACAGCAGGGACAGTCCCAGGAGACATCCCAAATCCAGCCACAGAACCCCAAAACATCAACAGCAGGGACAGTCCCAGGAGACATCCCAAATCCAGCCACAGAACCCCAAAACATCAACAGCAAGGACAGTGCCAGGAGACATCTCAAATCCAGCCACAGAACCCCAAAACATCAACAGCAAGGACAGTCCCAGGAGACATCCCAAATCCAGCCACAGAACCCCAAAACATCAACAGCAAGGACAGTCCCAGGAGACATCCCAAATCCAGCCACAGAACCCCAAAACATCAACAGCAAGGACAGTCCCAGGAGACATCCCAAATCCAGCCAGAGAACCCAAAAAAAAAAAATCAACAGCAAGGACAGTCCCAGGAGACATCCCAAATCCAGCCACAGAACCCCAAAAAATCAACAGCAGGGACAGTCCCAGGAGACATCCCAAATCCAGCCACAGAACCCAAAAAAAAATCAACAGCAAGGACAGTCCCAGGAGACATCCCAAATCCAGCCACAGAACCCCAAAAAATCAACAGCAAGGACAGTCCCAGGAGACATCCCAAATCCAGCCACAGAACCCCAAAAACTCCAACAGCAAGGACAGTCCCAGGAGACATCTCAAATCCAGCCACAGAACCCCAAAAAATCAACAGCAGGGACAGTCCCAGGAGACATCCCAAATCCAGCCACAGAACCCCAAAACATCAACAGCAGGGACAGTCCCAAGAGGAGTCCCAAATCCAGCCACAGAACCCCAAAAACTCCATCAACAGCAGGGACAGCTCCAGGAGGACTCCCAAATCCAGCCACAGAACCCCAAAAGCACTAGGGTTGGAGGGGACCTCTGGAGATGATCCAGTCCATCCCCAAACCACATCCAGGTGGGTTTGGAGAGTCTCCCTTGGAGAAGGAGGCCCCGTGTCCTCCCTGGCAGCTGTTCCAGTGCTCTGCCACCCTCGTGGAGAGGAGTTCCTCATGTTGAGTGAAACATCTCCTGATTTAGTTTATGTCCAACACACAGAGGGGGAAACTTCCCAAATGTCACAAGCTCACCCTTAAATCCAGCATGTTAAAGAGACTCAGAAACCCTCAAGTGCTTCCCAACACAGTGCTCCAGGCTAAACCCACACAAATAATGTCAAAGCTCCCCCAGGCCCAACTTGGTGCTCCAGGAGGCCACAGAGCTCCCTGTGAACATCCCTGAAGCATCAGCCCCATAAATCTTCAAGCCTCTCCCTTGCCATGACAGGAAACTCTTATTGCACTAAGAGGGTGTCTTTAGTAAGCATTACTACAGCAGTGGGCTTAATGGCACAGCTGTATTTTAATAGACATTTCAATGACTATAAAATCAAGTTCAACACACTGAAACCCCTCTTGCACTACTGTGGAAACAGGAAAAAAATGACACAATTCACTGCAACACCGAGCTGATGATGCAGAGCAAAGTGCCTAAAGCAAGGAGGAAATGAGGTGGTGGGAAGATGCTTTCATTTCCTACTGTTCTTCCTCCTCAGTATTGCTGCAAGGGAAAACAAAATCAAAATTCCTCTGTTCCTTTCTCAGGAAAGCCTCTGGAATGGGAGAAAAAGGATGAAGAGAGTTTGAGGCTTTTTACACATCAAACCTTACTTCCTCAATTTCCTTTTCTTTGCCATCACATTATCAGGCTGCCTCCAACAGCAAGACTACAGACCCCAAGTCAAAGAAACCCCAAGGAACTTGTTCTGCATTCCCTAAAAGAACACCCAGAGAGAGGAATGACCTGCTGAGAGCCCCAGCTGGACCCAGCAACACTTTCCCCCTCCCTCCCAAAACAGCCAGGCTAGGGCAGAAATGGGAAATCAGCGACACTTTTCCCAAATTTGCACCTCACACCGGAATTAGGGGGAAAAATCACCATGGGAGGGAGTCAAACAGCACTGAATGCACTCAAAGATAAGAGCAGCATTTTGCAAAAACAGGCAAAAATTGTTTTTCTCCAAAGCAGGGGCAATCACATGCTCCAGGCGGCTTCCAGCGGACTTGGCTCGGCCACTGGCCCTAACAAAGGGTCACTGTCCAGCTCCCTCAGCTCCAGCCTGGGGCAGCTCTCACACAGAGCTCACATCCCTGTAATTCCAATTCCCCCACCTCAGAGAATCCTGGGAACCCACACCAATCTTTGTGCTCGTTCTGGAGGAAATGAGGAAAAGTAACTGGTGTGATCCCACTGTTCATTAAAGAGCCAGCACCAGGTTTTACTCCATAAATTCAGACTTCTGGGAAGGGGGAAAACCAGAGTAGAGGAGCACCCTAAATCTGCTTCCAGACCCTGAGCTCCACAATTTCGGAACAATAAGAACCCACCTGTTCATTTGCAACCATTCACTTTATCATGAGTTCATTTCATCATTCTAAACCCTCTTCTAGCCTAATCACAGAATATTCTGAGTTGGAAGGGACCTACAAGGATCATCAAGTCCAACTCTTTATTATTATTAAATTTATCAATGATTTTTAATACATATATAGTGTAATAAATTGGTATTTTAAAGTTGGTGTAGCCCAGTAATCGATCCCAGATGTACACAGCAATTCCCAGGTGAGAATTTGGTTCCCCACTGCCAAGGCACCCTTCAAACACATCTAACCTACTGAAACACATCAAAAATAACCCTTAGACTTCCTCCCCTCACTGCCCTGAGCCTCCAAATTACCCTTGTTAATTCAGAATAATTCAAAGCCCTAACTCCTTCCTTCCCAAGCACAATCATCCAAGGAAAATGTGTTTAAAACCCCCCTGATGGTCACATATTAATGGTAAATTAAATCACATTAAAGTGATTACCTTCAAAAGTTTCTCAGAACAGAACTGCTTATCTCCAGTCTCATTGAAATCCAAGTCATAGTTATTGAAAATTATTGCAAACCTATCATGCCTCAACAGAGGTGCACAACACTTTGGGGTAAAATTTCTGTTTCCTGAGTGATGTTAGGAGATAGTTACTAGCTCTAAGCTTAATTTTTTTTTCCTTCTTTTATTGTGAAGCAGTTTCAGTCTTCTTTTCTTCTCATTTATTTTTCTCCCAGAAGACCATTGACAGAGCCACAGTACTGGGGGAATAGCTCCTTCCCAAGCACAATCATCCAAGGAAAATGTGTTTAAAACCCCCCTGATGGTCACATATTAATGCCAGGAGGGTGATGAAGGTGCCTCTAACCCAGCAGTAACTCGCTCAGCTCTACTGTAAGAAAGGGACTATTGGATTATTCTTTGCCCCCTTTTTGCAGGTTATTTTCCCAGCATCACTCTGAGGATTCCCTGCAAAGGGGGGAGGCATTAGCAGCCAGCACAAGCCCAGGGCAGAGCAGGGCCAGAGGCAGCTCCTGGCCAAGGAGCAGATCTGTTCCTAGCACTGCACACAGCAGCTTAAGGGGTCTGATTTCCCTGCCATGATTCCCCAAATCTGCTTCACTGTCTGTTTGGAAAGCTCCAACAGGCAGCAAAGCTTGTGCTAGGCTAGACAGTGTAATTTTCACCTTAAAATGTTTGCTTCCCTGGCTGAAAAAATACTGCATTCATCTGAAATCAGTGGTTGTTTCTCAACTCCTCAACTCATCTCCACTTGCAGCACCTCTACCTCAAAACAGAACTATTGAAAAACCAAATTAATGACAGCCAGCACACTCCACACAATTCATGCCCAGCAAACCAGCTTGCTTTTGACATATAAATCACACATTTGGCCTGGCAATGTTTGGTGAAAGCATCCTCTGAGACACCAGCAGTGGGACTTGTGCTGGAAAAGGTGGGGAGATTATTTATGCAATTCTCCTGCAGGAACCTAACTCAGTCCTCTTGCTAAGCAGCCTTCAGTGTTCTGGAGAAAAACAATTTAAAAACACTTCTTGCTCCATGAATGGCCCAAGAACAAGAGAAAGCTGCCACATGCAAAGGTAAAAACACAAATTCTGTCATGTACAGATGCAGCAAATAGGGAAACAATCGTAGAACTCAAGATTTCATTAATGATCACCAACATTTTACTTTTCACTCAGTTTAGCCAGGCATTTCTCAAAGCTGTCACTACCCATCTCCTGACAACCAAAGCTGGCAATTATTCTAGTTCCCCTCCACAAAAATATTTTATATTTTCCGCACTTTTTATGTAAATGTTATGGAAGCATCCAGACAGCCCTTTACAAATATAATACATGAACTCCTGGTCTTAAAAGTTCATATCCTGCTTTAAGATCAGCACACTGTGTTATAGATGGTATCAACACTCTGATTGTAAAAGCTTGCAGTTATGCCAATATTTTAAATATTCAAGCCCTAAAAGTATTAAAACTCCTGGTTTTCAGCCAAGAACACGTTCACCTTCGTGTGCTCTAACTGTGGAAAGTGCAGCTGTTGCAGGAAGCCCAAACTGTACTTTCTGTGTTTAAGGCAAAAATCTGAACCAGTTCCATCACTCATCACAGCCCAGTAAGTAAACAGAGGCTCCTCTGCAGCACCAGTGATTGATAAAAATCTATTAATAAATCACTTCAAGAATACATTCAAGTAGAAAATCAAACTGGAGCTGAACCCACACAAAACTTCCAACAATGTCAGCAGCACCACAACTGAGTCATTCTCTCAAGTCTTGACTAAAACGTGCTTATCTGGCAATATCCAGTCTTTATTTTTGGGGAGTAAGAATTCCCTCCCCACAGAGCTCAAAGCAAGATACTTTAGCATTTGAAGATTCAAATGATTCTTAAAGAAGGTTTGGGACGTTTTTCTCAAAAATACTTTGCTGATCTTAAAGGTCCTTTCCAACCTTAATGATTCCAAGATCATCCAGCCCAACAGTCAAGTCAGCACCACGGCCACCACCAGCCCACGTCCCCAAATGCCACATCCACAAGTTTTGGACACTTCCAGGATGGGGACTGCACCAGCTGCTGGGCCCCCATTCCCAGTTTGGCTGCAGCACTGGTTTAACCAAGCCTTTGCCATAATCTCACACAAGCACCACCTCCATCAACATCCCAGACTGGGATTGAGCAGGAGAGGCACCAGACAGAATCCAAAGTGCAATTCCCATAATCAGCACTTTAGAGACAGATCAAGGCCTTATAAAACATTCCCTCACCCATGAGCACCTCCTGGAGCTCTGCAGGGCAGCAATGCTCAGCATTAAAGCAATCCCATCTAACTGCAGATGTCCCTATTACCAGATAAACATCTAATGTGCTTTTTAAATCCTTTTAGAGTCTTAGTTCCAGTCAAACGCTCAAGAACACAAATACAAATAAAATGTAGCGTAAGAAATGCCAAAAGAATATCTGGCTCTGCATCAGAAAGTTTGGGGTTGGTCTTTTGTCCCGTTTGACTCACACACTGTGGAAATTACTGGCCAAGAAATATCTCTGCACCACAAAAAATATCTGTTCTCATCTCCAGCCACTTCAGTGTCAGCAAGCACAGCTGTTTCCTCACCAAAACAGCTCAATGACTGAAACCTCTGGGAAAAGGATCTTTATCCACTGCTTTGTCACATGTCACTAAATTATTTTTACAAAGGAGTCAACGGCAGCTGTTTGTGAGGCAGGTCCCAGTGCTCCAGGAATTCTGAGCTGCCCCTGTGCACACTCCAGCCATGGCCTGGACAAGAAGTTTGGTTCCTTTGTGCCCAAATGTCAGTGAGCAACATCAAAAAAGGGCAGAGCAGCCCAGTGGAGGTGACAGAGGTGGCACACAGGCTGCCAGCAGCTGCAGAGGTGTTGCTGACAGGGAAGGGCAGAGCTGGGTCCTGCCATACCAAACACAAACCTTCTGCAGATCAACTTTATTGTCAAACAGAAGCCAAAATACCCCCAACATTAAGAAAAAAAATAAAAAAATAAAAATGCCACAAACTACTTTTTTTTACAACCAGCTTGTGCCACCCTTCACACTGAAAACTTCAGAGATCAATCCACAAGAAGGAAAAAAAAAATCCAAAAAGCAAACCCACAAGGCATACCAGGCTCAGAGAGAGGCAATAAAATAGGCTCTCAAGTCTTCTCCACCTAAGAATCCTGGTCAAAGAAAGTGATGGACTGATGGAAACACCAACAACTACCAGCCATGGCAAAAAAAATATAACAAGCAAGACTGAGGCAGTATAATAATGGGGGAAAGGGTGAGCAGGAAGGAAGGAATTCCTGCAGGGATGACAAGGAACAGGTGATGCCTGCAGAAAATTGGTGGGAATTTGAAAGGACAAAATAAGAGAAATAAAGGAAAAAAGAAAGAGGGCAGGCACCAGGTAACAGCACAACTACCTTAGGTTAGAGCATACTAAAGGCTTGAGTGCAAGCTTTATCTTCTATATTAAAGCTACAAATGAGCCACAGATTGATGCAAAAGAACAATTCTCCCACAGCACCCCAAAGCAGCAGGAAAAAGTCAATCAAACAACAGCTGCTGGACACATCCTCAAAACAGTAATTAAAGATTTCTTGTCTTGTTGATGTTAGTTTCCACTCATACACTCCCACTTTGAGAGATTAACCTCCTATTTATCAACAGAAACATTCCCACAGGCCCTTATCTCCACTTTGCTGGCCCAAGTGAGTGACACATTTCACCATATCTCTGCACAGTGCAGGCCCTGCTTCAGAGGACAGCACTGGCAGGGCATTCCAAGGCACCCCCTGGATAATCCCAGCCCTGGCAGGGCAGGATTTGCTCACTGCACTCACATGCACAGCAGATTTTCCTGAGAGCAAGCGTCCTTTTCAATCCTTCACCATCTGCCTCAAGACTCACAAACTCAATTCTCATCAACAGCTTCCATCTGGCTCAGCACTGAGAGATTTCCTGTGGCAGGCTCTGCTGGAGGAGCACTTTTTTTTTTTGCTATTACCACTTGCTTCCACTCCATTTCTGATCCACACACTCTGCATGAAGCAACTCCTCAATAAAAGCACCCAGCTCCCTGCCCTGAACCATCCCCTGCTGCCAACATTTCCTCCTGCAGACCAGCTGGCACATGAGGGGGATGCTCAAGGCTAAAGCAGCAGCTGGGAGGCAGGGAAGGCAAGAGTGGAGCTCCCCATCATCCTGTACCTCTGCCCACTCCCAGGGGCACCAGCAGCACCAGGCTTGGCCATGGTCTCCCTTGATTCCACTTTTTCCTTTTTATTCCACGTAGGAAAATGGGGAAAACCTCCCTAACACAGCCCAGCTGAAGATTTCTGGGTATAGGATGGACTCATCTGTGCCTCGTCCTTCTGGGACACTCAGGTCCTGTTCTGAGTTCTGATTTTTCCTTTTATTTTTTTTTTTCCCCATGCATGAAAAATAGGGAGAACCCCCCTAACACAGCCCAGCTGAAGGTTTTTGGGTACAGTGTGGCCTTATCTGTTCCTTGTCCGCCCAGGACATGGAAATATGGCTCAGGCCCTGTTCTGAGTCCTGGTTTTCCTTTTTATACCAAGTATGAAAATGGGGAAAACCCCCCTAGCACAGCCCAGCTGAAGGTTTTTGGGCACAGCATGGACTCATCTGTTCCTTGTCCTCCCAGCACGCTTGGACCATGTCCCAAGTTCTGATTTTTCCTTTTTATTCCATGAATGAAAATGGGGGAAACCCTCCTAAAACAGCCCAGCTGAAGGTTTTTGGGTACAGCATGGCCTCATCTGTTTTGTTTTTTTTCCTTCCAGGACACTCAGGCCCCTGTTCCAAATTCTGATTTTTCCTTTTTATTCCATGCACGAAACTTGGGAAAACCTCCCTAAGAGAGCCCAGCTGGAGGTTTTTGGGTACAGTGTGGCCCCATCTGCTCCTGTCCTCCCAGGACACTGGGCCCTGGCCCTCCACAGATGTTATTTTATGTTTTATTCCATCCAGCCCCCAGCCGGTGACGCCGGCACTTCCGTGCTTTGTCTGGATAAGCAGGAGGAGGAAGGCAGAGCAAACACAAACACCTCAGGCTGCACTTGCAGAAGGCATCTGTGTGCCTCAAGAGGCTCTCAGGTATTTCAGATACCTGTGTTGAAACCCTGGATGCTGAGAATTTCAGACTTTCTGTGCTGAAAGGCACAGACCCCCCCCCAAAAAAAGGGTACATTTGAATTTAAACTGTAAAAAAAAAGCTTCCAAAATTAATTAATAACAATAAAACTATAAGTCAATAATTTAAATGGAAGTGTGTATATCACATAGTAAAAAGCTCAGAATTTAAAGTTTTAAAACATAGTTATATATATATATATATAAAACTAAAATAAAAGTTTTAAAGCAGTAACTTTAAAGCTCATCCCATTGCACCCTCTGCCATGGGCAGGGACACCTTCCACTGTCCCAGAGTGCTCCAACCCCATCCAACCTGGCCCTGGATACTTCCAGGGATGGAAATACCAAATCAAACACCTTCCATCAGCCCCCTGACTACTGTCACTGCCATGAAGTGTAAAGCAGTAACTTCTTCACGAGTTTAAATAGTATTTTAAATAGTATTTTGCAATTAAACAAAAAAGTCCACATTACAGAACACAAGTAATTAGTTATTAAGGTAAAAATAAATTATTTAAGTGTTATTTCTTAATTAGATAGTTATTCCTTAAAAAACTTTATAAAATAGATACAAAACAATTTTGTAATTTATTAGTAAAATACTGTAATAGCCACAGCCTATAAAACTGTAATATAAATAAGAAATAATAAACATCCAAACACAAAATACCATCTCAAACACTTTCAATCCCAACCCTAACCCAAACAAAAAGAAAAAAAAAAATCAACATTATCTCTGTGCTCTCTCCAGTCCCAAGTGCCCACCCTGCAGTGCCAAATGTTCCAAATGCTCCAGGAAGCTCTGCCAAACCAGCCAGGACCCCCCAGGTCAGGCCAGGAGGTTCCTCCCCAAGGGAGACAATTCCTGCTGCCCTCCCCACGTGGGACTCCTCAGGGATAACGAGATTTTCCCAAAACCCCCAGACCTGCTCAGCCCGGCTCCAGCAGGTTTTCCACCTCAATATTCAATAATTTCTGCAGCACATCCATAAAAGTGGCACAGCCACTGCCAGAGCAGGGATGTACAAACAGAGGGCCTCAAAAACCCAAGTGCCTATGAGCACAAACATTGATTATGTACAATTTTGCTGCCATTCCCATTCAGAAATTACACAGCAAATCCTGTCGCACTCACTTGTTGGTATTTTCTACTGGGGAACACAAAGACATTCTGCTACTCCAACACCCTCAGGGCAAAATCAGCCACCAAAACCCTCAGCAAATATGTTCTAAAAAGGGTTGTGCTGAAATAATATAAGCAGCACTCGAAATAAAGCAGCAGTGCAAAAAAAAAAATACAAAAAACCCCAAATTCATGTATGGCAGCCAGTGGTTGCTTCAGTTCTTCACCCATCTGTTTGTTTTGTTACATAGAGGGTACATGATTACACATAATAGTTCTCAATGCAACTATTTCAGTTTAGCTACAAAGCTATATGGAGCAGAAAAATATTTCCAGAGATATTTCATCTTTCTGCTGATGAAACTGAAATGCAGCAACTGCAGCTTCTTGTATTACCAATCTTTACAGCAGAAATCAGATTTAATGCACAAATTACATAAACATGGGCAGATAATTCTATAAATATATAAATGTTTGCACAACTACAGTCTGAAAAGGGAGACAAAGTTTCAGAATTACAAGAATTCTCTCTCATTGAACATTTTTTTGGTTTAGACAGGGCGTGATTTCAATTCCTCCCCCCCACAAGCTAAATGAGGAAAGTATTCCAATAACTCATCAAGGAATTCATTAAAGCCTTACTCAGAAAATTACTATTGTCAGAACAGCCCTGGGGGCCACCACAGACTAGAAAACAGAAGTAAAAATGCTTTTAAGTTTAATAAAAAAGAAAAAATCTGACTTGTCAGTGGTCCACCACCCCTGCCAAAAAATACCCATAAGTAGGAGCAGCTCCACTGAGTATTTTGAGGAAGTTTTGAACTTGCAGGAAGTCAAAGGGGAGAGGCAAAACTGACACCTTGGGTGGAATAAATACTTGAAAGTGGATTAGAGGCAGTTGATGGAGCTTCCATTCATGGCCAGGAGTCAGCCCCAGTTATTTATCTGCAGCTGGACACATCCCCAGGTGTTCAACAAGAGGGATTGGATTGCAGTCCTGCAGGACCACACTGAAGGATTAGACAAAGCAAAGGATCCTCCATGCACAGGACAGGACACCAGGAACACGAATACTTAAAGGAAAAATGATCCCAACCCTTCCTCCTGTAGCTGCAAGCTGACAGAGGGGCTTTCTGGAGAAGGTTTAAGTTGCCTCTGGTTTTGGTTTTTTTCCCCCTTCCCTGAAAGTTTTGCCTTTGCAGAAAGGAAAATGCCTTTGTAACACAGAGAAACCTGTGCCAAGTGTGGCAAAGAGCCCAAAATCAGCATTGTTTGAGTGCACCTAAGTCAGGCATTTCCAACAGAACACAGAAAGGGATAATTACAAAACCCACCAAGGTGCTACTTGAAGTCAGAGAATCCCACAATGGTTTGGGTTGAAGGGAAAGCTTAAAGCTCATCCCATTGCACCCTCTGCCATGGCAGGGACACCTTCCTCTGTCCCAGAGTGCTCCAACCCCATCCAACCTGGCCTTGGGCACTGCCAGTGATGGAAATACCAAATCAAACACCTTCAATCAGCCCCCTGACTACTGCCACTGCCATACCTGCATGCCATGTTAAGTATCAAAGTCCACTTTTCTACCTTCTTTTTTATTTTCTAGGATAAAGAGTAAAAGCAGCAGCTGAAAAATCCCTAAACTGAATGAAAACTTCCTTTGCAAAGTTAAATAAAAGCTCCGTATTGTGGTCATAGGCAGCCCCTAGTGAAGTCAGTTTGTGCCCTATGAGAAAAAATAACTCCTGGAAAATCCCATCAGGAATCATTCCTCAGAACAATCCCAGCTTGTAACGTTGTTGCTGACTGGGATGAAAACAAACAGGAGTCCACACTCCCTTCCACTGATCTGGTAAGGTTATCCCTCTCCAATCTGCTGTTTGCAACAAGTGTTTATTGACAGAGAACAATAGCGGCTGCTGAGCAAACCGGGAGGAGCTGAGCACCAGCCTGCAGCCCAGCTCGGCTCATTCCTGCAGGAAGAGGCGTGGTGCATCTTCCAGCCCTGCCCTCGGCCTCAGCAGCTGCCAGGATGGGGCAGCACAGAACTGCAACCCTCAGCAAGCAGGGAATCGAAGGGCACTGGAAAATACAACCATGGAATGGTTGGGGTTGGAAGGGAGCATAAATAGCATCCAGTGCCACCCTGCCATGGCAGGGACACCTCCCACTGTCCCAGGCTGCTCCCAGCCCCAATGGACACCTGCAGGGATCCAGGGGCAGCCACAGCTTCTCTGGGAATCCCATCCCAGCCCCTCCCCATCCTCACAGGGAACAATTCCTTTCCTATATTCCCATCCTAACCCATTCTCTATCATTTTAAAGCCACCTCCCCTTGTCCTGTCCCTCCATCCCTTGCAGAGAGTCTCTCTCCATCTTTCAGTTCCTCCAGGCACTGTAAGTTCTCTCTGAGGTCACCCCAAACTTCTCTTCTCCAGGCTGAACCATCCCAATTCTCTCAGCACTTCCTCCCAGCAGAGGGATGTAAAAAATAACAGCCTGATCTGGGTGTGCAGGGGATGTCACAAATAACACCCTGATCTGGGTGTCCATGGGATATAACAAATAACACCTTGATCTGGGTGTCCATGGGATATAACAAATAACACTCTGATCTGGATGTCCATGGGATATAACAAATAACACTCTGATCTGGATGTCCATGGGATATAACAAATAACACCCTGATCTGGGTGTCCATGGGATGTCACAAATAACACCCTGATCTGGGTGTCCATGGGATGTCACAAATAACACCCTGATCTGGGTGTGCAGGGGATGTCACAAATAACACCCTGATCTGGGTGTCCATGGCGTGTGTTGGCTGTAGGAAGCTGAACCTGCATGTGTTCACTCCAATCCCCTGATCAATGCAGCAGCCAATCTTCCAGGGACATTTTACACTTCCCCTTCTGCTCCACGGGGTTGGGATGTGTCACAGCACAGCCCTGCTGTCACTAACAGCAGCCACCTGTCCTCTCCTGCCAGGCAGCTCCAAACCTCACAGCACAGCAGCACTAAAATCACCAAGACCCATTCCTAAGATCCATCTTATTTAATTTCCTTCAAATGTTTCCTTCTCTGCTTTAAGGCACAAATGTGCACATGATATCACCCTGAACAAGAGTCCCCGTGTGCCACCACAGCCCCCACAGCCTGGGCTGGGACTCCAGGGTTCCACAAAAGCCTGAAATCTGTCCTAAAGCACCACAGTCCTCACTGAAGCAGCAGAGGAGAAGCAGCAGTGCTTGACTGTAGGGTTTCCTGTGCCTTCACTAGCCTTCATCTTGACAAATTCTTATCCCCCTGTTCAAAGGGACATTACAAGAGCAAACCTCAGCTGCAAAAAATTTAATTCATGATCACTTTATCACCTCGTAGTCCACCAACTCCTTAAAGCCCTTCCCTAATAATAAAATGTATCTATTTCTGTGTACCTGGTGTGAAGGTATTTCCATAAACTCCTTTGGAAAAGCCATCCCAATCTATCCCAATCTCAGAGAGACTGGGATAACACTAAAACACCCTGACCATGAAGTGTGGCCAATGTCCCCATCAAAAATTAGGCTTGTTATTATTTGCCAAGTCATGACACACAACAAAAACTCACCAGGAACAAACAAAAACACTGGAACTCACTGAATTTGGAAAAGACCTCCAAGACCAACAAGTCCAAATCCAATCCCCACTTTGTCACCAGCCCAGAGCACTGAGTGCCACATCCAGTCCTTCCTTGGACACTCCAGGGATGGGGACTCAAGCTCAGTAACTGGGAAGTTCTCCTTTTACCTCTGTGCACATTTGCACATTAGTGCACATGGCACTAATATTCTGTTTCACCATCTATTCAACTAAAAATAAAGGATTAAACTACCATAGTAGTGGTCTGATTACTTCATATGAACACAAACCTTTGAACACAAAGGCATTTTAAATACCATATTTTTTAACCACAGTAGCACCAGTTCTACCTCTCACTGCAGTTTTCAGCCCAAAGGAAAAGGGGCAAAGAAGAGCAGAACTCGGGATTTAGAAGCTACCACAGCCACTGTGCACTGTCTCAGAAGTGCTGCTCAGGCTCCCAGAGCAGCTCCTTACATCCCATTTCCCCAGCAGAAGGAAAACCTCCAAAACTACAAATCTCCCATCACACAAAAAGCAGGGAATGGGAGGCTGAGCAGCCACACTCCACGGCCACTGTGTGACACTGAGGGGACACAAACAGCTCTCAGGACTCCCTGGAAGCCTCTGATGTCCCCTGTGATGTGGAGGAAGCCACACACGCCCGTGGTCCCCTCCACACAGCCACACTCCTCCCCAGCAGCTCAGGGTGAGGGATGAAAGGCAGGATTGAGATGATGGACAAGGATCTGCAGCCCTGGGAGCAGGGAAAAGCTCCTCCAAGGAAGCTGATCCTGTCCCTGTTCCGCCTGGCTCCCCACATGTTCCCCTAATATCCGTATGATCCCATTAGATCCACACCCATTCCTCCTGCAGCCGAGCCCTGAACGCTCTCAGGAAGCGGAGCTGAGTCACTCTCTCAACTGCCTGCTGAGATAATTCCTCTGCACAGAGGCTCAGGGCAGCAAATTCACTGTGCAGGCATGCAGGGCACCCAGGAGCATATCCCCAAAATCCCCAAATCCCATTGTGCCACAGGGAGTGCTCCTCAACACACCTGGGTCCTACCAGCTGGCACTACAGGCTTCTTGGCATCATTGTTCCAGCTGCATCACAGCCAGCAGAGCTTCACATCTTGAGATGCTAAGAAAACTCTGAACAGGGCTATGCTACAGGAAGGGGAGAAGGGATATAAATGGGTTACATAGGCACAAGTGTGTATTTTATATGTACACAACTCTATATACAGACACACGTACATTTCTGAGTTGCCACTGCTGTGACACAAACATAACCACAACAACACACCTCCCTGATATGTCTGCCTGGGGAAGCCTGCACACAGAGTCCCAGAATATTTGGGGTTGGAAAGCACCTCTGGAGATGACCCAGTCCATCCCACCTGTCACCTGGAGCAGGTGACACAGGAACACAGCCAGGTGGGTTGGATGTCTCCACACCCTCCCTGGGCAGCTGCTCCAGAGCTCTGCCACCCTTCATGGAAAGAAGTTCTTCCTCATGGTGAGGTGGAACTCCTCCTGGCTTAGTCCATGGCCACTGCTCCTCACCGTGCCACAGAGCACCACTGGAATGACGGCACCCTGCTTTCAGAGATATTTGCATGGGTTGATGAGACACCCAAAGCCTTGTACATCATGTTTCTCTAAATCCCATTAGCATTCCTATTAGGGATTTTCTCCCTGGCAGACAATACTGAGTCAACATCAGCCCGAGGACTGGCCATGGCAAATAGGAAGGAAAATATTCCCAAGTCCAAGTTTTCAGGTTAACAGTGCTGTCTCCAATTCTGTTTGGTACTACACAACTGTTGCATCAAGTCTCCACAACTTCCAGCTCTCACAAGCAGCAAAAAATAAAACATCAGAAGACTCACAAAGCCCTTTCTTAACAACATAAAGGTCCACAAAACACATAGAACCAAACAATATTCATTTTCTTTAGGAGGACACCAAAAAGAAGCTATTCCTCCCAAAGCAGCCTCTAACAGAATGGCACAGGTCAGTGAACCCAATGTTCAATTAGCTCTAAATCTGATTTATCTCCTTGTGACACTTCATCCACTTTCAGACCTCACATCCCTGTCATGCAGCAGAGAAATCCCCCAGTTGGGTGAGGATCTCAGTCTCGTAGCAGGAAAAAGAAAACAAACTATCAGAGAAACATAAATTATTATAAAAGCATTACAAACTTCTCTGCAGAGCAGTGGACACAGAAAACACCAACTAAGCACATCCCCTTCGGCTTTTTCAAACTGGGAGGGATTTTTTACTCTTAAATTACATTTAAATCCAGTTTTCTTACTACCCATGCAATCCCCCACACTGGAGATGCAAGTACACTTAAACTGTGTTATGAAACAATCAAGCCAATTTCACATTTTTTCTCTCATGTCACTTCCAAATTAATTTCAATTCAATTTCAAGACATTCCTGGAAAGCGGGCTGGGCAGTCACCCCCACCACAACACAGACACGGAGTTCCTGCAAAAGAGGAACTTGCTTTCGAGTGTCACTGGGCTGTAACATCAGCTTATACTACGTAACAATTCAGCCATTCCAAAATACCCATCCCACACCACCAGGCAGATAATTTGGAAACTTAACCAGGGACTGCCATCAATGGCACTTTTGCTTCCCTGTGCTTGTCCTGCATCCTCAGCGCTGGAATTACCCACAGGTCCCACACGCTGGAACTGAGACTTTCTAATAATTTTTAAAAGCCAAGCTGTGGTTTCCTAGGGACACACACACACAGAATTTAAAATTAATTTCTTCAATTCACCCACATTTTACTCAGCCCCAGAAACTCTCTTCTTCCTGCTGCCTCTGTTTATGAAGCTTAGCTGTGCGTTTCTATGAAAAGTTGTTCCTCACAATCAATCCAGCCCAAGAACTGTGGTAGGCATTGAACTTCACGGTTCCAATTTGAATAGTCAGATTTATTATTTCCTTCCTCCAGACAAACGCTCATTCACGCCAATAAAGTTTTGTGCGCTTCACCCCCGAAATAAAACCTTTTGCTCCAAAAAGCAACATCTTTAAACTCATTCCGGGCCCTCCCGGCCCAAACCTCACGGGGGTTTGGTCGGTTTAGTCCCAGCGGGGATGTGCGAGCCACCAGCTGGGAACAATCCCCCTCTGTTCGAGAGAGACGGAAGGAGCGCGGTAGGAAATGGATCCCAGAAAGCCCTGATCTGTATGAGCATCACACTCCGGCAGAACCCACAGGGACAGCACTCGGGGCACGGGCTGGGCTCCCAAAGCCGCCAGCCTGGGAGCGCATCTCGCCGCCAGCACGGGGAGAAAGAGCCCGACCTGAACACAACTCGGAGCTTCTCCGCTCCGCGCAGCGCTCGGGGAGCGACGAGACCGCAGCGGAGCGGAGGGAGAAAGGCAACTTCTCCCAGCGGGACACGGCGCTCCCAGAGAGCTCCTCAACTTCCCGGGAGCCGGGAGGAGCCGGGCGGGGGAGGCAGGAACCGGAGGGGACTCGGGGGAAACACCGCGCTCCATCCCGGCCGGAGCGGAGCGGGGAGCCGGGCAGGGACGGGGAGGCCGCGGCCGGGGGGTGCCCCTGAGCGCAACAGGCGGGAGCGGGGCGGGCGCGTCCTCACCTACGCCGTACTTCTCCTCCCTTTTGGTGGGCACCCAGCGGGTCATGGCGCCGGGAGCCGCCGGGATGCCAGAGCCCCGCTCCCTACGCCGCCATTTTCCGACCGCGGGACGGGAAAAGTTTCTCCCGACGGCGGAGTCATGTGGTGCGGGCGGAGCCAGCCCGGCCCGGCCCGCCGCCCCTCAGCGTCCCCTCCGCGCCCGGGCCGGCAGCGACCGACAGGCTCAACACAAAGGGAGCGCCCTCCTACCCCCGGTTTTATTCGTGGTGTGTCCCAGGTGCGCCAGGTTATGTCCCAGGTGTACCCGCTTAAGTCCCGGGTGCACTCGGTTGTGTTCTAGGTGACTCCCCGCCTCTCCCCGGTTGTGTTCTAGGTGTGCCCGGTTAACTCCCAAGTGCGCCCGGTTAAATCCCAGGTGCACCCTGTTGTGTCCCAGGTGCACCCTGTTGTGTCCCGGGTACCTCCCCACCTATTCCCGGTGATGTTCCAGGTGTCTCCCCGCCTATTCCGGGTTGTGAAAAATGCGTATTTTATGACTGGCTTTTCGCAAATATTAAAATGAATATTATATGTGTTGTGTCAGAAAGCTGACGATGACCAGACAGAATCCTGTGTTTGAATGGAATTTATGCATCGTGTATGAGGTGTATGAATATGCAACGGGTTATTGTTTTTAAGGGTTAATCCTTTGTTAACGGGTGTCCTTTTTCGGGCTCGTACTGTCCAGAAAAAGGTACCCGGACGTCTGTAACTCTTTGTTTCTATTGTCTCATACTGTCCTAATTCAAATGGTCCAAATTATTATTACTCTAATTGTATTACTATTTTTAGAACCATTTTATTACTATTAAACTTCTAAAATTTTAAAAACAAGTGATTGGCGTTTTTCACACCGCTTATGTCCCAGGTAAGCTCGGTTAAGTGCCGGGTACCTCCCCGCCTATGCCCGGTTATATCCCAGGTGTTCCCGGTTATGTCCCGGGTACCTCCCCGCCTATTCCCGTTTGTGTCCCCAGGTGTACCCGGTTATGTCCCAGGTACCTCCCCACCTATTCCCGTTTGTGTCCCAGGTGTACCCGGTTATGTCCCAGGTACGTCCCCGCCTATTCCCCGTTGTGTCCCAAGTGTACCTGGTTATGTCCCAGGTACCTCCCCGCCTATTCCCCGTTGTGTCCCAGGTGTACCTGGTTATGTTCCAGGTACCTCCCCGCCTATTCCCCGTTGTGTCCCAGGTGTACCTGGTTATGTCCCAGGTACCTCCCCACCTATTCCCGTTTGTGTCCCCAGGTGTACCCGGTTATGTCCCAGGTACCTCCCCGCCTATTCCCCGTTGTGTCCCAGGTACCTCCCCGCTTATTCCCCGTTGTGTCCCAGTTGTACCTGGTTGTGTCCCGGGTGCCTCCCTGCCTATTCCCCGTTGTGTCCCAGGTGTACCCGGTTATGTCCCAGGTACCTCCCCGCCTATTCCCGTTTGTGTCCCAGGTACCTCCCCGCCTATTCCCGGTTATGTCCCAGGTGCACCCGGTTCTGCACTGCCCCAAAGTTTCTGGCTGCGTGCTCCCCCGGAGGCACGCCTTTAAAACACTGGTTTTTTTTGCCGATGTTTGATATCTGGAGCAGGATGTGCGTTTGGAGGTTGCTGTGGGGGAGCTGGACGAGCACGGAAAGCGGGACATGAGAACACTGCGGGGTTAAACAAGCCCGAGGGGGTGTTGCAGCAAGGTCGGGAAAAGCCCCGGTGTGGATGCTGGTTGGGGGTGAGGCGATGGAGCAGCCCTGGGAGAAGGGCTCGGGGGCTGGTGGGCAGAGCTGCACATGCCCCAGCCATGTGGGGAAAAACCTCGAGTCCTGGACTGATCCTACACAATGAGCAGTACGGAAAAGGGGAATTCTGTCCTTCTGCCCCGCTCAGGTGAGGCCCCACCTGCTGAGCTGCTTCCAGCTCTGGGATCCAACATCAAAAGGTTGTGGAGCCGCTGGAGAGAGTCCAGAGCAGGCCATGGATACACCCCAAGGGCTGGAGCCCCTCTGGAGCCAGGCTGGAGAGCTGGGGGTGCTCACCTGGAGAGGAGCAGCTCCAGGGAGAGCTCAGAGCCCCTGGCAGGGCCTGAAGGGGCTCCAGGAGAGCTGGAGAGGGACTGGGGACAAGGCCTGCAGGGACAGGACACAGGGAATGGCTCCCAGTGCCAGAGGGCAGGGATGGATGGGAGATTGGGAATTTTTGGCTGTGAGGCCCTGGCACAGGGAACCCAGAGAGGCTGCTTCTGGTTCCCTGGAAGTGTCCAAGGCCAGGTTGAACAGGGCTTAAAGATTATAAACCTTCTGGTTTCTAGACCCAAGTCCAGAATCTTGTCCAAATCTAGCATCTCCTGGCTAATTAAGTGTGGAATAAATGATTACAAAAGAAAGAGCAAGGGAAGTGAACTTCCTGTTCCCAATCCCCTGTAGTCTTGGAGAGATCCAGGACTGTGCTTTAAAAAAATAATAATAATTTAAAGCCTTTAGGAAACAGAAAATAAAGTGCTAAAGTCAAGAAACAGTAGAGGGCTAACGCTTAAAAGGAATAAAGAGAGGTGAAATGACTGAGTGGCTGTCATTTGGTAGGATTAGTCCTCTGCCAAAGGGGAAGCCCTTTAGCACAAATTTAAGGATTAAGATAGATCCAGGGTTGAATCTTTTTTCTCCTTATTTTCTTGTGTTGTGTGGATGGCAAAGGACCAGTTTCTGCAACAGCACTTTTGCTGTCAGGTTTTGAGATCAAGTACTCAGACCCCTGAATGAGTCTGCTCCTCTTTCCATGTCCTTTTCCCACCCTTGGGATTGGTTTCCCAGGACATCACCAGCATGTTCAAACTCATCCAGGTTTTATTGCAGCTGTCCTGCAGAATCCCAGGGGGCTGTGATGAGCCAGCTGCTGCACCTTTGTTCCTTCTGCCCAGGAGTGAGGGCATCAAAAGGTTTTCAAAGCTTGTCCTCGTTATCCTGCACTAATGGATCAATGATTTAGAGCCTTCCCAAAGACAACTTACAAGGGAGCTCTTTGATTTCACACCTTTATTTCCATAAGGGAAATCAAAGTGAATTGAGTGAAATACTGGATGTGTTCCTCTGTGCCTGTAGTCACCTTTGCTTTTCCACAGCAGGGAAAGTGAAAAGCAATAATATTTATTTCCAGCTATGAATATTACACCCTTTTATACAACTGGTGAGTTATTTTTGTGGTGCTCCTAAATATATGCAGCAAAACTGCCAGAGATGCTCAGGCCTCAGGTGCTTTAGGGGTTTTTGAGGCTATTGCTGGAACAATCTGTAAATCTGGAAGCTGATTGACTTTTCATTTACATCACTGATAACCAGGAATCACTTCTGTGGAACTGTGGTTTGCTTTGCAGGTCTGGGGCGTGAGAAGGGACACAAAGCAGGATGACGTTAATTGAAACCTGTAGTTAGTTAATAAATGAGTTATTGCTGCAGTCTGTCCTTTCTGGGCCTCAGGGTTCAAAGCTGAAATGTGTTTGTTTCTGTTCTAAGGGAGGCCAAGGGAGCACTCGTGTTTCCCTTCATGAGAAATGTGCTGCTGCCAGGCTTTCTTCAGGTGTTAACCAAGAGTTAAATTAAATTCCCCCAAAATTTGGCACACCTTAGTCCCAGCTTACCTCTATATCTGCACTAAATGGGAATTGTATGGACACCAAAGATCAAGTACAAGCCTAAGGCAGGAAGCAGCAGGTTCAATAAAATGGAAGTTAAAGAATTACTTATAGCTTTTACATATTAAATCCATTCAATAGCACAGTTTATGTTGATGTCAGTGAAAAAGAAGAGGTTTGTCCTGTTGTCATGCTCTGTAACAAATATAACCCAGCTGATCCTGTGACCACCATAAAGCCTCACTGCTACTGATGAGGGTCTATAGTCACTTACTACTTTCCACATTCTCATTTTAATGAAAACGTGTTACAAGTAGAGCTAATGCTATTAAAATTTTGATAGCCAGTAAAAAGTGCTTCTAATTCACAATGCATAAATATCCCAATGCTGGGGTTTTACAGCTAGGAAAAAAAAATGGTAATTTTTGGACTGTGATATGGAGAAAATAAAAGATTTTTATTTTTCTCCAGCAAATGTAATATAAACTGTCCTGAAAAAAGCATTTTTCATTAAACTGTAAAATGTTCAAGCTGACATATTTTACATGCTCAGACATAATATATTTCTTTGCACTGTGCATGTGGGTTTTTCATTTATTAAGAGGAAACAGAAAAATGCTTCTTTCCATAAAACCTGAAAGTTTTATCACATCCTTATGTCAGCTCTTGGGGTTCTCATCTGATTTTTTAATGCATCACACAGAATTGGAGACGCTTCTCTTGGAGCAAAGGAACATTCCTTTTCATTCCTTAGTTCCAAGAAATCCAAATGCAGCATTTGGCCATGAATGGTGTTTGAAATTCTTGTCACAGCATCTTTTCTAAAGGATGAATGGAAACAGAGCTGCTGCCCTGCTTGAGACAGATCTGCAATAAAACCAGAGATATTCCATCAATGTACAGATATGATCAAGATTTGTTTCATGGTTATTGCAGATGACTACACCAGGGGAATGTTTGTTCCATCTCAGTTAAATATCACAAGTTTTTGTAGTCATTTCTTTTCATCGACAGGCCTTGTAGGTAAATTCAGCATTTTCAGACAAAACACATAAGTAGTTGTTGTACACCCACAGTGCAAATTCTTCTTGGAAATATTCCTCCCAGGAGGAGATGGGTGGACTTATAAAAAAATAATGTAATCATTTTTTGGCTTTTCTGTTTGCACTGAAGATATTCTGTTGGAAATGTTATGGCTTCCACTCCAGCTGCTGATCATCTATTTTTGCTGTCATTTCCATGAGTGTCTGTGTCTGTGACTGGCTGCATGTTCCATGTTTGGGTGTACTCAAAATAAGAGATTTTTACACCTGGTGGGAAGAGGCTTTTAATAAATGCTCTGGTTTACAATGTATTGCAATGAATCAGAACGGAAATAAAATTAAATTTATGAGTTTGTGTTACAAAAATGACTTCAGCCTTGGCTTTGCAGAGAGCTGTTAAATGTCTGATTAGCTTGGGGGTCTCTTGCAGGTGAAAGTGAACCATTTTCAGGGAGAATTAAGAAGCCAAATCTGCATTTCCTTTGACATCCCTGCTGGCTTCTGTCAGCCAAGGTCTGGCATTCACAAACCTGGACAAAGTTTGACAAATCTGGAGGGAAGTTCTGTGTTTTTTGCTCAGTAATCTTTCCTCTTCCTCTCACTTTCATAGAAGCATTTTGATTACCTCTGGGTCTTTCCTACCAGCAGGATGACATTTGGGATGCCCAACGTGCTGCATGCAGGGCTGCATTTGCCAGCAGAAGGGTTCAAGGGCAACATTTGAATTTATTTAGCTCCTGGGGTGTACACTGCAGTCATTGCACTGCTTTAGGGTCTTTGGGAAGGGTTAAAGGGAGCATCTCTCCTTCCATCCTGCTGCCTCCATCAGCAGTTTCTGCCTCCCAGCATTTGAATTTTTATAGTCAGAGATTATGGGGCTATTAGGGATTTAGAGGGTGATTAATTATTTCTTTCAGAGAGAAGTCCAGAAAGGAGCTGAAGATACTAATTTATTAAGTAATATCATTTTATTAAACTGTTTATGTTTTAGCCTAAAAAATGGAGCTTGGCTGTACATAATGAAAGGGATTATTTCCTAAATTATGTTCCTTCACACTGTGCTGCTCTAAGTGATAGAAAACAAGGAATCTTCAGAGGGGTTGGATGTTCAGATGCAAATGTGGGAGGAACTCTTTACAAATGCACAGGGGTTCCCAAAGTGATGTGGTTTTGGAATGGGATTATTCTGGATACAGCTTTGTTTACACCCTGGTATTTCATCCTGTGCTCTCTAATAAAAAGTGCTTTACAATGCCACTGTAAATGGAAGCAGCTTCAGGTCTACAAAAGGGGGAAATCTGATTTCTGACCATGCCAGAGTGTGAGGTTTTGCATTCTTCAGGGAGATTTATGGTGGGCCAGTGCTATCAGTGTGTGCTCTGAATAAACTCCATTTACATAAAGAGCAGATCTTTTGTCAAAACCGTCTCAGGCATCACCATCAGGACATTTTACGTGATGTCTTGGGCATTGGCTCATGAGCTCTTTCCCTACAGGGTTTTTTTTTACCCCTCACCCTTCCAGGGATGTTCATTCCTGCAGGACTGAGGCAGCTGAAATCCTCTTGGCAACCACAGGTTTCTCCAACTCTCTGCAGCCAGAAATTTCACCAAATCTAAATAAACTTCTTTATTCCAGCTAAAGTACTTAGTAACAAGAAGAAGATACACCCATTCACGTGAATGTTATGTTGTTAACTCCAAAAGCACACAAAAGTTAATTTTTTAGCAGTTCCTTGCACAAACTGGGCTTTAATTCTTGTAAATAGCAACAGAGGCAGGAATATATTTGCAAATTTTCCAGTCAAGCCCAAAGCAGTTCAGGGAAAGAGTTGTACAAATTAATCTAAAATAAAAGTCAACTCAGAGTTCACTGTTGTGGCAACCTGCTCCTCTTTGCAACACCTGTGAATAACCAGCAATACAAGGGTTTCTGTGGTTGTGGGGTTTTTCTGTTGGTGTTTACTGGTACATTTTTCATATATTTGATATCTACACTCAAAATGAGATTATGAACTCAATTTACAAAACTCTCAGACAAATTCAAATATAACTGACAAAGCAAAAAAGCTGGATGTAACAAGTCAGGGATGAATCATTCCCAGAGAGGCTGTAAAGTTTAACTATAGCAACTCCAACAGATCTGTGATCTTAAACCTGTGTTCAAGCTCACAGTGAAAATAAAGAGCATTTTCCAAAGATGTTTCCTGTGACTGTATTCTAGTAAAGCTGTTACTTATTAGAAGCCAAATAATGATGACACAGAAGAGTGCAGGCTGGAGTTGCAGGCATCCATTATTCCTGGTAATAAGGCCCAGCACTCATGTTGCACTTAACATTTTGAAAGCACTGAACAAATATTAACTCTCTCTTGTGATCCAGAGAGGTTTCAGCATCTCCATTTGCAAGGGGGAGGCAGCTGAGCTAAGGCCAGCTTTTCAAAGTGTGACAGGCATTCAGAAATTGAGGAACTCAGAATGCCAGGCCACTTCTGTCACCTGCTGATGATGGGGATTTTCCTGAGGCCAAAAGTGACACGTTAGCTGGGGCAGGGTCAGATTGGATGATTTCCTGGGCCTGCAGACAATGTTCCCTCTCATGCTTTGATGACCGATACGAGATGACAATGAGAAATGACAGAGAGAGGGAACATGGTGTACTAGCACCCTGTTAGAAGGTTTGAAAAACTGGTTTACTGGAATATGGAGTGTTTGAAGCAATGAGGAAAATGAGAATGTGGCAACAAGGAACTGGAATTCACAGAAATGGCCTCCACATATAAAATGTTAATTTCTGAATGGAATAAAAAACCATCCTATCAACTCTCTACCCAAATTTTATCCATCTGAGCCCTTGGAAGACCAAGTTAGGAAGGGATGGGAGGGTGCCCAGGGGGCTGTGTGTAGTGCTGGAAGCTGACAGGGCTTTTGACAAGGGATTGATCCAAGCAGTCAGCAAACCCTGCTCAGGAGCTGTGCAGCACTGGCAGGGTCTGGGGGCAAGTGGTACCATTATCTCTCCCTGGCTGCTCTCCAAAACTGGGTTTCTAAATGGATTTCTCACTGCAAACTCTGGTAGGCTTTCCTACCGAGCAGGATTGGTTTCCTAAAGAGTCTTTTAAAAGACTTTATCACTGTGCCTTAGGACAAAACCTTTGCTCTGCTCTGCCTTTCCATGGAGACTTCAGTTCAGGCACTCTCAGGGGAGATGATGGGGTGGCAACTCCACACCTTCCACCTGGGCTGCCATGGTAGCTCCAGCTCCTTTTGGAAAATCCCAAATAGTTCTGTTTAACCTTGTAGCTCACAGATGACTGAAGCAGCTCAAACTGGTTTCTGCAAAATGAGGTTTGTTCTTCCCCTGGGGACAAAGAGCAAGTCAGAAACTCAGCCACTTGTTTGATCTTCTGTAAATCCTTCTCTGTGAGAGTGGGCAGGCCCTGGCACAGGTGCCCAGAGCAGCTCTGGCTGCCCCTGGATCCCTGGAAGTGTCCAAGGCCAGGCTGGACACTGGGGCTTGGAGCAGCCTGGGACAGTGGATTCTTTGCTTCTTTTTTCCTGCCAAGGTCAGGATTAAATGTGTGAGATGGTATTTCTTGTTGGGACTCAGGTGTTTATTAGTTCTTGTCTATGTTACAGTCACACAAACCCTGAGTTCTACAGCTCTTCACTCTAACAAACTAAAAATGGAGCCCCATCTCTCTCTCTACAAGGCCTTTTAAGGATAAACTGTCCAATTTAAGAAATGACACCTAAATTATTTTTACTTTTAATCCAATAACCAACCACCCGTGCCCCTTAATGCAAACTTTTTTATCCAATTACAAAATACCACCCAAACCCATGGAGAAGAAGGTGAAGAAGAAGGAGGAGGAGGAGGAGAAGAAGTAGAGGGAGAAGGAGAAGAAGGAGGAGAAGGAGAAGGAGAAGGAGAAGGAGAAGGAGAAGGAGAAGGAGAAGGAGAAGAAGGAGGAGAAGGAGAAGGAGAAGGAGAAGGAGAAGGAGAAGGAGAAGGAGAAGGAGAAGGAGAAGGAGAAGGAGAAGGAGAAGGAGGAGGACCAGCCACTGCCCTAAAACCTCCATCTTGCTTTATGTATATTACTGTATTCTAAACCCTTAAACTGTAAGTTTTCCACCCTGTGATATCACACACTTCTATCCAAACTCCACACCCACAATCCCAGTTCCATCATTCCATTTTGGGGTCCTTCTCCACGGCGCAGGTCAGTGCAGTGTTCTCTTGGGGGTCAGTGCCTGGCAGCACAGAAAGTCTGAAGTTCTCAGCAGCCAGGGCTCCAGCAGAAGGTGTCCCTGCCCATGGTAGCAGATGGAACTGGATGAGCTTTGAGATCCAGGATTCCTGGAAAGTGCAGACAGTATTTGCTGTGCTCTGCACGAGGCTCAGCTCTCCACGTGGAGCCCGGAGCTGTCTGGAGCTGGCTGCTAGTGAAACAGCGCCTCGTTCCTCCTTGGCAAAAAGACAGGAGCTGATCTAATGCTCAGTGCCTTCCTTTTGTCTGGCTTAGGAAAACATCTCAAAATTCTCTCCTGTCATGTTGGAAAAATGTCACATTTTTATTTGCAGCAGGCTCCTGCACTGAGATGAGTCAAGCACAATAAAGCTGATATCTGTATTCCTGAGCTTGCTCTGGCTCTGCCCAAACTTCAGCTTCCAAACTATTTATGTGGAGTTGTTTGGAAATGGAAAGTTGTGAGTGCTGTTCCTGATTCTGTAATCAAAAGTTGTTTGTGTCAGCCACAGGAACTACTCACCAATGTGTGTTGACAGTGGTTGAAATGGAAATACAGAATCCCTTGTCTGAAAATGAGAAAATCTTCCTCCTCATCAGAAGCCTCCACCTGAAAAACATTGATTCACTTGTTTGACAGAGAGAGAAACACTGATAAAACAAACTGTGTTCCAGGCCATTTTCAATGTTCATCATCTATCTGTCTATGAAAATGTACTTTTATCTCTAAAATACACATATTTCTGCAATAAAAGTATTAATATTCTGGATGGGAATCCAATTTTATCTTTAAGCAGCATTTGCCAGGGATTGTTAAATCATATAATGGAAGCTTTGTCTAGACACATTTCTCAGTGGCCAACTAATTTTTTTTTTTACTTTGATTGTTTTTAATGTATTTCTCGGAAGAAAAGGTCCTAATAAATTTGTTTACAACCTTTTCTGGAAACTATGTCAGTTTTATAATGTTCAACTCTGGTAATAATTTTTCTAACCCAAGACCCCTATTCTTGGAGTCTGAGTCTTCTCCCAGAGAGCCCTCAGCTGAAAGTTCCCTCAGATTGTTATTAAAAAAGTTATTAGGTTTTGGGGTTTTTTTTTGCAAGTGAAACATTATCAAGTGTATTACTTGGAAAGGAGCAAAGCTTTCTTTCAGTGACTGCAGGATGTTTCCATGTGATGATTTTTACTATGAGTTATTAACATAAATTGCCTGGGTGTATTTCACAGTGGAAAATCCAAATTATGACCATTATCAAACCCTGGACAGCCTCAGCACCCAGGCAGGGACCAGGACATGGCTTTAAAGTCTCAGCAGTGGTTGTTGGAACAAAGGGCAAGATATTTTTGTGCAGCATTTTTAAAGCTGCTGCCTTTGTCCTGTCGCCCCTGGCCTTGGTCCAAGCTCCCTGAAATCAATGGAAAGGCTCACGTGGATTTTGGGGGGATTTAGCTCTGGCCCAGCTCTTCAGTGAACAGGTTTCAGGTTTCGGACCTCTCAATCACAAGCATTCAAGCAAGCCTGACAAAATGTTACTGCTTTCCACAGGGCTGCAAGTGCTCTTCCTGAGGCTCATGTTGTCACGTTTGCCTTTGTGTCTCAATGCCCTTTATTAATGAAGTATTATTTTCTTCCACTTGCCAGGTGCGCACCTCAATCACCACAAAGCCATTACAAAAGAGCGCCAGGATGGATCTAAAAAGCTGAAGTAGCTGCATGAAGCTGGATTTTCACCAAAGGCCTTGAGTTAATTTAGGACACCTTTCCTTGGTTTGGGTTGTTGGGGGGTTTTAAGTTCATTTTTGAATCTCCCCCTTCAACATTATCCTGTTTGAAATTCAATTCTGTGTAAATCCAGTCTGTTGTCCGAGAACTTCTGCATCAGTCGGAGAAGGAGAAGTGAAACTCGTTAATTGGGTGAATAAAGCAGAAGGATTCCTTCCAGGATTTGGAGCTTCCTGCCTCCCACAGCTTTGGGGGATGTTGGGAGCTGTCCCTGCCCTGCACACAGCGGGGACAGGGGACACGAGGTGCTCCTTGGAGGCTCCCAAACCCGCCCCAGCACCCAGAGGGAAAATGTCCCTTTGCAAGGCTCCAGTCATCCCAGTTTTCCCTGCTGGTGCTTGTGGGGAGGGCAGCAGCTCCAGGAGGGCCCTTGGATTGCTCTGGGTCCATCTGCTGGGACATTTCCAAGGACATTCCAAGGATGACATCACCTCTGCTTACAGGAGGGAGTGTGGTTTCCATGGCCACACTTCCATCCCCTCCATCTCCCTGCCTGTGCTGCCACCTTAAACACAAAGGATTCACTTTCCAATTTAGAGAGGTCTGAGCTTGTGCATCTCAAAGCTGTCACACTTTGATTGTTCTTTCAGTGCTTTAAAAACTCAACTTTTAGCTCGACTGCAGAGCGAGAAATATTTCTTCCTTGAACTCTCTGCATTAATACAGCCCCTCTGTCTTTAGATTAGACAAGCAGATACAAGAATTGTCTTGTAAAATTGTAGTTTCCCTTTAATAAGCCACTCTGACAGGCAATTATTCATGCAGTCTGCTCGGTGCTAAATGTTTTTTCATGCTGTGCACCCCTGTCTCTTGATTGCAGGAATGCACTCCTGTGAATTATAATTATGAGTAAATATGAACTGGTGTGCAGGAAATTATTTACTAGGCCTTCCATTGCTACATGCTATTCATTCTCCTCTTCTAACAAATAACATGTATTTGTTTCATTCTGTAGGTTTTTAAGTTATTTTGACAGAAGCTGGTGAAACTCTGCACAAAGAATCTCTTTTGGTGACAAATTGTTTGCTAATGTTTAAATGGCAAGAAGTTGTTAAAGATTGGTGCTGGAATATTAAATATTATACAGACGTAACCATGAGGATCCAATTCACCTTGATAATTATCCCATTTTCAGATACTTTCAGATAAACCCCAGGCTTGTCATACTTAATAAACCAGATATTCCCTCATGATTAAAAAAAAGAAGTCTGATCTCACTCTTTGTAGATCTTTTTGTATTTGGGGATTAGAGAGTAAAATCTAAACTATATAAAAACTCTGTAATAATAACCATTTTGCTCTTTGGCTTCAAATGTGAGCTGTGTGATAGAAAATCAACAGGAAAGCCCAAAAATAGACAGAACATCGTGAGCCTTTCAGGATCTGAAGTTTTCTTCCTCTCCAGGCAAATCCTGTTGACTGGGATATAGTGAATCCTCAGAGAAAACAGTGGAGGTTCTGTAAGGTTCAGAGTTGTATTTAATTTTAGAAATAGTATCACTTACGTGGGTATGTAGAGAACAAATCGTGTCAAGCAAAGATGAGTCCTTTTTTAATTAAATCCTAAATTAGTGGGAGAAGGCGAGGCAGTGTGTGAAAGCATCTAGAATTTACCAAAGCATTCGACACGGCGTGTCTCAAAATTGTGTTTGACAAATGAATCCAAGTGGATTATGCAGAAATGCAATTATGAGCCCTGGTAATTGGCTAAAGAATGTACTGAGGAGTGATGATCAACAGGGGAGTGCAGTGCTGGGCCCAGGCAGGACATTACTGGGATTTTACCACACCCCAGGGAAGGAGGTTTGTGGTGATAATAATTTAACTTGTTTGTGGGGTTGTGTACCTGGCAGAGCTGAGGATTCAGGGAGTTGGAGAGATGTTCTTTCCTTTGTTCCTGTTGAGCTGAAGGTGTGGTGGGGAGCAGAAATGCACAGTGTGCCTCTGATCTCAAATGCAGCTGCAGCTTTCCTGAGTCAGAACTCTGCCTCTGCCTCTCAGAGAAACATCTGCAGACAGATCTCAGCAGCCAGCATCACCTCCTGTGCAAGGCTGTCACCTTTTGGGGCTGTTTCCCCACAGCTCACCTGTGAAAACACAAATTAAACCGTTCCATTTGCCCATCTGTGGCAGGGCAGCAGTAACCCACAGATCACAGGGTTTTCTGGCCAGGGATATCCCTGGTGAGTAGATGCTGGGAATTGCAGAATCATTTAGGTTGGAAAAGACCTCTGAGGTCATGGAGTCCAACCATTAACCCAGCCCTGCCAAGGCCACCACTGACCCATGGCCCTAATCATGAGGAAAAGGAAATTTCCTTGATGAAAGAACAAATAAATGGAAGTCCCTGTGTGAGCTGAGCAGTTGCCTTCCCTGTGAGGCACAAATCCAAGTAAAACACGAGCTTGGATCACACATCAAGGAAGCAGCAGGCTGGGGTGAGAGGAATAATTGGCCCGTTTCCCAAATTCACCTTCTGTGTTTAGTCATGGCCCTGAAAAGGGAGGGCAAATTGCTGCAATTTGGGGTTGTGTCCCTGCTTTCCCTTTATCCTGCTTTGCTTTCCACAGGTGCAGAGGTGCTGGGTTTGGCTCTGCAAATGCAGCGTGTTTAGATGAGCAAGGTGGGATGTGAAAAACCCCAAGTCAGCTCTCTGGAATATATAAATAGATGGAATTGAAGCAGGAGCTCCTTCTTATTGCTCAGGCATCACAGCACAGAAAGCTGGGAATGTTTATCCAAGAGCTCCAGCACTTATAATGGGGAAAAATAAATGCTGCAACCAGTATGGGATGGGGTGTGGATTCTAAACCCTGCATTCTGCCTCAAGGGCTAAATTTGGTCCTTCAGGGGAGTTGTATTAGGGAATTCCTTCAGGGGAATTTGTCAGGGAATTCCTTCAGGGGAATTGTATTAGGGAATTCCTTCAGGAAAATTTGTCAGGGAATTCCTTCAGGGGAGTTGTATTAGGGAATTCCTTCAGGGGAATTTGTCAGGGAATTCCTTCAGGGGAATTGTATTAGGGAATTCCTTCAGGAGGGTTTGTCAGGGAATTCCTTCAGGGGAATTGTATTAGGGAATTCCTTCAGGAAAATTTGTCAGGGAATTCCTTCAGGGGAGTTGTATTAGGGAATTCCTTCAGGAAAATTTGTCAGGGAATTCCTTCAGGGGAGTTGTATTAGGGAATTCCTTCAGGGGAATTTGTCAGGGAATTCCTTCAGGGGGGTTTGTCAGGGAATTCCTTCAGGGGGGTTTGTCAGGGAATTCCTTCAGGGAATTTGTCAGGGAATTCCTTCAGGGAATTTGTCAGCCTTTGTGGGAGCACCTCTGACGGGAGAGGAAGGGCCTGGAGTGTTCTCCCTGTTTCTGTCAGGACAGTTTGGCCATGATGTCCTCACCCACCTAAAATAGCTCCCATGGTGAATATTTAGTCTGTATTTTCAGCCAGTCTCCCTCAGCAATCAGTGAAGGGAGGATAATACAGCTCATTTTTAAACAGGTACAAATAGGTCACATAGGGTAGAATGAGAAAACCTCTCTTTTTCCGCCAAATAAAACCTGGGCAGCTGTGCCAATCTGTGGGCAGTTCTTCAAACCTGACAGGTTTGTTACCCACCTCAGCCCTGGTTTATTTACAAGTGGTTTATAACCGCTTGCACATCCTAGGTTGGTTTTCCCCTATTTTTTTTGTCCTCCCTGCACATCCATTCTGCCATTCTCCCCTTCTGTAGGGCGGGGAGGGACACTGGAGGCCTTCAAGCAGACTTGACTCCACTGATCAAACTGCAGAAATCAGCAGAAACTTTTGATTATTAAATAAAAAACCCACATTTTTTTCCTCATGGGCAAATCTTTCCCAGCCTTTTGCTGAGGAAGTTTGGACCAGATGATCCTTGAAGTCCCCTCCAACCTGGTGTTTTCTTCCACCAGTATTAAACTGGTAGAACGAAGCCTTCCAGCTGAGAATGCTGTCTGTCTATGAAAGAGAGCATTTAACCAGAAGATTTCAATCATTCCTATGAATATATTTCACTCCAGGATGATGGAAAAGTTTTAGGATCGTGGAGCTGATCCCCAGGAGTGTAAAGCAGCTCCAGCTGCCCACAGCTGAGGCTCCCTGGGCTGGGAAACTGGAGAGAGAAGCCTGAACTGACTCACACAGGTGGATGTTTCCTGGGATTTAAATGATTTCCCTGCCTCACTATTCCATACTCAGGAGCTTCAATGTTCCTGTGTTCTTCAGTTTTATTTCTAGATCAAGCAGCCACCAGCACTGAGCACTGCATTGTCACAGTTGTGAGTAATGAGCCTGAAAAGTGGACACTTGGCTAATTTGCCAAAAATAAGATTTTACATCTCTATAAAAGCTCCCTCTCATCCCTGTGGGCGATGAAATCAGCCCTGAGATGTTCTCTTGCATCAGTGCTCAGGCTGGAGAAGGCTCTGTTTCAACAGACCTCCCAAAATTCACTCTTTAATCCTATTTCATGTGTGGTGGTCTCACAGGGAGAATAGCAAATGTGAATGGTGGAGTCGTAGTCATAAAATAAAGTAAAAGGCCTTAACACTGGAACTATGAAAGCACTTTCCAAGCAGTCCTTATTGAAATTAGGGTTTAATCTGGTAAAAATAAAACATTTACAAGCATCTCTTTCAATGGAGTGAAAATACTGCAAAATAAAAAGCTCTGCAGTTTATCCTGTGGGTTACTGTTTGCTTTGATGAGGATTTTGTCAATGACACAACAAATATTGTAAGCACTTCCTGATTTGTTTTTTTCCCCCTCTCTGCTTGGGAAAATAACAAAATAAAGAAATAGTTCTTTTTTTTTTTCCTGCCTGTTCCTTCTGATATCACTTTTCAAGCTATTTCTCTTCAGTCTTGGTGATAAATGGGGCTTTGCAGGGAGCAGCCATAAAGCTCTCACAGTTTGTTTGTTGCACGTTGCTTATGTGGATTTTAAAAGAACATTTTATTGTAATAAACAGCCATGAAAAATTACATATCCTGATCAGTTGTACTAACAAGTATTTGTGAAATAAATCAGAGAATTCAGCTTTGTGGAGTACTTTCAGAGGAGTCTGTTCGCCCTGCTGTCGTGCAGAGATTTTATTTCATTTTATTTTTTTTTAGTTTTCTTTAATTCAGCTTTGATTTTTTAGACTTATTTTCTCATACAATTTGAAACCATCATCCATCCCTCTCTCCTTCCAATGGCACTAAAAATGGGATTTCTAGATCTGTATTGCTCCAGAATTCCAGGGGATTTCCTTTCCTGCCCTGTGAGGAAAACATTCCTCCCAAAGAACTTGGCCCTCAAGTCCAGTTCTTTGGAGAAGCCAAACAAGATATGTCCTATCAACACATTCTTTGTAATGAAGTTAATCTCCATTTTCCAATTAGGCTTCTCTTTTTTTATCAGTTCCCACACTTAATAATATCTACAATTACGAATAGAAATTGTAGTTAATAGTGTCTATTAACAACTGGCTTTATAAGAATTTATCTTCCATTTAAATATCTGTGGTCATAGTAACAGAAGTAATTGAGGACTAAATGAGTTTGCAGCCTTGAGCATTAGATAAATTGCATTATTTCCTTTTTTTTTTTGTTATTTATGCAGCACCACAAGTTCAGGTGGACAACAACCCCTGGGTGAAGGAGTTTTCCCAAATATCCAACCTGAACCTCTCCTGGTGCCACTGGGGGCCATTTCCTCCTCTTTTCCTGTCCCTTTGTTCCCTGGAAGTGAAGGGAAAAAATGGTGGCAAATGGAACAAATTCCTGCAGGTAAATGATAATTGATAAATTATAAATGAAATTATCAATTATAAATTATGAAATACAAATTATGAATGATAAATTATATTGATTGGGTTCTTCCACACCCCAAATTTCCATTCCCATCCTTTCTAATCACCAAAGTGGAGCCTAGAGCAGAGCCATAGGAGTTTCCTGCCTGAGCAGGGGAAGGCCAGGCTCCAGTTCCTCTCTTGCACTTTCTCAGTGTTCTGGGATTTTTTACTCCCCATTTTCTCTTTATCTCTGCCTTCCCTTTGCTTTTTTCCTAACTCATTCCATTACTTTTTCTCTATAAGTGGTGAATGTAACCTACATCTTTTTCCATTTTCCAGGGGCGTTCTCTCTTTTCTACTTTTCCCCATTTATATTTTTCTCTTTGCCTTTTCTTTTTTTTTTTTTTGGCAATTTCCATTTTTTCCTCTTTGTAGGAAGATTATATTAAGTGACAAGAATAATGTCAAATAAATGAGATTATGTTAATTAACAGATCTTGTCGCATTTCCATGATTCACAGGAAAAAATATTCACACTGGCTGATTTTTCAATTAAATCATTTGCTCTGTTATCTGCTCAGCATATCTTTATGAATATGCAGAACTGTAATGCAGTTAAATTGTTTCAGGGTCCTTGTTAACCTCAAAAAGCCACAAGATGTCTACTAGCAAAATAGGGGATTTTTTTTTTTTTGCCTTTTTGGGTCAAAATCACAATTCTTTGTTTTAGCCTTGATATCTTTTTCAAGGAGGTACAGGGGATTAAATGTTTGAAAAAGCATCTTGATTCTATCCAAGGATAACAGGCTCATTCTTTTCCTTGTTCGACTTATTTCATCTTAAAAGTATTATTTTCTCTTTTTTTTTTTTTGTGCCTTTAATATTTCTCATAATGTCTCTTTGTCCCATGGGGGCTCTCACCACGAGCAAGAACATCCCAAAAAACGCCTCGGAAAGAATCTGTGGAGAATTAGCTGGAACTTCAAAGATATCAGAAGTATTAATTCTGAACTGGAAGATTGTTCCTGCCCACGTACAAAGGGAACCTTTTGGGAATAAACTGGAGTTTCCTGAACATTCCTTTCCTATGGCAGGGAAGGAATTTCAAGGTCTGGTTAATGGCAAGCACCAACACCTCTGATCTCAGAGCCTGTGACAAAGCCTTGTGGAGCTGCTGCAATTTGAAAATAAAAACCTTTGTATCATCAGCTGAGAAGCTGGAGTGTCATGGGCACCTTCCCAGGGGGATTCTGTGCTGAAATTGCTCCAATTGGTTCTCTGGTGAGATTTCACTGAAAATGAAATAACAGAGCCTTGTGCCAGGGAGGAGAGAGGAGATCTCTGTCCCCTGGAGGCTCCAATTCAGGATAATTTGGAGGAATTACCAGGGACAAATGAAGTGAGCTAGTGGTTGTTTATTGATGGAAATCAGCCAGGACAGACATTCCTCCTCTCCAGGTTCACCCTTCCAGGACTTTCCCTTTCAAAAGCTTCTCTGTGTTTTGATTACTCTTCTTGGGTCCACAGAAAAAATTAAAAATGGAGAATTAAAATATATATTTTTTTAAATACTAAAATATTGCAGCACTGCATGTAATTCAACATTTATTATTATTATTATTATTATTATTATTATTATTATTATTATTATTATTATTATTATTATATCATCATCATCATTATTATTACTATTATACATGTAAAAATTCTTCTAAGGCTGCACAGTGCACTGTAATAATGATTTTTCTTTTCTACAAGGTTAATGTCCTTTCAAACTTACAGCCTTTATATCTTTGTATGTGTAAAATAAGACAATTTGCTAGTGCGGAATTTTTTTTTTTTGTAATAAAAAGTGGTATTAATGTGTTTGATAAGTCTGATTAGAACAGGAAAAATATGAGTAACAATCTCCTGAATATTTTATTTGGGATTTTCACAGAATTATGGAATTATGAAATAGTTTGGGTTGGAAGGGACCTTCAAACTCATCCAGTGCCACCCCTGCCATGGCAGGGACACCTCCCACTGTCCCAGGGTGCTCCAGCCTGGCCTTGGGCACTGCCAGGGATCCAGGGGCAGCCACAGCTGCTCTGGGCACCTGTGCCAGGGCCTGCCCACCCCACAGCAGATCTGGTTATAAAAACACTAAAAGAAAACATTGCAGGGATTGTTCCACCCTATGCTCAGGAATAGTAATTTTAGGATTAGATCGTAGATGGTTGAATATAATCTGGGACAAGGGACAGAGCCCAAGGTGACACAAGGCTCCCAGGGAGCACAGCCACAGCATTCCCTCTCTTTTTCCCTGCTCCAGGTTGAAGATCCCTTCATTCCCAGCACCCCTGGGCAGGGCAGGTCACTGTGTCCTCACCCTCCCTCTGATCAGGATCGGGAATTTCCACTTCCCTCAGTCAGTTCTCCTTCTCTGCCAGGGCCAGAGGGGTCTCCCATTGCAGGGACTCCTTTCACTCTCTGGGATTCAGCTCATTCTTCCAAAATCTCCACAGCAAAGCTGCCCTGCACATCCCAGCCTTAATTCCTAGGTTGTTTTTGTAAGGAAAAACCCAAGTGCTCAAGGAGAGGAGCACAGTGTCCCCACTTTGTGGGTTCAGTCTGGTGGGGAAGGAGGGAAGGCAGGATGAGCCTGTGAGCCTGACCCAGCCACCTTTGCCAGGACAAAATCCAGGTTCAGCAGAGCTCCCCTCTGCCCTGGAGCTCCTCTGAGTGTCCATGGATGACGTGGGGGCTGCTCCTTTTTGTCCCAGGCTCACTTAGCCCAAGTGACTGCTCTGACTTTGTTTCAGCTCCTGCTATAATTTGGTTGAATATCTCTGCCTTTTGCTGACTCTCCTCATTTGGTCAGAAAGAAATGTCCCTAATCAATATCCATTATTCTGGGAGATTCATTATTCCTTAATTGCTGACAGGGTTCCTACCCTGCCCCTGCTCTTTATGGAGCTGAAATCCCAATAATGCTCCTGGAGGTGATGTTTTCACCCCACTCCATTTCCCTTCTGCATGGATGTTCTGATGGGAGCCAAAACCCAGTGACTACACTTTTAAGAGTTGTATATTTAAAAATACAAGTGGAATTGACTTTTTGCCAGAAGTTTTTGATTTTTTCTGGGAGTGCTCTTCCCTAAAATGCTCTTGAATTGGCACCCTCAAGGGTTTAAACAAAGGAGATAATTAAACAGATCCTTCAAAGCAGAGACTTACTGGTGTGCAGGAAAATGGTGCTTAAGCACATTCTTTTATTTGAAAACTGTAACTTTGTGCAGAGCTCCTTTTATCTTTTCTCACCCATCTTTGATGCTGGTGCAATTATCGTGGGCTAGTAACAGCTGACTTCAAATGAGAGACCCATTCCTTGGATTCCACCTCAGCACTCACATCATGCCAGCACAATTCCAGAATTTTCTTCTGATCCTGAAAAGAAAAAGCCCTCAGGTGGCAGGTCTGGAATGGGAGCATCAGGGCTGATTCTGATGCCACCAGGCTGTAGGGCCACTGGGAATGTGGTGGCTGTCCCTAAAGGTCACCAGGGGTGTCACACACCACACAGCCCCCTCGTGCACCCCTTGGAGGGTTTTACATAGTGAAGGGTTTAAAAATGGCATCAGTTTTCCTGAAGACTCCATTAGGATCCCACTACATTCCCTGGTTTCAGCAGGAATGAGGGAAAGAGAAAATGGGAAGGAGGGGAGAGTGATTGTGTGCAAAGTAAAAGTAAAGTCAATTTGAGTTATCAGCTGTGGGAAATTAACTCAATCCTGGCTGCCTCCATTCAAGGTTTAATTATCTATATTTTGGAATAGGATCTTAAAATTCCTTGTAAATATTTATTGAGAATAACTGCATAATATTACATTGCTCTTTTATGACGCTCTGAGTTATGGAAGGAACAAATCCCCTCATCATCAGGGGAGTCTGTGGGCTTTGGATTCTCAGATTTCCCTTGTCTCCCTCCCACACACTGCAGGTATGACACAGGATGATGTCACACTTTGCCAGCTTTGTTACTGTTTAGTCAGAATGTTGTACAAACAAACCCAGATAAAGGTAAAAGAGATCTGTAACTCTCAATGTTTGAGCACTGCTGGTAACAGCTGCGCAAATAAATAAAGATTTACACTCTTTAATTGTTGTCACTCCAATTATGGAGTTAATTTAAACCTGAACTCAGAGTTTCTTTTAGAGGTTACCAGGAGAGATGCAATTTATTGGCTCTGTTTAAACAGACTTTAGTGGAGCTGAGGAACAGCAGTGGGGTCTGGTTTCACTGGTGCCAGTGGGGATCTCCCCCTGAGATTTCCCACAGATATATGGAGCAAAAAGCTCTCAGTATTACCACAACCATAATTACACAGAGTCCCAGAATGGTTTGGGTTGGGAGGGACCTTAAAGCTCATCCATTCCAACCCCACATGGCAGGGACACCTCCCATTGTCCCAGGCTCCAACCCCAATGTCCAACCTGGCCTTGGGCACTGCCAGGGATCCAGGGGCAGCCCCAGCTGCTCTGGGAATTCCATCCCAGCCCCTCCCCACCCTCCCAGGGAGGAATTCCTTCCCAATATCCCATCCAGCTCTGCCCTCTGGCAGCTTGAATCCAACAGGAATCTTCCTGATCATTACTGTGTCACCAAAGGGGACCTGCTCAGTGATGGAAACCAGGCCAGAAGGTATCGTTCCTCACCTTTTATCAACCTCCAGGGCGCAATAGGAAATAAAAACAGGAATAAAAGCTGCAGGAAGCTGAGTTTGGTTAAATTTCATCATTCCCATGTGTTCTGATCAGTTCTAGGGCTGTTAAAGACCCCAGCAATATTTGGAAAGTGCCCACCTAGAGCTGCCAGGCAACATAAGGGGCTGTAGGTGGTTATTAACCTATTTTTTCACTTGGATTTTGCACATATGATCACACAGGAACCTACTACAGAGTCAGAAAACTCTTGGTTTCCTCTACAAGTAGGGGAAAAAAAAAGAAATGAGCTGGAAATTAAAACATTAACCAAGAGTTACACTGAAAGAGTGAGAGAAAAGGGGTGAGGAAGGGAGAGATGGAAGTCTGTAAGAGTTTGAAGTAGCTGTCTTTGAAGTCTTTTATGTTCCACTCATCTTTCCTGCTGCAGCCCATGGGGAATTTGAGGATGGAAGTTCAGAACTCCATGTTCAGAGGAGATGAAAGGCAGAGTCACTCAGTGGTGAGAGCAGATCTCTGGAAGTGCATCCAGCCCCACGTAGCTGCAATTAAATCACAGGACATGATGTTACTGGTTAAGGGGCAACGTGGCCCTCCCTGCTGTGAGAGAGGTAAAATGAATATTAACTTCTGGAAACAGCCATAGATCACTGAACTTTGCAACATTGGTGGTGGGGGCTGAAAAATGAGTTACTGGGGATTAATTGGGAGAGTGTGCTGCTATAAATTACAGAGACATGCTCAAGCTCATCAATAAAGGTTTAAAAAAGGCTCATTAAATTAGCTTTCTCATTGATCAGGAGCAGTTCTGAGAAAAGATAGCAAAGGCCTGGAGCAGCTGAAGTCTGTAAGCACAGTCTGGGCCTTGAAAAATCTCTGTCTTTGTAAATGAAGAGGTATTCAGAACATCTCTGGAAAACTGACTCACCTTGATGGATGTCAGCTTCCAGAGAGGCAGAAGTCTGTGACTCAGGAGGAAGAAATGGTAACTCATGCAATTAAGATGTTTTCCTTTCATTTTTGTAAAGACCACGAGATGCAAAATAATGCAAAAGGGTTTAGGATTGCTTTTGTTTGCTGACACACCTTACCTTTAGATTAGCAGGGAATAATGGGTGTTTATTCTGCAGCAGTGTCTGTGTGAGTGCTTAACACCTGGAAATACACTCTTTTTTTTTTTTTTTTTTTTATCTGAGCTGTTCCCAGTATTGCAGAACACAAACCCAGGGAGGTTTGTTCTGTTTGGCTTTGAGAGTGCGTTCATTCCTGTTTTATTCCAAATAGGAGCAATTCCCCTTTATTTTCAGCTGTGCAGGATATTCCAGGTTAATTCCAGGGCGCAGTTTCCATCATTCCATGAACTCTGGAAGCAGCCTGGTGTCCTGTGAGCTGTGAAGGCTGTTTTGGGATGTTGGTAATCCCTGGAGTGGGCATGGCCTCATCTCCAGCCCAAGATCCTGCTGGCAGTGAGGGCTGGCTGAGCTCCCCCCAAAATCCCCCACAATTTCTGCTGAGGCTGCTGGTGTGCAATTTCAACTCCAGAAAGGCTCAAATGAACCCCATCAGCTGTTGTTAAACAGATGAAGATAAATAGACCCAGCAAGCACCAGTGGCCACACAGTTGGGTTTTTCCATCTTCTGAGTCCTGCATCACATTGCAGTTCCCAGGTAATTCCAAAGGAATCATATTTAGGATTTATGGAGAACAAGCCTGTAAAGGTTCACAGCTCCCTGCCTGTAAGCAGCAGGGATGAGTCTTCACTCCCTGCTTTGGATTCCTCCTCTCCCCTGCCACTCAGAGCCTTCTCAAACATCATTAATCATGTCACGATAAAAGCTGGCTCTGCACATGTCTCACTGTGCTCACAGCTCCTTCTGGAGCTTGTTCCAGTTAACTTCTCCCGGGTCAAATGATAAAACAAGATGAAAGAGCAGGTGCTCAGGATGCCTCCTCTGAAAGGGCTCTCCTATCTCCCCATGTCCCGCCATCGCTCATTTCTGCCGGGGAGAGCAGGAGATAATTATAATCTCAGAGTGGGGAAAGAGCTGTCTGCCTCCTCACTGCCACCCTGGGGAGCGTTTAAGCACTGCTTAACCACGGGTTAAGCATTGCTGGCTTTGCAGTAAAGTTTAAGTACAACTTGCTTTGAATAAGTGCAGGGTCTGCTCTCCTGGCAGCGCTTTGAGGGCAATCATCTCCTCAGAGACATCAGCTGTTAGGGTGGGCTGGCACCTGGGCTGCCTGCAAAAACTTGTGCAGCACTTGAGTTGCTGAAGGGTTCAGTAATTTAAAAGTGGAAAAGACGTACCAAATTATCGAGGTAATTTTCCTGAATATGGGTTTAACTTAATTTTCTGTGTCTGCAGCAAAGCAGTGCCCAACATTTCCCTTGGGAGCCATCCTAATGAATCTCATTGCCAGCGAATTTTCCCTTATATTCAACCTAATTTTTCCCTGTCTTAATTTAATCCCATTACTTCTGCTTATGCTCCCTCTTGCTACACTAAATAATTCAGTGTAAGTAATTAGGTGCAATTAGAGATGCGTCAATTAACGTTCATTGGCATGGCTGCAGTGCCATGGGAAGGTCCAGCAGACCTGGCTGGCTTTGTGGAGTTCCAGGAACTGCTGGACACGGGTCTGGTCCCTTGCAGGCTTCCACCCCCTTCCCACTCCTCTATATTTAGCTGAAGTTGCTGGGCAGAGCAGCTCAGATATTCTTATCAGCTTTTCATTATTCTGGTGACACTGAACACATCCATCCCCCGAGCCAATCAGTCCCATTTAGGCCAATAATTAGCAAAATTTATCAGGGATGTGAGTGTGGATATAAAAACACAGACACATCAAATCATCACGAGTCGTAAGAAATGTTGGAGTTCCAGTTAACCCATTAAAGTGTTGACAGAAATTCAGTTCATGTCCTTGCTCCGTTGGTGAGTTTGTGCTACTGGAGAGGGAGTTTTTCCCTGCAAGGTTTGGAGTTTCCTTCCCTTAGACTACAGAATATTTCCCTTGTTTCCTGGAACAGTTACTGTGGTTTTGTAGAGATTTGAACTGCTCAGCACTCAGCTGGAAAAGATTGACTGTAGCAGTTTGGATAAATATATTTGATGCACAGATGTTCTAAGAACCTATTTTGCATGCTTGCCTGACTCGCTTCCCTTTCCATTTTAAAGAGGGATTCCACCTATTCCATCCATCTGCAGCTCCTCTCCCCTGCCTCCAAGGAAAATAACAATTCCTCACCTGCAGATTTATAGAAGCACAGAGTGGTTTGGGGTGGGAGGGACCTTGAAGCCCATCCATGGGCAGGGACACCTTCTGCTATCCCAGGCTGCTCCAAGCCCCATCCATCACCTTGGACAGCTACGATTAAATTTTCCATGGAAATCCAGCTTGGTGGGTGAGCAGTGCACAGAGAGAACTCATCCCCATCAGTCAGGAATTCAAAACCCTTTTCAGACAAGGAGTGTGGGATCCTTGGGATTGCCTCCTGGGGCCAAGTTCCCTGGTGCCTCCCAGTTTTTGATGGCATGAAGCTGCTGGAGCTTCCCCAGGAGCGGCGCTGGGAAGGATTGTCCCAGGATTGTAAAGTGGGTGCTTATTTCCTGATGTGATTTGGCACCAGCCTGCCCTGACTCCAGCTGCTGACCCTGGATGTTCCCAGAGAATGTGAGAGCTTTATCTGCTCCTGGGGGCAATATTGTGCCTCCAGTTCAGCGACAGAACCGATTCTGTAATGCAATTATTCCATGTAAATTGGCTTATTGTCCTTTAGAAAAACCTAAAGATCTGTGCTTACCCTTGCTGATATTTCAGAAGAGATCCACAGGAACTTGTTTCAATAAATTAAAATAAAAAATAAATCTAAAATATCCCCAAATATCATGTGTCAACGAATGGGAAACAACTATTAATTTTGTTTTTTCAATTTAGGAAAAGAAAGCAGCTCCAGCTGGAAGGAAAGGAACCCCAGGGTGATTTTGCCAGGGAGGTTTTTATGTATCTTGTTCTGTATCCTATCACCAACATAACAGACAGCCTTCCTGACCTGCAGGGGGAATGAAAAGGTGCTTAAACTTAATGCTTTTAAAAATAATTAATCATCCGTTATTGTTATATATGGCCAAGTTCAAGAAACAGTAAATTGCTTTTTATCTTTTATCAGTGAAAGCCAAATTTCAGGCATGGGAATGGATAAATCTAGGTCAGTGGCTGGATTTTCTGTGGTTTCTCTGACATTTGAATAAATTAAAACTACATTTTGAACACTGAATGCATCAATCACTAAGTACTCAAAAATGGAAAGAAATTTGGGGGTTGGTCCTTCAGGAGTTTGCTTCCCCAGTTTCAGTCAATGTCATAATAAACATATTTTTAATTCTATAATGCTCTCTGCTCTTATTTTAGTTGTGGCTTTTGGGCATGTTAAGGAGATCATTTCTCTGGTAGAATTTATTTTATCTTTTCTTTCCTTCAAGCCAAACTGAGGCTCTTGTTTGTATTTTTCCTGTGTCATGGCCCTGCCTCCCTTTGACCTTTGGGATGAGCATCCTTGTCCTGGTCAGTTGGAATTAAGTCATAAATCTATCAAATTTCAGCAGGGTCAAATTCCCTGAAAATCCTCTTTCTCTGCCTGGCACTTGTAATTCTCCATCTTTTCTTCCTCCTGGTTCCCTCCCAGCCCAGGTGGTGGTGTCTGGGGCTGTTCAGCAGCACAACTGGTGCTTTTCTTCTTATTTTATGACATTCTTGGGCAAAGATCTGTCAGGTGAAAGGATTCCTGTGTACCAGGGATCATCCCTAGGCCTGCATCTTAAAAATATAAATTATTCTTTGTGGTATCAATAAAAGGGTGGAGTGGAAGGCAGAAAAATTTTAGGAATTTTTTCCCTTTTTGTTTGATCAGCCCTGGTTTTATATGTTATCCATTCTATTTCAGATTATATCCTTTGTGAAGTGTTATGAATATAATCTTTGGTCATTTAAGGCAAGGCGTTTGCCTTAAATGTAAATATAATCTTTGGTCATTCAAGATAGGGGTCAGTTTTCCAGTGAAATATGAGGGAATACTTATCCAAAACTAAACTTGGAAGGAGCCCTCCCACAGCCCTGGTGAGATCTGCCCACTCCTCCCAGGGGACACTGGGGTGGTGAGGCAGGAATAGAATACAAGATACAGACAAGGAACGGCACTGGTGCTCCTGCCTGGACAGAAACCTGATAAATCTGACATAAATCCATAAATCTGATATGAGGAAGAATTTCCTCACAGAAAGGGTTGTCAGGCTGGAAGGGGCTTCCCAGGGAAATGATGGATTCCTGGAGGGATTTAAAAGCCCTGTGGATGTGGCACTTGGGGACATGGTTTAGTGGTGGCCTTGGCAGTGCTGAGCTCATGGTTGGACTCCATGATCTTAGAGATCTTTTCCAAACTTAGTAATTCCATGATTTTATGAGTGGAAGTGGATTTGGCCCAAATGGGAAAGAAAACTAATCTGAATATTTTCAAAGCACCTTTTTTTATCCTTGGCTAAAATGAAGCGAAACAAGAAGGAAACTGAAGTTTCTTTCTCATTTGGAGCTCACAAACTGCATCGTTTCAGATGGAAGAGGATTGGTAATTTTAAAACAGATTTCCTGGGAGTCCCTAAGGGCAAACTTTATCCAAGCAAAAGCAGAATGATAGATGTGCTATTTAGGACACCCAGCTCCACATCTGTGGCTAGTTCAGCAAAATAACATTAAATGAGGAGAAATTCTTTCCTTTTCCTTTGGGTCTGGTTGGACCTCCAGAGACAACGAACTTCCCTAAGGTTTCAGATGGAAATTTGAAATTGTTTTCCAGAAACAATGGGAAACAATTCAGGCTCCCAAATGGGAAAATGGGACATCTGCACCTAAAGGTTCCTTGGTGGGACACTGGAGCTTGGTGAGGGATGGAGCTGGCATAAGAATTGGAAACTGGAAAGGATGTTGCTTCTTTGGATCCTGTGCTGGAGGGTCTCCAATCCAATCCCAATCCCAATCCCAATCCAATCTATTCCATTCCAAATCCAATTCATTCTGATCCAAATCCAAATCCAAATCCAAATCCAATCCAATCCAATCCAAATCCAAATCCAATCCAATCCAATCCAATCCAATCCAATCCAATCCAATCCAAATCCAAATCCAAATCTAATCCAAATCCAAATCAAACCAAATCAAACCAGGCCAACTTGGTTTGTTGAATGTCTCCATCCAAAATCATAAAGCTACAGGATGGCTGGGGTTGGAAGGGACCCTAAAGCTCATCCTAAAGCCAGGAGCAGGGACACCTCCCACTGTCCCAGGTGCTCCCAATGTCCAGCCAGGCCTTGGGCACTGCCAGGGATCCAGGGGCAGCCACAGCTGCTCTGGCAATTCCATCCCAGCTCCTCCCCACCCTCACAGGGAACAATTCCCAATTCCCAGTCTCCCATCCAGCCCTGCCCTCTGGCACTGGGAGCCATTCCCTGTGTCCTGTCCCTCCATCCTTGTCCCCAGTCCCTCTGGAGCTCTCCTGGAGCCCCTTCAGGCCCTGCCAGGGGCTCTGAGCTCTCCCTGGATCTTTCTCCTCTCCAGGTGAGCACCCCCAGCTCTCCCAGCCCTTGGAGCATCTCCAAGGCCTCCTCTGGAATCTCTCCAGTGCTCCCCATGCTGACACCCCAGGATTTTTGCTCTGGATTCTGAGCTCCAGCTGGGTCTCACAAGAGCACAGTACAGTGTGGAAATGCACCCTTCCCTTCCAGGGAGGAATTCCTTCCTTGCCTGCTGCTGCAAATCCAGAATTTCTCCCAGCCCTCCGTGGCTGCTGAATTCCTGCTGGCAAGGGGGGAGAGCTGTGCTGCCCTTCAGCTCCTGCTGAGCTGCCCCTGAGGGCAGGGCTGAGGGGGCACTGCAGCCACTGCAAACAATCTGCAGCCGTTCACGTGGATTCCAGGGGAATTTTATATTTCATGAGCTTCTTTCCTCTTCTTCTGCTCTTCTCTTCCCTTCGAGCCCCCAGGAGATGGCAGATGTTTTCAGGTATCACGTGGAGAGCAATGTGTCTTTTTTTGAGTTTTTTTTTTTTTTATTGTGAAGATTGCTCCTCCTTGTAGGGATTAAGAGAGGAAAAAAAAAATCTTTATTCTGTTCTTGGGTTTGTTTTTTTTTTCTTTTTTAAATCAAATGCAATCAGCATTTCTGAAAAGTTTGCAGTCAGTTTTCCTCTTAAAGCCCTTTCCAAGGGATGAACTGGGTTTCCAGAAAGTTTGGATCCCTCCTCTCCTTCAGGGGTCCAGCTCATGTGCAATAAAATACCAGGATCAATGACACTGCAAAAGGGTTTTGCTACTTTAGATTCTACATTTATTACACATTGTCTCCATCTAAACCCAAATTCAGAGCAAAACACCTCGTGAAATCAAATCTATAAATAATATTTGCAAAATTAGGTTTAATCCTGAAGTCTGTTACTAAGGAGAGGCATTGCAAATAAATTACAAAAGCCACATTGAATTTCTTCTGGCAAAATCCAGCAGCAGCAATGAACCAGTGGAACAATGAGCAGCATCACCCATCAGACCTCTATTTTCCTCTCTATAGAATTAATCTCTTGTGGTATTGAATCTATTGAACTTCTCTATAATTGTCCCTCCAGCTCCTTTCTGTTGATTTCTTGCTTTCCTTTAACAATAACAACATTTTGTCTCTTTTGCATACTGGTGGGAAGATGAAGTTGTTGGGGTTTTTTTTTCTGGAAAAACTGTAGAAATTGCAGTGGATTCATTCATTGCACCTAATATTAAACAAGGGAACATCTGCCATGGGATTTCCATCACGGATTTCTGCCTGATTCCTTCCTTCAGTACCTGCCCAGTGGCTTTGTCCACAACATCTGCACCCTCCCAGCATGAAGATGAGACCTGTCCACAATGATTTGGAACCACTGGATGTATTCAATATTCAACCAAAAATAAAATAGCTGTGCATCACTGATGGATGAATGTGCTGGAAGTGGAACCTTCTCCCAGTCTGCTCCAGGAGTGGCTTAAAACTGCTCCAAGGCATGGGGATGGGGACCAATATTGGAAATCTTGGCTGTTCATGTTTGGTTGCTGCTTTGCTGCCAGCTGGCAAGGCTGGAAGCATCCATGAATTCCCTTTAAAACATGGGAATTCCATGGGGCTGGGCCAGGGCTCAAAGACTGCAGATGTAAATCCAGGAACTCCAGAGGAAATGCCAAAGTTCTGCCAACTCTCCTCCCTCAGCCAACTTTTATTTTAGCTTGAAATGTAAGAAATAATTTACTTCTTGGAAAATATGGAAGGCAATTCATAAAAAATTCATTTCCCCTTACCTTGGTGATTAAGGTGGCTCTGTTTTTCCTTCCTGCTTCCAGGGAGGGGAACAGGCAGCCCAAACTCTGCTGAATGAAAGATAAATGAGTGATAAAATTGCTGGAGAATCTCTAATGTACGTGCTCAAGCCATCAGGCTTCAGCTCTTATTAAGTGTGAGCAAGGACTGGGACTATTCCTGTGCTTGACTGACGTTGGAGGCTTTAAAAAATTCATTTTAAGGGACAAAAGCTAAAATAACTTTTAGATCTTTCACTCAATGTAACCAGAAATATTTTGCAGAGTGTCATGGTTTAATAATTATAAAGAAGAGAGAGAGAGGAGGGAATAAAGCCCCAGCAGAGCAGTGATGCCCAAACAGTTGCTCAGCAGCTGTCCCCCAGCAGTGATTGGTGGCTCCCAGTTTCCCCAGTTTATAAACTGGGCATTGTAAGGTGTGGAATGTCCTGGACTCCAAAACATCAGCGTGCTCCCAGCATTACTGCCTGTATCCCAGCCAAAGGCAGCACAAGGTGGGATGAGGATCACATTCCCTAAACCCTGTGGGAAGGGTCCCCCAAGCCCAGACCTCCCAATATTGGCTGCACTGAGGGAAAAACCAAATCATTCTTATGTCCATTTGCAATTTCACTCTGCCTTATCTCCTTCAATTGATGCTCAAGAAAATAAAATGGTTGTGGAGGTAGCAAAAAATATAATAATGCTTTGAGTGTTTCTCATAAAATGAGATGTATTGGGCTCTATGAGCTTCTCCTAATGGTTAAAATAGAGAGAAGCAGCCTGAAGCCCCAGACTAATTTTGCAACAGGGAACAAAGAAAGAGCTGGAAGGAAGGGAAGATGATGATGGAGCCCTTCCTCAGTCTGTGATGTGCCTTTGCCCATTCCCAAGAAACAAAGGAGAAAAGTCTTGTAAAAATTGTCAGCAATATGAAAGTACATTATCTGGGACACCAAAGAAAAAAGATCATAACTTTTGCTCTGTATCCTCTCTATTCCCCTGGTGTTGAGTGATAGAACCTTAAAATACTCTTTTTCAATTTTTTTTTCTTTATTACTTGGAAAAGTGGAACAAAGTTACAAATCAGAAGGTTTACAGAGCTGTGCTTTAAAAGGAACTTCATCTGAAGGTATTTTTGCCTGGTGTGCAATATTGTGCTCTCTTCCTGAGCATGTGGAGTGAAGGGATCTCCTGGAAGGGAAGTTCCCAGGGGATGAATAGAGTCTATATATATAAATTTATATACATATACACTGGCTGTAAATACTACTACACACCACTCACACAGTAGATTTAAAGTATATAAACTACAAACCAAAAAATATCCTAAAATAAAATAATAAAATCATATTTGCAGAATTGAGAGGTGACTGCTGGAAGTGGCAGAATACTGGGAAAATCCAGCACAGGACAGTTTTAGAGTGAAACATGAGCACATGAATGAGGTAGCAAATACACAGCTGTCTATAAGAACAAACTCAAATTTTGATAGACCTGAATATTCCTCAGTTGCCATATCATTAATATAAATAATTACAGGCTTTTTAAATTTTTTTCCACGTTGGAGTGAGTATTCCAGAGCTTCAGACAAAACCCAGTACAAGGAAGAAAACCCCCAAAAACTTAAATTATTCGTTGAGAACCTGCTTTTCATGGAATCCCAGACTGGTTTGGGTTGGAAAGGAGCTCAAAACTCACCCAGTGCCACCCCTGCCCTGGCAGGGACACCTCCCACTGTCCCAGGTGCTCCCAGCCCCAGTGTCCAGCCTGGCCTTGGGCACTGCCAGGGATCCAGGAGCAGCCCCAGCTGTTCTGGGAATTCCATCCCAGGGCCTCACCACCCTCACAGGGAACAATTCCTTCCCAAAATCCCATCCAAATCTGCTCTCTCTCAGTTTGGAGCCATTTCCCCTTGTCTTGCCCCTCCATACCTTGTCCAAAGTCCCTGTCCAACCTTCCCTCACCTCCCTTTTCCCTCCTATTTTACATATTAAGAATATCTGAAAGCACCAAACTGTGCTGGAGCACAAAATCTGACTGGCACAGCACGGATGGGTTTCCTGCTCAGCATGAGAATTTGGGGCAGCATTCCAGAGAAAAGATGGGAAACGAGAGCAAGGTAAAGGCTTTGGGGTTTTTGCCACTTTGCAGAGGCTCTCGGTGTGGGATGCTGTGGAATTCCCAGGCCAAGCCAATCCCTGGGCCTGTGGTTCAGTGAGGGTGCAATTAAGTGTGAGATTCAATTAGGGGCTTCTGGAGGCATCCCCTCTTCATTTCAACAGCTATTTGCACAACTTCTGCATTATATCACATTATATCATTGTATACATACATACATACATACATACATATATATATATATATATATATATATATATATATATGTAGTTCTTCCTGCTTTCCAAACCAGAAGAAAAATCCCCCATGGGGATAAAAAGTTCCACCGGAATTTCATTCCTGATGCATTTTTCTTATGCCAACAGCTTCTGGGGAGGGAATGATCTCTGGTAGGTTGTTTTTTTTTCCTTTCCACATTCATTTAAAAGGGAGAGGATGAGACTTCTTCAAAGCCCAGTTCATCAGCTCCTCACCCATGGCTGTGACAGGTTCTGCTGAGGAAACACACTCATTCCATCATTTCCCATCAAGCCTGACACCTCCAAAGCACATCTCACTGTCACTCATGTTGCCCCAGCACTCACTCCACTTCCATTTCCACATTTCCCTTTCCACAAAGGAAATATCCTTGTGACAGAAGGATATTTCCCAGCCCTGTTCCCAGAGCAGCCCATGGGAAGCACGGGTGCTGCTGGCACTGCCGTGTGTAGGGGCAGAGGAACAGCCCAGGGTCTTGTTGAAATCTGGCAGGGAGCCCCTCTCAGAGGAGAGTTTAGAGAAAGATATATAAGAGAAAAATTAAACCATTAAGTTTTCATGGAGTGTAGACTCAGGTGTTTAGAATTGTAAATTTTCTCCCCTTTTGCAAAATCCAAAGAACAAGCTTAAAATTGTAAATTATTTGACCTACAAAGCTTTATATCATATATATTTAATCAGGATTAGAGAGATGGTTCTCCACCTCTGCTCTGCTCTTGTGAGACCCCACCTGGAGCTCTGAATCCAGCCCTGGGGTGCCCAGCATGGGTAAGGATGTGGAGCTGCTGGAGAGTTTCCAGAGGAGGCCGTGGAGATGCTCCAGGGCTGGAGCCAGGCTGGGACACCTGGGGGTGCTCATCTGGACAGGAGCAGCTCCAGGGAGAGCTCAGAGCCCCTGGCAGGGCCTGAAGGGGCTCCAGGAGAGCTGGAGAGGGACTGGGGACAAGGATGGAGGGACAGGACACAGGGAATGGCTTTAAGCTGACAGTGGGCAGGGATGGATGGGAGATTGGGAATTGGGAATTGTGCCCTGGCAGGGTGGGCAGGGCCTGGCACAGGTGCCCAGAGCAGCTGTGGCTGCCCCTGCATCCCTGGCAGTGCCCAAGGCCAGGCTGGACACTGGGGCTGGGAGCACCTGGGACAGTGGGAGGTGTCCCTGCCATGGCTGGGGTGGCACTGGGTGAGTTTTGAGCTCCTTTCCAACCCAAACGACTCCATGCTCCTGGGGCAGGCACAGACAAGTGGAGAGGTGCAGAGAGTGTTGTCTGCTCTAATGAATTCCACTGAATTCCCAGGCCAAGCTGAGGACCTGATCTGCAATGGCATAACTCATTTAAAGCTGTCTCCCTGGGCTGTATCCCTGTGTTTCCAGTGGGGAAATTAAGTTTCCAGGATGTGGATTTGGATTTCTGGACTGTCCATGGGAAGAGCAATTTGCAGATTACCTTCCCCCTCTGAGAATTGAATGCTTCTGCAATAGGAAATTGGGGAACTGGGATGTGATTCCTTCAAGGCAAAGGAAGATGAGGAAAGAGTGATTTGGGAGTAAATATTTCAGTTTTGGAGCCAGTCCCATGCATGGTTTCATTTCATCATCAATCCAACAAACAATCTCACAACCAACCCCTAAATTACACACCACCTGACCAAGACACACAACCAACTCCCCAAGCACCCCCACAACAAATCACCTTCTTCCTCCATCTTTTCTGACCCAAAAACATGAACAAAAATACGATAAACTATAATTACAAACCACTGATGAACAAAACACCAACCCAACACCCTTGTAGCCCATAAAAAGCATGACACTGAAGATGTCAATTTGGCTGTTACACACACCCAAGGACAAAAGATTTAATCCCAACCTTACTGTTAGTTTTTGCTTTTCTCCTGAGTGAAGGGATGGGCCCCTCTCTCCCCAAGAACAGCCAGGGAAGGTCTTTTTAATAAGCAAAATCTTTTCCTCAGTGACTTCTCATTAGCACTTTTTATCTTCCACAATAATGCTAATTATGGTGAAAGGAAACCTTTCTCCAAGGGATATGGACACAGACCACAGATTAAGCACACAGAGATCATAAATAAAGCTCATGATCTAAAGGAAGGGTTTTTAGTGTAATTCATCAGCCAGCTTAACATATTGTCTGAATTCTTTCTCCTTGAGGACATTTAATGGTTTGTGGTTCATTTAACAAACAGGGACAACCATATTTAAAGAAAAAATGTGAAAAAAACATGCTGGATTTTCAATTATCTTTTTACTCCAGTTACTAATTTTTTAATATATATATGAAAACATATCTAAATCTGTTAATAAATCTTAGGAGGAAAAGGTTCTTCCCCCAGAGGGTGGTTGGGCACTGAACAGGCTCCCCAGGGCAGGGATCACTGGGTGTCTCTTCCAACCTCAATAATTCCATGATTCCTTGATTTTTCTTTGCACAGAGAAGAATAAAAATTCCAGGTTGTGTTCTCCTCTGCTGGCACAAACACACTGGACTGTGCTTATAATAAGCACAAGTTCTTGAGCTGAAAAACATCAACCAGCATTTCAGAATCCAGTTAATTATTAAACGACCCATGAAGATTTTGAATGCATGACTGGCTTTTGTGAGCTTATCTGATAGACTGATTTTCTGTCTTTAATTTCTACAGATAACTCCAATTTCTTCCTTTTTCTCAAAAATACATCCTTGCAGTTGGATGAGAACTGTGTTTGGGTAAGGGGTGCTTTGGTGAGGCACAACAGAGGAATGAGAGCTCCAGAAATGTCAAAAGGAGGAAAAGAGAATTGCAGATATGTCTGGTTTCAGCACTAAATGAAGGTCAAATTCAACCATCATTAGAAGTTGTTAAAAAAATGCTGTAGGCAAAATAAACAGTGGCTGACACACCAATGAAAATCAGGTGTGTGATCAGATGGGCCTTACAACCAAACCAGGTTTTTCCTAAGGTTTCAAAGCCCCACACTGCACATTATACAGACATTTTCCCACTGTCCAAGCCCAATTCCAAGGGATCAGTTCAGGTCCGTGATCTCAGCTTTGGACCTCTGGTAGCTTCCCATATTTTTGTCATGGCACTTAGAGCAAAGTGATGATCCAGGCAAGATCTTCCTCCCACAGCTCCATCCATGTGCCAGGATCCCAAAAAGCTGCTGCTGTCCCTGCGTGTGCCATGTGCTGCCCCTGATGGGGCAGAGCTCTGGGCCAAGAACCGTGGAATTAAAAGCGCGTTAATTTTTCATTCCCGTAACGAGCTTTTAGAATTCGGTGCAGAGCATAAAGGAAATGTTTCCAAAACAGAAGTGATTCCATGGCAGGCCTGGCTGGGGACTGACTGCCACTCTGGCAGAGGAGCAGCAGCCCTTGAGCACAGAATCACTCAGTGCTGCTGCCACAGCCCCCAGCGCTGCCCCAGCACAGCAGCTCTGGCACAGCGACCCTCACCAGGGGGGCTGGGGAATGAAATCTCTAATAAATGGCATAACTGGATTGTAAACAAACCCATTTGGGACTCTTAAGAATGGTTAAACCCTGGGATTGGTTGTCCAGGAAAGGAATTATTTCACAGAATTTACAGAGTGACCAGGTTGGGAGAGACCTTCAAGATCATCGAGTCCAGCCCCAACAGCTCAACTCAACCCTGGCACCCAGGGCCACATCCAGGCTTTGTTAAACACACCCAGGGATGGGGACTCCAGCACCTCCCTGGGCAGCCATTCCAGAACTTTATCACCCTTTCTGTGAAAAACTTTTTCCTGCTATCCAACCTGTATTTCCCTTGAGGCTGTGTGCTCTGGTTGTGTCAGTGCTGCTGGAGAAAGAGCCCAGCCCCAGCTGAGCACAGGCACCTTTCAGGAGCTGTGAGAGCGATGAGGGCAGCCCTGAGTCTCCTTTCCTGCAGGCTGAGCACCCCCAGCTCCCTCAGGGGCTCCTCACAGGGTTTGTGTTCCCAGCCCCTCTGGATGTGCTCAGTGTCCCAAGGCCCTTCCCATGCTGAGGGCCCAAACCTTTAGTTTAGAATTTCTGTAGTAACTGGAGGCTGCCGAGCAGGGAATAAAGTGAGCCCAGCCCCCAAGGTGAAATGAGAACTGGCACGTGGTCAGAGTTACAGCATTCTGTTCCTCTTATTGTGGGGGGCTCACAGTCAAACACCACTCCAAGGCCTGCTGAAATCAGTGAGTGCATTCCCAATGAAAATGAGCGTGCTCCAAAGTCACTGCTGGGAGCCTCAGCATTAGTCAGGCATTTTAAGTGCTTGTTTTGATGCAAGGAATATTTTCAAAGGAGGTTATGGGAATGAAATACTCCTGGAGAGGAAGATGGGTTATTTTTTATCATAGCTACTTTCAAAAAAATCAATTTCTGAGAAAGTGAATTATGCTTAAGGAAGATGGTAGAAACAGGATGGAGATGTATAAAAAATGCTCTCCTCTCTTTGGTACAATACTCTGACTTTACTCATCCCCAGCAGATCAATAGGTAAGTTTGGTCCTCATCCTTTTATCACATCAGTTGTTATTATCCTCTGATTCAGGTCTTCAAGACTGAACATTTAGGGAAATGTGTAGTTAAGTTTATATAGATATAAATGTATATAAGTGTGTACATACTATAAAGTATAAATATATATGAGTATTTGAGTATAGGAATCGAGTTCAAAGATGTGTGAAGAAGAATTTGAAGTTAATTACAGAGGTTCATAATAGCTGTGGCTGCCCCTGGATCCCTGGAAGTGCCCAAGGATGGGGCTTGGAGCACCCTGGGATGGTGAAAAGTGTCCCTGGGTGGGCTTTAAGGTCCCTTCCACCCAGAGCATTCCATGATTCTGTGATTTCATTACCATAACCCTGCACCCTTGGCTGTAAAAGTCTCTCAAAGCAACGTAAAAATTCTCCTTTGGACAGTAAAAGTAGGAATTTGTAACAGAGGAAAAAAAACATTCTGATTTTTTACTCTAGAATTTACCAGTCCAAAAAAGTGATTTTACATTTGTGCTTCAAGGCACCCTCATTCTCCTCAAGCAAATAGTTATAAAGGGAAGAGAGCTCTGCCATTTTCCTGAGTCTTAATCTGCTTTTCCCCTGTTTTTTAACTTAAAATGGTCATTTTAATGCTCTTTAAACACTGATCTTCCTTTTGATTGGCCATTGATCCTAATGCCTAAATCCATACCTACTTTTCTGAGCTATATCTTGCTGTATATTGATAAATCTATATTTTTATGATCCGTTATCCAAAAGAAAACAAAATTTAATGTGATGCAAGGGTTGATGTTAGATTTTATTTCTATATAAATAACAGGACAATGCTCTCACCTCACGTGTGTGCTCTAATTTCACAACTGTGCGCACACACACCATTCTCATGGGTTCCATGCTTGGCTTTTCTTTTCAGGGAGATTTTTTCCACCAAGGGAGAGACCAGAGAGGTCCCATTTCAAATGTCATGGGAATGTCTGGGGGCTGACAATCATCCTTGTGTGGCCCAGAGATGGATGGAGCCTCTTCTGAGGTGGAGCAGGGAGGGCCTGGGAATGGTGGGGTTCTGTCTTCTCCCCCTTTGTGCTGCAATGTCTCACTGGGTCAACTCCTACTCTTGCCAAGGAGCAGTTTGTACTCCACATTTTTGGTACATTTGTGCACATTGTAAATACACTCAGACCAGCAGTTTGCAAAATCAAATCCATGAGTGGTAATAAAGAGTTCCTTCTCCTTTCTGGACCAAAAATTTGATTAAAATAACAAAAAATATCGTGGGTTTATGGATTATTCATAACTCATTAACAGCAAATAAATAATTTCATTGCTCTCATGTGGAGGGCTGTGGCCTTTCTGGGATTCAATGAGATGCTTGGATGGGACAACAAGGAGGATATTTTGTGGCTGGGCAGCTCCAAAACCCAACTTGGCTCCTCCCAAATCCAAACCCCAGAGCCATTATGGCATAATTTCAATTCAGAGCAAACAAAAGCCCCCGAGGGCAGCTGGAAGGGGATTTCTGCAGCCCTTGTTTCCCCAGGGAGCACAAGGGGAGCTGTGATGCCAACCCCACTGTGACTGTGCCCCTCTGCCACCCCCTCTGCACAGCTGGCTCCTTCCTGGGGACAGAGCTGCCTTTGTCCCAGGGCAAAAACACTGAGCCATTTCAGCACTCTGGGATTTGGAGAATGCTCAGAATTGTTCTGGGAAGAGAAAACTTTTTCGGAGATTCTCAACAGGATTTTAGGGTTTTTTCAACCTCCCCCCCGCCAAGGATTTCAGTGATTTACGGAGCCTTTCAAGGAAAATCCTTGGGAGAGATGCAGAAGGAAAGTGTTTTCAGACAAAAGGCTGGAAGAAAAACTCCTAAATCCAATAACTGTTGAGTTCACTCAAAGCTTAACATGAGAGCAGTGAGAGCAAAACTCTTCTTCTCTTTGTTTCAGAGCACTGGGTGCTCTTAACGTTTAGGGCAGATCCTCTCCAGAGGATAAAATCTCCCCATTTTCTGTTCAAAATTCTAAAAGCATTAGAAGTTTTAAAAGATTTTGGTGCTATAATAGACAAAGAGAAGCAGGAAAAATAGGAAGTGACCGTGATTTCATGATAATTATATATGAAAAATAGGAAGTGACAGTGATTTTATGATAATTATCTACAAAAACCAGGAAGTGACTGTGATTTTCTGGTAATCATACACACTGGAGCTGTTCACAAGGTATTTAATGACAAGGAGCCATTACTGCTCCTCAGGGAATGCTTCAGGATTTCAGTCCTGGAGAATTCAACAACCCAAGGAGGAATTAGTTTGTGCTCTCCCATGGAAATTATGATCCCTCCCTTGTCTCTGCCTCTCAGCTTTCAACACCCACCTTGAACCCCACAGTGTCAAAAAGTGCTGATCCACATCAATATTCTTGGAAAAAACAAGGAATTGTTGTTTCCCAGCAGGTTTGGGGAGGCTTGATGATACTTTTGGCTGATGCAGCAATTAAATAACTGTAAATAACATTCAAACTGTGCAAACCACATCTCTGACTATGCCCATGATGTATCTAGAAGTAAAAAAAATACACATTATCAGCATTTCAAAAGAAACTAAATCATCAGTTCATTAATTCAGGGTAATCCTGAGGTTTAAGCACAGAAATGCTGCATCTCCTGCAGTGGAAGATCTTTCATGACAGTGAATGTTACTCTAATAAAACAGATTAAAAAATCATCCTTAAAATAGATTAAGAATTCAGTGGCATAAATATCTGGCATAGAGCACCTGTAGCTATTTTACTTTTTAAAAATAATTCATTATTGAAACAATTAAAAATATATTAAATACTGCAAGTTCCACTGCACTGCAAGAGAACAAGATCAGGTTAATCCCTGAGCACTGGGGCTAAAATACATGGATTTTACACTAAGAGGTAACTCAGTATGTTCCTCTTTCACAGGGAGAGTTAGGGGTTTGGAAGTCCAAATATTTTCTTGTGCAGGGCAGGTGTTGAGGAGTACAAAATAAAGCAGTGGTTGATGGACACCCCACATCACCTGGCTGCTGGTGCATCCAGAAAATACCTGGAAACACCACCCACGACCCAGAACAGGATTAGAAGAGAACAAAATCCTGCATTTCACAGCTGTCAGGGAAAGCCTCTCCATCAGCACCGAGGGGAAGGAGTCACATGGAGCTGCTGGAAAATCCAGTGTGTAAAAAGCAGCAGGGTCAGAGCTCCCAAGGGGCAGGAAAAGCCTTTGTGTTTTCCCTGGACACTCTTTTGAAATAAATGAGGATGCCAGCTTCAGCTCAGGAACAGCCCACACCGTTCCTGACAGACCCAAGGGCAGGGCCATTACCAAAATTACCTTTCTAAATTCAATTTTTTGACAGAAGGAACAGATATTTTTGGGTACACAAAAGCTCCAGCCCCAAACCCACGGCACTCCAGGTGACCCTCTCTCCTCCACTGTGCCCCAGGAGTGGTTCTGGCACTGAAATCCCAAATTTTAACACTACCAGCTTGCTGATATTATGGAACAGAATGAATGCATTTCTCCATTCATATTACTTGTTGCTGCTAAGTAATATTTTATAATTATATTTAATGTTATATTTTATTTAATGTTATATTTTATGTTCTATTATATTTTATAATAAATATATTTTATAATAAATATATTTTGGGGGTTTTTTGGTTGTTTGGTCAGTTTGTCTTTTGTTTGCTTTTTTTTTTTTTTTTGCTTGTTTGGTTTTCCCAGCCCAGTTTCAACTTTAGCATGGAAAAGAGCCTGAAATATCCCAAAATCTACCTGAACCAAGACCTGCAGCTGCCCCAAACCTTGCAGCAGGCTGTGAGTAAAGCCAGAGGTGCTGTGTGTAAGCACAGGGCCCTTTTTTTGAGCACATCCATTGTGACAGAACCCGTTCTGCTGGTTCATTGTATTATCACAAATGTTTTGCTGACTTAACTCCTCGGATGACTCACACAGAGGCAACTGGGCTCCGGGAATAAAACACTGTTGTAGCAGTTTTTCCACATAAAAGCCAAGTGTTTCAGGGCTCCTGCCTCAACAGGGGTTGCTTTTTTAATGTATATAATCCACATGTTCAGTCTCATCTCTGCTCCAAGTTGGTGAATAACCAGCGAGGATCATCTGAAGCAGCCTGGAGGAGGGAGGTACAAACCTGTACAGGCCATCTAAATTTATATGGGAAGGAAATTTGTCTCCTGGGACAGCATTATCTCTGCATGGTTTCTATGGCTGCTTGTTCAGGTTGCTCTATTCCCCCTCATGAAGTCTCCCTCTCTGCCATTTTTTTTTTTTTTTTTAATGAAGAGTCACTGACATATTCGTGTTGTAGCATAAATCTATTTGACAGGAGAGATTGGCATTTCCCAAGCCATGTGACTGCATTAACTGGGCACATTTAATGGGGAGCATTTGTGAACTGATGAAGAAATGCTATTTATACTGCAATTCCCGTGGCTGCTGGAAAAGAAAAGGTGTGAGAGGAGGATGAGAAGATCTGTGCAAAGCAGGTGCTGGCTGTCCTTGGGTTCCACCTGGTGAAGGCTGGGATGGGCAAACACTGACTCACTCCAGGCTGCAGTTCAAGGAGTGGATTTTTGGTTGTCTTTTTAAGTTGTTTTTTTTTAACAGACACTTCAAATGATGTCTGGTTTTTGTTTGTTTGTTTTTTGTCTCATCCTAAAGGAATCTGCCTGGATTTAGAACTGAATTCTTCCCTTCAGCAGCACAGTGTTAAAACCAAGGTTTCATCTGTCTCTTGTTGCTGTGACCCTTCTTTGCCTGTGCAATCATGGAATGGTTTGGGTTGGGACAGACCTTAAATCTGATCCCATGCCACCCCTGCCATGGCAGGGACACCTTTCCCTATCCTGGGGTGCTCCAAATCCCAGCGTCCAGCCTGGCCTTGGGCACTGCCAGGGATCCAGAGGCAGCCCCAGCTGCTCTGAGCTCCTGTGCCAGGGCCTGCCCACCCTCCCAGGGAAGGATTTTTCCTGACATCCCATCCAAATTGGCTCTCCTTCCATTTGAGACCACTGCACCTCTTCCTATCACAACAGCCCCTGCCAAAAAGTTGTCCCTGGTTTGTGCCCACATTTTTCCTACCACAACAATCCTGTTGGGTTTGTTGCTCTGCACCTGTTGAAACTGTCACTGTTTGCTTTGGCACAACAGAGCAGACAGACACAGCCTCTTGAAGATGACAAAATATCATGATAACGTGAATTCTGAAAAGAGCTTTGTTATTTTAAATATAAATGCACATTCACTCATCAATCGTGTCAAGGAAAAAAAGGGTTTAGCAGAGTTCTGCAAAACTCCAGTGCTCTGCTTTTTAGAAGATATTTAAGAATTATTTTAAACCAGAATTTGAGAGCTGAGAAACACTTGTTTAGCAATGAAATCCTTGAGTTCAGAGTAACTGGGTGTGAAATGAGGCCGTGCCTTTGACACCCGATCCCCGTGGGATGATGGAGCAGTGGGCAAGCAGGGGCCAAGCCATGCTCCCCAGCACTTGTAGGGCAGTGTCCTGCTGGGGATGAGGCTTTGCCAAATGCCAGAATCTCTCTCCGGAGCTTTAGATCCAGCAGCCTTGAGAACCTGATCCCATGGATTGAAAGGAATTGGGCGGGGAGGTTAAAGAAGGAGTTGAACAGCAGCTCCAAAGAGCCTTCAGCACCTGAAGGGAGAACAAAGGAGGGTCTGTTCCTCTGCTGAGCTCCCTGACAGCAGCAGGGCTCCCTCCAGCATGGAGGCTTTGGGAAACCCAGCTGCAGCCACTGCAGGGAAGAGTCTTCAGGGGATGCTGGAGGTGAGCTCAGCAAAGAGCAGCTCCCATCCTCTCCGACGGGATCCGCCAACGTTCACACGGTGAGGAGCAAGTCTCTGAAGTAACTGAAAGAGGAAAGCTGGAAAGCTTCATCTGCACCTGCCAGACCCTGGAGAACAAAGACATAACAGCCAGCAAATCTAAGGTAAAGACGAGGGTAAATTCAGAATTGCAGTAAAAATGTCCAGCTGTTGAAATCAGAATATTTAATTACGGGGGAAGTTGGTCACTAACTGATGGCTAAGCAATGTGAAATTGAATTATAAAAAGTTTAAATTGCATGTTTCTCTTAGCTAATACTCATGCTGAGAGGATAAATGTGAACTGGTTAGAATTAGGAGAGGGAAATGGATGTACAAGGGCACAACTTGACTTGTCAAGGACCTTGCTCAAGGAGCAAGATTGCAGCATGAGGCTCTGCACTTTGCCTCTGAGTTATGAAACTAGGATTTCTCTGTTTCTAAAACTTCAGGTTCAATTAATTTTCCTCTCCTTCAAAGTTCAAGAAAGAAAATAAACCATATCAGAAATATAAATGGTGCTAGCATGGGCCTTTTGTTTCACTTCTGCATATCTAATAAACTCCCAGATATATTGTGTGTCTCCAACAAAGCAAGTCCTCCAGTGCTGGGCAGAGATTATTCTCACAAAAGGGAACCTCTTTGTCAAAACAATGGGAATAAGAAAGTTTTCAAGATTAAAATGTCAGGTAGATAAACACATTACTTTGAACCATATTTGTATTCCATGGCTGGTTCAGACACTCCAGCAGTTATCTTCCCCAAAGTAAACATGCGTGAAATCTGATCAGCTCTTCATTGTACACGGAATAAATTATGCAGGGCATTGTAGGAGACTCCTATACGGCTCATTTACACATCTTTTGATAAATGTAATATGCAGATTCCTGCTCCTTTGTGAGGCATTAACCTCGGTGCATATTGATGCTGTTATTCCCAGAGATGACAGGAGCTCAAAGACCTTTCTGTGTCTCTTTGAGAGCTGGCAGGGCCCCGACTGGGGAGGGACTTGCTCAGGGATGTACCAACGACCTTCTTTAGAATTCAGCCTCGTCATAAATTTCCTTCTCACTGTCAGAGAATTGAAGGTTTCAAGTGGTTTTGATAATGGTATAAAGTGGTTGGGGTAGAGTTTATTGCACTATTCCGGAGGAAATTGCTCCTAATCCACCAACTGCAGGAATTACTGGAAATTTAAATGCCAAAAATTCACATTAACTGGCCAAACTCTTTGAAGATAAATCTTTGGGGTGCTTATCTCAGCTTAAGACACCCAGCAAGCCTATTTGAAGAAAAGAAAGAGCTCCTTAAACGCCTCAGTTTGGGGCTCCACTCAGGCACTGACAATCCCCACAAATATCAAATCCACAACGAGGACGTTGGAAGCTTTTCCCAAGTACCTGTGCAATGTCAGTTTTTGTTAAAACCCTGTCTGATAGGGCTGCAAAGCAATAAAGCCACGTCTTGATACAGAACATTTACTGATAAATGGGATTGAAATTATGTGCACGCCATTTTTTGCGCAAAAATGTTCTTTTTCCCTTATTTGGCAGCAAAATGAAAGAAAAGAGAAAGGGATGTTGTACTCTAAAGGTGAGGATTTGTAGATTTTTCTTTTGAAAGAAGCAAATCTAAAGGAAATCTGAAGGCTTATTTAAAGTCTTCTCCTAACTCAAAGTCAAGGCTATTTATTCTTGCAGCCTTCTTGCTCTTACTCAAAGTCAAAGTTAAGAAAAAAGGAAAAGCAGAATTTTTTGGGCTGTTCTCCCAGCATGTGAGGGCTGGTGGATGTGAGGACAGCAGGAGTTTGCTGGATTAAACAAGTCCCCTGCTAAATAAAGCAGCTGGAGGGCTGAGAGTGGATGTGTCATTTGCTTGACAGTGCAATGATCATTTCACCTGACAAGGTAAGGAAGGGCTTTGCTACAAAACATCTCCAAGCTGAGACCTCTCCTGATTCCTGCTTTCATCCCAGCCGGGAGGAACTGGGAAGGAGTTGAGGAGCTGGGGAGGTGCCTTGGTTTGAAAAGACAGATGTCTGCTAAGGAAGGCAGGAGCCTACCCTGAAATGGAAAATGCAAACCCCCTCCCTCTGAATTGTTACAGTTTTGAAATTAAGGGGCTCTCAGGCAAAGATATGGGAGAAGGAATAACAGTTCTTTACTAGGGAAGAAAATAAAAATAAAATAAAAATGCAGTAATACAGAACAACACTGCCAGAGTCAGAACAGGACCTGACCCTCTGTGTGTCAGGGTGGTGGCAGCATATAATGAATGAAATATTCTGATTTCATTCAATGGTGGCTGCAGTCCTCCTGCTGGAGCAGGGATACTGCACAAGGGGGGAGTTTTCCTCTGCAGCTCCAGGGCTGCTGGAAATGGGCCTGGGCTCCCTCTGGCAATGCAGGGCAGCAGAAGCTGCTCCTCTGGGAATGCAGGGCAGCAGAAGCTGCTCCTCTGGCAATGCAGGGGGCAGAGGCTGCTGTGCTGTCCCAAAGCTCAGATTGGATCCAGGTAGGAATGCTTGGCTCCTCCCCTGGGCGGAGCATCTCCCCACGGGATGATGGAATTGGATCAGCCATGCAGGGACACTCAGTGGCCATGGACAGAAGATAATTAATAATTAATGGCCCATGAACAGCAGAGATCTCCTGGAGGGAGGTTTGGCTGTGGGAGAGATAAAGAAAACTGCCCCATGAACAGAGATAACTGCCCCAGCTCTGACAGATGGGAATTGAACTCACACCCCCAGGCACATCTTGTAACCTAAGACAGGAGGAAGCACGAGAGTAAATGGCTTTTCCACAAGTCTTTGAATATTGAAAAGTCGAGCTTTTGCTGATGCTCAGAATGAGCTAGAACTGGGTGAAATCTCCAAAATATACAGATCATTCTGCTGTATAGTAAAGGAACCTCTTAAAAGCCACAGTGCCGGAGTGTCATTGGCTTAATCCTCATGTGGACATGACAACAGCAATTCCAGCAAGGAGCTTTTCAGCTTAATTGAGGCTCACTCAGACTTCCAGGACCTTGAAGTCCTTTGCATTGCTCCAGCACAAAAATAACTTACAAAATACTTCCCCCAAAATTCTCATTTTAAGTTTGCAGAGACATAAATATTTTAGTTGATAAATTTGGATCTGCAGAGATGTCCAAGAGAGGAGAAGTTCCTTGTTTTTCCTCTATTTACAGTGAAGTGCAGGTCAGGAGCAGCAATTCCATTAAAATCGCCATCAGGTCAACCAAAAAATTATTGACTCCAAAATCACAGGGTTAAGATAATTATATGTATGCATATATTTAATAAATGACACCTTATTAATTATTCTGTGAAGTCTGACTGTGTGAGATGCATTTACTCAAAAAACCTACAAGCTCAGGTGCAGCTGCTGGGGCTTGGAGCAGTATTTCATCATAAAGCAAAAAAAAAGAAAAAAAAAGTCAAATCAAATCAAGAAAAAATAAAATAAAATAAAATAAAATAAAATAAAATAAAATAAAATAAAATAAAATAAAATAAAATAAAATAAAATAAAATAAAATAAAATAAAATAAAATAAAATAAAATAAAATTTATTATAAAACTTCAAGAGCAGGAAAGCAAAGGCCAGCGTGCAGCCACTCACTTTTAGGAGCACAATGTCAGGAACAGACCTGCAGTGGTGCTTTGGCAACATCACACCAGTGCCAGCAATCCACATTATCAGGGGAATTAATTCCTGGTGCCTGCCTGGTTCCAAATGCTTTGGAGACTCTCATTAATGGAAGATGGACTGGGAAGGAAGCAGAGTAAAAAACAGTTAAACAATTTCCTGATCCCCTCTATGCCAAATTCTGGATTAATGAGCAAGATCAGCCCCAGGCTTGGTGGAACACTTGGTAACTCCACATTTCCAGTTAAATCCACAGCTCATGTGTTTGGTGCTTGTCTCTGAAGGAAAGAATTGCTCACACTCAAAATTACTTACTGGCTGCTGGCATGGAAAAATATTCTTTGTGTTTCTCTGCCCTGGCCAGGAAGGCTTCTGGATGTTTGTTTTTGGTACCCATATTTTCCTGTTAAATGATATAGGGACAGCTGGCAATCTTTTTATGGATTCATTTACACAATGCTCCTGTGAGATGGGGAAATGTGATTAATCTTCTTTACAGGCAGGGAACTGGAGCAGAGAGAAACCAAGGCTCAGATCTGTAGAGATCTTAAAAAGCCCAGTGACACTCCAAAGTTTGAAAGGAAAAACACCAACCCCACAAAAAAACCAGCCTCAGTCAAAATCTTATTAAAAGCATTCAGCATCCCACTCGGTGGCTTCATCAACAGACTGCTCTGGAAGGAGATGAATCTTCACTAAATGATCCAAAACAACCCAAAAAGTGGAAAATGAGAAACACAGAATAGTCTAAACTCAATCACCTTTGCCACCACGAGGGCTGCTGCAGCCCTGCCCATCTGCCAGCAGCACCTCCAGCCCCAGAGCAGGCAGAGGAAGGTAATTATTCTTCACTCCTAATTAACAGTCCTCTAAATGCAGTGCTGTAGCCAATGAGGTTTTCAGACAATCAGATCAGGGGATATCACTTATTTTTGGAAAGGTACTCACAGACTTCTTCTCTCATTCTGCCCTGACCTACTTTGGAAGTCATCTCTAAAATAGCTTATTTCTCCCACAATTATTGAGTAAGCAGACAAAAAAAATAATGCTGTGCTGCCCCTTTTCTACAGTGGTGCAGGCACTGTAAAAATGTGCCTATTAATAGGAAAATGTAAATTAATCTTTTGTTCCAGAGGGAGAAAATTGTCAGTAAAAGTTGAAGAATAGAACATTTTATAGTCGTTCGTGCAAAAAGCATCACAGAGTATTTTGTACTAGAAACCAGGAATCACAGGATCAGTCCCAGAATAGTCTGGGTTGGAAGGGGCCTTAAAGACCATCCAACCCCGTGCCACGGACAGGGAACCAAGTTTTCCTTTCCAAGGAGGAAAATTATAATTTCTCTTTTGGTACAAAAGGTTCTTTCATGCCAAACTTGTGCCAGAGGGAGCAGCTCAGGCTCTTCCTTCTTTCTGTCCCTCATTTTGGGAGTAGCTGAGGAGGAACAGAGGATGTTTGCACCACCTCCCTCAGCACATCCTGCCTTCCACACCATGCTGAAACATTTTATTGCTTCAAAGAGGGTCTTTTGCCTCAGGTATTACAGCCAGAGGAAGCTGGAGGGATTTTTTTTCCTTTATTTCAGCTGTCTTATCCCCAGTTTTCAAGCTGCATACTAAAAACCCCCATCAAATATAGAAATGGGAACCTGCACCACTACTGTGGCTAAGCTAATTTGGGAAAACAAACATCCAACTGGAATTCCAGGTAGGATATACAACTTGCAGCTCAATTAATAGAGATTGAAGTGATGTCTGGTGTAGCTGTTTTCTCACCCACTCTCACCCCACCAGCTGAGAGCTAAAGAAGGAGCTGCGCTGCTTTGCAGGCACTGGTAAATCCTGGAATTAGGATTTTCTGTTGAGTTCTGCCTCCAGCTCTGGGTTCCCAGCACCGGAAGGACATGGAGGTGTTGGAGCCAGGCAAGAGGAAACCATCAATGGAAGGGAGGGATGGAGCAGCTGTGCTGTGAGGAAAGGCTGGGAGAGCTGGGATTGTTCACCTGGAAAAAGAGAAGCTTTGGGGTGACCTCAGTGTGGTCTTCCAGTGCCTGAAAGGAGCAAAAAAGATGGAAAGAGACTCTTTACAAGGAGCTGGAGTGACAGGAGAAGGAGAAGAAGGAGAAGGAGAAGGAGAAGGAGAAAAGGAGAAGGAGAGAAGGAGAAGGAGAAGGAGAAGGAGGAGAAGGAGAAGGAGAAGGAGAAGGAGAAGGAGAAGGAGAAGGAGAAGGAGAAGGAGAAGGAGAAGGAGAAGGAGAAGGAGAAGGAGAAGGAGAAGGAGAAGGAGAAGGAGAAGGAGAAGGAGAAGGTTCCTACTGCCAGAGGGCAGGGATAGATGAGATATTGGGAAGGAATTTTTGGCTGTTAGAATGTAAGGCCCTGGCACAGCTGTGGCTGCCCCTGGATCCCTGGCAGTGCCCAAGGACAGGCTGGACACTGGGGCTTGGAACACTCTGGGACAGTGGAAGCTGTTCCTGCACAGGGACTGGATGTTGTTTAAGGTCTCTTCCAATCCAAACCAATTTTGTGCTTCCATGATTATTGATTTTCATAGATAAACAAAGGGAAGCACTTGAGACACACCCCCACATCCAGATTAAATTAACACAAATCGGAAAACCCAAAAATCTATGACCAACCCATGAATTTGCTGGTTGTGCCAATCTCTTGAGCTGTGGAGCTCTTTCAGCAGCAGCCCATGATGTTTGTCACAATCTGAACCTTCGCCGGTTCCCAAACAACTCTAATTTGAAGGGTGGAGTTGGGCATTTTCCTCTGACCTTCATGAATCAATGAAAGCTGGGAAAAGCCAAGAGGAGTGGGGTTTTATCCTATTCCTTCAGTCAGCATTTTGTACGATGGACACAATCAATACAGAGCAGGATCTACAGGAATTTGGACGAGGGAGCTGTGCAAGGGAAAAACCCCCACTGAAATGTTCAGGAAAGTACAAGTAGGGAAATAGAAAGGTGGGATCTACATGGCAAAACCTCACCAATTTTCTCAGGAAAACTCTCACCCTTTTTGCTGGTAAAGGCAGTCCTGGCTATGGGGAGTTACCCAGCAAGGCCTTGGCAGAGGCATCTCACATTATGAAAACTCCAGATTTTAAGATTTTGGGAAAATTCCTAAAGCCATTTTCTCTGCTTCTGACAAAGAGGGCCCCCTACTGGCATATCTCATCTGATTAATTAGTAGTATCCTGCTCTGTTAATTAGGCAAAAAATCACACCTCATTGACCTAACACAATGTACATAAAAATCCTCTCATGAAAAATACAGTGAGCTCATGTTTTACAAACTCTTTTTTATCCTCCCTTTTATCATCCTTGATAGAAAATTATACCACATCCAGGCTAAGGAAAATCCAAGTTGTCTCCAGCAAAAATTTTGAGGTGGGCAAATGTTTTCATCCCGATACTGAAGATTTGTTAGAGAAATTCTGCAAAGTATTGACTGACCTGAGTACTTGGGAAATGTGCAACAGTCAGTAAAAACAGAGTTACCCGCTGCAGAGTTTTCTGCATGCTGTGCTGAACGGTCATTGTGGCCAGCTCAGCTTTAAATGTGTTTAAATGCTCTGAAACAAAACTGAGAAAACCGTGACTCTGCAAAAAAAGGGTTGTGGGAAAATCGAGGGATGTTTTGGAGTTGTAACTCTTCAAGCACCTGGGCGTGAGTGAAGAAAATGGACGCTTTGTTTAAACTGAAAAATGGAACAAAAGGCCTCTGTAAAGCACAGATCCATGAGCAGGATCCACATCCTGCTATAAGGGCACAGATTGTTCAGCCTGGAGAGGAGAAAGATCCAGGGAGAGCTCAGAGCCCTTCCAGGACCTGAAGGGGCTCCATGAGAGCTGGCAGAGGGACTGGGGACAAGGATGGAGGGACAGGACACAGGGAATGGCTCCCACTGCCAGAGGGCAGGGCTGGATGGGAGATTGGGAATTGGGAATTCCTGGCTGGGCTGGAATTGCCAGAGCAGCTGTGGCTGCCCCTGGATCCCTGGCAGTGCCCAAGGCCAGGCTGGACAGGACTTGGAGCAGCCTGGGACAGTGGAAGGTGTCTCTGGGTAGCACTGGATGAACTTTAAATTCCCTTCCAACCCAAACCATTCTCTGATAAACCCACCTGAAAACAGCCATCCTTTGTATTTTAAGAAAAGATAAAACAAACCTGGTGCTGCTGCAGCTGATTTGATTTGGCTTCGGCTGGTTTTATCTCCACCCTCACCTGAGGGGCTGTGCAAGAGCAAAGTCAAGCCAGGTCCTCACAGTGAGGAGCTTTTCACATCAACCTCTCAATGTCTTTGAAGTCAATATTTTTAGGGCATAGAAATTAATCACAATTGTAGCACAACTTAAATAATGCTATATTATCTCTCATGTGGAAAAGAACCCAAATTTCCTTTTAATTTTTTTAAGACCAATAAAATTTAGGTTAGTTGTGAAAACTCTAAAATGTCGGTAGTGCCAACATTTTATTCATTATTTTTGACCCAACAATTTCCCCACTTCAAATCAGACAAGGAATGTTATCTTTGCAATAAAAGGCTATCGAGAATCTAAATGAGAAATCAAATGCTTTTTCATGCTGGTTTATTTTAGATTAGAGAAACTTGAACCAGATGTAAACCTGAATTGCTGAGGCATGAGAAGGGACTAACAGCAGAGTGATAAATATCTGAGTCGTGTTGTTCTAGGTGCAGATTTGCATTAACTCAAATAAATTGATCTGTAAGCTTTTCTAAAACTTAATTAATGCTGCAGAACAAAGCTGGAGATCAATTATCAGCTTGATATCTTGGCACAGATAAAGCTGAACTAAATTAACCATCCAAAAATGTATGGTATCAATATCACATTGACATGATTACTGGCACAGGGTAGAAATGGATCCCAGTGCAGCCTGAAACACAATCCTTTATTCCCAAATGTGGGAAGCACAGGAGTTCTATCCATAAACTCTAATTCTTCTGTAGCAAAAAGAGCATTTTATACTGAATAAAAAGAGAAACAAGAGACTAGAGATGCACAGACATGTTGAGTGTTTTTCTAAGCCTACGAAGGAGCAGCTGACTATTTTTTTCTCAGAACAGGAGAATTTCCTGGTGAGCTGGTGGACAGCTGTCATGAAATTGGTAGTTACTGTCAGGAATTAGGTGGCAGTATTGAATTAGTGAGACAGAGATGTAATTTCTGTGTGTCTGGTAACTCTTCAGGTACTTTGGTTTTGCTGCTTTCTTCTGCTCCTTCTCCAGGCTGATTTTGCTCATAGGTTTGCCATGTAATTAGGTCCTTTTTATTAAAGTCTGTGCAGTGCAGTGCTGTCTGCTCCTTGGAATGAATATAAGGGATGTGTGAAGGAGTGCAGATTCCCTGGTCAGGAAGTTCACACACACAGACAAAATATTCAGAATACATCAATTGGAGAAGTTCTTCTGGAGGAAATATTTAAAATTTCTTTAAATTCACTGATATATTGCAATCTAGATTTTTTGTAATGCAGACAAGCCTGTAAAGTGTTATATTAAAGCATCCCAAATGAGAGTCACGGCTCCAAGGCTGCATTCCATGCAAGAAATATAAATTAATGGTGTATCTTATCCATTGGACCTGAGTCTCCATAGATCTTCACGTGCTTGATCTGAACTTCCTGCTGTGACAACAAAAATAAATTAAAGGTGTTTCCAGTTCTGTCTTGGTGTTAAGGTAGGGATGGAGGGATGGATGATGGATGGACGGATGGATGGATGGATGGATGGATGGATGGATGGATGGATGGATGATGGATGGATGGATGGATGGATGGATGGATGGATGGATGGATGGATGGATGGATGATGGATGGATGGATGGACGGATGGATGGATGGATGATGGATGGATGGATGGATGGATGGATGGATGGATGGATGGATGATGGATGGATGGACGGATGGATGGATGGATGATGGATGGATGGATGGATGGATGGATGGATGGATGGATGATGGATGGATGGATGGATGGATGGATGGATGGATGGATGGATGGAGGGATGGATGATGGATGGACGGATGGATGGATGGATGGATGGATGGATGGATGGATGGATGGATGATGGATGGATGGATGGACGGATGGATGGATGGATGATGGATGATGGATGGATGGATGATGGATGATGGATGGATGGATGGATGGATGGATGGATGGATGGATGGATGGATGGATGGATGGATGATGGATGGATGATGGATGATGGATGGATGGATGATGGATTGATGGATGATGGATGGATGGATGGATGGATGATTGGATGGATGGATGGATGGATGGATGGATGGATGGATGGATGGATGGATGGATCATGGATTTGGATGGATGGATGGATGGATGGATGGATGGATGATGGATGGATGGATGGATGGATAGATGGATGGATGGATGGATGGATGGATGGATGGATGGATGGATGGATGGAAGGGTTCTGTGATTTCCTTTTTACCTGTGATTTCCTTTTTATCTGTTATTTTCTTTTTATCTGTGATTTTCTTTTAATGTCAAACCACATCCTGTGGAAGCTAAAAATACACAAGTGTTTGTCTTGTTGCCAGCATCATCTTCTCCATCATCCCTGATTCTCCTAAAAGCATTCCAGGCTGCCCACCAGCCTTCCACACAACGTTGTTTAAAGGGAATGGCTCCCCTGGAAGGTTTTCAGTGCTATTTGCCTCATTGAAAAGTGCCCAGTTAATTTTGTAGGAGGCCAGAGGCTGCCACACACTTCAACCTCTCCTTCAGCAAGGCATTAAAAACTTTCCAAGACAGGAACAGAGTATCCCAGAGATGAGTTTAGATCTCTTCAGTCGATTGTATTGATCAAACGCTGCTCCATTTTAAATTCTGAGTCAGATAGCCCTAATTTGTTTATAAAAGGGTCTCTTTGAAGGTAGTCTTAATTAAGTAGAAGGAAAACGAGCCTGTCATTGATGAGAGGAGAGCAATATGGGCAGCTAAATAAATATCCCACCACCAAAAACATCTGCTGGTGGTAAAGCTTCCCAAGAGAATGATTTGGGAATCACTGAATATAAGGATATTTGTCCTTTGATTAAGGACTCCTGCTCAATTCCCAACGGGACAAAGACAGCTCCTTGTTGGCTGTACCCATGGAATGGCAATAAGGGTGTGCATGCAGTGCACTGGGAAACTCAGCCTCAAAAATGTCATTTTTACAAATGTTTGGGGACTGCCCTGCACCAGGAGACCCATTCCCAGCAGGGCCTCAGGGAGCTGCTGGGATTCATGGAAACCACACAAGTCCTGTGGCTCATGGGGGCTGGATTATAAATGACAAACAGCATCTCCTGCTGAGCTAAGAACTGATAGCAAAAACGGGAATAAATTGGATTTCACCTCTCCCATGCAGCTGCTTTGGGCGTGGTGGGCACAGGACGCTGTAGGCTTCATTACACTTTGTAATAAAATACTACAGACTCCAAATCTTCCCCCTCTGAAGGTAATTCTGTCACAGAGTATTTAGGAATATTGGCTGATCGTGGCTTGTTGCTTCATTTTTGCAGTTCCTTTGAAGTCATCAATATCCCAGGTTCATTTGGTGGCAGAGCTAGCTCAGGGGAGAGGAGAAGGATGTGTCATGGATTCAATTCCACAGCTAACTGCTTATTGGGACTCTGATCCTCTAACCCTTCATCAAGGGAAACTGCTGGCCTTGGCAAGACAGGGGGAAAATGCTCCAGGAGGCTTCTTGGAGTTGTTTTCATCCTGTTGCTCATTATTTGAAGATTATATATCCAGTAAGTGCAATAATAGGGGGTTGTTTTTATGTCCCTGCAAGAGTCATCAAGGACATCTAACAGGAAGGAAAGCCTTTCCCATAAAGTGCAGAGAATTGCTTCCCAGCTACAGGACCAGCTTGTGCAGCTTTTATTTCCATTTCTTTTATTAACTATTAATAATGATATATGCTCTTTGAAGTACACTCTGTTTACACATAAAGAGCATAATGGAACAGCAATGATGAGGCAGAAGGTAAATCTGGGTTTCTAAACAAAACATTGTTAAATGATAAAGTAGTACAAAAGCAAAGAAAATGCAAGGAAAAAATTGGTCACTTGGGATGCAGTTGCTGGCTTTTAGGACTGTGTGAAGATTGCTGACTAGATTTGATTAAAACCACCATAGCACACAATTAAATTTTCATGGAAAATATTAATTTTAAATATTGATGCCAGTCTTTTCTTTCAAACCACTTAAAAAAATAACTGTATCAGCTCAGTGGTATCAGGAAACACAGTGGCACAAGTGAGAGTTGGGACAGGTAATTTCCATTCTGTGCCAGCAGAAATTGTTGGCAAACCCAGCTCTGTTGGGATTTGGGGTGGGATGGCACCAGTGTCACTTCTGTGGGACAGCTTCTCCAAGGCTTGGTCACACTTTGCCAAAGAGGTCAATTAAGAGCTAAATAAGAGGCACAGGGTGGATTTTTGCATGGGGCCTTCACCTCAAACTGCTGAAGATTTGAGAAATTGTCCAAATGGCAGAGGAGGCCATGGAGCTGCTCTGAGCCACTCTGGAGCCAGGCTGGAGAGCTGGGGGTGCTCACCTGGAGAGGAGAAAGATCCAGGGAGAGCTCAGAGCCCCTGGCAGGGCCTGAAGGGGCTCCAGGAGAGCTGCAGAGGGACTGGGGACAAGGGATGGAGGGACAGGACACAGGGAATGGCTCCCAGTGCCAGAGGGCAGGGCTGGATGGGAGATTGGGAATTGTTCCCTGGGAGGATGGGGAAGGGATGGGACAGAATTCCCAGAGCAGCTGTGGCTGCCCCTGGATCCCTGGCAGTGCCCAAGGCCAGGCTGGACATTGGGCTGGAGCACCTGGGACAGTGGGAGGTGTCCCTGCCATGGCAGGAGGTTGGAAGTGAATTATCTTTATGGGCCTTTCCAACCCAAACAATTCTGCATTTCCTCTGACAGCAGTGACTTCCCTGATGGGATGGAGAGGTTGTTTTTGCAGACAGCCCTTATTCCACTCTAAACTGATCTCTCCTGCTCTCTGCCTGACATCTCCCTCACGGTGCCCTCATGGAGCCTCCAAGGACCATGGAAAAATACACACAAGATGAGAGTTCTGCAACTCCTTGTTCCAGCCACAATCCCTCCCTGCTGCTGGCCAGGGAGTTTCTGCCTTTGTGGAGGCCCTGCTCCCACACCTCCAGCTCTGCTGGGCCTGGTTTTGCCAAGTTCTGGTCCCAAAGGTACAAATTAGGGGCAGAGAGGTGATGTGCAGGGAAGGAACTGCAGCTAGCAATAGGTTTCCTGGTTTTGTTCCTTTTTAAGGGTCTCAGGAACCATGAATTGCCTCAAACAGTGGGGCTTTTTTAAGTTTTACCAGAAGGCAGAAAAAGCAGTGCTGTGTTACCTAGAAGGTAACATATAAAGGGGAAAAAAAGCATTAATAGGGTTTGTATATGCAGTTATTGAGGATATATGTTAAAAAACACACAGGAAGCAGAAAGGAGGAGTGTTAGACAGAAACAAGGAGAAAACACAGAGCAGAAATGAGTCAGTCCTTTCAGTGGATGCAAAATGTTGGCACTGAAGCCAATGTTCTGCCACCTTCTTCATCTCATTTGTCCCAGAGAAATCCTCAGGACCGAGATCCATGAAAGTCACCAGTGCAGGAGAAAGTAAATCCTGTGGGAAAACAGGTGGTGGGGATCTGACAGAGCTCACACTGATGGTGTGGGAGGAGGTGACCACCTTCCTCCCATCCCTACAGCAGCTTGAAAACCTTAAACAGGTTTCATTTAACCTGGAACTGTGGAAACTGAAATTATCCATGAGAAAAAAAAGACCATTAATTTTTTTTTTTTTTTATTAGAGGTGTTTCATTGCTGGGACAGCTTTGCTCTTGTACAAAACTCACTGTCAAAGGCAACCTCTGCCAGGCACAAGAGTCAAAGGAATGTCACCACAGAATCATGGAATGGTTTGGGTTGGAAGGGACCTTAAAGCTCATCTTGTCCCACCTCCTGCCATGGACAGGGACACTTTTGTAGCCCAGGTTGATAAAAACTCCCTGCCAGCACCCGATCTGCTGCTGAACCTCCAGAAAAGCACTGAGATCAGAGAAATCCTGCTGGGAATTCAGCCCCAGCCCTGGGAGCTGCAGCAGTGCCTGCTCCAAGACAGAACCCCTGCCCTGCAAAGGGCTCTGGCCGTGCCCACTCTTGTCCTTTCTGCTGTTGGTTCCATGTAATGTCCCTGAATTCATGCAGGAGGAGATCTGGTGGAGTGCTGCTGCCTTTGGATTCATTCCTGGCCCTCACTCTGGGTGCCAGGGCCCACAAATGAGGTGAGGACACAAATGCACCTTCTGGGTCAGATTTTGGCCACAAAATTTGGGGGCAGAAAACTCTTTGATTTCCCTTTGCTGTTTCAGAGGAGCCAGGATTTCTATCTCACTTTTAAAAAAAACCTAAACCCAACAAGAATTTCCCTCTACCCCCGCACTCCCCTGAAACTGTGAGAATAACAGAGAGCAATTAACAGAATATGTTATTTTGTTTTGATTGATGGCTGGGCTGATGAAAAACACTGGATTTTTTTTTTCATTGAGGTTAATGTGCCTCATTCAAACAACTTAAAAATAAATAATCGCCCCCTGCTCTGTTCTTATTACATTTTTCGTCAGGATTCCTTGCAGTGGGAGCCAGACCTTGTCTCTGTTGCTATGGAAGTCCTGTCTTAAGCTTTACCAGAGAAAAGAGTTTAAAAATGTAAATGGGAGATTGACTCAAGAGATATTCAATGCTGCTACAAAGTGCATTGTAATTTCATTATTTTCTTGCTGTATATCTTCTTTTTAATATCAGAATAGACTTGTAACGTAAGTTTCAAACTTAGAACAGAATTTTTACATCAGAAAATAATTATCTCAGTAATTATTTGAGATATTTTTTTAAATTGTGGCCAGCAGAGACTGGTAAGGAGACTTGTGAAGGAGGAAAGAACAGTACACAACTCACTGGCTTTATCAGTCCAGGGAGTAAAAATATCCTGAGTTTTTATAAACTTTTTTTTAATTTATGTCCTTTGAAGAGAAAAAAAAAAGGGTTATTTCAAGGAGCTCAGAGTTTCTCTGTTAGAAATGATACTCAAAAAAATTAGATTTAAAGCATGGCCCATTTTGACTTAAACATTCTGGATTGTTGAGAAGGGAGTATTA